>NC_060120.1:1127517984-1128732700 GCF_021461395.2 Schistocerca americana | reverse complement strand
CTTACTAACTATGTTTTGAACCTTTCCTGTGAAACTAGTTATAGATTCCGATGCTTCGCTTCTGGTTTACTGTATCCCTCTGACGTTCGTATTGACGATGACACACAGAAATTACATCGGAATTAAATACAAAAGGCACAATGCCGACTTAAGTACAAGAAAACTGACTCTTCTTACTGTCTATGCTTTTAGCCATTCCTGTGACACTAGTTATAGATTCCGGTGCTTCACTTCAGGTTTGCTGTATCCCTCTGACCTTCTTATTGACGATGAAACACAGAAATTGCATCGGAATTAAATACAAATGGCACAATGCCGACTTAAGTACAAGAAAACTGACTCTTCTTACTGTCTATGCTTTTAGCCATTCCTGTGACACTAGTTATAGATTCCGGTGCTTCACTTCAGGTTTGCTGTATCCCTCTGCCCTTCTTATTGACGATGAAACACAGAAATTGCATCGGATTTAAATACAAAAGGCACAATGCTGACATAAGTACAAAATGACTGACTCTTCTTACCCTGTATGTTTGAACCATTCTTGTGACACTAGTTATAGATTCCGATGCTTCACTTCAGGTTTACTGTAATCCTCTGACCTTCGTATTGACAATGAAGCACAGAAATTGCATCGGAATTAAATACAAAAGGCACAATGCCGACTTAAGTACAATAAAACTGACTCTTCCTACTGTCTATGTTTTGAACCATTCCTGTGACACTAGTTATGGATTCCGATGCTTCACTTCAGATTTACTGTATCCCTCTAACCTTCATGTTGACGATGAAACACAGAAATTGCATCGGAATTATATACAAGTGGCACAATGCCTACTTAAGTACAAGGAGACTGACCCTTCTTAACGTCTATGTTTTAACGAGTCCTGTGACACTTGTTATAGATTTAGATGCTTCACTTCAGGTTTACTGTTTCCCTCTGACCTCCTTATTGACGATGAAACACAGTAATTGCATCGGAACTAAATACAAAAGGCACAATGCCGACTTAAGTACAAGTAAACTGACTCTCCTTACTATCTATGATTTGAACCATTCCTGTGAAACTAGTTATAGATTCCGATGCTTCACTTCAGGTTTACTGTATCCCTCTGACGTTCGTATTGACGATGACACACAGATATTGCATCGGATTTAAATACAAAAGGCACAATGCCGACCTAAGTACGAAAAGACTGACTCTTCTTACCATGTATGTTTTGAACCATTCCTGTGACACTAATTATAAATTCCGATGCTTCGATTCAGGTTTACTGTATCCCTCTGACCTTCATATTGACGATGAAACATAGAAATTGCATCGGAATTAAATACAAAAGGCACAATGCCGACTTAAGTACAAGAAAACTGACGCTTCTTACTGTTTATGTTTTGAACCATTCCTGTCACGCTAGCTATAGATTCCGATGCTTCACTTCAGGTTTACTGTATCCCTGTGACCTTCTTATTGATATTGAAACACAGAAATTGTATCGGAATTAAATACAAAAGGCACAATGCCGACTTGAGTACTGGAAGACTGACTCTTCCTACTGTCTATGTTTTGAACCATTCCTGTGACACTAGTTATAGATTCCGATGCTTCACTTCAGGTTTACTGTATCCCTCTAACCTTCTTATTGACGATGAAACACAGAAATTGCATCGGAACTAAATACAAAAGGCACAATGCCGACTCAAGTACAAGCAGACATGCTCTTCTTACTGTCTATGCTTCGAACCATTCCTGTGACACTAGTTATGGATTCCGATGCTTCACTTCAGATTTACTGTATCCCTCTCACCTTCATGTTGACGATGAAACACAGAAATTGCATCGGAACTAAACACAAAAGGCACAATGCCGACTTAAGTACAAGTAAACTGACTCTCCTTACTATCTATGATTTGAACCATTCCTGTGAAACTAGTTATAGATTCCGATGCTTCACTTCATGTTTACTGTATCCCTCTGACGTTCGTATTGACGATGACACACAGATATTGCATCGGATTTAAATACAAAAGGCACAATGCCGACCTAAGTACAAAAAGACTGACTCTTCTTACCATGTATGTTTTGAACCATTCCTGTGACACTAGTTATAGATTCCGATGCTTCACTTCAGGTTTACTGTAACCCTCTGACCTTCGTATTGACGATGAAGCGCAGAAATTGCATCGGAATTAAATACAAAAGGCACAATGCCGACTTAAGTACAAGAAAACTGACTCTTCTTACTGTCTATGTTTTGAACCTTTCCTGTGACACTAGTTATAGATTCCGATGCTTCACTTCAGGTTTACTGTATCCCTCTGACCTTCTTATTGACGACGAAACACAGAAATTGCATCGGAATTAAATACAAAAGGCACAATGCCGACTTGAGTACTAGAAGACTGACTCTTCCTACTGTCTATGTTTTGAACCATTCCTGTGACACTAGTTATAGATTCCGATGCTTCACTTCAGGTTTCCTGTAACCCTCTGACCTTCTTATTGACTATGAAGCACAGAAATTGCATCGGAATGAAATACAAAAGGCACAATGCCGACATAAGCACAAGAAAACTGACTCTTCTTACTGTCTATGTTTTGAACCATTCCTGTGACACTAGTTACAGATTCAGATGCTTCACTTCAAGTTTACTGTATCCCTCTGTCCCCATTATTGACGATGAAACACAGAAATTGCATCGGAATTAAATACAAGAGGCACAATGCCGACTCAAGTACAAGAAGACTGGCTCTTCTTATTGTCCATGATTTGAACCATTCCTGTGGCACTAGTTATAGATTCCGATGCTTCACTTCAGGATTACTGTATCCCTCTGACCTTCCTATTGACGATGAAACACAGAAATTGCATCGGAATTAAATACAAAAGGCTCAATGCCATCTCAAGTACAAGAAGACTGTCTCTACTTACCCTCTATGTTTTGAACCATTCCTGTGACACTATTTATAGATTCAGATGCTTCACTTCAGGTTTACTGTATCCATCCGACCTTCCTATTGACGATGAAACACAGATATTGCATCGTAATTAAATACAAAAGGCACAATGCCGGCTCAAGTACAAGCAGACTGGCTCTTCTTACTGCATATGTTTTGAACCATTCCTGTGACACTAATTATAAATTCCGATGCTTCGATTCAGGTTTACTGTATCACTCTGACCTTCATATTGACGATGAAACATAGAAATTGCATCGGAATTAAATACAAAAGGCACAATGCCGACTTAAATACAAGAAAACTGACGCTTCTTACTGTTTATGTTTTGAACCATTCCTGTCACACTAGTTATAGATTCCGATGCTTCACTTCAGGTTTACTGTATCCCTGTGACCTTCTTATTGATATTGAAACACAGAAATTGCATCGGAATTAAATACAAAAGGCACAATGCCGACTTAAGTACAAGAAAACTGACTCTTCTTACTGTCTATGTTTTGAACCATTCCTGTGACACTAGTTACAGATTCAGATGCTTCACTTCAAGTTTACTGTATCCCTCTGTCCCCATTATTGACGATGAAACACAGAAATTGCATCGGAATTAAATACAAGAGGCACAATGCCGACTCAAGTACAAGAAGACTGGCTCTTCTTATTGTCCATGATTTGAACCATTCCTGTGGCACTAGTTATAGATTCCGATGCTTCACTTCAGGATTACTGTATCCCTCTGACCTTCCTATTGACGATGAAACACAGAAATTGCATCGGAATTAAATACAAAAGGCTCAATGCCGACTCAAGTACAAGAAGACTGTCTCTACTTACCCTCTATGTTTTGAACCATTCCTGTGACACTAGTTATAGATTCAGATGCTTCACTTCAGGTTTACTGTATCCATCCGACCTTCTTATTGACGATGAAACACAGATATTGCATCGTAATTAAATACAAAAGGCACAATGCCGGCTCAAGTACAAGCAGACTGGCTCTTCTCACTGCATATGTTTTGAACCATTCCTGTGACACTAATTATAAATTCCGATGCTTCGATTCAGGTTTACTGTATCACTCTGACCTTCATATTGACGATGAAACATAGAAATTGCATCGGAATTAAATACAAAAGGCACAATGCCGACTTAAATACAAGAAAACTGACGCTTCTTACTGTTTATGTTTTGAACCATTCCAGTCACACTAGTTATAGATTCCGATGCTTCACTTCAGGTTTACTGTATCCCTGTGACCTTCTTATTGATATTGAAACACAGAAATTGCATCGGAATTAAATACAAAAGGCACAATGCCGACTTGAGTACTAGAAGACTGACTCTTCCTACTGTCTATGTTTTGAACCATTCCTGTGACTCTAGTTATAGATTCCGATGCTTCACTTCAGGTTTCCTGCAACCCTCTGACCTTCTTATTGACTATGAAGCACAGAAATTGCATCGGAATGAAATACAAAAGGCACAATGCCGACATAAGCACAAGAAAACTGACTCTTCTTACTGTCTATGTTTTGAACCATTCCTGTGACACTAGTTACAGATTCAGATGCTTCACTTCAAGTTTACTGCATCCCTCTGTCCCCATTATTGACGATGAAACACAGAAATTGCATCGCAATTAAATACAAGAGGCACAATGCCGACTCAAGTACAAGAAGACTGGCTCTTCTTATTGTCCATGATTTGAACCATTCCTGTGACACTAGTTATAGATTCCGATGCTTCACTTCAGGATTACTGTATCCCTCTGACCTTCCTATTGACGATGAAACACAGAAATTGCATCGGAATTAAATACAAAAGGCACAATGCCGACTTAAGTACAAGTAAACTGACCCTTCTTACCGTCTATGTTTTAACCATTCCTGTGACACTAGTTATAGATTCCGATGCTTCACTTCAGCTTTACTGTATCCCTCTGACCGTCTTTTTGACGATGTAACACCGAAATTGAATCGGAAATAAATACAAAAGGCACAATGCCCACTTAAGTTCAAGAAAACTGACTCTTCTTACTGTCTATGTTATGAAATATTCCTGTGACACTACTTATAGATTCCGATGCTTCACTTTAGGTTTACTGTATCCCTATGTCCTTCATATTGACGATGAAACACAGAAATTACATCGGAATTACATACAAGTGGCACAATGCCGACTTAAGTACAAGAAGACTGACCCTTCTTATTGTCTAAGTTTTGAAGCATTCCTGTGACACTAGTTATTGATTCAGATGCTTCACTTCATGTTTACTGTATCCCTGTGACCTTCTTATTGACGATGAAACACAGAAATTGCATCGGAATTAAATATAAAAGGCACAATGCCGACTTCAGTACTAGAAGACTGACTCTTCCTACTGTCTATGTTTTGAACCATTCCTGTGACACTAGTTATAGATTCCGATGCTTCACTTCAGGTTCACTGTGACCCTCTGATCGTCTTATTGACGATGAAGCACAGAAATTGCATCGGAATTAAATACAAAAGGCACAATGCCGACTTAAGTACAAGAAAACTGACTCTTCTTACTGTCTATGTTTTGAACCATTCCTGTGACACTAGTAATAGATTCCGATGCTTCACTTCAGGTTTACTGTATCCCACCCACCTTCATGTTGACGATGAAACACAGAAATTGCATCGGAATTATATACAAGTGGCACAATGGCGACTTAAGTACAAGTAAACTGACCCTTCTTACCGTCTATGTTTTAACCATTCCTGTGACACTAGTTATAGATTCCGATGCTTCACTTCAGGTTTACTGTATTCCTCTGACCGTCTTATTGACGATGTAACACCGAAATTGAATCGGAATTAAATACAAAAGGCACAATGCCCACTTAAGTACAAGAAAACTGACTCTTTTTACTGTCTATGTTATGAAATATTCCTGTGACACTAGTTATAGATTCCGATGCCTCACTTCAAGTTTACTGTATCCCTCTGACCTTCTTATTGACGATGAAACACAGAAATTTCATCGGCATGAAATACAAATGGCACAATGCCGACTTAAGTACAAGAAGACTGACTCTTCGTACTGTCTATGTTGTGAAACATTCCTGTTACACTAGTTATAGATTTCGATGCTTCACTTCAGATTACTGTATCCCTCTGACCTTCTTACTGACGATGAAACACAGATATTGCATCGGGATTAAATACAAAAGGCACAATGCCGACATAAGTACAAAAAACTTACTCTCCTCACTATCTATGATTTGAACCATTCCTGTGAATCTAGTTATAGATTCCGATGCTTCACTTCAGTTTTACTATATCCCTCTGACGTTCGTATTGGCGATGACACACAGAAATTACATCGGAATTAAATACAAAAGGGACAATGCCGACTTAAGTACAAGAAAACTGACTCTTCTTACTGTCTATGTTTTGAACCATTCCTGTGACACTAGTTATAGATTCAGATGCTTCACTTCAGGTTTACTGTATCCCTCTGTCCGCCTTATTGACGATGAAACATAGAAATTGCATCGGAATTAAATACAAGAGGCACAATGCCGACTCAAGTACAACAAGACTGGCGCTTCTTATTGTCCATGTTTTGAACCATTCCTGTGACACTAGTTATAGATTCCGATGCTTCACTTCAGGATTACTGTATCCCTCTGACCTTCTTATTGACGATGAAACACAGAAATTGCATCGGAATTAAATACAAAAGGTACAATGCCGACTTAAGTACTAGAAGACTGACTCTTCCTAATGTCTATGTTTTGAACCATTCCTGTGATACTAGTTATAGATTCCGATGCTTCACTTCAGGTTTACTGTATCCCTCTGACCGTCTTATTGACGATGAAACACAGAAATTGCATCGGAATTAAATACAAAAGGCACAATGCCGACTTAAGTAAAAGTAAACTGACTCTCCTTACTAACTATGTTTTGAACCTTTCCTGTGAAACTAGTTATAGATTCCGATGCTTCGCTTCTGGTTTACTGTATCCCTCTGACGTTCGTATTGACGATGACACACAGAAATTACATCGGAATTAAATACAAAAGGCACAATGCCGACTTAAGTACAAGAAAACTGACTCTTCTTACTGTCTATGCTTTTAGCCATTCCTGTGACACTAGTTATAGATTCCGGTGCTTCACTTCAGGTTTGCTGTATCCCTCTGACCTTCTTATTGACGATGAAACACAGAAATTGCATCGGAATTAAATACAAATGGCACAATGCCGACTTAAGTACAAGAAAACTGACTCTTCTTACTGTCTATGCTTTTAGCCATTCCTGTGACACTAGTTATAGATTCCGGTGCTTCACTTCAGGTTTGCTGTATCCCTCTGCCCTTCTTATTGACGATGAAACAAAGAAATTGCATCGGATTTAAATACAAAAGGCACAATGCTGACATAAGTACAAAATGACTGACTCTTCTTACCCTGTATGTTTGAACCATTCTTGTGACACTAGTTATAGATTCCGATGCTTCACTTCAAGTTTACTGTAATCCTCTGACCTTCGTATTGACAATGAAGCACAGAAATTGCATCGGAATTAAATACAAAAGGCACAATGCCGACTTAAGTACAATAAAACTGACTCTTCCTACTGTCTATGTTTTGAACCATTCCTGTGACACTAGTTATGGATTCCGATGCTTCACTTCAGATTTACTGTATCCCTCTAACCTTCATGTTGACGATGAAACACAGAAATTGCATCGGAATTATATACAAGTGGCACAATGCCTACTTAAGTACAAGGAGACTGACCCTTCTTAACGTCTATGTTTTAACGAGTCCTGTGACACTTGTTATAGATTTAGATGCTTCACTTCAGGTTTACTGTATCCCTCTGACCTCCTTATTGACGATGAAACACAGTAATTGCATCGGAACTAAATACAAAAGGCACAATGCCGACTCAAGTACAAGTAAACTGACTCTCCTTACTATCTATGATTTGAACCATTCCTGTGAAACTAGTTATAGATTCCGATGCTTCACTTCAGGTTTACTGTATCCCTCTGACGTTCGTATTGACGATGAGACACAGATATTGCATCGGATTTAAATACAAAAGGGACAATGCCGACCTAAGTACGAAAAGACTGACTCTTCTTACCATGTATGTTTTGAACCATTCCTGTGACACTAATTATAAATTCCGATGCTTCGATTCAGGTTTACTGTATCCCTCTGACCTTCATATTGACGATGAAACATAGAAATTGCATCGGAATTAAATACAAAAGGCACAATGCCGACTTAAGTACAAGAAAACTGACGCTTCTTTCTGTTTATGTTTTGAACCATTCCTGTCACGCTAGCTATAGATTCCGATGCTTCACTTCAGGTTTACTGTATCCCTGTGACCTTCTTATTGATATTGAAACACAGAAATTGTATCGGAATTAAATACAAAAGGCACAATGCCGACTTCAGTACTAGAAGACTGACTCTACCTACTGTCTATGTTTTGAACCATTCCTGTGACACTAGTTATAGATTCCGATGCTTCACTTCAGGTTTACTGTATCCCTCTAACCTTCTTATTGACGATGAAACACAGAAATTGCATCGGAACTAAATACAAAAGGCACAATGCCGACTCAAGTACAAGCAGACATGCTCTTCTTACTGTCTATGCTTCGAACCATTCCTGTGACACTAGTTATGGATTCCGATGCTTCACTTCAGATTTACTGTATCCCTCTCACCTTCATGTTGACGATGAAACACAGAAATTGCATCGGAACTAGACACAAAAGGCACAATGCCGACTTAAGTACAAGTAAACTGACTCTCCTTACTATCTATGATTTGAACCATTCCTGTGAAACTAGTTATAGATTCCGATGCTTCACTTCATGTTTACTGTATCCCTCTGACGTTCGTATTGACGATGACACACAGATATTGCATCGGATTTAAATACAAAAGGCACAATGCCGACCTAAGTACAAAAAGACTGACTCTTCTTACCATGTATGTTTTGAACCATTCCTGTGACACTAGTTATAGATTCCGATGCTTCACTTCAGGTTTACTGTAACCCTCTGACCTTCGTATTGACGATGAAGCGCAGAAATTGCATCGGAATTAAATACAAAAGGCACAATGCCGACTTAAGTACAAGAAAACTGACTCTTCTTACTGTCTATGTTTTGAACCTTTCCTGTGACACTAGTTATAGATTCCGATGCTTCACTTCAGGTTTACTGTATCCCTCTGACCTTCTTATTGACGACGAAACACAGAAATTGCATCGGAATTAAATACAAAAGGCACAATGCCGACTTGAGTACTAGAAGACTGACTCTTCCTACTGTCTATGTTTTGAACCATTCCTGTGACACTAGTTATAGATTCCGATGCTTCACTTCAGGTTTCCTGTAACCCTCTGACCTTCTTATTGACTATGAAGCACAGAAATTGCATCGGAATGAAATACAAAAGGCACAATGCCGACATAAGCACAAGAAAACTGACTCTTCTTACTGTCTATGTTTTGAACCATTCCTGTGACACTAGTTACAGATTCAGATGCTTCACTTCAAGTTTACTGTATCCCTCTGTCCCCATTATTGACGATGAAACACAGAAATTGCATCGGAATTAAATACAAGAGGCACAATGCCGACTCAAGTACAAGAAGACTGGCTCTTCTTATTGTCCATGATTTGAACCATTCCTGTGGCACTAGTTATGGATTCCGATGCTTCACTTCAGATTTACTGTATCCCTCTCACCTTCATGTTGACGATGAAACACAGAAATTGCATCGGAACTAGACACAAAAGGCACAATGCCGACTTAAGTACAAGTAAACTGACTCTCCTTACTATCTATGATTTGAACCATTCCTGTGAAACTAGTTATAGATTCCGATGCTTCACTTCATGTTTACTGTATCCCTCTGACGTTCGTATTGACGATGACACACAGAAATTGCATCGGAATTAAATACAAAAGGCTCAATGCCATCTCAAGTACAAGAAGACTGTCTCTACTTACCCTCTATGTTTTGAACCATTCCTGTGACACTAGTTATAGATTCAGATGCTTCACTTCAGGTTTACTGTATCCATCCGACCTTCCTATTGACGATGAAACACAGATATTGCATCGTAATTAAATACAAAAGGCACAATGCCGGCTCAAGTACAAGCAGACTGGCTCTTCTTACTGCATATGTTTTAAACCATTCCTGTGACACTAATTATAAATTCCGATGCTTCGATTCAGGTTTACTGTATCACTCTGACCTTCATATTGACGATGAAACATAGAAATTGCATCGGAATTAAATACAAAAGGCACAATGCCGACTTAAATACAAGAAAACTGACGCTTCTTACTGTTTATGTTTTGAACCATTCCTGTCACACTAGTTATAGATTCCGATGCTTCACTTCAGGTTTACTGTATCCCTGTGACCTTCTTATTGATATTGAAACACAGAAATTGCATCGGAATTAAATACAAAAGGCACAATGCCGACTTAAGTACAAGAAAACTGACTCTTCTTACTGTCTATGTTTTGAACCATTCCTGTGACACTAGTTACAGATTCAGATGCTTCACTTCAAGTTTACTGTATCCCTCTGTCCCCATTATTGACGATGAAACACAGAAATTGCATCGGAATTAAATACAAGAGGCACAATGCCGACTCAAGTACAAGAAGACTGGCTCTTCTTATTGTCCATGATTTGAACCATTCCTGTGGCACTAGTTATAGATTCCGATGCTTCACTTCAGGATTACTGTATCCCTCTGACCTTCCTATTGACGATGAAACACAGAAATTGCATCGGAATTAAATACAAAAGGCTCAATGCCGACTCAAGTACAAGAAGACTGTCTCTACTTACCCTCTATGTTTTGAACCATTCCTGTGACACTAGTTATAGATTCAGATGCTTCACTTCAGGTTTACTGTATCCATCCGACCTTCTTATTGACGATGAAACACAGATATTGCATCGTAATTAAATACAAAAGGCACAATGCCAGCTCAAGTACAAGCAGACTGGCTCTTCTTACTGCATATGTTTTGAACCATTCCTGTGACACTAATTATAAATTCCGATGCTTCGATTCAGGTTTACTGTATCACTCTGACCTTCATATTGACGATGAAACATAGAAATTGCATCGGAATTAAATACAAAAGGCACAATGCCGACTTAAATACAAGAAAACTGACGCTTCTTACTGTTTATGTTTTGAACCATTCCAGTCACACTAGTTATAGATTCCGATGCTTCACTTCAGGTTTACTGTATCCCTGTGACCTTCTTATTGATATTGAAACACAGAAATTGCATCGGAATTAAATACAAAAGGCACAATGCCGACTTGAGTACTAGAAGACTGACTCTTCCTACTGTCTATGTTTTGAACCATTCCTGTGACTCTAGTTATAGATTCCGATGCTTCACTTCAGGTTTCCTGTAACCCTCTGACCTTCTTATTGACTATGAAGCACAGAAATTGCATCGGAATGAAATACAAAAGGCACAATGCCGACATAAGCACAAGAAAACTGACTCTTCTTACTGTCTATGTTTTGAACCATTCCTGTGACACTAGTTACAGATTCAGATGCTTCACTTCAAGTTTACTGCATCCCTCTGTCCCCATTATTGACGATGAAACACAGAAATTGCATCGCAATTAAATACAAGAGACACAATGCCGACTCAAGTACAAGAAGACTGGCTCTTCTTATTGTCCATGATTTGAACCATTCCTGTGACACTAGTTATAGATTCCGATGCTTCACTTCAGGATTACTGTATCCCTCTGACCTTCCTATTGACGATGAAACACAGAAATTGAATCGGAATTAAATACAAAAGGCTCAATGCCGACTCAAGTACAAGAAGACTGTCTCTTCTTACCCTCTATGTTTTGAACCATTCCTGTGACACTAGTTATAGATTCAGATGCTTCACTTCAGGTTTACTGTATCCATCCGACCTTCTTATTGACGATGAAACACAGATATTGCATCGTAATTAAATACAAAAGGCACAATGCCGGCTCAAGTACAAGCAGACTGGCTCTTCTTACTGCATATGTTTTGAACCATTCCTGTGACACTAATTATAAATTCCGATGCTTCGATTCAGGTTTACTGTATCACTCTGACCTTCATATTGACGATGAAACATAGAAATTGCATCGGAATTAAATACAAAAGGCACAATGCCGACCTAAGTACAAGAAAACTGACGCTTCTTACTGTTTATGTTTTGAACCATTCCTGACACACTAGTTATAGATTCCGATGCTTCACTTCAGGTTTACTGTATCCCTGTGACCTTCTTATTAATATTGAAACACAGAAATTGCATCGGAAATAAATACAAATGGCACAATGCCGACTTCAGTACTAGAAGACTGACTCTACCTACTGTCTATGTTTTGAACCATTCCTGTGACACTAGTTATAGATTCCAATGCTTCACTTCAGGTTTACTGTATCCCTCTAACCTTCTTATTGACGATGAAACACAGAAATTGCATCGGAACTAAATACAAAAGGCACAATGCCGGCTCAAGTACAAGCAGACTGGCTCTTCTTACTGCATATGTTTTGAACCATTCCTGTGACACTAATTATAAATTCCGATGCTTCGATTCAGATTTACTGTATCCCTCTCACCTTCATGTTGACGATGAAACACAGAAATTGCATCGGAATTATATACAAGTGGCACAATGCCTACTTAAGTACAAGGACACTGACCCTTCTTAACGTCTATGTTTTAACGAGTCCTGTGACACTTGTTATAGATTTAGATGCTTCACTTCAGGTTTACTGTATCCCTCTGACCTCCTTATTGTCGATGAAACACAGAAATTGCATCGGAACTAAATACAAAAGGCACAATGCCGACTTAAGTACAAGTAAACTGACTCTCCTTACTATCTATGATTTGAACCATTCCTGAGAAACTAGTTATAGATTCCGATGCTTCACTTCAGGTTTACTGTATCCCTCTGACGTTCGTATTGACGTTGACACACAGATATTGCATCGGATTTAAATACAAAAGGCACAATGCCGACCTAAGTACAAAAAGACTGACTCTTCTTACCATGTATGTTTTGAACCATTCCTGTGACACTAGTTATAGATTCCGATGCTTCACTTCAGGTTTACTGTATCCCACTGACCATCTTATTGACGATGAAACCTAGAAATTGCATCGGAATGAAATACAAAAGGCACAATGCCGACTTAAGTACAAGAAAACTGACGCTTCTTACTGTTTAAGCTTTGAACCATTCCTGTGACACTAGTTATAGATTCCGATGCTTCACTTCAGAATTACTGTATCCCTGTGACCTTCATATTGACGATGAAACGCAGAAATTGCATCGGAATTAAAAACAAAAATCACAATGACGACTTAAGTACTAGAAAACTGACTCTTCCTACTGTCTATGTTTTGAACAGTTCCTGTGACACTAGTCATAGATTTTGATGCTTTACATCAGGTTGACTGTATGCCTCTGACCGTCGTATTGACGATGTAACACCGAAATTGAATCGGAATTAAATACAAAAGGCACAATGCCGACTTAAGTACAAGAACACTGACTCTTCGTACTGTCTATGTTGTGAAACATTCCTGTTACACTAGTTATAGATTTCGATGCTTCACTTCAGATTACTGTATCCCTCTGACCTTCTTACTGACGATGAAACACAGATATTGCATCGGGATTAAATACAAAAGGCACAATGCCGACTCAAGTACAAGAAGACTGGCTCTTCTTATTGTCCATGTTTTGAACCATTCCTGTGACACTAGTTATAGATTCCGATGCTTCACTTCAGGTTTACTGTATCCCTCTGATGTTCGTATTGGCGATGACACACAGAAATTACTTCGGAATTAAATACAAAAGGCACAATGCCGACTTAAGTACAAGAAAACTGACGCTTCTCACTGTCTATGTTTTGAACCATTCCTGTGACACTAGTTATAGATTCAGATGCTTCACTTCAGGTTTACTGTATCCCTCTGTCCGCCTTATTGACGATGAAACATAGAAATTGCATCGGAATTAAATACAAGAGGCACAATGCCGACTCAAGTACAACAAGACTGGCGCTTCTTATTGTCCATGTTTTGAACCATTCCTGTGACACTAGTTATAGATTCCGATGCTTCACTTCAGGATTACTGTATCCCTCTGACCTACTTATTGACGATGAAACAAAGAAATTGCATCGGAATTAAATACAAAAGGCCCAATGCCGACTTAAGTACTAGAAGACTGACTCTTCTTAATGTCTATGTTTTGAACCATTCCTGTGATACTAGTTATAGATTCCGATGCCTCACTTCAGGTTTACTGTATCCCTCTGACCGTCTTATTGACGATGAAACACAGAAATTGCATCGGAATAAAATACAAAAGGCACAATGCCGACGTAAGTAAAAGTAAACTGACTCTCCTTACTAACTATGTTTTGAACCATTCCTGTGAAACTAGTTATAGATTCCGATGCTTCGCTTTTGGTTTACTGTATCCCTCTGACGTTCATATTGACGATGACACACAGAAATTACATCGGAATTAAATACAAAAGGCAAAATGCCGACTTAAGTACAAGAAAACTGACTCTTCTTACTGTCTATGCTTTTAGCCATTCCTGTGACACTAGTTATAGATTCCGGTGCTTCACTTCAGGTTTGCTGTATCCCTCTGACCTTCGTATTGACGATGAAACACAGAAATTGCATCGGAATTAAATACAAATGGCACAATGCCGACTTAAGTACAAGAAAACTGACTCTTCTTACTGTCTATGCTTTTAGCCATTCCTGTGACACTAGTTATAGATTCCGGTGCTTCACTTCAGGTTTGCTGTATCCCTCTGACCTTCTTTTGACGATGAAACACAGAAATTGCATCGGATTTAAATACAAAAGGCACAATGCCGACTTAAGTACAAAATGACTGACTCTTCTTACCATGTATGTTTTGAACCATTCCTGTGACACTAGTTATAGATTCCGATGCTTCACTTCAGGTTTACTGTAATCCTCTGACCTTCGTATTGACGATGAAGCACAGAAATTGCATCGGAATTAAATACAAAAGGCACAATGCCGACTTAAGTACAATAAAACTGACTCTTCTTACTGTCTATGTTTTGAACCTTTCCTGTGTTACTAGTTATAGATTCCGATGCTTCAATTCAGGTGTACTGTATCCCTCTGACCTTCTTATTGATGAAGAAACACAGAAATTGCAACGGAATTAAATACAAAAGGCCCAATGCCGACTTCAGTACTAGAAGACTGACTCTTCCTACTGTCTATGTTTTGAACCATTCCTGTGACACTAGTTATAGATTCCGATGCTTCACTTCAGGTTTCCTGTAACCCTCTGACCTTCTTATTGACGATGAAACACAGAAATTGCATCGGAATTAAATACAAAAGGCACAATGCCGACTTAAGTACAAGTAAACTGACCCTTCTTACCGTCTATGTTTTAACCATTCCTGTGACACTAGTTATAGATTCCGATGCTTCACTTCAGGTTTACTGTATCCCTCTGACCGTCTTTTTGACGATGTAACACCGAAATTGAATCGGAATTAAATACAAAAGGCACAATGCCCACTTAAGTTCAAGAAAACTGACTCTTCTTACTGTCTATGTTAGGAAATATTCCTGTGACACTACTTATAGATTCCGATGCTTCACTTTAGGTTTACTGTATCCCTATGTCCTTCATATTGACGATGAAACACAGAAATTACATCGGAATTACATACAAGTGGCACAATGCCGACTTAAGTACAAGAAGACTGACCCTTCTTATTGTCTAAGTTTTGAAGCATTCCTGTGACACTAGTTATTGATTCAGATGCTTCACTTCATGTTTACTGTATCCCTGTGACCTTCTTATTGACGATGAAACACAGAAATTGCATCGGAATTAAATATAAAAGGCACAATGCCGACTTCAGTACTAGAAGACTGACTCTTCCTACTGTCTATGTTTTGAACCATTCCTGTGACACTAGTTATAGATTCCGATGCTTCACTTCAGGTTCACTGTGACCCTCTGATCGTCTTATTGACGATGAAGCACAGAAATTGCATCGGAATTAAATACAAAAGGCACAATGCCGACTTAAGTACAAGAAAACTGACTCTTCTTACTGTCTATGTTTTGAACCATTCCTGTGACACTAGTAATAGATTCCGATGCTTCACTTCAGGTTTACTGTATCCCACCCACCTTCATGTTGACGATGAAACACAGAAATTGCATCGGAATTATATACAAGTGGCACAATGGCGACTTAAGTACAAGTAAACTGACCCTTCTTACCGTCTATGTTTTAACCATTCCTGTGACACTAGTTATAGATTCCGATGCTTCACTTCAGGTTTACTGTATTCCTCTGACCGTCTTATTGACGATGTAACACCGAAATTGAATCGGAATTAAATACAAAAGGCACAATGCCCACTTAAGTACAAGAAAACTGACTCTTCTTACTGTCTATGTTATGAAATATTCCTGTGACACTAGTTATAGATTCCGATGCCTCACTTCAAGTTTACTGTATCCCTCTGACCTTCTTATTGACGATGAAACACAGAAATTTCATCGGCATGAAATACAAATGGCACAATGCCGACTTAAGTACAAGAAGACTGACTCTTCGTACTGTCTATGTTGTGAAACATTCCTGTTACACTAGTTATAGATTTCGATGCTTCACTTCAGATTACTGTATCCCTCTGACCTTCTTACTGACGATGAAACACAGATATTGCATCGGGATTAAATACAAAAGGCACAATGCCGACATAAGTACAAAAAACTTACTCTCCTCACTATCTATGATTTGAACCATTCCTGTGAATCTAGTTATAGATTCCGATGCTTCACTTCAGTTTTACTATATCCCTCTGACGTTCGTATTGGCGATGACACACAGAAATTACATCGGAATTAAATACAAAAGGGACAATGCCGACTTAAGTACAAGAAAACTGACTCTTCTTACTGTCTATGTTTTGAACCATTCCTGTGACACTAGATATAGATTCAGATGCTTCACTTCAGGTTTACTGTATCCCTCTGTCCGCCTTATTGACGATGAAACATAGAAATTGCATCGGAATTAAATACAAGAGGCACAATGCCGACTCAAGTACAACAAGACTGGCGCTTCTTATTGTCCATGTTTTGAACCATTCCTGTGACACTAGTTATAGATTCCGAAGCTTCACTTCAGGATTACTGTATCAATCTGACCTTCTTATTGACGATGAAACACAGAAATTGCATCGGAATTAAATACAAAAGGCACAATGCCGACTTAAGTACTAGAAGACTGACTCTTCCTAATGTCTATGTTTTGAACCATTCCTGTGATACTAGTTATAGATTCCGATGCTTCACTTCAGGTTTACTGTATCCCTCTGACCGTCTTATTGACGATGAAACACAGAAATTGCATCGGAATTAAATACAAAAAGGCACAATGCCGACTTAAGTAAAAGTAAACTGACTCTCCTTACTAACTATGTTTTGAACCTTTCCTGTGAAACTAGTTATAGATTCCGATGCTTCGCTTCTGGTTTACTGTATCCCTCTGACGTTCGTATTGACGATGACACACAGAAATTACATCGGAATTAAATACAAAAGGCACAATGCCGACTTAAGTACAAGAAAACTGACTCTTCTTACTGTCTATGCTTTTAGCCATTCCTGTGACACTAGTTATAGATTCCGGTGCTTCACTTCAGGTTTACTGTATCCCTCTGACCTTCTTATTGACGATGAAACACAGAAATTGCATCGGAATTAAATACAAATGGCACAATGCCGACTTAAGTACAAGAAAACTGACTCTTCTTACTGTCTATGCTTTTAGCCATTCCTGTGACACTAGTTATAGATTCCGGTGCTTCACTTCAGGTTTGCTGTATCCCTCTGCCCTTCTTATTGACGATGAAACACAGAAATTGCATCGGATTTAAATACAAAAGGCACAATGCTGACATAAGTACAAAATGACTGACTCTTCTTACCCTGTATGTTTGAACCATTCTTGTGACACTAGTTATAGATTCCGATGCTTCACTTCAGGTTTACTGTAATCCTCTGACCTTCGTATTGACAATGAAGCACAGAAATTGCATCGGAATTAAATACAAAAGGCACAATGCCGACTTAAGTACAATAAAACTGACTCTTCCTACTGTCTATGTTTTGAACCATTCCTGTGACACTAGTTATGGATTCCGATGCTTCACTTCAGATTTACTGTATCCCTCTAAACTTCATGTTGACGATGAAACACAGAAATTGCATCGGAATTATATACAAGTGGCACAATGCCTACTTAAGTACAAGGAGACTGACCCTTCTTAACGTCTATGTTTTAACGAGTCCTGTGACACTTGTTATAGATTTAGATGCTTCACTTCAGGTTTACTGTATCCCTCTGCCTCCTTATTGACGATGAAACACAGAAATTGCATCGGAACTAAATACAAAAGGCACAATGCCGACTTAAGTACAAGTAAACTGACTCTCCTTACTATCTATGATTTGAACCATTCCTGTGAAACTAGTTATAGATTCCGATGCTTCACTTCAGGTTTACTGTATCCCTCTGACGTTCGTATTGACGATGACACACAGATATTGCATCGGATTTAAATACAAAAGGCACAATGCCGACCTAAGTACAAAAAGACTGACTCTTCTTACCATGTATGTTTTGAACCATTCCTGTGACACTAATTATAAATTCCGATGCTTCGATTCAGGTTTACTGTATCCCTCTGACCTTCATATTGACGATGAAACATAGAAATTGCATCGGAATTAAATACAAAAGGCACAATGCCGACTTAAGTACAAGAAAACTGACGCTTCTTACTGTTTATGTTTTGAACCATTCCTGTCACGCTAGCTATAGATTCCGATGCTTCACTTCAGGTTTACTGTATCCCTGTGACCTTCTTACTGATATTGAAACACAGAAATTGTATCGGAATTAAATACAAAAGCACAATGCCGACTTCAGTACTAGAAGACTGACTCTACCTACTGTCTATGTTTTGAACCATTCCTGTGACACTAGTTATAGATTCCGATGCTTCACTTCAGGTTTACTGTATCCCTCTAACCTTCTTATTGACGATGAAACACAGAAATTGCATCGGAACTAAATACAAAAGGCACAATGCCGACTCAAGTACAAGCAGACATGCTCTTCTTACTGTCTATGCTTCGAACCATTCCTGTGACACTAGTTATGGATTCCGATGCTTCACTTCAGATTTACTGTATCCCTCTCACCTTCATGTTGACGATGAAACACAGAAATTGCATCGGAACTAAACACAAAAGGCACAATGCCGACTTAAGTACAAGTAAACTGACTCTCCTTACTATCTATGATTTGAACCATTCCTGTGAAACTAGTTACAGATTCCGATGCTTCACTTCATGTTTACTGTATCCCTCTGACGTTCGTATTGACGATGACACACAGATATTGCATCGGATTTAAATACAAAAGGCACAATGCCGACCTAAGTACAAAAAGACTGACTCTTCTTACCATGTATGTTTTGAACCATTCCTGTGACACTAGTTATAGATTCCGATGCTTCACTTCAGGTTTACTGTAACCCTCTGACCTTCGTATTGACGATGAAGCGCAGAAATTGCATCGGAATTAAATACAAAAGGCACAATGCCGGCTTAAGTACAAGAAAACTGACTCTTCTTACTGTCTATGTTTTGAACCTTTCCTGTGACACTAGTTATAGATTCCGATGCTTCACTTCAGGTTTACTGTATCCCTCTGACCTTCTTATTGACGACGAAACACAGAAATTGCATCGGAATTAAATACAAAAGGCACAATGCCGACTTGAGTACTAGAAGACTGACTCTTCCTACTGTCTATGTTTTGAACCATTCCTGTGACACTAGTTATAGATTCCGATGCTTCACTTCAGGTTTCCTGTAACCCTCTGACCTTCTTATTGACTATGAAGCACAGAAATTGCATCGGAATGAAATACAAAAGGCACAATGCCGACATAAGCACAAGAAAACTGACTCTTCTTACTGTCTATGTTTTGAACCATTCCTGTGACACTAGTTACAGATTCAGATGCTTCACTTCAAGTTTACTGTATCCCTCTGTCCCCATTATTGACGATGAAACACAGAAATTGCATCGGAATTAAATACAAGAGGCACAATGCCGACTCAAGTACAAGAAGACTGGCTCTTCTTGTTGTCCATGATTTGAACCATTCCTGTGGCACTAGTTATAGATTCCGATGCTTCACTTCAGGATTACTGTATCCCTCTGACCTTCCTATTGACGATGAAACACAGAAATTGCATCGGAATTAAATACAAAAGGCTCAATGCCATCTCAAGTACAAGAAGACTGTCTCTACTTACCCTCTATGTTTTGAACCATTCCTGTGACACTAGTTATAGATTCAAATGCTTCACTTCAGGTTTACTGTATCCATCCGACCTTCCTATTGACGATGAAACACAGATATTGCTTCGTAATTAAATACAAAAGGCACAATGCCGGCTCAAGTACAAGCAGACTGGCTCTTCTTACTGCATATGTTTTGAACCATTCCTGTGACACTAATTATAAATTCCGATGCTTCGATTCAGGTTTACTGTATCACTCTGACCTTCATATTGACGATGAAACATAGAAATTGCATCGGAATTAAATACAAAAGGCACAATGCCGACTTAAATACAAGAAAACTGACGCTTCTTACTGTTTATGTTTTGAACCATTCCTGTCACACTAGTTATAGATTCCGATGCTTCACTTCAGGTTTACTGTATCCCTGTGACCTTCTTATTGATATTGAAACACAGAAATTGCATCGGAATTAAATACAAAAGGCACAATGCCGACTTAAGTACAAGAAAACTGACTCTTCTTACTGTCTATGTTTTGAACCATTCCTGTGACACTAGTTACAGATTCAGATGCTTCACTTCAAGTTTACTGTATCCCTCTGTCCCCATTATTGACGATGAAACACAGAAATTGCATCGGAATTAAATACAAGAGGCACAATGCCGACTCAAGTACAAGAAGACTGGCTCTTCTTATTGTCCATGATTTGAACCATTCCTGTGGCACTAGTTATAGATTCCGATGCTTCACTTCAGGATTACTGTATCCCTCTGACCTTCCTATTGACGATGAAACACAGAAATTGCATTGGAATTAAATACAAAAGGCTCAATGCCGACTCAAGTACAAGAAGACTGTCTCTACTTACCCTCTATGTTTTGAACCATTCCTGTGACACTAGTTATAGATTCAGATGCTTCACTTCAGGTTTACTGTATCCATCCGACCTTCTTATTGACGATGAAACACAGATATTGCATCGTAATTAAATACAAAAGGCACAATGCCGGCTCAAGTACAAGCAGACTGGCTCTTCTTACTGCATATGTTTTGAACCATTCCTGTGACACTAATTATAAATTCCGATGCTTCGATTCAGGTTTACTGTATCACTCTGACCTTCATATTGACGATGAAACATAGAAATTGCATCGGAATTAAATACAAAAGGCACAATGCCGACTTAAATACAAGAAAACTGACGCTTCTTACTGTTTATGTTTTGAACCATTCCAGTCACACTAGTTATAGATTCCGATGCTTCACTTCAGGTTTACTGTATCCCTGTGACCTTCTTATTGATATTGAAACACAGAAATTGCATCGGAATTAAATACAAAAGGCACAATGCCGACTTGAGTACTAGAAGACTGACTCTTCCTACTGTCTATGTTTTGAACCATTCCTGTGACTCTAGTTATAGATTCCGATGCTTCACTTCAGGTTTCCTGTAACCCTCTGACCTTCTTATTGACTATGAAGCACAGAAATTGCATCGGAATGAAATACAAAAGGCACAATGCCGACATAAGCACAAGAAAACTGACTCTTCTTACTGTCTATGTTTTGAACCAATCCTGTGACACTAGTTACAGATTCAGATGCTTCACTTCAAGTTTACTGCATCCCTCTGTCCCCATTATTGACGATGAAACACAGAAATTGCATCGCAATTAAATACAAGAGGCACAATGCCGACTCAAGTACAAGAAGACTGGCTCTTCTTATTGTCCATGATTTGAACCATTCCTGTGACACTAGTTATAGATTCCGATGCTTCACTTCAGGATTACTGTATCCCTCTGACCTTCCTATTGACGATGAAACACAGAAATTGAATCGGAATTAAATACAAAAGGCTCAATGCCGACTGAAGTACAAGAAGACTGTCTCTTCTTACCCTCTATGTTTTGAACCATTCCTGTGACACTAGTTATAGATTCAGATGCTTCACTTCAGGTTTACTGTATCCATCCGACCTTCTTATTGACGATGAAACACAGATATTGCATCGTAATTAAATACAAAAGGCACAATGCCGGCTCAAGTACAAGCAGACTGGCTCTTCTTACTGCATATGTTTTGAACCATTCCTGTGACACTAATTATAAATTCCGATGCTTCGATTCAGGTTTACTGTATCACTCTGACCTTCATATTGACGATGAAACATAGAAATTGCATCGGAATTAAATACAAAAGGCACAATGCCGACCTAAGTACAAGAAAACTGACGCTTCTTACTGTTTATGTTTTGAACCATTCCTGACACACTAGTTATAGATTCCGATGCTTCACTTCAGGTTTACTGTATCCCTGTGACCTTCTTATTAATATTGAAACACAGAAATTGCATCGGAAATAAATACAAATGGCACAATGCCGACTTCAGTACTAGAAGACTGACTCTACCTACTGTCTATGTTTTGAACCATTCCTGTGACACTAGTTATAGATTCCAATGCTTCACTTCAGGTTTACTGTATCCCTCTAACCTTCTTATTGACGATGAAACACAGAAATTGCATCGGAACTAAATACAAAAGGCACAATGCCGGCTCAAGTACAAGCAGACTGGCTCTTCTTACTGCATATGTTTTGAACCATTCCTGTGACACTTATTATAAATTCCGATGCTTCGATTCAGATTTACTGTATCCCTCTCACCTTCATGTTGACGATGAAACACAGAAATTGCATCGGAATTATATTCAAGTGGCACAATGCCTACTTAAGTACAAGGACACTGACCCTTCTTAACGTCTATGTTTTAACGAGTCCTGTGACACTTGTTATAGATTTAGATGCTTCACTTCAGGTTTACTGTATCCCTCTGACCTCCTTATTGTCGATGAAACACAGAAATTGCATCGGAACTAAATACAAAAGGCACAATGCCGACTTAAGTACAAGTAAACTGACTCTCCTTACTATCTATGATTTGAACCATTCCTGAGAAACTAGTTATAGATTCCGATGCTTCACTTCAGGTTTACTGTATCCCTCTGACGTTCGTATTGACGTTGACACACAGATATTGCATCGGATTTAAATACAAAAGGCACAATGCCGACCTAAGTACAAAAAGACTGACTCTTCTTACCATGTATGTTTTGAACCATTCCTGTGACACTAGTTATAGATTCCGATGCTTCACTTCAGGTTTACTGTAACCCTCTGACCTTCGTATTGACGATGAAGCACAGAAATTGCATCGGAATTAAATACAAAAGGCTCAATGCCGACTTAAGTACAAGTAAACTGACTCTCCTTACTATCTATGTTTTGAACCATTCCTGTGACACTAGTTACAGATTCAGATGCTTCACTTCAAGTTTACTGTATCCCTCTGTCCCCATTATTGACGATGAAACACAGAAATTGCATCGGAATTAAATACAAGAGGCACAATGCCGACTCAAGTACAAGAAGACTGGCTCTTCTTATTGTCCATGATTTGAACCATTCCTGTGGCACTAGTTATAGATTCCGATGCTTCACTTCAGGATTACTGTATCCCTCTGACCTTCCTATTGACGATGAAACACAGAAATTGCATCGGAATTAAATACAAAAGGCTCAATGCCGACTCAAGTACAAAAAGACTGTCTCTACTTACCCTCTATGTTTTGAACCATTCCTGTGACACTAGTTATAGATTCAGATGCTTCACTTCAAGTTTACTGTATCCATCCGACCTTCTTATTGACGATGAAACACAGATATTGCATCGTAATTAAATACAAAAGGCACAATGCCGGCTCAAGTACAAGCAGACTGGCTCTTCTTACTGCATATGTTTTGAACCATTCCTGTGACACTAATTATAAATTCCGATGCTTCGATTCAGGTTTACTGTATCACTCTGACCTTCATATTGACGATGAAACATAGAAATTGCGTCGGAATTAAATACAAAAGGCACAATGCCGACTTAAATACAAGAAAACTGACGCTTCTTACTGTTTATGTTTTGAACCATTCCTGTCACACTAGTTATAGATTCCGATGCTTCACTTCAGGTTTACTGTATCCCTGTGACCTTCTTATTAATATTGAAACACAGAAATTGCATCGGAAATAAATACAAATGGCACAATGCCGACTTCAGTACCAGAAGACTGACTCTACCTACTGTCTATGTTTTGAACCATTCCTGTGACACTAGTTATAGATTCCGATGCTTCACTTCAGGTTTACTGTATCCCTCTAACCTTCTTATTGACGATGAAAGACAGAAATTGCATCGGAACTAAATACAAAAGGCACAATGCCGACTCAAGTACAAGCAGACTGGCTCTTCTTACTGTCTATGCTTCGAACCATTCCTGAGACACTAGTTATGGATTCCGATGCTTCACTTCAGATTTACTGTATCCCTCTCACCTTCATGTTGACGATGAAACACAGAAATTGCATCGGAATTATATACAAGTGGCACAATGCCTACTTAAGTACAAGGAGACTGACCCTTCTTAACGTCTATGTTTTAACGAGTCCTGTGACACTTGTTATAGATTTAGATGCTTCACTTCAGGTTTACTGTATCCCTCTGACCTCCTTATTGACGATGAAACACAGAAATTGCATCGGAACTAAATACAAAAGGCACAATGCCGACTGAAGTACAAATAAACTGACTATCCTTACTATCTATGATTTGAACCAGTCCTGTGAAACTAGTTATAGATTCCGATGCTTCACTTCAGTTTTACTGTATCCCTCTGACGTTCGTATTGACGATGACACACAGATATTGCATCGGAATTAAATACAAAAGGCACAATGCCGACTTAAGTACAAGAAAACTGACTCTTCTTACTGTCTATGGTTTGAACCTTTCCTGTGACACTAGTTATAGATTCCGATGCTTCACTTCAGGTTTACTGTATCCCTCTGACCTTCTTATTGACGACGAAACACAGAAATTGCATCGGAATTAAATACAAAAGGCACAATGCCGACTTCAGTACTAGAAGACCGACTCTTCCTACTGTCTATGTTTTGAACCATTCCTGTGACACAAGTTATAGATTCCGATGCTTCACTTCAGGATTACAGTGTCCCTGTGACCTTCTTATTGACGATGAAACACAGAAATTGCATCGGAATTAAATACAAAATGCACAATGCCGACTTAAGTACTAGAAGGCTGACTCTTCCTACTGTCTATGTTTTGAACCATTCCTGTGACACCAGTTATAGATTCCGATGCTTCACTTCAGGTTTACTGTATCCCTCTGACCTTCTTATTGACGATGAAACACAGAAATTGCATCGGAATTAAATACAAAAGGCTCAATGCCGACTTAAGTACAAGAAGACTGGCTCATCTTACCGTCTATGTTTTGAACCATTCCTGTGACACTAGTTATACATTCAGATGCTTCAGTTCAGGTTTACTGTATCCCTCCGACCTTCTTATTGACGATGAAACACAGATATTGCATCGGAATTAAATGCAAAAGGCACAATGCCGACTCAAGTACAAGCAGACTGGCTCTACTTACTGTCTATATTTTGAACCATTCTTGTGACACTAATTATAGATTCCGATGCTTCACTTCAGGTTTACTGTATCCCTCTGACCTTCATATTGACGATGAAACACAGAAATTGCATCGGAATTAAATACAAAAGACACAATGCCGACTTAAGTACAAGAAAACTGACGCTTCTTACTGTTTATGTTTGAACCATTCCTGTGACACTAGTTATAGATTCCGATGCTTCACTTCAGGTTTACTGTATCCCTGTGACCTTGTTATTGATATTGAAACACAGAAATTGCATCGGAATTAAATACAAAAGGCACAATGCCGAATTCAGTACTAGAAGACTGACTCTTCCTACTGTCTATGTTTTGAACCATTCCTTTGGCACTAGTTATAGATTCCGATGCTTCACTTCAGGTTTACTGTAACCCTCTGACCTTCTTATTGATGATGAAGCACAGAAATTGCATCGGAATTAAATACAAAAGGCTCAATGCCGACTTAAGTACAGGAAGACTGGCTCTTCTTACCATCTATGTTTTGAACCATTCCTGTGACACTAGTTTTAGATTCAGATGCTTTACTACAGGTTTACTGTATCCCTCTGTCCGCCTTATTGACGATGAAACACAGAAATTGCATCGGAATTAAATACAAGAGGCACAATGCCGACTCAGGTACAAGAAGACTGGCTCTTCTTATTGTACATGTTTTGAACCATTCCTGTGACACTAGTTATAGATTCCGATGCTTCACTTCAGGATTACTGTATCCCTCTGACCTTCTTATTGACGATGAAACACAGAAATTGCATCCTAATTAAATACAAAAAGCACAATGCCGACTTAAGTACAAGAAGACTGGCTCTTCTTGCCGTCTATGATTTGAACCATTCCAGTGACACTAGGTATAGATTCAGATGCTTTACTTCAGGTTTACTGTATCCCTCCGACCTTCTTATTGACGATGAAACACAGAAATTGAATCAGAGTTAAATACAAAAGGCACAATGCCGACTCAAGTACAAGCAGACTGGCTCTTCTTACTGTCTATGTTTTGAACCATTCCTGTGACACTCGTTATAGATTCCGATGCTTCACTTCAGGCTTACTGTATCCCTCTGACCTTCATATTGACGATGAAACACAGATATTGCATCGGAATTAAATACAACAGGCACAATGCCGACTTAATTACAAGAAAACTCACGCTTCTTACTGTTTATGTTTTGAACCATTCCTGTGACACTCGTTATAGATTCCGATGCTTCACTACAGGTTTACTGTATCCCTGTGACCTTCTTATTGACGATGAAACACAGAAATTGCATCGGAATTAAATACCAAAGGCACAATGCCGACTTCAGTACTTGAAGACTGACTCTTCCTACTGTCTATGTTTTGAACCATTCCTGTGAAACTAAGTTATAGATTCCGATGCTTCACTTCAGGTTTACAGTAACCCTCTGACCTTCATATTGACGATGAAGCGCAGAAATTGCATCGAAATTAAATACAAAAGGCACAATGCCGACTTATGTACAAGACAACTGACTCTTCTTACTGTCTACGTTTTGAACCTTTCCTGTGACACTAGTTATAGATTCAGATGCTTCACTTCAGGTTTACTGTATCCGTCTGTCCGCCTTATACACGATGAATCTAAGAAATTGCATCGGAATTAAATACAAGAGGCACAATGCCGACTCAATTACAAGAAGACTGGCTCTTCTTATTGTCCATGTTTTGAACCATTCCAGTGACACTAGTTGTAGATTCCGATGCTTCACTTCAGGATTACTGTATCCCTCTGACCTTCTTATTAACGTTGAGACACAGAAATTGCATCGGAATTAAATACAAAAGGCACAATGCCGACATAAGTACAAGAAAACTGACGCTTACTTACTGTTTATGTTTGGAACCATTCCTGTGACACTAGTTAAAGATTCCGATGCTTCACTTTAGGTTTACTGTATCCCTCTGACCTTCTTATTGACGATGAATCTCAGAAATTGTATCGGAATTAAATACAAAAGGCACAATGACGACTTATGTACAAGAAGACTGACTCTTCTTACTGTCTGTGTTTTGAAACATTCCTGTTACACTAGTTATAGATTTCGATGCTTCACTTCAGGTTTACTGTACCCCTCTGACCTTCTTATTGACGATGAAACACAGATATTACATCGGGATTAAATACAAAAGGCACAATGCCGACTTAAGTACAAGTAAACTGACTCTCCTTACTATCTATGATTTGAACCATTCCTGTGAAACTAGTTATAGATTCCGATGCTTCACTTCAGGTTTACTGTCTCCCTCTGACGTTAGTATTGACTATGACACACAGAAATTACATCGGAATTAAATAAAAAAATGCACAATGCCGACTTAAGTACAAGAGAACTGACTCTTATTACTGTCTATGTTTTGAACCATTCCTGTGACACTAGTTATAGATTCCGATACTTCACTTGAGGTTTACTGTATCCCTCTGACCTTCTTAATGATGATGAAACACAGAAATTGCGTAGGAATTAAATACAAAATGCACAATGCCGACTTAAGTACAAGAAAACTGACTCTTCTTACTGTCTATGTTTTAAACCATTCCTGTGACACTAGTTACAGATTGCGATGCTTCACTTCAGGTTTACTGTATCCCTCTGACCTTCATATTGACGATGAAACACAGATATTGCATCGGAATGAAATGCAAAAGGCACAATGCCGACTTAAGTACAAGAAAACTGACGCTTGTTACTGTTTATGTTTTGAACCATTCCTGTGACACTAGTTATAGATTCCGATGCTTCACTTCATGTTTACTGTATCCCTGTGACCTTCTTATTGACGATGAAACACAGATATTGCATCGGAATTAAATACAAAAGGCACAATGCCGACTTAAGTACAAGAAAACTGACGCTTGTTACTGTTTATGTTTTGAACCATTCCTGTGACACTAGTTATAGATTCAGATGCTTCACTTCAGGTTTACTGTAACCCTCTGACCTTTGCATTGACGATGAAGCAAAAGGCACAATGCCGACTTAAGTACAGGAAAACTGACTTTTCTTACTGTCTATGTTTAGAACCATTCCTGTGACACTAGTTATAGATTCAGATGCTTCACTTCAGGTTTACTGTATCCCTCTGTCCGCCTTATTGGCGATGAAACACAGAAATTGCATCGGTATTAAATACAAGAGGCACAATGCTGACTCAAGTACAAGACGACTGGTTCTTCTTATTGCCCATGTTTTGAAACATTCCTGTGACACTAGTTATAGATTCCGATGCATCACTTCAGTATTACTGTATCCCTCTGGCCTTCTTATTGACGATGAAACACAGACATTGCATCGGAATTAAAAACAAAAGGCACAATGAAGACTTAAGTACTAGAAGACTGACTCTTCCTACTGTCTATGTTTTGAACCATTCCTGTGACACTAGTTATAGATTCAGATGCTTCACTTCAGGTTTAGTGTATCCCTCCGACCTTCTTATTGACGATGAAACACAGAAATTGCATCGGAATTAAATACAAAAGGAACAATGCCGACTCAAGTACAAGCAGACTGGCTCTTCTTACTCTCTATGTTTTGAACCATTCCTGTGACACTACTTATAGATTCCGATGCTTCACTTCAGGTTTACTGTATCCCTCTGACCTTCATATTGACGATGAAACACAGAAATTGCATCGGAATTAAATACAAAAGGGACAATGCCGAATTAAGTACAAGAAAACTGACGCTTGTTACTGTTTAAGTTTTGAACCATTCCTGTGACACTAGTTATAGGTTCCGATGCTTCACTTCATGTTTACTGTATCCCTGTGACCTTCTTATTGACGATGAAACACAGAAATTTCATCGGAATTAAATACAAAAGGCACAATGCCGACTTCAGTATTAGAAGACTGACTCTTCCTACTGTCTATGTTTTGAACCACTCCTGTGCCACTTGTTATAGATTCCTATGCTTCACGTCAGGTTTTCTGTAACCCTCTGACCTTCTTATTGACGATGAAGCACAGAAATTGCATCGGAATTAAATACAAAAGGCACAATGCTGACTCAAGTACAAGCATACTGGCTCTTCTTACTGTCTATGTTTTGAACCATTCCTGTGACACTAGTTATAGATTCCGATGCTTCACTTCAGGTTTACTGTATCCCTCTGACCTTCATATTGACGATGAAACACAGATATTGCATTGGAATTAAATACAAAAGGCAAAATGCCGACTTAAGTACAAGAAAACTGACGCTTGTTACTGTTTATGTTTTGAACCATTCCTGTGACACTAGTTATAGACTCCGATGCTTCACTTCATGTTTACTGTATCCCTGTGACCTTCCTATTGACGATGAAACACAGAAATTGCATCATAATTAAATACAAAAGGCGCAATGCCGACTTCAGTACTAGAAGACTGACTCTTCCTACTGTCTATGTTTTGAACCATTCCTGTGACACTAGTTATAGATTCCGATGCTTCACTTCAGGTTTACTGTATCCCTCTCACCTTCGTGTTGACGATGAAACACAGAAATTGCATCGGAATTATATACAAGTGGCAGAATGCCGACTTAAGTACAAGTAAACTGACCCTTCTTACCATCTATGTTTTAACCATTCCTGTGACACTAGTTATAGATTCCGATGCTTCACTTCAGGTTTACTGTATCCCTCTGACCGTCTTATTGACGATGTAACACCGAAATTGAATCGGAATTAAATACAAAAGGCACAATGCCCAGTGAAGTACAAGAAAACTGACTCTTCTTAGTGTCTATGTTTTGAAATACTCCTGTGACACTAGTTATAGATTCCGATGCCTCACTTCAGGTTTACTGTATCCCTCTGACCTTCTTATTGACGATGAAACACAGAAATTTCATCGGCATGAAATACAAATGGCACAATGCCGACTTAAGTACAAGAAGACTGATTCTTCGTACTGTCTATGTTGTGAAACATTCCTGTTACACTAGTTATAGATTTCGATGCTTCACTTCAGGTTTACTGTATGCTTCTGACCTTCTTACTGACGATGAAACACAGATGTTGCATCGGGATTAAATACAAAAGGCACAATGCCGGCCTAAGTACAAGTAAACTGACTCTCCTCACTATCTATGATTTGAACCATTCCTGTGAATCTAGTTATAGATTCCGATGCTTCACTTCAGGTTTACTGTATCCCTCTGACGTTCGTATTGACGATGACACACAGAAATTACATCGGAATTAAATACAAAAGGCACATTGCCGACTTAAGTACAAGAAAACTGACTCTTCTTACTGTCTATGTTTTGAACCATTCCTGTGACACTAGTTATAGATTCCGATACTTCACTTGAGGTTTATTGTATCCCTCTGACCTTCTTATTGACGATGAAACACAGAAATTGCATCGGAATTAAATATAAAAGGCACAATGCCGACTTAAGTATAAGAAAACTGACTCTTCTTACTGTCTATGTTTTGAACCATTCCTGTGACACTAGTTATAGATTCCGGTGCTTCACTTCAGGTTTACTGTATCCCACTGACCATCTTATTGACGATGAAACCTAGAAATTGCATCGGAATGAAATACAAAAGGCAGAATGCCGACTTAAGTACAAGAAAACTGACGCTTCTTACTGTTTATGCTTTGAACCATTCCTGTGACACTAGTTATAGATTCGAATGCTTCACTTCAGGTTTACTGTATCCCTGTGACCTTCATATTGACGATGAAACGCAGAAATTGCATCGGAATTAAATACAAAAATCACAATGGCGACTTAAGTACTAGAAAACTGACTCTTCCTACTGTCTATGTTTTGAACCGTTCCTGTGACACTAGTTATGGATTTTGATGCTTTACATCAGGTTGACTGTATGCCTCTGACCCTCTTATTGACGATGAAACACAGAAATTGCATCGGAATTAAATACAAAAGGCACAATGCCGACTTAAGTACAAGAAAACTGACTCTTCTTACTGTCTATGTTTTGAACCATTCCTGTGACACTAGTTATAGATTCCGATGCTTCACTTCAGGATTACTGTATCCCTCTGACCTTCTTATTGACGATGAAACACAGAAATTGCATCGGAGTTAAATACAAACGGCACAATGCCGACTTAAGTACTAGACGACTGACTCTTCCTACTGTCTATGTTTTGAACCATTCCTGTGACACTAGTTATAGATTCCGATGCTTCACTTCAGGTTTACTGTATCCCTCTGACCTTCTTATTCACGATGAAACACAGAAATTGCATCGGAATTAAATACAAAAGGCTTAATGCCGACTCAAGTACAAGAAGACTGGCTCTTCTTACCGTCTATGTTTTGAACCATTCCTGTGACACTAGTTATAGATTCAGATGCTTCACTTCAGATTTACTGTATCCCTCTGACCTTCTTATTGACGATGAAACACAGAAATTGCATCGGAGTTAAATACAAACGGCACAATGCCGACTTAAGTACTAGACGACTGACTCTTCCTACTGTCTATGTTTTGAACCATTCCTGTGACACTAGTTATAGATTCCGATGCTTCACTTCAGGTTTACTGTATCCCTCTGACCTTCTTATTCACGATGAAACACAGAAATTGCATCGGAACTAAATACAAAAGGCTTAATGCCGACTCAAGTACAAGAAGACTGGCTCTTCTTACCGTCTATGTTTTGAACCATTCCTGTGACACTAGTTATAGATTCAGATGCTTCACTTCAGGTTTACTGTATCCCATCGACCTTCTTATTGACGATGAAACACAGAAATTGCATCGGAATTAAATACAAAAGGCACAATGTTGACTGAAGTACAAGCAGACTGGCTCTTCTTACTGTCTATGTTTTGAACCATTCCTGTGACACTAGTTATAGATTCCGATGCTTCACTTCAGGTTTACTGTATCCCTCTGACCTTCATATTGACGATGAAACACAGATATTGCATTGGAATTAAATACAAAAGGCACAATGCCGACTTAAGTACAAGAAAACTGACGCTTGTTACTGTTTATGTTTTGAACCATTCCTGTGACACTAGTTATAGACTCCGATGCTTCACTTCATGTTAACTGTATCCCTGTGACCTTCTTATTGACGATGAAACACAGAAATTGCATCGGAATTAAATACAAAAGGCGCAATGCCGACTTCAGTACTAGAAGACTGACTCTTTCTACTGTCTATGTTTTGAACCATTCCTCTGACACTAGTTATAGATTCCGATGCTTCACTTCAGGTTTACTGTATCCCTCTCACCTTCGTGTTGACGATGAAACACAGAAATTGCATCGGAATTGTATACAAGTGGCAGAATGCCGACTTAAGTACAAGTAAACTGACCCTTCTTACCATCTATGTTTTAACCATTCCTGTGACACTAGTTATAGATTCCGATGCTTCACTTCAGGTTTACTGTATCCCTCTGACCGTCTTATTGACGATGTAACACCGAAATTGAATCGGAATTAAATACAAAAGGCACAATGCCGACTTAAGTACTAGAAGACTGACTCATCCTACTGTCTATGTTTTAAACCATTCCTTTGACACTAGTTATAGATTCCGATGCTTCACTTCACGTTTACTGTATCCCTCTGACCTTCTTATTGACGATGAAACACAGAAATTGCATCGGAATTAAATTCAAAAGGCTCAATGCCGACTCAAGTACAAGAAGACTGGCTCTTCTTACCGTCTATGTTTTGAACCATTCCTAGGACACTAGTTATAGATTCCGATGCTTCACTTCAGGCTTACTGTATCCCTCGGACCTTCATATTGACGATGAAACAAAGAAATTACATCGGAATTATATACAAGTGGCACAATGCCTTCTTAAGTACAAGAAGACTGACCCTTCTTATTGTCTAAGTTTTGAACCATTTATGTGACACTAGTTATTGGTTCAGATGCCTCACTTCATGTTTACTGTATCCCTGTGACCTTCGTATTGAAGATGAATCACAGAAATTGCATCGGAATTAAATACAAAAGGCACAATGCCGACTTCAGTACTAGAAGACTGACTCTTCCTACTGTCTATGTTTTGAACCATTCCTGTGACACTAGTTACATTTTCCGATGCTTCACTTCAGGTTTACTGTAACCCTCTGTCCTTCTTATTGACGATGAAGCACAGAAATTGCATCGGAATTAAATACAAATATCACAATGCCCACTTAAGTACAAGAAAACTGACTCTTCTTACTGTCTATGTTATGAAATATTCCTATGACACTAGTTATAGATTCCGATGCCTCACTTCAAGTTTACTGTATCCCTCTGACCTTCTTATTGACGATGAAACACAGAAATTTCATCGGCATGAAATACAAATGGCACAATGCAGACTTAAGTACAAGAGGACTGACTCTTCGTACTGTCTATGTTGTGGAACATTGCTGTTACACTAGTTATAGATTTCAACGCTTCACTTCAGATTACTGTATCCCTCAGACCTTCTTACTGACGATGAAACACAGATATTGCATCGGGATTAAATACAAAAGGCACAATGCCGACTTAAGTACAAAAAACTGACTCTTCTCACTATCTATGATTTGAACCATTCCTGTGAATTTAGTTATAGATTCCGATGCTTCACTTCGGGTTTACTGTATCCCTCTGACGTTCGTATTGACGATGACACACAGAAATTACATCGGAATTAAATACAAAAGGCACAATGCCGACTTAAGTACAAGAAGACTGACTCTTCGTACTGTCTATGTTGTGAAACATTCCTGTTACACTAGTTATAGGTTTCGATGCTTCACTTCAGATTACTGTATCCCTCTGACCTTCTTACTGACGATGAAACACAGAAATTGCATCGGAATTAAATACAAAAGGCTTAATGCCGACTCAAGTACAAGAAGACTGGCTCTTCTTACCGTCTATGTTTTGAACCATTCCTGTGACACTAGTTATAGATTCAGATGCTTCACTTCAGATTTACTGTATCCCTCTGACCTTCTTATTGACGATGAAACACAGAAATTGCATCGGAGTTAAATACAAACGGCACAATGCCGACTTAAGTACTAGACGACTGACTCTTCCTACTGTCTATGTTTTGAACCATTCCTGTGACACTAGTTATAGATTCCGATGCTTCACTTCAGGTTTACTGTATCCCTCTGACCTTCTTATTCACGATGAAACACAGAAATTGCATCGGAACTAAATACAAAAGGCTTAATGCCGACTCAAGTACAAGAAGACTGGCTCTTCTTACCATCTATGTTTTGAACCATTCCTGTGACACTAGTTATAGATTCAGATGCTTCACTTCAGGTTTACTGTATCCCATCGACCTTCTTATTGACGATGAAACACAGAAATTGCATCGGAATTAAATACAAAAGGCACAATGTTGACTGAAGTACAAGCAGACTGGCTCTTCTTACTGTCTATGTTTTGAACCATTCCTGTGACACTAGTTATAGATTCCGATGCTTCACTTCAGGTTTACTGTATCCCTCTGACCTTCATATTGACGATGAAACACAGATATTGCATTGGAATTAAATACAAAAGGCACAATGCCGACTTAAGTACAAGAAAACTGACGCTTGTTACTGTTTATGTTTTGAACCATTCCTGTGACACTAGTTATAGACTCCGATGCTTCACTTCATGTTAACTGTATCCCTGTGACCTTCTTATTGACGATGAAACACAGAAATTGCATCGGAATTAAATACAAAAGGCGCAATGCCGACTTCAGTACTAGAAGACTGACTCTTCCTACTGTCTATGTTTTGAACCATTCCTCTGACACTAGTTATAGATTCCGATGCTTCACTTCAGGTTTACTGTATCCCTCTCACCTTCGTGTTGACGATGAAACACAGAAATTGCATCGGAATTGTATACAAGTGGCAGAATGCCGACTTAAGTACAAGTAAACTGACCCTTCTTACCATCTATGTTTTATCCATTCCTGTGACACTAGTTATAGATTCCGATGCTTCACTTCAGGTTTACTGTATCCCTCTGACCGTCTTATTGACGATGTAACACCGAAATTGAATCGGAATTAAATACAAAAGGCACAATGCCGACTTAAGTACTAGAAGACTGACTCATCCTACTGTCTATGTTTTAAACCATTCCTTTGACACTAGTTATAGATTCCGATGCTTCACTTCACGTTTACTGTATCCCTCTGACCTTCTTATAGACGATGAAACACAGAAATTGCATCGGAATTAAATTCAAAAGGCTCAATGCCGACTCAAGTACAAGAAGACTGGCTCTTCTTACCGTCTATGTTTTGAACCATTCCTAGGACACTAGTTATAGATTCCGATGCTTCACTTCAGGCTTACTGTATCCCTCGGACCTTCATATTGACGATGAAACAAAGAAATTACATCGGAATTATATACAAGTGGCACAATGCCTTCTTAAGTACAAGAAGACTGACCCTTCTTATTGTCTAAGTTTTGAACCATTTATGTGACACTAGTTATTGGTTCAGATGCCTCACTTCATGTTTACTGTATCCCTGTGACCTTCGTATTGAAGATGAATCACAGAAATTGCATCGGAATTAAATACAAAAGGCACAATGCCGACTTCAGTACTAGAAGACTGACTCTTCCTACTGTCTATGTTTTGAACCATTCCTGTGACACTAGTTACATTTTCCGATGCTTCACTTCAGGTTTACTGTAACCCTCTGTCCTTCTTATTGACGATGAAGCACAGAAATTGCATCGGAATTAAATACAAATATCACAATGCCCACTTAAGTACAAGAAAACTGACTCTTCTTACTGTCTATGTTTTGAACCATTCCTGTGACACTAGTTGTAGATTCAGATGCTTCACTTCAGGTTTACTGTATCCCTCTGTCCGCCTTATTGACGATGAAACATAGAAATTGCATCGGAATTAAATACAAGAGGCACAATGCCGACTCAAGTACAACAAGACTGGCGCTTCTTATTTTCCATGTGTTGAACCATTCCTGTGACACTAGTTATAGATTCCGATGCTTCACTTCAGGATAACTGTATCCCTCTGACCTTCTTATTGACGGTGAAACACAGAAATTGTATCGGAATTAAATACAAAAGGCACAATGCCGACTTAAGTACTAGAAGACTGACTCTTCCTAATGTCTATGTTTTGAACCATTCCTGTGATACTAGTTATAGATTCCGATGCTTCACTTCAGGTTTACTGTATCCCTCTGACCTTCTTATTGACGATGAAACACAGAAATTGCATCGGAATTAAATACAAACGGCTCAATGCCGACTCAAGTACAAGAAGACTGGCTCTTCTTACCGTCTATGTTTTGAACCATTCCTGTGTCACTAGTTATAGATTCAGATGCTTCACTTCACGTTTAGTGTATCCCTCCGACCTTCTTATTGACGGTAAAACACAGAAATTGCATCGGAATTAAATACAAAAGGCACAATGAAGACTCAAGTACAAGCAGACTGGCTCTTCTTACTGTCTATGTTTTGAAACATTCCTGTGACACTACTTATAGATTCCGATGCTTCACTTCAGGTTTACTGTAACCCTCTGATCTTCTTATTGACGATGAAGCACAGAAATTGCATCGGAATTAAATAGAAAAGGCACAATGCCGACTTAAGAACAAGAAGACTGACCCTTCTTATTGTCTAAGTTTTGAACCATTCCTGTGACACTAGTTATTGATTCAGATGCTTCACTTCATGTTTACTGTATCAATGTGACCTTCTTATTGACGATGAAACACAGAAATTGCATCGGAATTAAATACAAAAGGCACAATGCCGACTTCAGTACTAGAAGACTGACTCTTCCTACTGTCTTTGTTTTGAGTCATTCCTGTGACACTAGTTATAGATTCCGATGCTTCACTTCAGGTTTACTGTAACCCTCTGACCTTCTTATTGACGATGAAGCACAGAAATTGCATCGGAATTAAATACAAAAGGCACAATGCCGACTTAAGTACAAGAAAACTGACTCTTCTTACTGTCTATGTTTTGAACCATTCCTGTGACACTAGTTATAGATTGCGATGCTTCACTTCAGGTTTACTGTATCCCTCTCACCTTCATGTTGACGATGAAACACAGAAATTGCATCGGAATTATATACACGTGGCACAATGCCGACTTAAGTACAAGTAAACTGACCCTTCTTACCGTCTATGTTTTAACCATTCCTGTGACGCTAGTTATAGATTCCGATGCTTCACTTCAGGTTTACTGTAACCCTCTGACCTTCTTATTGACGATGAAGCACAGAAATTGCATCGGAATTAAATACAAAAGGCACAATGCCGACTTAAGTACAAGAAAACTGACTCTTCTTACTGTCTATGTTTTGAACCATTCCTGTGACACTAGTTATAGATTGCGATGCTTCACTTCAGGTTTACTGTATCCCTCTCACCTTCATGTTGACGATGAAACACAGAAATTGCATCGAAATTATATACAAAATGCACAATGCCGACTTAAGTACAAGAAAACTGACTCTTCTTACCGTCTATGATTTAACCATTCCTGTGACAGTAGTTATAGATTCCGATGCTTCACTTCAGGTTTACTGTATCCCTCTGACCTTCATATTGACGATGAAACACACAAATTACATCGGAATTATATACAAGTGGCACAATGCCGACTTCAGTACAAGAAGACTGACCCTTCTTATTGTCTAAGTTTTGAACCATTCCTGTGACACTAGTTATTGATTCAGATGCTTCACTTCATGTTTACTGTATCCTTGTGACCTTCTTATTGACGATGAAACACAGAAATTGCATCGGAATTAAATATAAAAAGCACAATGCCGACTTCAGTACTAGAAGACTGACTCTTCCTACTGTCTATGTTTTGAACCATTCCTGTGACACTAGTTATAGATTCCGATGCTTCACTTCAGGTTAACTGTAACCCTCTGATCTTCTTATTGGCGATGAAGCACAGAAATTGCATCGGAATTAAATTCAAAAGGCACAATGCCGACTTAAGTACAAGAAAACTGACTCTACTTACTGCCTATGTTTTGAACCATTCCTGTGACACTAGTTATAGATTCCGATGCTTCACTTCAGGTTTACTGTATCCCTCTCACCTTCATGTTGACGATGAAACACAGAAATTGCATCGGAATTATATACAAGTGGCACAATGCCGACTTAAGTACAAGTAAACTGACCCTTCTTACCGTCTATGTTTTAACCATTCCTGTGACACTAGTTATAGATTCCGATGCCTCACTTCAAGTTTACTGTATCCCTCTGACCTTCTTATTGACGATGAAACACAGAAATTTCATCGGCATAAAATACAAATGGCACAATGCCGACTTAAGTACAAGAAGACTGACTCTTCGTACTGTCTATGTTGTGAAACATTCCTGTTACACTAGTTATAGGTTTCGATGCTTCACTTCAGATTACTGTATCCCTCTGACCTTCTTACTGACGATGAAACACAGATATTGCATCGGGATTAAATACAAAAGGCACAATGCCGACATAAGTACAAAAAACTGACTCTTCTTATTGTCTAAGTTTTGAACCATTCCTGTGACACTAGTTATAGATTCCGATACTTCACTTCAGGTTTACTGTATCCCTCTGCCCTTTCTATTGACGATGAAACACAGAAATTGCATCTTAGTTAAATACAATAGGCTCAATGCCGACATAAGTACAGGAAGACTGACTCTTCTTACCGTCTATGTTTTGAACCATTCCTGTGACACTAGTTATAGATGCCGATGCTTCACTTCAGGTTTACTGTATCCCTCTGACCTTCTTATTGACGATCTAACACAGAAATTGCATCGGAATTAAATACAAAAGGCACAATGCCGAGTCAAGTACAAGAGGACTGGCTCTTCTTACTGTCTATGTTTTGAACCTTTCCTGTGAGACAGGATTTAGATTCCGATGCTTCACTTCAGGTTTACTGTATACCTCTGACGTTCGTATTGACGATGACACACAGAAATTACATCGGAATTAAATACAAAAGGCACAATGCCGACTTAAGTACAAGAAAACTGACTCTTCTTACTGTCTATGTTTTGAACCATTCCTGTGACACTAGTTATAGATTCCGATACTTCACTTGAGGTTTACTGTATCCCTCTGACCTTCTTATTGACGATGAAACACAGAAATTGCATCGGAATTAAATATAAAAGGAACAATGCCGACTTAAGTATAAGAAAACTGACTCTTCTTACTGTCTATGTTTTGAACCATTCCTGTGACACTAGTTATAGATTCCGATGCTTCACTTCAGGTTTACTGTATCCTTCTCACCTTCGTGTTGACGATGAAACACAGAAATTGCATCGGAATTATATACAAGTGGCAGAATGCCGACTTAAGTACAAGTAAACTGACCCTTCTTACCATCTATGTTTTAACCATTCCTGTGACACTAGTTATAGATTCCGATGCTTCACTTCAGGTTTACTGTATCCCTCTGACCGTCTTATTGACGATGTAACACCGAAATTGAATCGGAATTAAATACAAAAGGCACAATGCCCAGTTAAGTACAAGAAAACTGACTCTTCTTAGTGTCTATGTTTTGAAATACTCCTGTGACACTAGTTATAGATTCCGATGCCTCACTTCAGGTTTACTGTATCCCTCTGACCTTCTTATTGACGATGAAACACAGAAATTTCATCGGCATGAAATACAAATGGCACAATGCCAACTTAAGTACAAGAAGACTGATTCTTCGTACTGTCTATGTTGTGAAACATTCCTGTTACACTAGTTATAGATTTCGATGCTTCACTTCAGGTTTACTGTATGCTTCTGACCTTCTTACTGACGATGAAACACAGATATTGCATCGGGATTAAATACAAAAGGCACAATGCCGGCCTAAGTACAAGTAAACTGACTCTCCTCACTATCTATGATTTGAACCATTCCTGTGAATCTAGTTATAGATTCCGATGCTTCACTTCATGTTTACTGTATCCCTCTGACGTTCGTATTGACGATGACACACAGAAATTACATCGGAATTAAATACAAAAGGCACAATGCCGACTTAAGTACAAGAAAACTGACTCTTCTTACTGTCTATGTTTTGAACCATTCCTGTGACACTAGTTATAGATTCCGATACTTCACTTGAGGTTTACTGTATCCCTCTGACCTTCTTATTGACGATGAAACACAGAAATTGCATCGGAATTAAATATAAAAGGTACAATGCCGACTTAAGTATAAGAAAACTGACTCCTCTTACTGTCTATGTTTTGAACCATTCCTGTGACACTAGTTATAGATTCCGATGCTTCACTTCAGGTTTACTGTATCCCACTGACCATCTTATTGACGATGAAACCTAGAAATTGCATCGGAATGAAATACAAAAGGCAGAATGCCGACTTAAGTACAAGAAAACTGACGCTTCTTACTGTTTATGCTTTGAACCATTCCTGTGACACTAGTTATAGATTCGAATGCTTCACTTCAGGTTTACTGTATCCCTGTGATCTTCATATTGACGATGAAACGCAGAAATTGCATCGGAATTAAATACAAAAATCACAATGGCGACTTATGTACTAGAAAACTGACTCTTCCTACTGTCTATGTTTTGAACCGTTCCTGTGACACTAGTTATGGATTTTGATGCTTTACATCAGGTTGACTGTATGCCTCTGACCCTCTTATTGACGATGAAACACAGAAATTGCATCGGAATTAAATACAAAAGGCACAATGCCGACTTAAGTACAAGAAAACTGACTCTTCTTACTGTCTATGTTTTGAACCATTCCTGTGACACTAGTTATAGATTCAGATTCTTCACTTCAGGTTTACTGTATCCCTCTGTCCGCCTTATTTACGATAAAACACAGAAATTGCATCGGAATTAAATACAAGAGGCACAATGCCGACTTAAGTACTAGAAGACTGACTCATCCTACTGTCTATGTTTTGAACCATTCCTTTGACACTAGTTATAGATTCCGATGTTTCACTTCACGTTTACTGTATCCCTCTGACCTTCTTATTGACGATGAAACACAGAAATTGCATCGGAATTAAATTAAAAAGGCTCAATGCCGACTCAAGTACAAGAAGACTGGCTCTTCTTACCGTCTATGTTTTGAACCATTCCTAGGACACTAGTTATAGATTCCTATGCTTCACTTCAGGCTTACTGTATCCCTCGGACCTTCTCATTGACGATGAAAGACAGAAATTGCATCGGAATTAAATACAAAAGGCACAATGCCGACTCAAGTACAGGCAGACTGGCTCTTCTTACTGTCTACGTTTTGAGCCATTCCTGTGACACTAGTTATAGATTCCGATGCTTCACTTCAGGTTTACTGTATCCCTCTGACCTTAATATTGACGATGAAACACAGAAATTACATTGGAATTATATACAAGTGGCACAATGCCGACTTAAGTACAAGAAGACTGACCCTTCTTATTGTCTAAGTTTTGAACCATTTATGTGACACTAGTTATTGATTCAGATGCTTCACTTCATGTTTACTGTATCCCTGTGACCTTCGTATTGAAGATGAATCACAGAAATTGCATCGGAATTAAATACAAAAGGCACAATTCCGACTTCAGTACTAGAAGACTGACTCTTCCTACTGTCTATGTTTTGAACCATTCCTGTGACACTAGTTATAGATTCCGATGCTTCACTTCAGGTTTACTGTAACCCTCTGTCCTTCTTATTGACGATGAAGCACAGAAATTGCATCGGAATTAAATACAAAAATCACAATGCCCACTTAAGTACAAGAAAACTGACTCTTCTTACTGTCTATGTTATGAAATATTCCTATGACACTAGTTATAGATTCCGATGCCTCACTTCAAGTTTACTGTATCCCTCTGACCTTCTTATTGACGATGAAACACAGAAATTTCATCGGCATGAAATACAAATGGCACAATGCCGACTTAAGTACAAGAGGACTGACTCTTCGTACTGTCTATGTTGTGGAACATTCCTGATACACTAGTTATAGATTTCAATGCTTCACTTCAGATTACTGTATCCCTCTGACCTTCTTACTGACGATGAAACACAGATATTGCATCGAGATTAAATACAAAAGGCACAATGCCGGCTTAAGTACAAAAAACTGACTCTTCTCACTATCTATGATTTGAACCACTCCTGTGAATCTCGTTATAGATTCCGATGCTTCACTTCGGGTTTACTGTATCCCTCTGACGTTCGTATTGACGATGACACACAGAAATTACATCGGAATTAAATACAAAAGGCACAATGCCGACTTAAGTACAAGAAAACTGACTCTTCTTACTGTCTATGTTTTGAACCATTCCTGTGACACTAGTTGTAGATTCAGATGCTTCACTTCAGGTTTACTGTATCCCTCTGTCCGCCTTATTGACGATGAAACATAGAAATTGCATCGGAATTAAATACAAGAGGCACAATGCCGACTCAAGTACAACAAGACTGGCGCTTCTTATTGTCCATGTTTTGAACCATTCCTGTGACACTAGTTATAGATTCCGATGCTTCACTTCAGGATTACTGTATCCCTCTGACCTTCTTATTGACGGTGAAACACAGAAATTGCATCGGAATTAAATACAAAAGGCACAATGCCGACTTAAGTACTAGAAGACTGACTCTTCCTAATGTCTATGTCTTGAACCATTCCTGTGATACTAGTTATAGATTCCGATGCTTCACTTCAGGTTTACTGTATCCCTCTGACCTTCTTATTGACGATGAAACACAGAAATTGCATCGGAATTAAATACAAAAGGCTCAATGCCGACTCAAGTACAAGAAGACTGGCTCTTCTTACCGTCTATGTTTTGAACCATTCCTGTGACACTAGTTATAGATTCAGATGCTTCACTTCAGGTTTAGTGTATCCCTCCGACCTTCTTATTGACGATAAAACACAGAAATTGCATCGGAAATAGATACAAAAGGCACAATGCCGACTCAAGTACAAGCAGACTGGCTCTTCCTACTTTCTATGTTTTGAAACATTCCTGTGACACTACTTATAGATTCCGATGCTTCACTTCAGGTTTACTGTAACCCTCTGATTTTCTTATTGACGATGAAGCACAGAAATTGCATCGGAATTAAATAGAAAAGGCACAATGCTGACTTAAGAACAAGAAGACTGACCCTTCTTATTGTCTAAGTTTTGAACCATTCCTGTGACACTAGTTATTGATTCAGATGCTTCACTTCATGTTTACTGTATCAATGTGACCTTCTTATTGACGATGAAACACAGAAATTGCATCGGAATTAAATACAAAAGGCACAATGCCGACTTCAGTACTAGAAGACTGACTCTTCCTACTGTCTTTGTTTTGAACCATTCCTGTGACACTAGTTATAGATTCCGATGCTACACTTCAGGTTTACTGTAACCCTCTGACCTTCTTATTGACGATGAAGCACAGAAATTGCATCGGAATTAAATACAAAAGGCACAATGCCGACTTAAGTACAAGAAAACTGACCCTTCTTACTGTCTATGTTTTGAACCATTCCTGTGACACTAGTTATAGATTCCGATGCTTCACTTCAGGTTTACTGTATCCCTCTCACCTTCATGTTGACGATGAAACACAGAAATTGCATCGGAATTATATACAAGTGGCACAATGCCGACTTAAGTACAAGTAAACTGACCCTTCTTACCGTCTATGTTTTAACCATTCCTGTGACACTAGTTATAGATTCCGATGCTTCACTTCATGTTAACTGTAACCCTCTGATCTTCTTATTGACGATGAAGCACAGAAATTGCATCGGAATTAAATACAAAACCCACAATGCCGACTTAAGTACAAGAAAACTGACTCTTCTTACTGCCTATGTTTTGAACCATTCCTTTGACACTAGTTATAGATTCCGATGCTTCACTTCAGGTTTACTGTATCCCTCTCACCTACATGTTGACGATGAAACACAGAAATTGCATCGGAATTAAATACAAAAATCACAATGCCCACTTAAGTACAAGAAAACTGACTCTTCTTACTGTCTATGTTATGAAATATTTCTATGACACTAGTTATAGATTCCGATGCCTCACTTAAAGTTTACTGTATCCCTCTGACCTTCTTATTGACGATGAAACAAAGAAATTTCATCGGCATGAAATACAAATGGCACAATGCCGACTTAAGTACAAGAGGACTGACTCTTCGTACTGTCTATGTTGTGAAACATTCCTGTTACACTAGTTATAGATTTCAATGCTTCACTTCAGATTACTGTATCCCTCTGACCTTCTTACTGACGATGAAACACAGATATTGCATCGGGATTAAATACAAAAGGCACAATGCCGACTTAAGTACAAAAAACTGACTCTTCTCACTATCTATGATTTGAACCATTCCTGTGAATCTAGTTATAGATTCCGATGCTTCACTTCGGGTTTACTGTGTCCCTCTGACGTTCGTATTGACGATGACACACAGAAATTACATCGGAATTAAATACAAAAGGCACAATGCCGACTTAAGTACAAGAAAACTGACTCTTCTTATTGTCTATGTTTTGAACCATTCCTGTGACACAAGTTGTAGGTTCAGATGCTTCACTTCAGGTTTACTGTATCCCTCTGTCCGCCTTATTGACGATGAAACATAGAAATTGCATCGGAATTAAATACAAGAGGCACAATGCCGACTCAAGTACAACAAGACTGGCGCTTCTTATTGTCCATGTTTTGAACCATTCCTGTGACACTAGTTATAGATTCCGATGCTTCACTTCAGGATTACTGTATCCCTCTGACCTTCTTATTGACGGTGAAACACAGAAATTGCATCGGAATTAAATACAAAAGGCACAATGCCTACTTAAGTACTAGAAGACTGACTCTTCCTAATGTCTATGTTTTGAACCATTCCTGTGATACTAGTTATAGATTCCGATGCTTCACTTCAGGTTTACTGTATCCCTCTGACCTTTTTATTGACGATGAAACACAGAAATTGCATCGGAATTAAATACAAAAGGCTCAATGCCGACTCAAGTCCAAGAAGACTGGCTGTTCTTACCGTCTATGCTTTGAACCATTCCTGTGACACTAGTTATAGATTCAGATGCTTCACTTCAGGTTTAGTGTATCCCTCCGACCTTCTTATTGACGATCAAACACAGAAATTGCATCGGAATTAAATACAAAAGGCACAATGCCGACTCAAGTACAAGCAGACTGGCTCTTCTTACTGTCTATGTTTTGAAACATTCCTGTGACACTACTTATAGATTCCGATGCTTCACTTCAGGTTTACTGTAACCCTCTGATCTTCTTATTGACGATGAAGCACAGAAATTGCATCGGAATTAAATAGAAAAGGCACAATGCCGACTTAAGAACAAGAAGACTGACCCTTCTTATTGTCTAAGTTTTGAACCATTCCTGTGCCACTAGTTATTGCTCAGATGCTTCACTTCATGTTTACTGTATCAATGTGACCTTCTTATTGACGATGAAACACAGAAATTGCATCGGAATTAAATACAAAAGGCACAATGCCGACTTCAGTACTAGAAGACTGACTCTTCCTACTGTCTATGTTTTGAACCATTCCTGTGACACTAGTTATGGATTCCGATGCTTCACTTCAGGTTTACTGTAACCCTATGACCTTCTTATTGACGATGAAGCACAGAAATTGCATCGGAATTAAATACAAAAGGCACAATGCCGACTTAAGTACAAGAAAACTGACTCTTCTTACTGTCTATGTTTTGAACCATTCCTGTGACACTAGTTATAGATTCCGATGCTTCACTTCAGGTTTACTGTATCCCTCTCACCTTCATGTTGACGATGAAACACAGAAATTGCATCGGAATTATATTCAAGTGGCACAATGCCGACTTAAGTACAAGATAACTGACTCATCTTACTGTCTATGTTTTCAACCATTCCTGTGACACTAGTTATAGATACCGATGCTTCACTTCAGCTTTACTGTATCCCTCTGACCGTCTTATTGACGATGAAACACAGAAATTGCATCGGAAATTAATACAAAAGGCACAATGCCGACTTAAGTAGAAGTAAACTGACTCTATTTACTATCTATGTTTTGAACCATTCCTGTGAAACTATTTATAGATTCCGATGCTTCACTTCGGGTTTACTGTATCCCTCTGACGTTCGTATTGACGATGACACACAGAAATTACATCGGAATTAAATACAAAAGGCACAATGCCGACTTAAGTACAAGATAACTGACTCTTGTTACTGTCTATGTTTTCAACCATTCCTGTGACACTAGTTATAGATTCCGATGCTTCACTCCAGGTTTGCCCTATCCCTCTGACCTTCTTATCGACGTGAAACACAGAAATTGCTTCGGAATTAAATACAAATGCACAATGCCGACTTAAGTACAAGAAAACTGAATCTTCCTACTGTCTATGTTTTGAACTATTCCTGTGACACTAGTTATACTTTCCGATGCTTCACTTCAGGTTTACTGTATGCCTCCGACCGTCTTATTGACGATGTAACACCGAGATTGAATCGGAATTAAATACAAAGGGCATAATCCCCACATAAGTACAAGAAAACTGAGTCTTCTTACTGTCTATGTTTTGAACCATTCCTGTGACACTAGTTATAGATTCCGATGCTTCACTACAGGTTTACTGTATCCCTCTGACCTTCATATGGACGATGAAACACAGAAATTGCATCTGAATTAAATACAAAAGGCACAATGCCGACTTAAGTACAAAAAACTGACTCTACTTACTGTCTATGTTTTGAACCATTCCTGTGACACTAGTTATAGATTCCGATGCTTCACTTCAGGTTTACTGTATCCCTCTGACCTTCTTATTGACGATGACACACAGAAATTGCATCGGAATTAAATACAAGAGGCACAATACCGACTCAAGTACAAGCAGACTGGCTCTTCTTACTGTCTATGTTTTGAAACATTCCTGTGACACTACTTATAGATTCCGATGCTTCACTTCAGGTTTACTGTAACCCTCTGATCTTCTTATTGACGATGAAGCACAGAAATTGCATCGGAATTAAATAGAAAAGGCACAATGCCGACTTAAGAACAAGAAGACTGACCCTTCTTGTTGTCTAAGTTTTGAACCATTCCTGTGACACTAGTTATTGATTCAGATGCTTCACTTCATGTTTACTGTATCAATGTGACCTTCTTATTGACGATGAAACACAGAAATTGCATCGGAATAAATACAAAAGGCACAATGCCGACTTCAGTACTAGAAGACTGACTCTTCCTACTGTCTATGTTTTGAACCATTCCTGTGACACTAGTTATAGATTCCGATGCTTCACTTCAGGTTTACTGTAACCCTCTGACCTTCTTATTGACGATGAAGCACAGAAATTGCATCGGAATTAAATACAAAAGGCACAATGCCGACTTAAGTACAAGAAAACTGACTCTTCTTACTGTCTATGTTTTGAACCATTCCTGTGACACTAGTTATAGATTCCGATGCTTCACTTCAGGTTTACTGTATCCCTCTCACCTTCATGTTGACGATGAAACACAGAAATTGCATCGGAATTATATACAAGTGGCACAATGCCGACTTAAGTACAAGTAAACTGACCCTTCTTACCGTCTATGTTTTAACCATTCCTGTGACACTAGTTATAGATTCCGATGCTTCACTTCAAGTTTACTGTATCCCTCTGACCTTCATATTGACGATGAAACACACAAATTACATCGGAATTATATACAAGTGGCACAATGCCGACTTCAGTACAAGAAGACTGACCCTTCTTATTGTCTAAGTTTTGAACCATTCCTGTGACACTAGTTATTGATTCAGATGCTTCACTTCATGTTTACAGTATCAGTGTGACCTTCTTATTGACGATGAAACACAGAAATTGCATCGGAATTAAATATAAAAGGCACAATGCCGACTTCAGTACTAGAAGACTGACTCTTCCTACTGTCTATGTTTTGAACCATTCCTGTGACACTAGTTATAGATTCCGGTGCTTCACTTCAGGTTAACTGTAACCCTCTGATCTTCTTATTGGCGATGAAGCACAGAAATTGCATCGGAATTAAATACAAAAGGCACAATGCCGACTTAAGTACAAGAAAACTGACTCTACTTACTGCCTATGTTTTGAACCATTCCTGTGACACTAGTTATAGATTCCGATGCTTCACTTCAGGTTTACTGTATCCCTCTCACCTTCATGTTGACGATGAAACACAGAAATTGCATCGGAATTATATACAAGTGGCACAATGCCGACTTCAGTACAAGTAAACTGAACCTTCTTACCGTCTATGTTTTAACCATTCCTGTGACACTAGTTATAGATTCCGATGCCTCACTTCAAGTTTACTGTATCCCTCTGACCTTCTTATTGACGATGAAACACAGAAATTTCATCGGCATGAAATACAAATGGCACAATGCCGACTTAAGTACAAGAAGACTGACTCTTCGTACTGTCTATGTTGTGAAACATTCCTGTTACACTAGTTATAGATTTCGATGCTTCACTTCAGATTACTGTATCCCTCTGACCTTCTTACTGACGATGAAACACAGATATTGCATAGGGATTAAATACAAAAGGAACAATGCCGACTTAAGTACAAAAAACTTACTCTTCTTATTGTCTAAGTTTTGAACCATTCCTGTGACACTAGTTATAGATTCCGATACTTCACATCAGGTTTACTGTATCCCTCTGCCCTTTCTATTGACGATGAAACACAGAAATTGCATCTTAGTTAAATACAAAAGGCTCAATGCCGACATAAGTACAGGAAGACTGACTCTTCTTACCGTCTATGTTTTGAACCATTCCTGTGACACTAGTTATAGATTCCGATGCTTCACTTCAGGTTTACTGTATCCCTCTGAAATTCTTATTGACGATCTAACACAGAAATTGCATCGGAATTAAATACAAAAGGCACAATGCCGAGTCAAGTACAAGAGGACTGGCTCTTCTTACTGTCTATGTTTTGAACCTTTCCTGTGAGACAGGATTTAGATTCCGATGCTTCACTTCAGAATTACTGTATCCCTTGGACTTTCTTGTAGACGACGAAACACAGAAATTGCATCGGAATTAAATACAAAAGGCACAATGCCGACTCAGGTACAAGCAGACTGGCTCTTCTTACTGCCTTTGATTTGAACCATTCCTGTGACACTAGTTACAGATACCGATGCTTCACTTCAGGTTTACTGTATCCCTCTGACCGTCTTATTGACGATGAAACACAGAAATTGCATCGGAATTAAATACAAAAGGCACAATGCCGACTTAAGTAGAAGTAAACTGACTCTATTTACTATCTATGTTTTGTACCATTCCTGTGAAACTATTTATAGATTCCGATGCTTCACTTCGGGTTTACTGTATCCCTCTGACGTTCGTATTGACGATGACACACAGAAATTACATCGGAATTAAATACAAAAGGCACAATGCCGACTTAAGTACAAGATAACTGACTCTTCTTACTGTCTATGTTTTCAACCATTCCTGTGACACTAGTTATAGATTCCGATGCTTCACTCCAGGTTTGCCATATCCCTCTGACCTTCTTATCGACGTGAAACACAGAAATTGCATCGGAATTAAATACAAATGCACAATGCCGACATAAGTACAAGAAAACTGAATCTTCTTACTGTCTATGTTTTGAACTATTCCTGTGACACTAGTTATACTTTCCGATGCTTCACTTCAGGTTTACTGTATGCCTCCGACCGTCTTATTGACGATGTAACACCGAGATTGAATCGGATTTAAATACAAAGGGCATAATCCCCACTTAAGTACAAGAAAACTGAGTCTTCTTACTGTCTATGTTTTGAACCATTCCTGTGACACTAGTTATAGATTCCGATGCTTCACTACAGGTTTACTGTATCCCTCTGACCTTCTTATTGACGATGAAACACAGAAATTTCATCGGCATGAAATACAAATGGCACAATGCCGACTTAAGTACAAGAAGACTGACTTTTCGTACTGTCTATGTTGTGAAACATTCCTGTTACACTAGTTATAGATTCCGATGCTTCACTTCAGGTTAACTGTAACCCTCTGATCTTCTTATTGGCGATGAAGCACAGAAATTGCATCGGAATTAAATACAAAAGGCACAATGCCGACTTAAGTACAAAAAACTGACTCTACTTACTGTCTATGTTTTGAACCATTCCTGTGACACTAGTTATAGATTCCGATGCTTCACTTCAGGTCTACTGTATCCCTCTGACCTTCTTATTGACGATGACACACAGAAATTGCATCGGAATTAAATACAAGAGGCACAATGCCGACTCAAGTACAAGAAGATTGGCTCTTCTTATTGCCCATGTTTTGAAAGATTCCTGTGACACTAGTTATAGATTCCGATGCTTCACTTCAGGATTACTGTATCCCTCTGACCTTCTTATTGACGATGAAACACAGAAATTGCATCGGAGTTAAATACAAACGGCACAATGCCGACTTAAGTACTAGACGACTGACTCTTCCTACTGTCTATGTTTTTAACCATTCCTGTGACACTAGTTATAGATTCCGATGCTTCACTTCAGGTTTACTGTATCCCTCTGACCTTCTTATTCACGATGAAACACAGAAATTGCATCGGAATTAAATACAAAAGGCTCAATGCCGACTCAAGTACAAGAAGACTGGCTCTTCTTACCGTCTATGTTTTGAACCATTCCTGTGACACTAGTTATAGATTCAGATGCTTCACTTCAGGTTTACTGTATCCCATCGACCTTCTTATTGACGATGAAACACAGAAATTGCATCGGAATTAAATACAAAAGGCACAATGCTGACTCGAGTACAAGCAGACTGGCTCTTCTTACTGTCTATATTTTGAACCATTCCTGTGACACTAGTTGTAGATTCCGATGCTTCACTTTAGGTTTACTGTATCCCTCTGACCTTCATATTGACGATGAAACACAGATATTGCTTCGGAATTAAATACAAAAGGCACAATGCCGACTTAAGTACAAGAAAACTGACGCTTGTTACTGTTTATGTTTTGAACCATTCCTGTGACACTAGTTATAGATTCCGATGCTTCACTTCATGTTTACTGTATCCCTGTGATCTTCTTATTGACGATGAAACACAGAAATTGCATCGGAATAAAATACAAAAGGCGCAATGCCGACTTCAGTACAAGATAACTGACTCTTGTTACTGTCTATGTTTTCAACCATTCCTGTGACACTAGTTATAGATTCCGATGCTTCACTCCAGGTTTGCCATATCCCTCTGACCTTCTTATCGACAATGAAACACAGAAATTGTATTGGAATTAAATACAAATGGCACAATGCCGACCTAAGTACAAGAAAACTAACTCTTCTTACTGTCTATGTTTTGAACCATTCCTGTGACACTAATTATAGATTCCGATACTTCACTTGAGGTTTACTGTATCCCTCTGACCTTCTTATTGACGATGAAACACAGAAATTGCGTCGGAATTAAATACAAAAGGCACAATGCCGTCTTAAGTACAAGAAAACTTATGCTTCTTAATGTTTATGTTTTGAACCATTCCTGTGACACTAGTTATAGATTCGGATGCTTCACTTCAGGTTTACTATATCCCTGTGACCTTCTTTTTGACGATGAAACACAGAAATTGCATCGGAATTAAATACAAATGCACAATGCCGACTTAAGTACAAGAAAACTGAATCTTCTTACTGTCTATGTTTTGAACTATTCCTGTGACACTAGTTATACTTTCCGATGCTTCACTTCAGGTTTACTGTATCCCTCCGACCGTCTTATTGACGATGTAACACCGAAATTGAATCGGAATGAAATACAAAGGGCATAATCCCCACTTAAGTACAAGAAAACTGAGTCTTCTTACTGTCTATGTTTTGAACCATTCCTGTGACACTAGTTATAGATTCCGATGCTTCATCACAGGTTTACTGTATCAGTCTGACCTTCATATGGACGATGAAACACAGAAATTGCATCCGAATTAAATACAAAAGGCACAATGCCGATTTAAGTACAAAAAACTGACTCTACTTACTGTCTATGTTTTGAACCATTCCTGTGACACTAGTTATAGATTCCGATGCTTCTCTTCGGGTTTACTGTATCCCTCTGACCTTCTTATTGACGATGACACACAGAAATTGCATCGGAATTAAATACAAAAGGCATAATGCCGACTTAAGTACTAGAAGACGGACTATTCCTACTGTCTATATTTTGAACCATTCCTGTGACACTAGTTATAGATTCCGATGCTTCACTTCAGGTTTACTGTATCCCTCTGACATTCTTATTGACGATGAAACACAGAAATTGCATCGGAATTAAATACAAAAGGCTCAATGCCGACTCAAGTACAAGACGACTGGCTCTTCTTGCCGTCTATGTTTTGAACCATTCCTGTGACACTAGTTATTGATTCAGATGCTTCACTTCAGGTTTACTGTATCCCTCTGACCTTCTTATTGACGATGAAACACAGAAATTGCATCGGAATTAAATACAAAAGACACAATGCCGACTCAAGTACAAGCAGACTGGCTCTTCTTACTGTCTATGTTAGAACCATTCCTGTGACACTAGTTATAGATTCCGATGCTTCACTTCAGGTTTACAGTATCCCTCTGACCCTCATATTGACGATGACACACAGAAATTACATCGGAATTATATACAAGTGGCACAATGCCGACTTAAGTGCAAGAAGACTGACCCTTCTTATTGTCTGTGGTTTGAACCATTCCTGTGACACTAGTTATAGATTCCGATACTTCACTTCAGGTTTACTGTATCCCTCTGACATTCTTATTGATGATAAAAACACAGAAATTGCATCTTAGGTAAATATAAAATGCCCAATGCCGACTTCAGTACAGGAAGATTGACTCTTCTTACCGTCTATGTTTTGAACCATTCCTGTGACACTAGTTATAGATTCAGATGCTTTACTTCAGGTTTACTGTATGCCTCTGTCCGCCTTATTGACGATGAAACACAGAAAATGCATCGGAATTTAATACAAGAGGCACAATGCCGACTCAAGTGCAAGAAGACTGGCTCTTCTTATTGTCTATATTTTGAACCATTTCTATGACACTAGTTATAGATTCCGATGCTTCACTTCAGGTTTACTGTATCCCTCTGACCTTCTTACTGACGATGAAACACAGAAATTGCATCGGAATTAAATACAAAAGGCTCAATGCCGACTCAAGTACAAGACGACTGGCTCTTCTTACCGTCTATGTTTTGAACCATTCCTGTGACACTAGTTATAGATTCAGATGCTCTACTTCAGGTTTACTGTATGCCTCTGTCCGCCTTATTGACGATGAAACACAGAAAATGCATCGGAATTTAATACAAGAGGCACAATGAAGACTCAAGTACAAGAAGACTGGCTCTTCTTATCGTCTATGTTTTGAACCATTCCTCTGACACTAGTTATCGATTCCGATGCTTCACTTCAGGTTTACTGTGTGCCTCTGTCCGCCTTATTGACGATGAAACACAGAAAATGCATCGGAATTTAATACAAGAGGCACAATGCCGACTTAAGTACTAGAAGACCGACTCTTCCTACTGTCTATATTTTGAACCATTCCTATGACACTAGTTATAGATTCCGATGCTTCACTTCAGGTTTGCTGTATCCCTCTGACCTTCTTACTGACGATGAAACACAGAAATTGCATCGGAATTAAATACCAAAGGCTCAATGCCGACTGAAGTACAAGACGACTGGCTCTTCTTACCGTCTATGTTTTGAACCATTCCTGTGACACTAGTAATTGATTCAGATGCTTCACTTCAGGTTTACTGTATCCCTCTGACCTTCTTCTTGACGATGAAACACAGAAATTGCATCGGAAATAAATACAAAAGCAACAATGCCGACTCAAGTACAAGCAGGCTGGCTCTTCTTACTGTCTATGTTAGAACCATTCCTGTGACACTAGTTATAGATTCCGATGCTTCACTTCAGGTTTACAGTATCTCTCTGGCCTTCATATTGACGATGATACACAGAAATTACATCGGAATTATACACAAGTGGCACAATGCCCACTTAAGTACAAGAAGACTGACCCTTCTTATTGTCTATGTTTGAACCATTCCTGTGACACTAATTATAGATTCCGATACTTCACTTCAGGTTTACTGTATCCCTCTGACATTCTTATTGACGATAAAAACACAGAAATTGCATCTTAGGTAAATACAAAATGCTCAATGCCGACTTCAGTACAGGAAGATTGACTCTTCTTACCGTCTATGCTTTGAACCATTCCTGTGACACTAGTTATAGATTCCGATGCTTCACTTCAGGTTTACTGTATCCCTCTGACCATCTTATTGACGATGAAACACAGAAATTGCATCGGAATTAAACACAAAGGGCACATTGCCGACTTAAGTAATAGAAGACTGACTCTTCCTACTGTCTACATTTTTAACCATTCCTGTGACACTAGTTATAGATTCCGATGCTTCACTTCAGTTTTACTGTATCCCTCTCACCTTCTTATTGACGATGAAACACAGAAATTGCATCGGAATTAAATACAAAAGGCTCAATGCCGACTCAAGTACAAGACGACTGGCTCCTCTCGCCGTCTGTGTTTTGAACCATTCCTGTGACACTAGTTATTGATTCAGATGCTTTACTTCAAGTTTACTGTATCCCTCTGAACTTCTTATTGACGATGAAACACAGAAATTGCATCGGAATTAAATACAAAAGACACAATGCCGACTCAAGTACAAGCAGTCTGGCATTTCTTACTGTCTATGTTAGAACCATTCCTGTGACACTAGTTATAGATTCCGATGCTTCACTTCAGGTTTACAGTATCTCTCTGACCTTCATATTGACGATGGCACACAGAAATTACATCGGAATTATATACAAGTGGCACAATGCCGACTTAAGTGCAAGAAGACTGACCCTTCTTATTGTCTGTGTTTTGAACCATTCCTGTGACACTAGTTATAGTTTCCGATACTTCACTTCAGGTTTACTGTATCCCTCTGACATTCTTATTGACGATAAAAACACAGAAATTGCATCTTAGGTAAATACAAACGGCTCAATGATGAGTTCAGTACAGGAAGATTGACTCTTCTTACCGTCTATGTTCTGAACCATTCCTGTGACACTAGTTACAGATTCCGATGCTTCACTTCAGTTTTACTGTATCCCTCTCACCTTCTTATTGACGATGAAACACAGAAATTGCATCGGAATTAAATACAAAAGGCTCAATGCCGACTCAAGTACAAGACGACTGGCTCCTCTCGCCGTCTATGTTTTGAACCATTCCTGTGACACTAGTTATTGATTCAGATGCTTTACTTCAAGTTTACTGTATCCCTCTGAACTTCTTATTGACGATGAAACACAGAAATTGCATCGGAATTAAATACAAAAGACACAATGCCGACTCAAGTACAAGCAGTCTGGCATTTCTTACTGTCTATGTTAGAACCATTCCTGTGACACTAGTTATAGATTCCGATGCTTCACTTCAGGTTTACAGTATCTCTCTGACCTTCATATTGACGATGGCACACAGAAATTACATCGGAATTATATACAAGTGGCACAATGCCGACTTAAGTGCAAGAAGACTGACCCTTCTTATTGTCTGTGTTTTGAACCATTCCTGTGACACTAGTTATAGTTTCCGATACTTCACTTCAGGTTTACTGTATCCCTCTGACATTCGTATTGACGATAAAAACACAGAAATTGCATCTTAGGTAAATACAAAATGCTCAATGCCGACTTCAGTACAGGAAGATTGACCCTTCTTACCGTCTATGTTTTGAACCATTCCTGTGACACTAGTTATAGATTCCGATGATTCACTTCAGTTTTTACTGTATCCCTCTCACCTTTTTATTGACGATGAAACACAGACATTGCATCGGAATTAAATACAAAAGGCACAATGCCGACTTAAGTACTAGGAGACTGACTCTTCCTACTGTCTATGTTTTGAACCATTCCTGTGACACTAGTTATAGATTCTGATGCTTCACTTCAGGTTTACCGCAACCCTCTGACCTTCTTATTGACGATGAAGCACAGAAATTGCATCGGAATTAAATACAAAAGGCACAATGTGGACTTAAGTACAAGAAAACTGACTCTTCTTAGTGTCTATGTTTTGAACCATTCCCGTGACACTAGTTATAGATTCAGATGCTTTACTTCAGGTTTACTGTATGCCTCTGTCCGCCTTATTGACGATGAAACACAGAAAATGCATCGGAATTTAATACAAGAGGCACAATGAAGACTCAAGTACAAGAAGACTGGCTCTTCTTATCGTCTATGTTTTGAACCATTCCTGTGACACTAGTTATCGATTCCGATGCTTCACTTCAGGATTACTGTATCCCTCTGACCTTCTTTTTGACGATGAAACACAGAAATTGCATCGCAATTAAATACAAAAGGCACAATGCCGACTTAAGTACTAGAAGACGGACTATTCCTACTGTCTATATTTTGAACCATTCCTGTGACACTAGTTATAGATTCCGATGCTTCACTTCAGGTTTACTGTATCCCTCTGACATTCTTATTGACGATGAAACACAGAGATTGCATCGGAATTAAATACAAAAGGCTCAATGCCGACTCAAGTACAAGACGACTGGCTCTTCTTGCCGTCTTTGTTTTGAACCATTCCTGTGACACTAGTAATTGATTCAGATGCTTCACTTCAGGTTTACTGTATCCCTCTGACCTTCTTATTGACGATGAAACACAGAAATTGCATCGGAATTAAATACAAAAGACACAATGCCGACTCAAGTACAAGCAGACTGGCTCTTCTTACTGTCTATGTTAGAACCATTCCTGTGACACTAGTTATAGATTCCGATGCTTCACTTCAGGTTTACAGTATCCCTCTGACCCTCATATTGACGATGACACACAGAAATTACATCGGAATTATATACAAGTGGCACAATGCCGACTTAAGTGCAAGAAGACTGACCCTTCTTATTGTCTGTGGTTTGAACCATTCCTGTGACACTAGTTATAGATTCCGATACTTCACTTCAGGTTTACTGTATCCCTCTGACATTCTTATTGATGATAAAAACACAGAATTTGCATCTTAGGTAAATATAAAATGCCCAATGCCGACTTCAGTACAGGAAGATTGACTCTTCTTACCGTCTATGTTTTGAACCATTCCTGTGACACTAGTTATAGATTCAGATGCTTTACTTCAGGTTTACTGTATGCCTCTGTCCGCCTTATTGACGATGAAACACAGAAAATGCATCGGAATTTAATACAAGAGGCACAATGCCGACTCAAGTGCAAGAAGACTGGCTCTTCTTATTGTCTATATTTTGAACCATTTCTATGACACTAGTTATAGATTCCGATGCTTCACTTCAGGTTTACTGTATCCCTCTGACCTTCTTACTGACGATGAAACACAGAAATTGCATCGGAATTAAATACAAAAGGCTCAATGCCGACTCAAGTACAAGACGACTGGCTCTTCTTACCGTCTATGTTTTGAACCATTCCTGTGACACTAGTTATCGATTCCGATGCTTCACTTCAGGTTTACTGTGTGCCTCTGTCCGCCTTATTGACGATGAAACACAGAAAATGCATCGGAATTTAATACAAGAGGCACAATGCCGACTTAAGTACTAGAAGACCGACTCTTCCTACTGTCTATATTTTGAACCATTCCTATGACACTAGTTATAGATTCCGATGCTTCACTTCAGGTTTGCTGTATCCCTCTGACCTTCTTACTGACGATGAAACACAGAAATTGCATCGGAATTAAATACCAAAGGCTCAATGCCGACTCAAGTACAAGACGACTGGCTCTTCTTACCGTCTATGTTTTGAACCATTCCTGTGACACTAGTAATTGATTCAGATGCTTCACTTCAGGTTTACTGTATCCCTCTGACCTTCTTCTTGACGATGAAACACAGAAATTGCATCGGAAATAAATACAAAAGCAACAATGCCGACTCAAGTACAAGCAGGCTGGCTCTTCTTACTGTCTACGTTAGAACAATTCCTGTGACACTAGTTATAGATTCCGATGCTTCACTTCAGGTTTACAGTATCTCTCTGGCCTTCATATTGTCGATGATACACAGAAATTACATCGGAATTATACACAAGTGGCACAATGCCCACTTAAGTACAAGAAGACTGACCCTTCTTATTGTCTATGTTTGAACCATTCCTGTGACACTAATTATAGATTCCGATACTTCACTTCAGGTTTACTGTATCCCTCTGACATTCTTATAGACGATAAAAACACAGAAATTGCATCTTAGGTAAATACAAAATGCTCAATGCCGACTTCAGTACAGGAAGATTGACTCTTCTTACCGTCTATGCTTTGAACCATTCCTGTGACACTAGTTATAGATTCCGATGCTTCACTTCAGGTTTACTGTATCCCTCTGACCTTCTTATTGACGATGAAGCACAGAAATTGCATCGGAATTAAATACAAAAGGCACAATGCCGACTTAGGTACAAGAAAACTGACGCCTCTTACTGTTAATGTTTTGAACCATTCCTGTGACACTAGTTATAGATTCCGATGCTTCACTTTAGGTTTACTGTATCCCTGTGACCCTCTTATTGACGATGAAACACAGAAATTGCATCGGAATTAAATACAAGAGGCACAATGCCGACTTAAGTACAAGAAAACTGACTCTTCTTACTGTCTACGTTTTGAACCATTCCTGTGACACTAGTCATAGATTCAGATGCTTCACTTCAGGTTTACTGTATCCTTCTGACCTTCTTATTGACGATAAAACACAGAAATTGTTACCGAATTAAATACAAAAGGCACAATACCGACTCAAGTACAAGAGGACTGGCTCTTCTTACTGTCTATGTTTTGAAACTTTCCTGTGAGACCGGATTTAGATTCCGAAGCTTCACTTCAGGTTTACTGTATCCCTGTGACCTTCTTATTGACGATGAAACACAGAAATTGCATCGGAATTAAATACAAAAGGCACAATGGCGACTTCAGTACTAGGAGACTGACTCTTCCTACTGTCTATGTTTGAACCATTCCTGTGACACTAGTTATAGATTCCGATGCTTCACTTCAGGTTTACTGTAACCCTCTGACCTTCTTATTAACGATGAAGCACAGAAATTGCATCGAAATTAAATACAAAAGGCACAATGCGGACTTAAGTACAAGAAAACTGACTCCTCTTTCTGTCTATGTTTTGAACCATTCCTGTGACACTAGTCATAGATTCAGATGCTTCATTTCAGGTTTACTGTATCCCTCTGTCCGCCTTATTGACGATGAAACACAGAAAATGCATCGGAATTTAATACAAGAGGCACAAATCCGACTCAAGTACAAGAAGACAGGCTCTTCTTATTGTCTATGTTTTGAACCATTCATGTGACACTAGTTGTAGATTCCGATGCTTCACTTCAGGGTTACTGTATCCCTCTGACCTTCGTATTGACGATTAAACACAGAAATTGCATCGGAATCAAATACAAAAGGCACAACGCCAACTTAAGTACTAGAAGACTGACTCTTCCTACTGTCTATATTTTGAACCATTCCTGTGACACTAGTTATAGATTCCGATGCTTCACTTCAGGTTTACTGTATCCCTCTGACCTTCTTAGTGGCGATGAAACACAGAAATTGCATCGGAATTAAATACAAAAGGCTCAATGCCGACTCAAGTACAAGAAGAATGGCTCTTCTTACCGTCTATGTATTGAACCATTCCTGTGACACTAGTTATTGATTCAGATGCTTCACTTCAGGTTTACTGTATCCCTCTGACCTTCTTATTTTTCGATGAAGCACAGAAATTGCATCGGATTTAAATACAAAAGGCACAATTCCGACTTAAGTACAAGAGAATTGATGCTCCTTACTGTTAATGTTTGGAACCATTCCTGTGACACTAGTTATAGATTCCGATGATTCACTTTAGGTTTACTGTATCCCTGTGACCTTCTTATTGACGATGAAACACAGAAATTGAATCGGAATTAAATACAAAATGCAAAATGCCGACTTAAGTACAAGAAAACTGACTCTTCTTACTGTCTTTGTTTTGAACCATTCCGTGACACTAGTTATAGATTCCGATGCTTCACTTCAGGTTTACTATAACCCTCTGACCTTCTTATTGACGATGAAGCACAGAAATTGCATCAGAATTAAATACAAAAGGCACAATGCCGATTGAAGTACAAGAAAACTGACTCTTCTTACTGTCTATGTTTGAACCATTCCAGTGACTCTAGTCATAGATTCAGATGCTTCACTTCAGGTTTACTGTATCCCTCGGTCTGCCTTGTTGACGATGAAACACAGAAATTGCATCGGAATTAAATACAAGAGGCACAATGCCGACTCAAGTACAAGTAGACTGGCTCTTCTTATTGTCAATGCTTTGAACCATTCCTGTGACACTAGTTATAGATTCCGATGCTTCACTTCAGGATTACTGTATCCCTCTGACCTTCTTATTGACGATGAAACACAGAAATAGCATCGGAATTAAATACAAAAGGCACAATGCCGACTTAAGTACTAGAAGACTGACTCCTCCTACTGTCTATATTTTGAACCATTCCCGTGACACTAGTTATAGATTCCGATGCTTCACTTCAGGTTTACTGTATCCCTCTGACCTTCCTATTGACGATGAAACACAGAAATTGCATCGGAATTAAATACAAAATGCACAATGCCGACTCAAGTACAAGCAGACTGGCTCTTCTTACTGTCTATGTTAGAACCATTCTTGTGACACCAGTTATAGATTCTGATGCTTCACGTCAGGTTTACTGTATCCCTCTGACCTCCATATTGACGATGAAACACAGAAATTACAACGGAATTATATACAAGTGGCACAATGCCGACTTAAGTACAAGAAGACTGACCCTTCTTATGTCTATGTTTTGAACCATTCCTGTGACACTAGTTATAGATTCCGATGCTTCACTTCAGGTTTACAGTATCCTTCTGACCTTCTGATTGACGATCAAACACAGAAATTGTTTCGGAAATAAATACAAAAGGCACAATGGCGACTCAAGTACAAGAGGACTGGCTCTTCTCACTGTCTATGTTTTGAACCTTTCCTGTGAGACCGGATTTACATTCCGATGCTTCACTTCAGGTTTACTGTATCCCTTGGACCTTCTTATAGACGACGAAACACAGAAATTGCATCGGAATTAAATAGAAAAGCACAATGCCGACTTAAGTACAAGAAAACTGACTCTTCTTATTGCCTTTGATTTGAACCATTCCTGTGCCACTAGTTATAGATACCGATGCTTCACTTCAGGTTTACTGTATCCCTCGAACCGTCTTATTGACGATGAAACACAGAAATTGCATCGGAATTAAATACAAAAGGCGCAATGCCGCCTTAAGTACAAGTAAACTGACTCTCCTTACGATCTATGTTTTGAACCATTCCTGTGAAACTAGTTATAGATTCCGATGCTTCACTTCAGGTTTACTGTATCACTCTGGTGTTCGTATTGACGATGACACACAGAAATTACATCGGAATTAAATACAAAAGGCACAATGCCGACTTAAGTACAAGAAAACTGACTCTTCTTACTGTCTATGTTTTTAACCATTCCTGTGACACCAGTTATAGATTCCGATGCTTCACTTCAGGTTTGCTCTATCCCTCTGACCTTCTTATTGACGATGAAACCCAGAAATTGCATCGGAATTAAATACACAAGGCACAATGCCGACTTAAGTACAAGGAAACTGACGCTTCTTACTGTTTATGTTTTGAACCATTCCTGTGACACTAGTTATAGATTCGGATGCATCACTTCAGGTTTACTGTATCCCTGTGACCTTCTGTTTGACGATGAAACACAGAAATTGCATCGGAATTAAATACAAAAGGCACAATGCCGACATAAGTACAAGAAAACTGACTCTTCTTACTGTCTATATTTGAACTATTCCTGTGACACTAGCTATAGATTCCGATGCTTCACTTCAGGTTTACTGTATCCCTCCGACCGTCTTATTGACGATGTAACACCGAAATTGAATCGGAATTAAATACAAAAGGCACAATGCCCACTTAAGTACAAGAAAACTGACTCTTCTTACTGTCTATGTTTCTAACCATTCCCGTGACACTAGTTATAGATTCCGATGCTTCACTTCAGGTTTACTGTATCCCTCTGACCTTCTTATTGACGATGAAACACAGAAATTCCATCGGCATGAAATACGAAACGCGCAATGCCGACTTAAGTACAAGAAACCTGACTCTTCGTACTGTCTATGTTTTGAAACATTCCTGTGCCACTAGTTATAGATTCCGATGCTTCAATTCAGGTTTACTGTATCCCTCTGACCTTCATATTGGCGACGAAACACAGAAATTGCATCCGAATTAAACACAAAAGGCACAATGCCGACTTAAGTACAAGAAAACTGACTCTTCTTACTGTCTATGTTTTGAACCATTCCTGTGACACTAGTTATTGATTCCGATGCTTCACTTCAGGTTTACTGTATCCCTCTGACCCTCTTATTGACGATGAAACACAGAAATTGCATCGGAATTAAATACGAAAATCACAATGCCGACTTAAGTACTAGCAAACTGACTCTTCCTACTGTCTATGCTTTGAACCATTCCTGTGACACAAGTTATAGATTACGATGCTTCACTTCCCGTTTACTGTATCCCTCTGACCTTCTTATTGACGATGAAACACAGAAATTGCATCGGAATTAGATACAAAAGGCTCAATGCCGACTCAAGGAGAAGAAGACTTGCTCTTCTTACTGTCTATGTTCGAACCATTCCTGTGACACTAGTTATAGATTCCGGTGCTTCACTTCAGGTTTACTGTATCCCTCTGACCTTCTTATTGACGATGAAACACAGAAACTGCTTCGCAATTAAATATAAAAGGCACAATGCCGACTTAAGAACAAAAAGACTGATCCTTCTTACTCACTATACTTTGAACCATTCCTGTGACACCAGTTATAGATTCCGATGCTTCACTTCAGGTTTGCTCTATCCCTCTGACCTTCTTATTGACGATGAAACCCAGAAATTGCATCGGAATTAAATACAAAAGGCACAATGCCGACTTAAGTACAAGGAAACTGACGCTTCTTATTGTTTATGTTTTGAACCATTCCTGTGATACTAGTTATAGATTCGGATGCATCACTTCAGGTTTACTGTATCCCTGTGACCTTCTTTTTGACGATGAAACACAGAAATTGCATCGGAATTAAATACAAAAGGCGCAATGCCGACTTAAGTACAAGAAAACTGACTCTTCTTACTGTCTATATTTGAACTATTCCTGTGACACTAGCTATAGATTCCGATGCTTCACTTCAGGTTAACTGTATCCCTCCGACCGTCTTATTGACGATGTAACACCGAAATTGAATCGGAATTAAATACAAAAGGCACAATGCCCACTTAAATACAAGAAAACTGACTCTTCTTACTGTCTATGTTTCTAACCATTCCTGTGACACTAGTTATAGATTCCGATGCTTCACTTTAGGTTTACTGTATACCTCTGACCTTCTTATTGACGATGAAACACAGAAATTCCATCGGCATGAAATACGAAACGCGCAATGTCGACTTAAGTACAAGAAAACTGACTCTTCGTACTGTCTATGTTTTGAAACATTCCTGTGCCACTAGTTATAGATTCCGATGCTTCAATTCAGGTTTACTGTATCAATCTGACCTTCTTATTTTTCGATGAAGCACAGAAATTGCATCGGATTTAAATACAAAAGGCACAATGCCGACTTAAGTACAAGAGAATTGATGCTCCTTACTGTTAATGTTTTGAACCATTCCTGTGACACTAGTTATAGATTCCGATGCTTCACTTTAGGTTTACTGTATCCCTGTGACCTTCTTATTGACGATGAAACACAGAAATTGAATCGGAATTAAATACAAAATGCACAATGCCGACTTAAGTACAAGAAAACTGACTCTTCTTACTGTCTTTGTTTTGAACCATTCCTGTGACACTAGTTATGGATTCCGATGCTTCACTTCAGGTTTACTATAACCCTCTGACCTTCTTATTGACGATGAAGCACAGAAATTGCATCAGAATTAAATACAAAAGGCACAATGCCGACTTAAGTACAAGAAAACTGACTCTTCTTACTGTCTATGTTTGAACCATTCCAGTGACACTAGTCATAGATTCAGATGCTTCACTTCAGGTTTACTGTATCCCTCGGTCTGCCTTGTTGACGATGAAACACAGAAATTGCATCGGAATTAAATACAAGAAGCACAATGCCGACTCAAGTACAAGTAGACTGGCTCTTCTTATTGTCAATGCTTTGAACCATTCCTGTGACACTAGTTATAGATTCCTATGCTTCACTTCAGGATTACTGTATCCCTCTGACCTTCTTATTGACGATGAAACACAGAAATTGCATCGGAATTAAATACAAAAGGCACAATGCCGACTTTAGTACTAGAAGACTGACTCCTCCTACTGTCTATATTTTGAACCATTCCCGTGGCACTAGTTATAGATTCCGATGCTTCACTTCAGGTTTACTGTATCCCTCTGACCTTCCTATTGACGATGAAACACAGAAATTGCATCGGAATTAAATACAAAATGCACAATGCCGACTCAAGTACAAGCAGACTGGCTCTTCTTACTGTCTATGTTAGAACCATTCCTGTGACACCAGTTATAGATTTTGATGCTTCACGTCAGGTTTACTGTATCCCTCTGACCTTCATATTGACGATGAAACACAGAAATTACATCGGAATTATATACAAGTGGCACAATGCCGACTTAAGTACAAGAAGACTGACCCTTCCTATGTCTATGTTTTGAACCATTCCTGTGACACTAGTTATAGATTCCGATGCTTCACTTCAGGTTTACAGTATCCTTCTGACCTTCTTATTGACGATCAAACACAGAAATAGTTTCGGAATTAAATACAAAAGGCACAATGGCGACTCAAGTACAAGAGGACTGGCTCTTCTCACTGTCTATGTTTTGAACCTTTCCTGTGAGACCGGATTTACATTCCGATGCTTCACTTCAGGTTTACTGTATCCTTTGGACCTTCTTATAGACGACGAAACACAGAAATTGCATCGGAATTAAATAGAAAAGCACAATGCCGACTTAAGTACAAGAAAACTGACTCTTCTTATTGCCTTTGATTTGAACCATTCCTGTGCCACTAGTTATAGATACCGATGCTTCACTTCAGGTTTACTGTATCACTCTAACCGTCTTATTGACGATGAAACACAGAAATTGCATCGGAATTAAATACAAAAGGCACAATGCCGCCTTAAGTACAAGTAAACTGACTCTCCTTACGATCTATGTTTTGAACCATTCCTGTGAAACTAGTTATAGATTCCGATGCTTCACTTCAGGTTTACTGTATCACTCTGGTGTTCATATTGACGATGACACACAGAAATTACATCGGAATTAAATACAAAAGGCACAATGCCGACTTAAGTACAAGAAAACTGACTCTTCTTACTGTCTATGTTTTTAACCATTCCTGTGACACCAGTTACAGATTCCGATGCTTCACTTCAGGTTTGCTCTATCCCTCTGACCTTCTTATTGACGATGAAACCCAGAAATTGCATCGGAATTAAATACAAAAGGCACAATGCCGACTTAAGTACAAGGAAACTGACGCTTCTTACTGTTTATGTTTTGAACCATTCCTGTGACACTAGTTATAGATTCGGATGCATCACTTCAGGTTTACTGTATCCCTGTGACCTTCTTTTTGACGATGAAACACAGAAATTGCATCGGAATTAAGTACAAAAGGCACAATGCCGACATAAGTACAAGAAAACTGACTCGTCTTACTGTCTATGTTTCTAACCATTCCTGTGACACTAGTTATAGATTCCGATGCTTCACTTCAGGTTTACTGTATCCCTCTGACCTTCTTATTGACGATTAAACACAGAAATTCCATCGGCATGAAATACGAAACGCGCAATGCCGACTTAAGTACAAGAAACCTGACTCTTCGTACTGTCTATGTTTTGAAACATTCCTGTGCCACTAGTTATAGATTCCGATGCTTCAATTCAGGTTTACTGTATCCCTCTGACCTTCATATTGGCGATGAAACACAGAAATTGCATCCGAATTAAATACAAAAGGCACAATGACTTAAGTACAAGAAAACTGACTCTTCTTACTGTCTATGATTTGAACTATTCCTGTGACACTAGTTATTGATTCCGATGCTTCACTTCAGGTTTACTGTATCCCTCTGACCCTCTTATTGACGATGAAACACAGAAATTGCATCGGAATTAAATACGAAAATCACAATGCCGACTTAAGTACTAGCAAACTGACTCTTCCTAAAGTCTATGCTTTGAACCATTCCTGTGACACATGTTATAGATTACGATGCTTCACTTCCCGTTTACTGTATCCCTCTGACCTTCTTATTGACGATGAAACACAGAAATTGCATCGGAATTAAATACAAAAGGCTCAATGCCGACTCAAGTAGAAGAAGACTTGCTCTTCTTACTGTCTATGTTCGAGCCATTCCTGTGACACTAGTTATAGATTCCGGTGCTTCACTTGAGGTTTACTGTATCCCTCTGACCTTCTTATTGACGATGAAATACAGAAATTGCATCGGAATTAAGTACAATAGGCACAATACCGACTTAAGTACAAGAAAACTGACGCTTCTTACTGTTTATGTTTGAACCATTCCTGTGTCACTAGTTATAGATTCCAATGCTTCATTTCAAGTTTACTGTATACCTGTGACCTTCTTATTGACGATGAAACACAGAAATTGCATCCGAATTAAATACAAAAGGCACAATGCCGACTTAAGTACAAGAAAACTGACTCTTCTTACTGTCTATGTTTTGAACCATTCCTGTGACACTAGTTAATGATTCCGATGCTTCACTTCAGGTTTACTGTATCCCTCTGACCTTCGTATTGACGATGAAACACAGAAATTGCATCGGAATTAAATACAAAAATCAAAATGCCGACTTAAGTACTAGAAAACTGACTCTTCCTACTGTCTATGCTTTGAACCATTCCTGTGACACAAGTTATAGATTACGATACTTCACTTCAGGTTTACTGTATCCCTCTGACCTTCTTGTTGACGATGAAACACAGAAATTGCATCTGAATTAAATACAAAAGGCTCAATGCCGACTCAAGTACAAGAAGACTGCCTCATTTTACTGTCTATGTTCGAACCATTCCTGTGACACTAGTTATAGATCCCGATGTTTCACTTTAGGTTTACTGTATCCCTCTGACCTTCTTATAGACGATGAAACACAGATATTGCATCGGAATTAAATATAAAAGGCACAATGCCAACTTAAGTACAAAAAGAGTGATTCTTCTTACTCTCTATGTTTAGAACCATTCCTGTGACACTAGTTATAGATACCGATGCTTCACTTCAGGTTTACTGCAACCCTCTGACCTTCTTATTGACGATGAAGCACAGAAATTGCATCGGAATTAAATGCAAAAGGCACAATGCCGACTTAAGTACAAGAAAACTTTCTCTTCTTACTGTCTATGTTTTGAACCATACCTGTGACACTAGTTATTGATTCAGATGCTTCACTTCATGTTTACTGTAACCCTCTGACCTTCATATTGACGATGAAACACAGAAATTACATCGGAATTATATACAAGTGGCACAATGCCGACTTAAGTACAAGAAGACTGACCCTACTTATTGTCTACGATTTGAACCATTCCTGTGACACTAGATATAGATTCCGATACTTTACTTCAGGTTTACTGTATCCCTCTGACCTTCTTATTGACGATGAAACACAGAAATTGCATCTTAGTTAAATACAAAAGGCTCAATGCCGAATTAAGTACAGGAAGACTGACTCTTCTTACCGTCTATGTTTGAACCATTCCTGTGACACTAGTTATAGATTCCGATGCTTCACTTCAGGTTTACAGTATCCCTCTGACCTTCTTATTGACGATCAAACACAGAAATTGCATCGGAATTAAATACAAAGGCACAATGCCGACTCAAGTACAAGAGGACTGGCTCTTCTTACTGTCTATGTTTTGGACCTTTCCTGTGAGACCGGATTTAGATTCCGATGCTTCACTTCAGGTTTACTGTATCCCTTGGACCTTCTTATAGATCACGAAACACAGAAATTGCGTCGGAATTAAATAGAAAAGCACAATGCCGACTTAAGTACAAGAAAACTGACTCTTCTTACTGCCTTTGTTTTGAACCATTGCTGTGACACTAGTTATAGATACCAATGCTTCTCTTCAGGTTTACTGTATCCCTCCGACCGTCTTATTGACGATTAAACACAGAAATTGCATCGGAATTAAATACAAAAGGCACAATGCCGACTCAAGTACAAGAAGACTGGCTCTTCTTACTGTCTATGTTTTGAACCATTCCTTTGAGACCGGTTTCAGATTCCGATGCTTCACTTCAGGTTTACTGTATCCCTTGGACCTTCTTTATGACGACGAAACACAGACACTGCATCGTAATTATATAGAAAAGCCACAATGTCGACTTAAGTACAATAAAACTGACTCTTCTTACTGTCTATGTTTTGAAATATTCCTGTGACACTAGCTATAGATTCCGTGCATCACTTCAGGTTTATTGTATCCCTCCGTCGTTCTTATTGATGACGAAACACAGAAATTGCATCGGAATTAAATACAAAAGGCACAATGCCGACTTAAGTACAAGAAAACTGACTCTTCTTACTGTCTATGTTTTGAACCATTCCTGTAACACTAGTTATAGATTCTGATGCATCACTTCAGGTTTACTGTATCCCTCTGTCCGCCTTATTGACGATGAAACACAGAAATTGCATCGGAATTAAATACAAGAGGCACAATGCCGACTCAAGTAGAAGAAGACTAAATCTTCTTACTGTCTATGTTTTGAACCATTCCTGTGACACTAGTTATAGATTCCGATGCTTCGCTTCAGGATTACTGTATCCCTCTGACCTTCTTATTGTCGATGAAACACAGAAATCGCATCAGAGTTAAATACAAAGGGAACAATGCCGACTTAAGTACTAGAAGACTGACTCTTCGTACTCCCTATGTTTTGAACCATTCTGTGACACTAGTTATAGATTCCGATGCTTCACTTCAGGTTTACTGAATCCCTCTGACCTTCTTATTGACGATGAAACACAGAAATTGCATCGGAATTAAATACAAAAGGCTCAATGCCGACTCAAGTATAAGAAGACTGGCTCTTCTTACCGTCTATGTTTTGAAACATTCCTGCTACACTAGTTATAGATTACGATGCTTCACTTCAGGTTTACTGTATCCCTCTGACCTTCTTATTGACGATGAAACACAGAAATTGCATCTTAGTTAAATGCAAAAGGCTCAATGCCGACTTAAGTACAGGGAGACTGACGCTTCTTACCGTCTATGTTTTGAACCATTCCTGTGAAACTAGTTATAGATTCCGATGCTTCACTTCAGGTTTACTGTATCCCTCTGACCTTCATATTGACGATCAAACACAGAAATTGCGTCGGAATTAAATACAAAAGGCACAATGCCGACCCAAGTACAAGAGGACTGGCTCTTCTTACTGTCTATGATTCGAACCTTTCCTGTGAGACCGGATTTAGATTCCGATGCTTCACTTCAGGTTTACTGTATCCCTTGGACATTCTTATAGACGACGAAACACAGAAATTGCATCGGAATTAAATAGAAAAGCACAATGCCGACTTAAGTACTAGAAAACTGACTCTTCTTACTGCCTTTGTTATGGACCATTCCTGCGACACTAGTTATACATACCGATGCTTCATTTCAGGTTTACTGTATCCCTCTGACCGTCTTATTGACGATGAAACACAGAAACTGCTTTGGAAATAAATAGAAAAGCCACAATGTCGACATAAGTACAAGAAAACTGACTCTTCTTACTGTCTATGTTTTGAAACATTCCTGTGACACTAGTTATAGATTCCCTGCATAACTTCAGGTTTATTGTATCCCTCTGACCTTCTTATTGATGACGAAACACAGAAATTGCATCGGAATTAAATACAAAAGGCACAATGCCGACATAAGTATAAGAAAACTGACTCTTCTTACTGTCTATGATTTGAACCATTACTGAGACACTAGTTATAGATTCCGATGCTTCACTTCAGGTTTACTGTATCCCTCTGACCTTCGTATTGACGATAAAACACAGATATTGCATCGGAATTAAATACAAAAGGCACAATGCCGACTTAAGTACAAAAAGACTGACTCTTCTTACTCTCTATGATTTGAACCATTCCTGTGACCCTAGTTATAGATTCCGATGCTTCACTTCAGGTTTACTGTAACCCTCTGACCTTCTTATTGACGATGAAACACAGATATTGCATCGGAATTAAATACAAAAGGCACAATGCCAACTTAAGTAATAGAAGACTGACCATCCTTACTATCTATGTTTTGAACTATTCCTGTGTCACTAGTTATAGATTCCGATCGTGCACTTCAGGTTTACCGTATCACTCTGACCTTCTTATTGACGATGAAACACAAAAATTACATCGGAATTAAATACAAAACACACAATGCCGACTCAAGTAAGAGAAGACTGGCTCTTCTTACTGTCTATGCTTTGATCCTTTCCTGTGAGATTGGTTTTAGGTTCCGATGCTTCACCTCAGGTTTACTGTATCCCGCTGACCTTCTTATTGACGATGAAGCACAGAAATTGCATCGCATTAAATACAAAAGGCACAATGCCGGCTTAAGTACAAGAAAACTGACTCTTCTTACTGTCTATGTTTTGAACCATTCCTGTGACACTAGGTATAGATTCAGATGCTTCACTTCTGGTTTACTGTATCCCTCAGTCCGCCTTATTGACGATGAAACACAGAAATTGCATCGGAATTAAATACAAGAGGCACAATGCCGACTCAAGTACAAGAAGACTGGCTCCTCTTATTGTCTATGTTTTGAACCATTCCTGTGACACTAGTTATAGATTCCGATGCTTCACTTCAGAATTACTGTATCCCTCTGACCTTCTTATTGACGATGAAACACAGAAATCGCATCGGAATTAAATACTAAGGGCACAATGCCGACTTAAGTACTAGAAGACTGACTCTTCCTACTCTCTATGTTTTGAACCATTCCTGTGACACTAGTTATAGATTCCGATGATTCACTTTAGGTTTACTGAATCCCTCTGACCTTCTTATTGACTATGGAACACAGAAATTGCATCGGAATTAAATACAAAAGCCTCAATGCCGACTCAAGTATAAGAAGACTGGCTCTTCTTACCGTCTATGTTTTGAACCATTCCTGTGACACTAGTTATAGACTCCGATGCTTCACTTCCGGTTTACTGTATCCCTCTGACCGTCTTATTGACGATTAAACACAGAAATTGCATCGGAATTAAATACAAAAGGCACAATGCCGACTCAAGTACAAGAAGACTGGCTCTTCTTACTGTCTATGTTTTGAACCATTCCTTTGAGACCGGTTTCAGATTCCGATGCTTCACTTCAGGTTTACTGTATCCCTTGGACCTTCTTTATGACGACGAAACACAGACACTGCATCGGAATTATATAGAAAAGCCACAATGTCGACTTAAGTACAAGAAAACTGACTCTTCTTACTGTCTATGTTTTGAAATATTCCTGTGACACTAGCTATAGATTCCGTGCATCACTTCAGGTTTATTGTATCCCTCCGTCGTTCTTATTGATGACGAAACACAGAAATTGCATCGGAATTAAATACAAAAGGCACAATGCCGACTTAAGTATAAGAAAACTGACTCTTCTTACTGTCTATGCTTTGAACCATTCCTGTGACACTAGTTATAGATTCCGATGCTTCACTTCAGGTTTACTGTATCCCTCTGACCTTCTTATTGACGATGAAACACAGAAATTTCATCGGAATTAAATACAAAGGGCACAATGCCGACGTAAGTACTAGAAGACTGACTCTTCCTACTGTCTATGTTTTGAACCATTCCTGTGACACTAGTTATAGATTCCGATATTTCACTTCAGGTTTACTGTATCACTCTGACCGTCTTATTGACGATGAAACACAGAAATTGCATCTTAGTTAAATACAAAAGGCTCAATGCCGTCTTAAGTACAGGGAGACTGACTCTTCTTACTGTCTATGTTTTGAACCATTCCTGTGACACTAGTTATAGATTCCGATGCTTCACTTCAGGTTTACTGTAACCCTCTGCCCTTTTTATTGTCGATGAAACACAGATATTGCATCGGAATTAAATACAAAATCCACAATGCCGACTTAAGTACTAGAAGACTGACCATCCTTACTGTCTATGTTTTGAACTATTCCTGTGTCACTAGTTATAGATTCCGATCCTGCACTTCAGGTTTACTGTATCACTCTGACCTTCTTATTGACGATGAAACACAAAAATTGCATCGGAATTAAATACAAAAGACATAATGCCAACTCAAGTAAGAGAAGACTGGCTCTTTTTACAGTCTATGTTTTGATCCTTTCCTGTGAGTTCGGTTTTAGGTTCCGATGCTTCACCTCAGGTCTACTGTATCCCGCTGACCTTCTTATTGACGATGAAGCACAGATATTGCATCGGAATTAAATACAAAAGGCACAATGCCGACTTAAGTACAAGAAAACTGACTCTTCTTACTGTCTATGTTTTGAACCATTCCTGTAACACTAGTTATAGATTCTGATGCATCACTTCAGGTTTACTGTATCCCTCTGTCCGCCTTATTGACGATGAAACACAGAAATTGCATCGGAATTAAATACAAGAGGCACAATGCCGACTCAAGTAGAAGAAGACTAAATCTTCTTACTGTCTATGTTTTGAACCATTCCTGTGACACTAGTTATAGATTCCGATGCTTCGCTTCAGGATTACTGTATCCCTCTGACCTTCTTATTGTCGATGAAACACAGAAATCGCATCGGAGTTAAATACAAAGGGAACAATGCCAACTTAAGTACTAGAAGACTGACTCTTCGTACTCCCTATGTTTTGAACCATTCTGTGACACTAGTTATAGATTCCGATGCTTCACTTCAGGTTTACTGAATCCCTCTGACCTTCTTATTGCCGATGAAACACAGAAATTGCATCGGAATTAAATACAAAAGGCTCAATGCCGACTCAAGTATAAGAAGACTGGCTCTTCTTACCGTCTATGATTTGAAACATTCCTGCTACACTAGTTATAGATTACGATGCTTCACTTCAGGTTTACTGTATCCCTCTGACCTTCTTATTGACGATGAAACACAGAAATTTCATCGGAATTAAATACAAAAGGCACAATGCCGACTCAAGTACAAGCAGACTGGCTCATCTTACTGTCTATGTTTTGAACCATTCCTGTGACACTAGTTATGAATTCCGATGCTTCACTTCAGGTTTACTGTATCCCTCTGACCTTCATATTGACGATGAAACACAGAAATTACATCGGAATTATATACAAGTGGCACAATGCCGACTTAAGTACAAGAAGACTGACCCTTCTTATTGTCTACGATTTGAACCATTCCTGTGACACTAGTTATAGATTCCGATACTTCACTTCAGGTTTACTGTATCCCTCTGACCTTCTTATTGACGATGAAACACAGAAATTGCATCTTAGTTAAATACAAAAGGCTCAATGCCGACTTAAGTACAGGGAGACTGACGCTTCTTACCGTCTATGTTTTGAATCATTCCTGTGAAACTAGTTATATTTTCCGATGCTTCACTTCAGGTTTACTGTATCCCTCTGACCTTCATATTGACGATCAAACACAGAAATTGCGTCGGAATTAAATACAAAAGGCACAATGCCGACCCAAGTACAAGAGGACTGGCTCTTCTTACTGTCTATGATTCGAACCTTTCCTGTGAGACCGGATTTAGATTCCGATGCTTCACTTCAGGTTTACTGTATCCCTTGGACATTCTTATAGACGACGAAACACAGAAATGGCATCGGAATTAAATAGAAAAGCACAATGCCGACTTAAGTACTAGAAAACTGACTCTTCTTACTGCCTTTGTTATGGACCATTCCTGTGACACTAGTTATACATACCGATGCTTCACTTCAGGTTTACTGTATCCCTCTGACCGTCTTATTGACGATGAAACACAGAAATTGCATCGGAATTAAATACAAAAGGCACAATGCCGACTCAAGTACAAGAAGACTGGCTCTTCTTACTGTCTATGTTTTGAACCATTCCTGTGAGACCGGTTTTAGATTCCGATGCTTCACCTCAGGTTTACTGTATCCCTTGGACTTTCTTATTGACGACGAAACACAGAAACTGCTTTGGAAATAAATAGAAAAGCCACAATGTCGACTTAAGTACAAGAAAACTGACTCTTCTAACTGTCTATGTTTTGAAACATTCCTGTGACACTAGTTATAGATTCCCTGCATAACTTCAGGTTTATTGTATCCCTCTGACCTTCTTATTGATGACGAAACACAGAAATTGCATCGGAATTAAATACAAAAGGCACAATGCCGACATAAGTATAAGAAAACTGACTCTTCTTACTGTCTATGATTTGAACCATTACTGAGACACTAGTTATAGATTCCGATGCTTCACTTCAGGTTTACTGTATCCCTCTGACCTTCGTATTGACGATAAAACACAGATATTGCATCGGAATTAAATACAAAAGGCACAATGCCGACTTAAGTACAAAAAGACTGACTCTTCTTACTCTCTATGATTTGAACCATTCCTGTGACCCTAGTTATAGATTCCGATGCTTCACTTCAGGTTTACTGTAACCCTCTGACCTTCTTATTGACGATGAAACACAGATATTGCATCGGAATTAAATACAAAAGGCACAATGCCAACTTAAGTAATAGAAGACTGACCATCCTTACTATCTATGTTTTGAACTATTCCTGTGTCACTATTTATAGATTCCGATCGTGCACTTCAGGTTTACCGTATCACTCTGACCTTCTTATTGACGATGAAACACAAAAATTACATCGGAATTAAATACAAAACGCACAATGCCGACTCAAGTAAGAGAAGGCTGTCTCTTCTTACTGTCTATGCTTTGATCCTTTCCTGTGAGATCGGTTTTAGGTTCCGATGCTTCACCTCAGGTTTACTGTATCCCGCTGACCTTCTTATTGACGATGCAGCACAGAAATTGCATCGCATTAAATACAAAAGGCACAATGCCGGCTTAAGTACAAGAAAACTGACTCTTCTTACTGTCTATGTTTTGAACCATTCCTGTGACACTAGTTATAGATTCAGATGCTTCACTTCTGGTTTACTGTATCCCTCAGTCCGCCTTATTGACGATGAAACACAGAAATTGCATCGGAATTAAATACAAGAGGCACAATGCCGACTCAAGTACAAGAAGACTGGCTCCTCTTATTGTCTATGTTTTGAACCATTCCTGTGACACTAGTTATAGATTCCGATGCTTCACTTCAGAATTACTGTATCCCTCTGACCTTCTTATTGACGATGAAACACAGAAATCGCATCGGAATTAAATACTAAGGGCACAATGCCGACTTAAGTACTAGAAGACTGACTCTTCCTACTCTCTATGTTTTGAACCATTCCTGTGACACTAGTTATAGATTCCGATGCTTCACTTTAGGTTTACTGAATCCCTCTGACCTTCTTATTGACGATGGAACACAGAAATTGCATCGGAATTAAATACAAAAGCCTCAATGCCGACTCAAGTATATGAAGACTGGCTCTTCTTACCGTCTACGTTTTGAACCATTCCTGTGACACTAGTTATAGACTCCGATGCTTCACTTCCGGTTTACTGTATCCCTCTGACCTTCTTATTGACGATGAAACACAGAAATCGTTTCGGAATTAAATACAAAAGGCACAATGCCGACTCAAGTACAAGCAGACTGGCTCTTCTTACTATCTATGTTTTTAACCATTCCTGTGACACTAGTTATAGATACCGATGCTTCACTTCAGGTTTACTGTACCCTCTGACCTTCTTATTGACGATGAAGCACAGAAATTGAATCGGAATTAAATGCAAAAGGCACAATGCCGACTTAAGTACAAGAAAACTGACTCTTCTTACTGTCTATGTTTTGAACCATACCTGTGACACTAGTTATAGATTCCGATGCTTCACTTCAGGTTTACTGTATCCCTTGGACATTCTTATAGACGACGAAACACAGAAATTGCATCGCAATTAAATAGAAAAGCACAATGCCGACTTAAGTACTAGAAAACTGACTCTTCTTACTGCCTTTGTTATGGACCATTCCTGTGACACTAGTTATACATACCGATGCTTCACTTCAGGTTTACTGTATCCCTCTGACCGTCTTATTGACGATGAAACACAGAAATTGCATCGTAATTAAATACAAAAGGCACAATGCCGACTCAAGTACAAGAAGACTGGCTCTTCTTACTGTCTATGATTTGAACCATTCCTGTGAGACCGGTTTTAGATTCCGATGCTTCACCTCAGGTTTACTGTATCCCTTGGACTTTCTTATTGACGACGAAACACAGAAACTGCTTTGGAAATAAATAGAAAAGCCACAATGTCGACTTAAGTACAAGAAAACTGACTCTTCTTACTGTCTATGTTTTGAAACATTCCTGTGACACTAGTTATAGATTCCCTGCATAACTTCAGGTTTATTGTATCCCTCTGACCTTCTTATTGATGACGAAACACAGAAATTGCATCGGAATTAAATACAAAAGGCACAATTCCGACATAAGTATAAGAAAACTGACTCTTCTTACTGTCTATGATTTGAACCATTACTGAGACACTAGTTATAGATTCCGATGCTTCACTTCAGGTTTACTGTATCCCTCTGACCTTCGTATTGACGATAAAACACAGATATTGCATCGGAATTAAATACAAAAGGCACAATGCCGACTTAAGTACAAAAAGACTGACTCTTCTTACTCTCTATGATTTGAACCATTCCTGTGACCCTAGTTATAGATTCCGATGCTTCACTTCAGGTTTACTGTAACCCTCTGACCTACTTATTGACGATGAAACACAGATATTGCATCGGAATTAAATACAAAAGGCACAATGCCATCTTAAGTAATAGAAGACTGACCATCCTTACTATCTATGTTTTGAACTATTCCTGTGTCACTAGTTATAGATTCCGATCGTGCACTTCAGGTTTACCGTATCACTCTGACCTTCTTATTGACGATGAAACACAAAAATTACATCGGAATTAAATACAAAACGCACAATGCCGACTCAAGTAAGAGAAGACTGGCTCTTCTTACTGTCTATGCTTTGATCCTTTCCTGTGAGATCGGTTTTAGGTTCCGATGCTTCACCTCAGGTTTACTGTATCCCGCTGACCTTCTTATTGACGATGAAGCACAGAAATTGCATCGCATTAAATACAAAAGGCACAATGCCGGCTTAAGTACAAGAAAACTGACTCTTCTTACTGTCTATGTTTTGAACCATTCCTGTGACACTAGTTATAGATTCAGATGCTTCACTTCTGGTTTACTGTATCCCTCAGTCCGCCTTATTGACGATGAAACACAGAAATTGCATCGGAATTAAATACAAGAGGCACAATGCCGACTCAAGTACAAGAAGACTGGCTCCTCTTATTGTCTATGTTTTGAACCATTCCTGTGACACTAGTTATAGATTCCGATGCTTCACTTCAGGATTACTGTATCCCTCTGACCATCTTATTGACGATGAAACACAGAAATCGCATCGGAATTAAATACTAAGGGCACAATGCCGACTTAAGTACTAGAAGACTGACTCTTCCTACTCTCTATGTTTTGAACCATTCCTGTGACACTAGTTATAGATTCCGATGCTTCACTTTAGGTTTACTGAATCCCTCTGACCTTCTTATTGACGATGGAACACAGAAATTGCATCGGAATTAAATACAAAAGCCTCATTGCCGACTCAAGTATAAGAAGACTGGCTCTTCTTACCGTCTATGTTTTGAACCATTCCTGTGACACTAGTTATAGATTCCGATGCTTCACTTCCGGTTTACTGTATCCCTCTGACCTTCTTATTGACGGTGAAACACAGAAATCGTTTCGGAATTAAATACAAAAGGCACAATGCCGACTCAAGTACAAGCAGACTGGCTCTTCTTACTATCTATGTTTTTAACCATTCCTGTGACACTAGTTATAGATTCCGATGCTTCACTTTAGGTTTACTGTATCCCTCTGACCTTCATATTGACGATGAAACACAGAAATTACATCGGAATTATATACAAGTGGCACAATGCCGACTTAAGTAGAAGAAGACTGACCCTTCTTATTGTCTGTGTTTTGAACCATTCCTGTGACACTAGTTATAGATTCCGATACTTCACATCAGGTTTACTGTATAACTCTGACCTTCTTATTGACGAAGAAACACAGATATTGCATCGTAATTAAATACAAAAAGCACAATGCCGACTTAGGTACAAGAAGACTGACCTTTCTTACTGTCTATGTTTTGAACCATTCCTGTGACACTAGTTATAGATTCCGATGCATCACTTCAGGTTTACTGTATCCCTCTGACCTTCGTATTGACGATGAAACACAGAAATTGGATCGGAATTAAATACGAAAGGCACAATGCCGACTTAAGTACAAAAGCACTGACTCTTCTTACTCTCTATGATTTGAACCATTCCTGTGACACTAGTTATACATTCCGATGCTTCACTTCAGGTTTACTGTAACCCTTTGACCTTCTTATTGACGATGAAACACGGATATTGCATCTTAATTAAATACAAAAGGCACAATACCGACTTAAGTACTAGATGACTGACCATAGTTAGTGTCTATGTTTTGAACTATTCCTGTGACAATAGTTATAGATTCCGATCCTGTACATCAGGTTTACTGTATCACTCTCACCTTCTTATTGACGATGAAACACAGGAATTGCATCGGAATTAAATACAAAAGGCACAATGCCGACTCAAGTGCAAGATGACTGGCTCTTCTTACTGGCTATGTTTTGAACCTTTCCTGTGAGACCGTTTTTAGATTCCGATGCTTCACTTGAGGTTTACTGTATCCCTCTGACCTTCTTATTGACGATTAAACACAGAAATTGCATCGGAATTAAATACAAAAGGCTCAATACCGACTCAAGTACAAGAAGACTGGCTCTTCTTACTGTCTATGTTATGAACCATTCCTGTGACACTAGTTATAGTTTCCGATGCTTCACTTCAGGTTTACTGTATCTCTATGGTCTTCTCATTGACGATGAAACACAGATATTGCATCGGAATTAAATACAAAAGGCACAATGCCGACTTAAGTACAAGAAGACTGACCTTTCTTACTGTCTATGTTGTGAACCATTCCTGTGAGACCGGTTTTAGATTCCGATGCTTGTCTTCAGGTTTACTGTATCCGTTGGACCTTCTTATTGACGACGAAACACAGAAACTGCATTGGAATAAAATAGAAAAGCCACAATGTCGACTTAAGTACAAGAAAACTGACTCTTCTTACTGTCTATGTTATGAACCATTCCTGTGACACTAGTTATAGTTTCCGATGCTTCACTTCAGGTTTACTGTATCTCTATGATCTTCTCATTGACGATGAAACACAGACATTGCATCGGAATTAAATACAAAAGGCACAATGCCGACTCAAGTACAAGAAGACTGGCTCTTCTTACTGTCTATGCTTTGAACCATTCCTGTGACACAAGTTATAGATTCCGTGCATAACGTCAGGTTTATTGTATCCCTCTGACCTTCTTATTGCTGACGAAACACAGAAATTGCATCGGAATTAAATACAAAAGGCACAATGCCGACTCAATTACAAGAAGACTGGCTCTTCTTACTGTCTATGCTTTGAACCTTTCCTGTGAGACCAGTTTTAGATTCCGATGCTTGACGTCAGGGTTACTGTATCCCTTGGACCATCTGATTGACGACGAAACATAGAAATTGCTTCGGAATTAAATAGAAAAGGCTCAAAGCCGACTTAACAACAAGAAAACTGACTCTTCTTACTGTCTATGTTTTGAACCATTCCTGAGACACTAGTTATAGTTTCCGATGCTTCACTTCAGGTTTACTGTATCCCTCTGATTTTCTTATTGACGAAGAAACACAGATATTGCATCGTAATTAAATACAAAAAGCACAATGCCGACTTAAGTACAAGAAGACTGACCTTTCTTACTGTCTATGTTTTGAACCATTCCTGTGACACTAGTTATAGATTCAGATGCATCACTTCAGGTTTACTGTATCCCTCTGACCTTCGTATTGACGATGAAACACAGAAATTGGATCGGAATTAAATACGAAAGGCACAATGCCGACTTAAGTACAAAAGCACTGACTCTTCTTACTCTCTATGATTTGAACCATTCCTGTGACACTAGTTATAGTATCCGATGCTTCACTTCAGGTTTACTGTAACCCTTTGACCTTCTTATTGACGATGAAACACGGATATTGCATCGGAATTAAATACAAAAGGCACAATACCGACTTAAGTACTAGATGACTGACCATCGTTAGTGTCTATGTTCTGAACTATTCCTGTGACAATGGTTATAGATTCCGATCCTGTACATCAGGTTTACTGTATCACTCTCACCTTCTTATTGACGATGAAACACAGGAATTGCATCGGAATTAAACACAAAAGGCACAATGCCGACTCAAGTACAAGAAGACTGGCTCTTCTTACTGTCTATGTTATGAACCATTCCTGTGACACTAGTTATAGTTTCCGATGCTTCACTTCAGGTTTACTGTATCTCTATGATCTTCTCATTGACGATGAAACACAGACATTGCATCGGAATTAAATACAAAAGGCACAATGCCGACTTAAGTACAAGAAGACTGACCTTTCTTACTGTCTATGTTTTGAACCATTCCTGTGACACTAGTTATAGATTCCGATGCTTCACTTCAGGTTTACTCTAACCCTCTGACCTTCTTATTGACGACGAAGCACAGAAATTGCATCGGAATTAAATACAAAAGGCCCAATGCCGACTTAAGTACAAGAAAACTGACTCTTCTTACTGTCTACGTTGTGAACCATTCCTGTGACACTAGTTATAGATTCAGATGCTTCACTTCTGGTTAACTGTATCCCGCTGACCTTCTTATTGACGATGAAACACAGGACTTGCATCGGAATTAAACACAAAAGGCACAATGCCGACTCAAGAACAAGAAGACTGGCTCTTCTTACTGTCTATGTTTTGAACCTTTCCTGTGAGACCGATTTTAGATTCCGATGCTTCACTTGAGGTTTACTGTATCCCTCTGACCTTCTTATTGACGATGAAGCACAGAAATTGCATCGGAATTAAATAGAAAAGGCCCATTGCCGACTTACGTACAAGAAAACTGACTCTTCTTACTGTCTATGTTGTGAACCATTCCTGTGACACTAGTTATAGATTCAAATGCTTCACTTCTGGTTTACTGTATTCCTCTGACCGTCTTATTGACGATGAAACACAGAAATTGCATCGGAATTAAATACAAAAGGCACAATGCCGACTCAAGTACAAGAAGACTGGCTCTTCTTACTGTCTATGCTTTGAACCATTCCTGTGACACTAGTTATAGATTCCGATGATTCACTTCAGGTTTACTGTATCCCTCTGACTTTCTTATTGACGATGAAACACAGACATTGCATCGGAATTAAATACAAAAGTCGCAATGCCGACTCAAGTACAAGAAGACTGGCTCTTCTTACTGTCTATGTTTTGAACCATTCCTGTGTCACTGGTTATAGATTCAGATGCTTGACTTCAGGTTTACTGTCTCCCTCTGACCTTCTTATTGACGATGAAACACAGAAATTGCGTCGGAATTAAATACAAAAGGCACAATGCCGACTCAAGTACAAGAAGACTGGCTCTTCTTACTGTCTATGTTTTGAACCATTCCTGTGACACTAGTTATAGATTCCGAGGCTTCACTTTAGGTTTACTGTATCCCTCTGACCTTCATATTGACGATGAAACACAGACATTGCATCGGAATTTTATACAAGTGGCACAATGCCGACTCAAGTACAAGAGGACCGGCTTTTCTTACTGTCTATGTTTTGAACCTTTCCTGTGAGACCGGATTTAGATTCCGATGCTTCACTTCAGGTTTACTGTATCCCTTGGACCTTCTTATTGACGACGAAACACAGAAAATGCATCGGAATTAAATAGAAAAGCACAATGCCAACTTAAGTACAAGACAACTGACTCTTCTTACTGCCTTTGTTTTGTACCATTCCTGTGACACTAGTTATAGATTCAGATGCCTCACTACAGGTTTACTGTATCCCCCTGACCTTCTTATTGACGATGAAACACAGAAATTGCGTCGGAATTAAATACAAAAAGCACAATGCCGACTCAAGAACAAGAAGACTGGCTCTTCTTACTGTCTATGTTTTGAACCATTCCTATGACACCACTTGTAGATTCCGATGATTCAATACAGGCACTTGTACTGAAGTACAAGAAGACTGACCCTTCTTACTATCTATGTTTTGAACCGTTCCTGTGGCACTAGTTAGAGATTCCGATATTCCACGTCAGGTTTACTATACCCCTCTGACCTTCTTATTGACGATGAAACACAGAAATTGCATCGGAATTTAATACAAAAGGCACAATGCCGACTTAAGTACAAGAAAACTGACGCTTCTTACTGTTTATGTTTCGAACCATTCCTGTGACACTAGTTATAGATACCGATGCTTCACGTCAGGTTTACTGCATCCCTCTGACCTTCTTATTGACGATGAAACACAGAAATTGCATCTTAGTTAAATACAAAAGGCTCAATGCCGACTTAAGTACAGGAAGACTGACTCTTCTTACCGCCTATGTTTTGAACCATAAGTGTGCCACTAGTTATAGATTCCGATGCTTCACTTCAGATTTACTGTATCCCACTGACCTTCTTATTGACGATCAAACACAGAAATTGCATCGGAATTAAATACAAAAGTCACAATGCCGACTCAAGTACAAGAGGACTGGCTCTCCTTACTGTCTATGTTTTGAACCTTTCCTCTGAGACCGGATTTAGATTCCGAAGCTTCACTTCATGTTTACTGTATCCCTTCGACGATCTTATAGACGACGAAACACAGAAACTGCATCGGAATTAAATAGAAAAGGCACAATGTCGACTTAAGTACAAGAAAACTGACTCTTCTTACTGTCTATGTTTGAAACATTCCTGTGACACTAGTTATAGATTCCGATGCATCACTTCAGGTTTATTGTATCCCTCTGACCTTCTTATTGATGACGGAAAACAGAAATTGCGTCTTAATTAAATACAAAAGGCACAATGCCGACTTAAGTATAAGAAAACTGACACTTCTTACTGTCTATGCTTTGAACCATTCCTGTGACACTAGTTATAGATTCCAATGCTTCACTTCAGGTTTACTGTATCCCTCTGACATTCTTATTGACGATGAAACACAGAAATTGCATCGGAATTAAATACAAAAGGCACAATGCTGACTCAAGTACAAGAAGACTGGCTCGACTTACTGTCTATGTTTTGAACCTTTCCTGTGGGTCCAGTTTTAGATTCCGATGCTTGACTTCAGGTTTACTGTATCCCTTGGACCTTCTTATTGACGACGAAACACAGAAATTGCATCGGAAATAAATAGAAAAGGCACAAAGCCGACTTAAAAACAAGAAAACTGACTCTTCTTACTGTCTATGTTTTGAACCATTCCTGTGACACTAGTTACAGATTCCGATGCTACACTTCAGGTTAACTGTGTCCCTCTGACCTTCTTAATGACGATGAAACACAGAAATTGCATCAGAATACAAACAAAAGGCACAATGCCGACTTAAGTACTAGAAGACTGACCATCCTTACTGTCTATGATTTGAACTATTCCTGTGACACTAGTTATTGATTCCGATCGTTTACTTCAGGTTTACTGTATCACTCTGACCTTCTTATTGACAATGAAACACGGAAATTGCATCGGAATTAAATATAAAAGGCACAATGCCGACTCAAGTACAAGAAGACTGGCTCTTCTTACTGCCTATGTTTTGAACCTTTCCTGTGAGACCGGTTTTAGATTCCGATGCATCACTTCAGGTTCACTGTATCCCTCTGACCTTCTTATTGACGATGGGACACAAGAATTGCATCGGAATTAAATACAAAAGGCACAATGCCGACTCAAGTGCAAGAAGATTGGCTCTTCTTACTGTCAATGTTTTGATCCTTTCAGTGAGACCGGTTTTAGATTCCAATGCTTCACTTCGTGTTTACTGTATCCCTCTGACCTTCCTATTGACGATGAAACAAATAAATTGCATCGGAATTAAATACAAAAGTCTCAATGCCGACTCAAGTACAAGAAGACTGGCTCTTCTTACAGTCTATGTTTTGAACCATTCCTGTGACACTAGTTATAGATTCAGATGCTTCACTACAGGTTTACTGTATCCCTCTGACCTTCCTATTGACGATGAAACACAGAAATTGCGTCGGAATTAAATACAAAAGGCACAATGTCGACTCAAGTACAAGAAGACTGGCTCTTCTTACTGTCTATGTTTGAACCATTCCTATGACACCAGTTATAGATTCCGATGATTCAATTCAGGTGTACTGTATCCCTCTGACCTTCTTATTGACGATCAAACACAGAAATTGCATCGGAATTAAATACAAAAGTCACAATGCCGACACAAGTACAGGAGGACTGGCTCTCCTTACTGTCTATGTTTTGAACCTTTCCTCTGAGACCGGATTTAGATTCCGATGCTTCACTTCAGGTTTAAAGTATCCCTTGGACCTTCTTATAGACGACGAAACACAGAAACTGCATCGGAATTAAATAGAAAAGGCACAATGCCGACTTAAGTACTAGAAGACTGACCATCCTTATTGTCTATGTTTTGAACTATTCCTGTGACACTAGTTATTGATTCCGATCCTTTACATCAGGTTTACTGTATCACTCTGACCTTCTTATTGACAATGAAACACGGAAATTGCATCGGAATTAAATACAAAAGGCATAATGCCGACTCAAGTACAAGGAGACTGGCTCTTCTTACTGTCTATGTTTTGAACCTTTCCTGTAAGACCGGTTTTAGATTCCGATGCTTCACTTCAGGTTCACTGTATCCCTCTGACCTTCTTATTGACGATGAAACACAGAAATTGCATCGGAATTATATACAAGTGGCACAATGCCGACTCAAGTAAAAGAGGAACGGCTTTTCATACTGTCTATGTTTTGAACCTTTCCTGTGAGACCGGATTTAGATTCCGATGCTTCACTTCAGGTTTACTGTATCCCTTGGACCTTCTTATAGACGACGAAACACAGAAATTGCATCGGGATTAAATAGAAAAGCACAATGCCGACTTAAGTACAAGAAAACTGACTCGTCTTACTGCCTTTGTTATGGACCATTCCTGTGACACTAGTTATACATACCGATGCTTCACTTCAGGTTTACTGTATCCCTTGGACCATCTGATTGACGACGAAACACAGAAATTGCTTCGGAATTAAATAGAAAAGGCTCAAAGCCGACTTAACAACAAGAAAACTGACTCTTCTTAGTGTCTATGTTTTGAACCATTCCTGAGACACTAGTTATAGTTTCCGATGCTTCACTTCAGGTTTACTGTATCCCTCTGATCTTCTTATTGACGAAGAAACACAGATATTGCATCGGAATTAAATACAAAATGCACAATGCCGACTTAAGTACAAGAAGACTGACCTTTCTTACTGTCTATGTTTTGAACCATTCCTGTGTCAGTAGTTATAGATTCCGATGCTTCACTTCAGGTTTACTGTATCCCTCTGACCTTCTTATTGACGATGAAACACAAAAATTGCATCGGAATTAAATACAAAACGCACAATGCCGACTCAAGTAAAAGAAAACTGGCTCTTCTTACCGTCTATGTTTTGATCCTTTCCTGTGAGTTCGGTTTTTGATTCCGATGCTTCACTTCAGGTTAACTGTATCCCGCTGACCTTCCTATTGACGATGAAACACAGGACTTGCATCGGAATTAAACACAAAAGGCACAATGCCGACTCAAGAACAAGAAGACTGGCTCTTCTTACTGTCTATGTTTTGAACCTTTCCTGTGAGACCGTTTTTAGATTCCGATGCTTCACTTGAGGTTTACTGTATCCCTCTGACCTTCTTATTGACGATGAAACACAGAAATCGCATCGGAATTAAATACAAAAGGCTCAATACCGACTCAAGTACAAGAAGACTGGCTCTTCTTACTGACTATGTTTTGAACCATTCCTGTGACACTAGTTATAGTTTCCGATGCTTCACTTCAGGTTTACTGTATCTCTCTGATCTTCTTATTGACGATGAAACACAGATATTGCATCGGAATTAAATACAAAAGGCACAATGCCGAGTTAAGTACAAGAAGACTGACCTTTCTAACTGTCTATGTTTTGAACCATTCCTGTGACACTAGTTATAGATTCCGATGCTTCACTTCAGGTTTACTGTATCCCTCTGACCTTCTTATTGACGATGAAGCACAGAAATTGCATCGGAATTAAATAGAAAAGGCCCAATGCCGACTTACGTACAAGAAAACTGACTCTTCTTACTGTCTATGTTGTGAACCATTCCTGTGACACTAGTTATAGATTCAAATGCTTCACTTCTGGTTTACTGTATTTCTCTGACCGTCTTATTGACGATGAAACACAGAAATTGCATCGGAATTAAATACAAAAGGCACAATGCCGACTCAAGTACAAGAAGACTGGCTCTTCTTACTGTCTATGCTTTGAACCATTCCTGTGACACTAGTTATAGATTCCGATGATTCACTTCAGGATTACTGTATCCCTCTGACCTTCTTATTGACGATGAAACACAGAAATTGCATCGGCATTAAATACAAAAGTCTCAATGTCGACTCAAGTACAAGAAGACTGGCTCTTCTTACTGTCTATGTTCTGAACCATTCCTGTGTCACTGGTTATAGATTCAGATGCTTGACTTCAGGTTTACTGTCTCCCTCTGACCTTCTTATTGACGATGAAACACAGAAATTGCGTCGGAATTAAATACAAAAGGCACAATGCCGACTCAAGTACAAGAAGACTGGCTCTTCTTACTGACTATGTTTTGAACCATTCCTGTGACACTAGTTATAGATTCCGAGGCTTCACTTTAGGTTTACTGTATCCCTCTGACCTTCATATTGACGATGAAACACAGACATTGCATCGGAATATTATACAAGTGGCACAATGCCGACTCAAGTACAAGAGGACCGGCTTTTCTTACTGTCTATGTTTTGAACCTTTCCTGTGAGACCGGATTTAGATTCCGATGCTTCACTTCAGGTTTACTGTATCCCTTGGACCTTCGTATTGACGACGAAACACAGAAAATGCATCGGAATTAAATAGAAAAGCACAATGCCAACTTAAGTACAAGACAACTGACTCTTCTTACTGCCTTTGTTTTGTACCATTCCTGTGACACTAGTTATAGATTCAGATGCCTCACTACAGGTTTACTGTATCCCTCTGACCTTCTTATTGACGATGAAACACAGAAATTGCGTCGGAATTAAATACAAAAAGCACAATGCCGACTCAAGAACAAGAAGACTGGCTCTTCTTACTGTCTATGTTTTGAACCATTCCTATGACACCAGTTGTAGATTCCGATGATTCAATTCAGGCACTTGTACTTAAGTACAAGAAGACTGACCCTTCTTACTATCTATGTTTTGAACCATTCCTGTGGCACTAGTTAGAGATTCCGATATTCCACGTCAGGTTTACTATACCCCTCTGACCTTCTTATTGACGATGAAACACAGAAATTGCATCGGAATTTAATACAAAAGGCACAATGCCGACTTAAGTACAAGAAAACTGACGCTTCTTACTGTTTATGTTTCGAACCATTCCTGTGACACTAGTTATAGATACCGATGCTTCACGTCAGGTTTACTGCATCCCTCTGACCTTCTTATTGACGATGAAACACAGAAATTGCATCTTAGTTAAATACAAAAGGCTCAATGCCGACTTAAGTACAGGAAGACTGACTCTTCTTACCGCCTATGTTTTGAACCATAAGTGTGCCACTAGTTATAGATTCCGATGCTTCACTTCAGATTTACTGTATCCCACTGACCTTCTTATTGACGATCAAACACAGAAATTGGTTCGGAATTAAATACAAAAGTCACAATGCCGACTCAAGTACAAGAGGACTGGCTCTCCTTACTGTCTATGTTTTGAACCTTTCCTCTGAGACCGGATTTAGATTCCGAAGCTTCACTTCAGGTTTACTGTATCCCTTCGACCTTCTTATAGACGACGAAACACAGAAACTGCATCGGAATTAAATAGAAAAGGCACAATGTCGACTTAAGTACAAGAAAACTGACTCTTCTTACTGTCTATGTTTGAAACATTCCTGTGACACTAGTTATAGATTCCGATGCATCGCTTCAGGTTTATTGTATACCTCTGACCTTCTTATTGATGACGGAAAACAGAAATTGCATCTTAATTAAATACAAAAGGCACAATGCCGACTTAAGTATAAGAAAACTGACACTTCTTACTGTCTATGCTTTGAACCATTCCTGTGACACTAGTTATAGATTGCAATGCTTCACTTCAGGTTTACTGTATCCCTCTGACATTCTTATTGACGATGAAACACAGAAATTGCATCGGAATTAAATACAAAAGGCACAATGCTGACTCAAGTACAAGAAGACTGGCTCGACTTACTGTCTATGTTTTGAACCTTTCCTGTGGGTCCAGTTTTAGATTCCGATGCTTGACTTCAGGTTCACTGTATCCCTTGGACCTTCTTATTGACGACGAAACACAGAAATTGCATCGGAAATAAATAGAAAAGGCACAAAGCCGACTTAAAAACAAGAAAACTGACTCTTCTTACTGTCTATGTTTTGAACCATTCCTGTGACACTAGTTACAGATTCCGATGCTAGACTTCAGGTTAACTGTGTCCCTCTGACCTTCTTAATGACGATGAAACACAGAAAGTGCATCAGAATACAAACAAAAGGCACAATGCCGACTTAAGTACTAGAAGACTGACCATCCTTACTGTCTATGTTTTGAACTATTCCTTTGACACTAGTTATTGATTCCGATCCTTTACTTCAGGTTTACTGTATCACTCTGACCTTCTCATTGACAATGAAACACGGAAATTGCATCGGAATTAAATATAAAAGGCACAATGCCGACTCAAGTACAAGATGACTGGCTCTTCTTACTGCCTATGTTTTGAACCTTTCCTGTGAGACCGGTTTTAGATTCCGATGCTTCACTTCAGGTTCACTGTATACCTCTGACCTTCTTATTGACGATGGGACACAGGAATTGCATCGGAATTAAATACAAAAGGCACAATGCCGACTCAAGTGCAAGAAGATTGGCTCTTCTTACTGTCAATGTTTTGATCCTTTCCAGTGAGACCGGTTTTAGATTCCAATGCTTCACTTCAGGTGTACTGTATCCCTCTGACCTTCCTATTGACGATGAAACAAATAAATTGCATCGGAATTAAATACAAAAGTCTCAATGCCGACTCAAGTACAAGAAGACTGGCTCTTCTTACAGTCTATGTTTTGAACCATTCCTGTGACACTAGTTATAGATTCAGATGCTTCACTACAGGTTTACTGTATCCCTCTGACCTTCCTATTGACGATGAAACACAGAAATTGCGTCGGAATTAAATACAAAAGGCACAATGTCGACCCAAGTACAAGAAGACTGGCTCTTCTTACTGTCAATGTTTGAACCATTCCTATGACACCAGTTATAGATTCCGATGATTCAATTCAGGTGTACTGTATCCCTCTGACCTTCTTATTGACGATCAAACACAGAAATTGCATCGGAATTAAATACAAAAGTCACAATGCCGACTCAAGTACAGGAGGACTGGCTCTCCTTACTGTCTATGTTTTGAACCTTTCCTCTGAGACCGGATTTAGATTCCGATGCTTCACATCAGGTTTAAAGTATCCCTTGGACCTTCTTATTGACGACGAAACACAGAAACTGCATCGGAATTAAATAGAAAAGGCACAATGCCGACTTAAGTACTAGAAGACTGACCCTTCTTACCATCTATGATTTGAACCATTCCTGTGACACTAGTTATAGATTCCGATGCTTCACGTCAGGTTTACTATATCCCTCTGACCTTCTTATTGACGATGAAACACAGAAATTGCATCGGAATTAAATACAAAAGGCACAATGCCGACTTAAGTACAAGAAAACTGACGCTTCTTACTGTTTATGTTTCGAACCATTCCTGTGACACTAGTTATAGATTCCAATGCTTCACGTCAGGTTTACTGCATACCTCTGACCTTCTTATTGACGATGAAACACAGAAATTGCATCTTAGTTAAATACAAAAGGCTCAATGCCGACTTAAGTACAGGAAGACTGACTCTTCTTACCGCCTATGTTTTGAACCATTCCTGTGACACTAGTTATAGATTCCGATGCTTCAATTCAGATTTACTGTATCCCTCTGAACTTCTTATTGACGATCAAACACAGAAATTGCATCGGAATTAAATACAAAAGTCACAATGCCGACTCAAGTACAAGAGGACTGGCTCTCCTTACTGTCTATGTTTTGAACCTTTCCTCTGAGACCGGATTTAGATTCCGATGCTTCACTTCAGGTTTACTGTATCCCTTGGACCTTCTTATAGACGACGAAACACAGAAACTGCATCGGAATTAAATAGGAAAGGCACAATGTCGACTTAAGTACAAGAAAACTGACTCTTTTTACCGTCTATCTTTGAAACATTCCTGTGACACAAGTTATAGATTCCAATGCATCACTTCAGGTTTATTGTATCCCTCTGACATTCTTATTGATGACGAAACACAGAAATTGCATCTTAATTAATACAAAAGGCACAATGCCGGCTTAAGTAAAAGAATACTGACTCTTCTTACTGCCTATGCTCTGAACCATTCCTGTGACACTAGTTACAGATTCCAATGCTTCACTTCAGGTTTACTGTATACCTCTGACATGCTTATTGACGATGAAACTCAGAAATTGCATCGGAATTAAATACAAAAGGCACAATGCTGACTCAAGTACAAGAAGACAGGCTCATCTTACTGTCTATGTTTTGAACCTTTCCTGTGAGCCCAGTTTTAGATTCCGATGCTTGACTTCAGGTTTACTGTATCCCTTGGACCTTCTTATTGACGACGAAACACAGAAATTGCATCGGAAATAAATAGAAAAGGCACAAAGCCGACATAAAAACAAGAAAACTGACTCTTCTTACTGTCAATGTTTTGAACCATTCCTGTGACACCAGTTGTAGATTCCGATGCTTCACTTCAGGTTAACTGTGTCCCTCTGACCTTCTTAATGGCGATGAAACACAGAAATTGCATCAGAATACAAACAAAAGGTACAATGCCGACTTAAGTACTAGAAGACTGACCATCCTTACTGTCTATGATTTGAACTATTCCTGTGACACTAGTTATTGATTCCGATCCTTTACTTCAGGTTTAATGTATCACTCTGACCTTCTTATTGACAATGAAACACGGAAATTGCATCGGAATTAAATATAAAAGGCTCAATGCCGACTCAAGTACAAGGAGACTGGCTCTTCTTACTGTCTATTTTTTGAACCTTTCCCTTTGAGACCGGTTTTAGATTCCGATGCTTCACTTCAGGTTCACTGTATCCCTCTGACCTTCTTATTGACGATGAAACACAGGAATTGCATCGGAATTAAATACAAAAGGCACAATGCCGACTCTAGTACAAGAAGACTGGCTCTTCTTACTGTCTATGTTTTGAACCTTTCCTGTGAGACCGGTTTTAGATTCCGATGCTTCACTTCAGGTTCACTGTATCCCTCTGACCTTCTTATTGACGATGAAACACAGAAATTGCATCGGAATTATATACAAGTGGCACAGTGCCGACTTAAGTACAAGAAGACTGACCCTTCTTACCATCTATGATTTGAACCATTCCTGTGACACTAGTTATAGATTCCGAGGCTTCACGTCAGGTTTACTATATCCCTCTGACCTTCTTATTGACGATGAAACACAGAAATTGCATCGGAATTAAATACAAAAGGCACAATGCCGACTTAAGTACAAGAAAACTGACGCTTCTTACTGTTTATGTTTCGAACCATACCTGTGACACTAGTTATAGGTTCCAATGCTTCACGTCAGGTTTACTGCATACCTCTGACCTTCTTATTGACGATGAAACAAAGAAATTGCATCTTAGTTAAATACAAAAGGCTCAATGCCGACTTAAGTACAGGAAGACTGACTCTTCTTACCGCCTATGTTTTGAACCATTCCTGTGACACTAGTTATAGATACCGATGCTTCACTTCAGGTTTACTGTATCCCTCTGACCGTCTTATTGACGATGAAACACAGAAATTGCATCGGAATTAAATACAAAAGGCACAATGCCGACTCAAGTACAAGAAGACTGGCTCGTCTTACTGTCTATGTTTTGAACCCTTCCTGTGAGCCCAGTTTTAGATTCCGATGCTTGACTTCAGGTTTACTGTATCCCTTGGACCTTCTTATTGACGCCGAAACACAGAAATTGCATCGGAAATAAATAGAAAAGGCACAAAGCCGACTTAAAAACAAGAGAACTGACTCTTCTTACTGTCTATGTTTTGAAACGTTCCTGTGACACTAGTTATAGATTACGATGCATCACTTCAGGTTTATTGTATCCCTCTGACCGTCTTATTGATGATGGAACACAGTAATTGCATCGGAATTAAATACAAAAGGCACAATGCCGACTTAAGTATAAGAAAACTGACTCTTCTTACTGTCTATGTTTTGAACCATTCCTGTGACACTAGTTATAGATTCCGATGCTTGATTTCAGGTTTACTGTATCCCTCTGACCTTCTTATTGACGATGAAACACAGAAATTGCATCGGAATGAAATACAAAATTCACAATGCCGACTCAAGTACAAGAAGACTGTCTCTTCTTACCGTCTATGCTTTGAACCATTCCTGTGACACTACTTATAGATTCGGATGCTTCATTTCATGTTTACTGTATCCCTCTGACCTTCTTATTGACGATCAAACACAGAAATTGCATCGGAATTAAATACAAAGTGCACAATGCCGACTCAAGTACAAGGGGACTGGCTCTTCTTACTGTCTATGTTTTGAACCTTTCCTGTGAGACCGGATTTAGATTCCGATGCTTCACTTCAGGTTTACTGTATCCCTTGGACCCTCTTATTGACGACGAAACACAGTTATTGCATCGGAATTAAATTAAAAAGCACAATGCCAACTTAAGTACATGAAAACTGACTCTTCTTACTGCCTTTGTTTTGTACTATTCCTGTGACACTAGTTATAGATACTCATGCTTCACTTGAGGTTTACTGTATCCCTCTGACCGTCTTATTGACGATGAAACACAGAAATTGCATCGGAATTAAGTACAAAAGGCACAATGCCGACTCAAGAACAAGAAGACTGGCTCCTCTTACTGTCTATGTTTGGAACCTTTCCTGTGACACCGGTTTTAGATTCCGATGCTTCACTTCTGGTTTACTGTATCCCTCTGACTTTCTTATTGACGATGAAACACAGAAATTGCATCGGAATGAAATACAAAACGCACAATGCCAACTTAAGTACAATAAACTGACTCTTCTTACTGTCTATGTTTTAAACCATTCCTGTGACACTAGTTATAGATTCCGATGCTTCAGTTCAGGTTTACTGTATTCCTCTAACCTTCGTATTGACGATGAAACACAGAAATTGCATCGGAATTAGATACGAAAGGCACAATGCCGAAATTAGTACAAGTAAACTGACTCCTCTTACTGTCTATGCTTTGAACTATTCCTGTGACACTAGTTATAGAATCCAATGCTTCACTTCAGGTTTACTGTATCCCTCTGACCTTCTTATTGACGATGAAATACAGAAATTGCATCGGAATTAAATACAAATGGCACAATGCCGACTTAAGTACAAATAAACTGACTCTTCTTACTGGCTATGTTTTGAACCATTCCTGTGACACCAGTTATAGATTCCGATGCTTTACTTCAGGTTTATTGTATCCCTCTGACTTTCGTATTGACGATGACACACAGAAATTGCATCGGAATTAAATACAAAAGGCACAATGCTAACTTAAGTACAAGAAAACTGACTCTTCTTACTGTCTATGTTGTAACCATTCCTGTGACACTAGTTATAGATTCCGATGCTTCACGTCAGGTTTACTTTATGCCTCTGACCATCTGATTGACGTGAAACACAGTAATTGCATCGGAATTAAATACAAATGGCACAATGCCGACTTAAGTACAAGAAAACTGACTCTTGTTACTGCCTATGTCTTGAACCATTCCTGTGACACTACTTATAGATTTCGGTACATCACTTCAGGTTTACCGTATCCCTCTGACCTTCTTATTAACGATGAAACACAGAAATTGCATCGGAATTAAATACAAAAGGCACAATGCTGACTTAAGTACAAGAAATCTGACTCTTCTTACTGTCTATGCTTTGAAGCATTCCTGTGACACTAGTAATAGATTCCGATGCATCACTTCAGGTTTACTGTATCCCTCTGACCTTCATATTGACGATGAAACACAGAAATTGCATCGGAATTAAATACCAAAGGCACAATGCCGACTTAAGTACAAGAAAATTGACTCTTCTTACTGTCTATGTTTTGAACCATTCCTGTGACACTAGTTACAGATTACGATGCTTCACTTCAGGTTCACTGTATCCCTCTGACTTCTTATTGACGATGAAATACAGAAATTGCATCGGAATGAAATACAAAACGCACAATGTCAACTTAAGTTCAAGTAAACTGACCCTTCTTACTGTCTATGTTTTGAACCATTCCTGTGACACTAGTTATGGATTCCGATGCTTCACTTCAGGTTTACTGTATCCCTCTGACCTTCTTATTGACGATGAAACACAGAAATTGCATCGGAATTAATTACAAAAGGCACAATGCCGAATTAAGTACAAGTAAACTGACTCTTCTTACTGTCTATGTTTTGAACTATTCCTGTGACACTAGTTATAGATTCCGATGCTTCACTTCGGGTTTACTGTATCCCTCTGACCTTCTTATTGACGATGAAATACAGAAATTGCATCGGAATTAAATACAAAGGGCACGATGCCGACTTAAGTACAAATAAACTGACCCTTCTTACTGTCGATGTTTTGAACCACTCCTGTGACACCAGTTATAGATTCCGATGCTTCACTTCTGGTTTACTGTATCCCTCTGACTTTCTTATTGACGATGAAACACAGAAATTGCATTGGTATTAAATACGAAAGGCACAAAGCAGACGTAAGTACAAGAAAACAGACTTTTCTTACTGTATATGTTATAACCATTCCTGTGACAGTAGTTGTAGATTCCGATGCTTCACTTCAGGTTTACTGTATCCCTCTGACCTTCTTATTGACGATGAAACACAGAAATTGCATCTGAATCAAATACAAATGGCACAATGCCGAATTAAGTGCAAGAAATCTGACTCATGTTACTGTCTATGTTTTGAACCATTCCTGTGACACTACTTATAGATTCCGATACATCACTTCAGGTTTACTGTATCCCTCTGACCTTCATATTGACGATGAAACACAGAAATTGCATCGGAATTAAATACAAAAGGCACAATGCCGACTTAATTATAAGAAAGCAGACTCTTCTTACTGTATATGCTTTGAACCATTCCTGTATCACTAGTTATAGATTCCGATGCTTCACTTCAGGTTTACTGTATCCCTCTGACCTTCTTATTGACGATGAAGCACAGAAATTACATCGGAATTAAATACAAAAGGCACAATACCGAATTAAGTACAAGTAAACTGACTCTTCTTACTGTCTATGTTGTGAACCATTCCTGTGACACTAGTTATAGATTCCGATGCTTCACTTCAGGTTTACTGTAACCCTCTGACCTTCTTATTGACGATGAAACACAGAAATAGCATCGGAATTAAATATAAAAGGCACAATGCCGAGTTATGTACAAGAAGACTGACTCTTCTTACTGTCTATGTTCTGAAGCATTCCTGTGACACTAGTTATAGATTCCGATGCTTTACTTTACGTTTACTGTATCCCTCTGACCTTCTTATTGACGATGAAACACAGAAATTGCATCGGAATTAAATACAAAAGGCACAATGCCGACTTAAGTACAAGAAAATTGACTCTTCTTACTGTCTATGATTTGAACGATCCCTGTGACACTAGTTATAGATTCCGATGCTTCAGTTACAGTTTACTGTATCCCTCTGACCTTCATATTGACGATGAAACACAGAAATTGCATCGGAAATAAATACCAAAGGCACAATGCCGACTTAAGTACAAAAAAACTAAGTATTCCTATTGTCTATGTTTGAACCATTCCTGTGACACTAGTTATAGATTACGATGCTTCACTTCAGGTTTTCTGTATCCCTCTGACCTTCTTATTGACGATGAAACACAGAAATTGCATCGGAGTTAAATACGAAAGGCACAATGACGACTTAAGTACAAGAAGACTGACCTTTCTTACTGTCTATGTTTTCAACCATTCCTGTGACACTAGTTATAGATTCCGATGCGTCACATCAGGCTTACTGTAACCCTCTGACCTTCTTATTGACAATGAAACACAATAATTGCATCGGAATTAAATACAAAAGGCACAATGCCTAGTTATGTACAAGAGGACTGACTCTTCTTACTGTCTATGTTTTGAACCATTCCTGTGACACTAGTTATAGATTCCGATGCTTCACTTTACGTTTACTGTATCCCTCTAACCTTCTTATTGACGATGAAACACGGAAATTGCATCGGAATTATATACAAAAGGCACAATGCCGACTTAAGTACAAGAAAATTGACTCTTCTTACCGTCTATGTTTTGAACCATTCCTGTGACACTAGTTACAGATTCCGATGCTTCACTTCAGGTTCACTGTATCCCTCTGACTTCTTATTGACGATGAAACACAGAAATTGCATCGGAATGAAATACAAAACGCACAATGCCAACTTAAGTTCAAGTAAACTGACCCTTCTTACTGTCTATGTTTTGAACCATTCCTGTGACACTAGTTATGGATTCCGATGCTTCACTTCAGGTTTACTGTATCCCTCTGACCTTCTTATTGACGATGAAACACAGAAATTGCATCGGAATTAATTACAAAAGGCACAATGCCGAATTAAGTACAAGTAAACTGACTCTTCTAACTGTCTATGTTTTGAACTATTCCTGTGACACTAGTTATAGATTCCGATGCTTCACTTCAGGTTTACTGTATCCCTCTGACCTTCTTATTGACGATGAAATACAGAAATTGCATCGGAATTAAATACAAAGGGCACGATGCCGACTTAAGTACAAATAAACTGACCCTTCTTACTGTCTATGTTTTGAACCGCTCCTGTGACACCAGTTATAGATTCCGATGCTTCACTTCAGGTTTACTGTATCCCTCTGACATTCGTATTGACGATGTCACACAGAAATTGCATCGGAATTAAATACAAATGGCACAATGCTAACTTAAGTACAAGAAAACAGACTCTTCTTACTGTATATGTTATAACCATTCCTGTGACAGTAGTTGTAGATTCCGATGCTTCACTTCAGGTTTACTGTATCCCTCTGACCTTCTTATTGACGATGAAACACAGAAATTGTATCGGAATCAAATACAAATGGCACAATGCCTTCTTAAGTACAAGAAATCTGACTCTTGTTACTGTCTATGTTTTGAACCATTCCTGTGACACTACTTATAGATTCCGATACTTCACTTCAGGTTTACTGAATCCCTCTGAGCTTCTTATTGACGATGAAACACAGAAATTGCTACGGAATTAAATACAAAAGGCACAATGCCGACTTAAGTACAAGAAATCTGACTCTTCTTACTGTCTATGCTTTGAAGCATTCCTGTGACACTAGTAATAGATTCCGATGCATCACTTCAGGTTTACTGTATACCTCTGACCTTCATATTGACGATGAAACACAGAAATTGCATCGGAAATAAATACCAACGCACAATGCCGACTTAAGTACAAAAAAACTAAGCATTCCTATTGTCTATGTTTGAACCATTCCTGTGACACTAGTTATAGATTCCAACGCTTCACTTTAGGTTTACTGTATCCCTCTGACGTTCTTATTGACGATGAAACACAGAAATTGCATCGGAATTAAATACAAAAGGCACAATGCCGACTTAAGTGCAAGAAAATTGACTCTTCTTACTGTCTATGTTTTGAACCATTCCTGTGACACTAGTTACAGATTCCGATGCTTCACTTCAGGTTCACTGTATCCCTCTGACTTCTTATTGACGATGAAACACAGAAATTGCATCGGAATGAAATATAAAACGCACAATGCCAACTTAAGTTCAAGTAAACTGACCCTTCTTACTGTCTATGTTTTGAACCATTCCTGTGACACTAGTTACAGATTCCGATGCTTCACTTCAGGTTCACTGTATCCCTCTGACCTTCTTATTGACGATGAAACACAGAAATTGCATCGGAATTAAATACAAAAGGCACAATGCCGACTTAATTATAAGAAAGCTGACTCTTCTTACTGTATATGCTTTGAACCATTCCTGTATCACTAGTTATAGATTCCGATGCTTCACCTCAGGTTTACTGTATCCCTCTGACCTTCTTATTGACGATGAAGCACAGAAATTGCATCGGAATTAAATACAAAAGGCACAATGCCGACTTCAGTACAAAAAAACTAACTCTTCCTATTGTATATGTTGGAACTATTCCTGTGACACTAGTTATGGATTCCGATGCTTCACTTCAGGTTTACTGTATCTCTCTGACCTTCATATTGACGATGAAACGCAGATATTGCATCGGAATTAAATACAAAAGGCACAATGCCGACTTCAGTACAAAAAAACTAACTCTTCCTATTGTCTATGTTGGAACCATTCCTGTGACACTAGTTATAGATTCCGATGCTTCACTTCAGGTTTACTGTATCCCTCAGACCTTCTTATTGACGGTGAAACACAGAAATTGCATCCGAATTAAATACAAAAGGCACAATGACGACTTAATTATAAGAAAACTGACTCTTCTTACTGTCAATGATTTGAACCATTCCTGTGATACTAGTTATAGATTCCGATGCTTCACTTCAGGTTTACTGTATCCCTCTGACGTTCTTATTGACGATGAAACACAGAAATTGCATCGGAATTAAATACAAAAGGCACAATGCCGACTTAAGTGCAAGAAAATTGAATCTTCTTACTGTCAATGCTTGAACCATTCCTGTGACACTAGTTATGGATTCCGATGCTTCACTTCAGGTTTACTGTATCCCTCTGACCTTCTTATTGACGATGAAACACAGAAATTGCATCGGAATTAAATACAAATGGCACAATGCCGACTTAAGTACAAGAAAAGTGACTCTTGGTATTGTCTATGATTTGAACCATTCCTGTGACACTACTTATAGATTCCGATAATTCACTTCAGGTTTACTGTATCCCTCTGACCTTCTTATTGACGATGAAACACAGAAATTGCATCGGAATTAAATACAAAAAGCACAATGCCGACTTCAGTACAAAAAAACTAATTCTTCCTATTGTCTATGTTGGAACCATTCCTGTGACACTAGTTATAGATTCCGATGCTTCACTTCAGGTTTACTGTGTCCCTCAGACCCTCTTATTGACGGTGAAACACAGAAATTGCATCCGAATTAAATACAAAAGGCACAATGACGACTTAATTATAAGAAAACTGACTCTTCTTACTGTCAATGATTTGAACCATTCCTGTGATACTAGTTATAGATTCCGATGCTTCACTTCAGGTTTACTGCATCCCTCTGACGTTCTTATTGACGATGAAACACAGATATTGCATCGGAATTAAATACAAAAGGCACAATGCCGACTTAAGTACAAGAAAACTGAATCTTCTTACTGTCAATGCTTGAACCATTCCTGTGACACTAGTTATGGATTCCGATGCTTCACTTCAGGTTTACTGTATCCCTCTGACCTTCTTATTGACGATCAAACACAGAAATTGCATCGGAATTAAATACTTAAGGCACAATGCCCACTTAAGTACAAGACAACTGACTCTTCATACTGTCTATGTTTTGAACCATTCCTGTGACACTAGTTATAGATTCCGATGCTTTACTTCAGGTTTACTGTATCCCTCTGACCTTCTTATTGACGATGAAACACAGAAAGTTCATCGGCATTAAATGCAAAAGGCACAATGCCGGCTTAAGTACAAGAAAACTGACTCTTCTTACTGTCTATGATTTGAAACATTCCTGTGACACTAGTTATAGATTCCGATGCTCCACTTCCGGTTTACTGTATACCTCTGTCCATCTTATTGACGATGAAACACAGAAATAGCAACGGAATTCAATACAAAGGCACAATGCCGACTTAAGTACAAGTAAACTGAATCCTCTTACTGTCTATGTTTTGAACCATTCCTGTGACAATAGTTATAAATTCCGATGCTTCACTTCAGGTTTACTGTATCCCTCTGACCTTCGTATCGACGCTGACACACAGAAATTGCATCGGAATTAAATACAAAATGCACAGTGCCGACTTAAGTACAAGAAAAGTGACTCTTCTTACTTCCTATGTTTTAACCATTCCTGTGACACTAGTTATAGATTCCGATGCTTCACATCACAATTACTGTATCCCTCTGACCTTCTTATTGACGATGAAACACAGAAATTGCATCGGAATTAAAAACAAATGGCACAATGCCGACTTAAGTACAAGAAAACTGACTCTTCTTACTATCTATGATTTGAACCATTCCTGTGACACTAGTATGGATTCCGATACTTCACTTCAGGTTTACTGTATCCCTCTGACCTTCTTATTGACGATGAAACACAGAAATTGCATCGGAATTAAATACAAAAGGCACAATGCCCACTTAAGTACAAGACAACTGACACTTCTTACTGTCTATGTTTTGAACCATTCCTGTGACACTAGTTACAGATTCCAATGCTTCACTTCAGGTTTACTGTATCCCTCTGACCTTCCTATTGACGATGAAACACAGAAATTTCATCGGCATTAAATAAAAACGCACAACGCCGGCTTAAGTACAAGAAAACTGACTCTTCTTACTCTCTATGTTTTGAAGCATTCCTGTGACACTAGTTATAGATTCCGATGCTTTACTTCAGGTTTACTGTATCCCTCTGTCCTTCTTATTGACGATGAAATACAGAAATTGCATCGGAAGTCAATACAAAGGGCACAATGCCGACTTAAGAACAAGTAAACTGACTCTTCTTACTGTCTATGTTTTGATCTATTCCTGTGACGCTAGTTATAGATTCCGATGCTTCACTTCAGGTTTACTGTACCCCTCTGACTTTCGTATTGACGATGACACACAAAATTGCACCGGAAATTAATACAAAAGGCACAATGCCGACTTAAGAACAAGAAGACTGACTCTTCTTACTGTCTATGTTTTAACTATTCCTGTGACACTAGTTATAGATTCCGAAGCTTCACTTCAGGTTTACTGTATCCCTCTGACCTTCTTATTGACGATGAAACACAGAAAGTGCATCGGAATTAAATACAAATGGCACAATGCCGACTTAAGTACAAGAAAACTGAGTCTTCTTACTGTCTATGTTCTGAACCATTCCTGTGACACTAGTTATAGATTCCGACACTTCACGGCAGGTTTACTGTATACCTCCGACCTTCTTCTTTGCGATGAAACACAGAAATTGCATCGGAATTAAATACAAAAGGCACAATGCCCACTTAAGTACAAGACAACTGACTCTTCTTACTGTCTATGTTTTGAACCATTCCTGTGACACTAGATATAGATTCCGATGCTTCACTTTATGTTTACTGTATCTTTCTGACCTTCTTATTGACGATGAAACACAGAAATTTCATCAGCATTAAATACAAAATGCACAATGCCCACCTAAGTACAAGACAACTGACTCTTCTTACTGTCTATGTTTTGAACCATTCCTGTGACACTAGTTATAGATTCCGAGACTTTACTTCAGGTTTACTGTATCCACCTGACCTTCTTATTGACGATGAAACACAGAAAGTTCATCGGCATTAAATACAAAAGGCACAATGCCGGCTTAAGTACAAGAAAACTGACTCTTCTTACTGTCTATGATTTGAAACATTCCTGTGATACTAGTTATAGATTCCGATGCTCCACTTCCGGTTTAATGTATACCTCTGTCCTTCTTATTGACGATGAAACACAGAAATATTATCAGAAATCAATACAAAGGCACAATGCCGACCTTTGTACAAGTAAACTGAATCCTCTTACTGTCTATGTTTTGAACCAATCCTGTGACACTAGTTATAAATTCCGATGCTTCACTTCAGGTTTACTGTATCCCTCTGACCTTCGTATCAACGGTGACACACAGAAATTGCATCGGAATTAAATACAAAATGCACAGTGCCGACTTAAGTACAAGAAAACTGACTCTTCTTACTTTCTAAGTTTTAACCATTCCTGTGACACTAGTTATAGATTCCGATGCTTCACATCACATTTACTGTATCCCTCTGACCTTCTTATTGACGATGAAACACAGAAATTGCATCGGGATTAAAAACAAATGGCACAATGCCGACTTAAGTACAAGAAAACTGACTCTTCTTACTATCTATGATTTCAACCATTCTAGTGACACTAGTATCGATTCCGATACTTCACTTCAGGTTTACTGTATCCCTCTGACCTTCTTATTGATGATGAAACACAGAAATTGCATCGGAATTAAATACAAAAGGCACAATGCCCACTTAAGTACAAGACAACTGACACTTCTTACTGTCTATGTTTTGAACCATTCCTGTGACACTAGTTATAGATTCCGATGCTTCACTTCAGGTTTACTGTATCCCTCTGACCTTCCTATTGACGATGAAACACAGAAATTTCATCGGCATTAAATACAAAACGCACAATGCCGGATTAAGTACAAGAAAACTGACTCTTCTTACTGTCTATGTTTTGAAACATTCCTGTGACACTAGTTATAGATTCCGATGCTTCACTTCAGGTTTACTGTATCCCTCTGTCCTTCTTATTGACGATGAAATACAGAAATTGCATCGGAATTCAATACAAAGGGCACAATGCCGACTTAAGAACAAGTAAACTGACTCTTCTTACTGTCTATGTTTTGATCCATTCCTGTGACGCTAGTTATAGATTCCGTTGCTTCACTTCAGGTTTACTGTACCCCTCTGATTTTCGTATTGACGATGACACACAAAATTGCACCGGAAATTAATACAAGAGGCACAATGCCGACTTAAGAACAAGAAAACTGACTCTTCTTACTGTCTATTTTTTAACTATTCCTGTGACACTAGTTATAGATTCCGAAGCTTCACTTCAGGTTTACTGTATCCCTCTGACCTTCTTATTACCGATGAAACACAGAAATTGCATCGGAATTAAATACAAATAGCACAATGCCGACTTAAGTACAAGAAAACTGACTCTTCTTACTGACTATGTTCTGAACCATTCCTGTGACACTAGTTATAGATTCCGACACTCCACTTCATGTTTACTGTATACCTCTGACCTTCTTATTTGCGATGAAACACAGAAATTGCATCCGAATTAAATACAAAATGCACAATGCCCACTTAAGTACAAGACAACTGACTCTTCTTACTGTCTATGTTTTGAACCATTCCTGTGACACTAGTTATAGATTCCGATGCTTCACTTTAGGTTTACTGTATCCCTCTGACCTTCTTATTGACGATGAAACACAGAAATTTCATCAGCATTAAATACAAAATGCACAATGCCGGCTTAAGTATAAGAAAACTGTCCCTTTTTACTGTCTATGTTTTGAAACATTCCTGTGACACTAGTTATAGATTCCGATGCTTCACTTCAGGTTTACTGTATCCCTCTGACCTTCTCAATGACGATGAAACACAGAAATTGCATCGGAATTAAATACAAATGGCACAATGCCGACTTAAGTACAAGAAAACTGACTCTTCTTACTGTCTATGTTTTGAACCATTCCTGTGACACTAGTATAGATTCCGAACTTCACTTCAGGTTTACTGTATCCCTCTGACCTCCTTATTGACGATGAAACACAGAAATTGCATCGGAATTAAATACAAAAGGCACAATGCCCACTTAAGTACAAGACAACTGACTCTTCTTACTGTCTATGTTTTGAACCATTCCTGTGACACTAGATATAGATTCCGATGCTTCACTTTAGGTTTACTGTATCTTTCTGACCTTCTTATTGACGATGAAACACAGAAATTTCATCAGCATTAAATACAAAATGCACAATGCCACTTAAGTACAAGACAACTGACTCTTCATACTGTCTATGTTTTGAACCATTCCTGTGACACTAGTTATAGATTCCGATGCTTTACTTCAGGTTTACTGTATCCATCTGACCTTCTTATTGACGATGAAACACAGAAAGTTCATCGGCATTAAATACAAAAGGCACAATGCCGGCTTAAGTACAAGAATACTGACTCTTCTTGCTGTCTATGATTTGAAACATTCCTGTGATACTAGTTATAGATTCCGATGCTCCACTTCCGGTTTACTGTATACCTCTGTCTTTCTTATTGACGATGAAACACAGAAATAGCATCGGAAATCAATACAAAGGCACAATGCCGACTTATGTACAAGTAAACTGAATCCTCTTACTGTCTATGTTTTGAACCAATCCTGTGACACTAGTTATAAATTCCGATGCTTCACTTCAGGTTTACTGTATCCCTCTGACCTTCGTATCGACGGTGACACACAGAAATTGCATCGGAATTAAATACAAAATGCACAGTGCCGACTTAAGTACAAGAAAACTGACTCTTCTTACTTTCTAAGTTTTAACCATTCCTGTGACACTAGTTATAGATTCCGATGCTTCACATCACATTTACTGTATCCCTCTGACCTTCTTATTGACGATGAAACACAGAAATTGCATCGGAATTAAATACAAAAGGCACAATGCCCACTTAAGTACAAGACAACTGACACTTCTTACTGTCTATGTTTTGAACCATTCCTGTGAAACTAGTCATAGATGCCGATGCTCCACTTCAGGTTTACTGTATCCCTTCGACCTTCCTATTGACGATGAAACACAGAAATTTCATCGGCATTAAATACAAAACGCACAATGCCGGATTAAGCACAAGAAAACTGACTCTTCTTACTGTCTATGTTTTGAAACATTACTGTGACACTAGTTACAGATTCCGATGCTTCACTTCAGGTTTACTGTATCCCTCTGTCCTTCTTATTGGCGATGAAATACAGAAATTGCATCGGAACTCAATACAAAGGGCACAATGCCGACTTAAGAACAAATAAACTGACTCTTCTTACTGTCTATGTTTTGATCCATTCCTGTGACGCTAGTTATAGATTCCGTTGCTTCACTTCAGGTTTACTGTACCCCTCTGATTTTCGTATTGACGATGACACACAAAATTGCAACGGAAATTAATACAAGACTCACAATGCCGACTTAAGAACAAGAAAACTGACTCTTCTTACTGTCTATGTTTTAACTATTCCTGTGACACTAGTTATAGATTCCGAAGCTTCACTTCAGGTTTACTGTATCCCTCTGACCTTCTTATTGACGATGAAACACAGAAATTGCATCGGAATTAAATACAAATGGCACAATGCCGACTTAAGTACAAGAAAACTGAGTCTTCTTACTGTCTATGTTCTGAACCATTCCTGTGACACTAGTTATAGATTCCGACACTTCACATCAGGTTTACTGTATACCTCTGACCTTCTTATTTGCGATGAAACACAGAAATTGCATCGGAATTAAATACAAAGTGCACAATGCCCACTTAAGTACAAGGCAACTGACTCTTCTTACTGTCTATGTTTAGAACCATTCCTGTGATACTAGTTATAGATTCCGATGCTTCACTTTAGGTTTACTGTATCCCTCTGACCTTCTTATCGACGATGAAACACAGAAATTTCATCAGCATTAAATACAAAATGCACAATGCCGGCTTAAGTATAAGAAAACTGTCCCTTTTTACTGTCTATGTTTTGAAACATTCCTGTGACACTAGTTATAGATTCCGATGCTTCACTTCAGGTTTACTGTATCCCTCTGACCTTCTTAATGACGATGAAACACAGAAATTGCATCGGAATTAAATACAAATGGCACAATGCCGACTTCAGTACAAGAAAACTGACTCTTCTTACTGTCTATGTTTTGAACCATTCCTGTGACACTAGTACAGATTCCGAACTTCACTTCAGGTTTACTGTATCCCTCTGACCTCCGTATTGACGATGAAACACAGAAATTGCATCGGAATTAAATACAAAAGGCACAATGCCTACTTAAGTACAAGACAACTGACTCTTTTTACTGTATATGTTTTGAACCATTCCTGTGACACTAGTTATTGATTCTGATGCTTCACTTCAGGTTTACAGTATCCCTCTGACCTTCCTATTGACGATGAAACACAGAAATATCATCGGCATTAAATACAAAACGCACAATGCCGGCTTAAGTACAAGAAAACTGACTCTTCTTACTGTCTATGTATTGAAACATTCCTGTGACACTAGTTATAGGTTCCAATGCTTCACTTCAGGTATACTGCATCCCTCTGACCTTCTTATAGACGATGAAATTCAGAAATTGCATCGGAATTCGATACAAAAGGCACAATGCTGACTTATGTACAAGTAAACTGACTCTCCTTACTGTCTATGTTTTGAACCATTCCTGTGACACTAGTTATAGATTCTGATGCTTCACTTCGGGTTTACTGTATCCCTCTGACCTTCGTATTTTTGATGACACAAAAAATTGCATCGGAATTAAATACAAAAGGCACAATGCCGACTTAAGTACAAGAAATCTGACTCTTCTTACTGTCTATGTTTTGAACCATTCCTGTGACACTAGTATAGATTCCGAACTTCACTTCAGGTTTAATGTATCCCTCTGACCTCCTTATTGACGATGAAACACAGAAATTGCATCGGAATTAAATACAAAAGGCACAATGCCCACTTAAGTACAAGACAACTGACTCTTCTTACTGTCTATGTTTTGAACCATTCCTGTGACACTAGATATAGATTCCGATGCTTCACTTTAGGTTTACTGTATCTTTCTGACCTTCTTATTGACGATGAAACACAGAAATTTCATCAGCATTAAATACAAAATGCACAATGCCCACTTAAGTACAAGACAACTGACTCTTCTTACTGTCTATGTTTTGAACCATTCCTGTGACACTAGTTACAGATTCCGATGCTTTACTTCAGGTTTACTGTATCCATCTGACCTTCTTATTGCCGATGAAACACAGAGAGTTCATCGGCATTAAATACAAATGGCACAATCCCGACTTAAGTACAAGAAAACTGAGTCTTCTTACTGTCTATGTTCTGAACCATTCCTGTGACACTAGTTATAGATTCCGACACTTCACTTCAGGTTTACTGTATACCTCTGACCTTCTTATTTGCGATGAAACACAGAAATTGCATCGGAATTAAATACAAAATGCACAATGCCCACTTAAGTACAAGACAACTGACTCTTCTTACTGTCTATGTTTTGAACCATTCCTGTGACACTAGTCATAGATTCCGATGCTTCACTTTAGGTTTACTGTATCCCTCTGACCTTCTTATTGACGATGAAACACAGAAATTTCATCAGTATTAAATACAAAATGCACAATGCCGGCTTAAGTATAAGAAAACTGTCCCTTTTTACTGTCTATGCTTTGAAACATTCCTGTGACACTAGTTATAGATTCCGATGCTTCACTTCAGGTTTACTGTAACCCTCTGACCTTCTTAATGACGATGAAACACAGAAATTGCATCGGAATTAAATACAAATGGCACAATGCCGACTTAAGTACAAGAAAACTGACTCTTTTTACTGTCTATGTTTTGAACCATTCCTGTGACACTAGTATAGATTCCGAACTTCACTTCAGGTTTACTGTATCCCTCTGACCTCCTTATTGACGATGAAACACAGAAATTGCATCGGAATTAAATACAAAAGGCACAATGCCTACTTAAGTACAAGACAACTGACTCTTTTTACTGTATATGTTTTGAACCATTCCTGTGACACTAGTTATTGATTCTGATGCTTCACTTCAGGTTTACAGTATCCCTCTGACCTTCCTATTGACGATGAAACACAGAAATTTCATCGGCCTTAAGTACAAAAGGCACAATGCCAGCTTAAGTACAAGAAAACTGACTCTTCTTACTGTCTATGTATTGAAACATTCCTGTGACACTAGTTATAGATTCAGATGCTCCACTTCCGGTTTACGGTATACCTCTGCCCTCCTTATTGACGATGAAACACAGAAATAGCATCGGAATTCAATACAAAAGTATAATGCGGACTTAAGTGCAAGTAAACTGAATCCTCTTACTGTCTATGTTTTGAACCATTCCTGTGACACTAGTTATAAATTCCGATGCTTCACTTCAGGTTTACTGTATCCCTCTGACCTTCGTATCGATGATGTCACAAAGAAATTGCATCGGAATTAAATACAAAATGCACAGTGCCGACTTAAGTACAGGAAAACTGACTCTTCTTACTTTCTATATTTTAACCATTCCTGTGACACTAGTTATAGATTCCGATGCTTCACATCACATTTACTGTATTCCTCTGACCTTCTTATTGACGATGAAACACAGAAATTGCATCGGAATTAGAGACAAAAGGCACAATGCCGGCTTAAGTACAAGAAAACTGACTCTTCTTACTGTCTATGTTTTCAAACATTCCTGTGACACTAGTTATAGATTCCGATGCTTCACTTCAGGTTTACTGTATCCCTCTGTCCTTCTTATTGACGATGAAATACAGAAATTGCAATGGAATTCAATACAAAAGGCACAATGCCGACTTAAGTACAAGTAAACTGACTCTTCTTACTGTCTATGTTTTGATCCATTCCTGTGACGCTAGTTATAGATTCCGATGCTTCACTTCAGGTTTACTGTACCCCTCTGACTTTCGTATTGACGATGACACACAAAACTGCATCGGAAATTAATACAAAAGGCTCAATGCCGACTTAAGAACAAGAAAACTGACTCTTCTTACTGTCTACGTTTTAACTATTCCTGTGACACTAGTTATAGATTCCAAAGCTTCACTTCAGGTTTACTGTATCCCTCCGACCTTCTTATTGACGATGAAACACAGAAATTGCATCGGAATTAAATACAAATGGCACAATGCCGACTTAAGTACAAAAAAACTGACTCTTCTTACTGTCTATGTTCTGAACCATTCCTGTGACACTAGTTATAGATTCCGTCACTTCACTTCAGGTTTACTGTATACCTCTGACCTTCATATTTGCGATGAAACACAGAAATTGCATCGGAATTAACTACAAAAGGAACAATGCCGTTTTAAGTACAAAAAAACAAACTCTTCTTATTGTCAATGTTTTGAACCATTCCTGTGACACTAGTTATAGTTTCCGATGCTTAACTTCAGGTTTACTGTATCCATCTGACCTTCGTATTGAAGATGAAACACAGAAATTGCATCGGTATTAAATACAAAAGGCACAATGCCCACTTAAGTACAAGACAACTGACTCTTCTTACTGTCTATGTTTTGAACCATTCCTGTGACACTAGTTATAGATTCAGATGCTTCACTTCAGGTTTACTTTTCCCCTCTGACTTTCGTATTGACGATGACACACAAAATTGCATCGGAAATAAATACAAAAGGCTCAATGAAGACTTAAGAACAAGAAAACTGACTCTCCTTACTGTCTATGTTTTAACTATTCCTGTGACACTAGTTATAGATTCCGAAGCTTCACTTCAGGTTTACTGTATCCCTCCGACCTTCTTATTGACGATGAAACACAGAAATTGCATCGGAAATAAATACAAATGGCACAATGCCGACTTAAGTACAACAAAACTGACTCTTCTTACTGTCTATGTTCTGAACCATTCCTGTGACACTAGTTATAGATTCCGATACTTCACTTCAGGTTTACTGTATACCTCAGACCTTCTTATTGGCGATGAAACACAGAAATTGCTTCAGAATTAAATACAAAAGGCACAATGCCCACTTAAGTACAAGACAACTGACTCTTCTTACTGTCTATGTTTTGAACCATTCCTGTGACACTAGTTATAGATTCCGATGCTTCACTTTAGGTTCACTGTATCCCTCTGACCTTCTTATTGACGATGAAACACAGAAATTTCATCAGCATTAAATACAAAAGGCACAATGCCGGCTGAAGTACAAGAAAACTGTCCCTTTTTACTGTCTATGTTTTGAAACATTCCTGTGACACTAGTTATAAATTCCGATGCTTCACTGCAGGATTACTGTATCCCTCTGACGTTCGTATTGACGATGACACACAGACATTGCATCGGAATTAAATACAAAAGGCACAGTGCCGATTTAAGTGCAGGTAAACTGACACTTCTTACTGTCTATGTTTTGAACCATTCCTGTGACACTAGTTATAGTTTCCGATGCTTCACTTCAGGTTTACTGTATCCATCTGACCTTCTTATTGACGATGAAACACAGAAATTGCACCGGAATTAAATACAAAAGGCACAATGCCCACTTAAGTACAAGAGAACTGACTCGTCTTACTGTCTATGTTTTGAACCATTCCTGTGACACTAGTTATAGATTCCGATGCTTCACTTCGGGTTTACTGTATCCCTCTGACCTTCTTATTGTCGACCAAACACAGAAATTTCAACGGCATTAAATACAAAAGGCACAATGCCGGCATAAGTACAAGAAAACTGACTCTTCTTACTGTCTATGTTTTGAAACATTCCTGTGACACTAGTTACAGATTCCGATGCTTCACTTAGAATTTTACTGTAACCCTCTGACCTTCTTATTGACGATGAAGCACAGATATTGCGTCGGAATGAAATACAAAAGGCACAATGCCGACTTAAGTACAAGAAGACTGACTATTCTTACTGTCTATGTTTCTAACCATTCCTGTGACGCTAGTTATAGATTCCGATGCTTCACTTCAGGATTTATGTATCCCTCAGACCTTCTTATTGACGATGTAACACAGAAATTGCATCGGAATTAAATACAAAAGGCACAATGCCGACTTAAGTACAAGTAAACTGACACTTCTTACTGTCTATGTTTTGAAAAATTCCTGTGACACTAGTTATAGATTCCGATGCTTCACTTCAGGTTTACCGTATGCCTCTGACCTTCTTATTGACGATGAAGCACAGAAATTGCATCGGAATTAAATACAAATGGCACAATGACGACTTAAGTACAAGAAAACTGAATCTTCTTACCGTCAATGTTTTGAACCATTCCTGTGACACTAGTTATAGTTTCCGATACTTCACTTCAGGTTTACTGTATCCCTCTGACCTTCTTATTGACGATGAAACCCAGAAATTGCATCGGAATTAAATACAAAAGGCACAATGCCGACTTAAGTACAAGTAAACTGACACTTCTTACTGTCTATGTTTTGAACCGTTCCTGTGACACTAGTTATAGTTTCCGATGCTTCACTTCAGGTTTACTGTATCCATCTGAACTTCTTATTGACGATGAAACACAGAAATTGCATCGGAATTAAATACAAAAGGCACAATGCTGGCTGAAGTACAAGGAAACTGTTCCTTTTTACTGTCTATGTTTTGAAACATTCCTGTGACACTAGTTATAAATTCCGATGCTTCACTTCAGGCTTACTGTATCTCTCTGACGTTCGTATTGACGATGACACACAGACATTGCATCGGAATTAAATACAAAATGCACAATGCCGACTTAAGTACAAGAAAACTGACCCTTCTTACTTTCTATGTTTTAACCATTCCTGTGACACTAGTTATAGATTCCGATGCTTCACTTCAGCTATACTGTATCCCTCTGACCTTCTTAATGACGATGAAACACAGAAATTGCATCGGAATTAAATACAAATGGCACAATGCCGACTTAAGTACAAGAAAACTGACTCTTCTTACTGTCTATGTTTTGAACCATTCCTGTGACACTAGTATAGATTCCGATACTTCACGTCAGGTTTTCTGTATTACTCTAACCTTCATATTGACGATGAAATACAGAAATTGCATCGGAATTAAATACAAAAGGCACAATCCCGACTTAAGTACAAAAAAACAAACTCTTCTTATTGTCGATGTTTTGAACTATTCCTGTGACACTAGTTATAGATTCCGATGCTTCACTTCAAGTTTTCTGTATCCCTCTGACCTTCATATTGACGATGAAACACAGAAATTGCATCGGAATCAAATACAAGAGGCACAATGCCTACTTAAGTACAAGACAACTGACTCTTCCTACTGTCGATGTTTTGAACCATTCCTGTGACACTAGTTATAGATTCCGATGCTTCACTTCAGGTTTACTGTATCCCTCTGACCTTCCTATTGACGATGAAACACAGAAATTTCATCGGCGTTAAATACAAAAGGCACAATGCCTGCTTAAGTACATGAAAACTGACTCTTCTTACTGTCTATGATTTGAAATATTCCTGTGACACTAGTTATACATTGCGATGCTTCACTTCAGGTTTACTGTATCCATCTGACCTTCTTATTGACGATGAAATACAGAAATTGCATCGGAATCCAATACAAAAGGCACAATGCCTACTCAAGTACAAATAAACTGACTCTTCTTACTGTCTATGTTTTGAACCATTCCTGTGACACTAGTTATAGATTCCGATACTTCACTTCCGGTTTACTGTATACCTCTGACCCTCTTATTGACGATGAAGCACAGAAATTTCATCAGCATTAAATACAAAAGGCACAATGTCGGCTGAAGTACAAGAAAACTGTCCCTTTTTACTGTCTATGTTTTGAAACATTCCTGTGACACTAGTTATAAATTCCGATACTTCACTTCAGGCTTACTGTATCCCTCTGTCGTTCGTATTGACGATGACACACAGACATTGCATCGGAATTAAATACAAAATGCACAATGCCGACTTAAGTACAAGAAAACTGACCCTTCTTACTTTCTACGTTTTAACCATTCCTGTGACACTAGTTACAGATTCCGAAGCTTCACTTCAGGTATACTGTATCCCTCTGACCTTCTTAATGACGATGAAACACAGAAATTGCATCGGAATTAAATACAAATGGCACAATGCCGACTTAAGTACAAGAAAACTGACTCTTCTTACTGTCAATGTTTTGAACCATTCCTGTGACACTAGTATAGATTCCTATACTTCACTTCAGGTTTTCTGTATCCCTCTGACCTTCATATTGACGATGACATACAGAAATTGCATCGGAATTAAATACAAAAGGCACAATGCCGACTTAAGTACAAAAAAACAAACTCTTCTTATTTTCGATGCTTTGAACCGTTCCTGTGACACTAGTTATAGATTCCCATGCTTCACTTCAGGTTTTCTGTATCCCTCCGACCTTCATATTGACGATGAAACACAGAAATTGCATCGGAATCAAATACAAAAGGCACAATGCCGACTTAAGTACAAGTAAACTGACACTTCATACTGTCTATGTTTTGAACCATTCCTGTGACACTAGTTATAGTTTCCGATGCTTCACTTCAGGTATACTGTATCCATCTGACCTTCTTATTGACGATGAAACACAGAAATTGCATCGGAATTAAATACAAATGGCACAATGCCTACTTAAGTACAAGTCAACTGACTCTTCTTACAGTCGATGTTTTGAACCATTCCTGTGACACTAGTTATAGATTCCGATGTTTCACTTCAGGTTTACTGTATCCCTCTGACCTTCCTATTGACGATGAAACACAGAAATTTCTTCGGCGTTAAATACAAAAGGCACAATGCCGGCTTAAGTACAAGAAAACTGCTCTTCTTACTGTCTATGATTTGAAACATTCCTGTGACACTAGTTATAGATTCCGATGCTTCACTTCATATTTACTGTATCCCTCTGACCTTCTTATTGACGACAAAATACAGAAATTGCATCGGAATTCAATACAAAAGGCACAATGCCGACATAAGTACAAGTAAACTGACTCTTCTTACTGTCTATGTTTTGAACCATTCCTGTGACACTAGTTATAGATTCCAATGCTTCACTTCAGGTTTACTGTATCCCTCTGACCCTCGTATTGACGATGACACACAAAATTGCATCGGAACTAAATACAAAAGGTACAATGCCGACTTAAGTACAAGAAAACTGACTCTTCTTACTGTCTATGTTTTAACTTTTCCTGTGACACTAGTTATAGATTCCGATGCTTCACTTCAGCTTTACTGTATCCCTCCGACCTTCTTATTGACGATGAAACACAGAAATTGCATCGAAATTTAATACAAATGGCACAATGCCGACTTAAGTACAAGAAAACTGACTCTTCTTACTGTCTATGTTTTGAACCATTCCTGTGACACTAGTTATAGATTCCGATACTTCACTTCAGGTTTAATGGATCCCTCTGACCTTCTTAGTGACGATGAAACACAGAAATTGCATCGGAATTAAATACAAAAGGCACAATGCCGACTTAAGTACAATAAATCTGACTCTTCTTACTGTCTATGTTTAGAACCATTCCTGTGACACTAGTTATAGATTCCGATGCTTCGCTTCAGGTTTACTGTATCCCTCTGACCTTCATATTACAGATGAAACACAGAAATTGCATCAGAATTAAATACAAAAGGCACAATGCCGACATAAGTACCAAAAAAACAAACTCTTCTTATTATCTATGTTTTGAACCATTCCTGTGACACTAGTTATAGATTCCGATGCTTCACTTCAGGTTTTCTGTATCACTCTGACCTTCTTATTGACGATGAAACACAGACATTGCATCGGAATTAAATACAAAAGACACAATGCCGACTTAAGTACAAGTAAGCTGACACTTCTTACTGTCTATGTTTTGAACCATTCCTGTGACACTAGTTATATATTCCGATGCTTCACTTCAGGTTTACTGTATCCCTCTAACCTTCTTATTGACGATGAAACACAGAAATTGTATCGGAATTAAATACAAAAGGCACAATGCCCGCTTATGTACATGACAACTGACTCCTCTTACTGTCTATGTTTTGAACCATTCCTGTGACACTAGTTATAGATTCCGATGCCTCACTTCAGGTTTACTGTATCCCTCTGACCTTCTTATTGACGATGAAACACAGAAATTGCAGCGGAATTACATACGAAAGGCACATTGCCGACATAAGTACAAGAAAAGTGACGCATCTTACTGTCTATAATTCGAACCATTCCTCTGACACTAGTTAAAGATCCCGATACTTCACTTCAGGTTTACTGTATCCCTCTGACCTTCTTATTGACGATCAAACACAGAAATTTCATCGGCATTAAGTACAAAAGGCACAATGCCGGGTTAAGTACAAGTAAACTGACTATTCTTACTGTCCACGATTTGAACTATTCCTGTGACACTAGTATAGATTCCGATACTTCACCTCAGGTTTACTGTATACCTCTGACCTTATTATTGACGATGAAACACAGAAATTGCTTCGGAATTAAATACAAAAGGCACAATGCCCGCTTAAGTACAAGACAACTGACTCCTCTCACTGTCTATGTTTTGAACCATTCCTGTGACACTAGTTATAGATTCGGATGCTTCACTTCAGGTTTACTGTATCCCTCTGACCTTCTTATTGACGATCAAACACAGAAATTTCATCGGCATTAAGTACAAAAGGCACAATGCCGTCTTAATTATAAGAAAACTGACTCTTCTTACTGTCTATGCTTTGAACCATTCCTGTGACACCAGTTATAGATTCCGATGCTTCACTTCAGGTTTACTGTATCCCTCTGACCTTCTTATTGACAATGAAACACAGAAATTGCATCGGAATTAAATACAAAAGGCACAATGCCGACTTAAGTACAAGTAAACTGACACTTCTTACTGTCTATGTTTTGAACCATTCCTGTGACAGTAGTTATAGATTCCAGTGCTTCACTTCAAGTTTACTGTAACCCTCTGACCTTCTTATTGACGACGAAACACAGAAATTGCGTCGGAATTAAATACAAAAGGCACAATGCCGACTTAAGTACTAGAAGACTGACTCTTCCTACTGTCTATGTTTTGAACCACTCCTGTGACACTAGTTATAGATTCCTATGCTTCACTTCAGGTTTACTGTATCCCTCTGACCTTCTTATTGACGATGAAACACAGAAATTGCATCGGAATTCAATACAAAATGCACAATGCCGACTTAAGTACAAGTAAACTGAATCCTCTTACTGTCTATTTTTTGAACCATTAGTGTGACACTAGTTTTAAATTCCGATGCTTCACTTCAGGTTTACTGTATCACTCTGACCTTCGTATTGACGATGACACACAGAAATTGCATCGGAATTAAATACAAAATGCACAATGCCGACTTAAGTACAAGAAAACTGACCCTTCTCACTTTCTATATTTTAACCATTCCTGTGACACTAGTTATAGATTCCGATGCCTCACTTCAGGTTTACTGTATCCCTCTGACCTTCTTATTGACGATGAAACACAGAAATTGCATCGGAATTAAATACAAAAAGCACAATGCCTACTTAAGTACAAGACAACTGACTCTTCTTACTGTCTATGCTTTGAACCATTCCTGTGACACTAGTTATAGATTTCGATACTTCACGTCAGGTTTTCTGTATCCCTCTGACCTTCATATTGACGATGAAACACAGAAATTGCATCGGAATCAAATACAAAAGGCACAATGCCTACTCAAGTACAAATAAACTGACTCTTCTTACTGTCTATGTTTTGAACCATTCCTGTGACACTAGTTATAGATTCCGATACTTCACTTCAGGTTTACTGTATACCTCTGACCCTCTTATTGACGAGGAAGCACAGAAATTTCATCAGCATTAAATACAAAAGGCACAATGTCGGCTGAAGTACAAGAAAACTGTCCCTTTTTACTGTCTATGTTTTGAAACATTCCTGTGACACTAGTTATAAATTCCGATACTTCACTTCAGGCTTACTGTATCCCTCTGTCGTTCGTATTGACGATGACACACAGACATTGCATCGGAATTAAATACAAAATGCACAATGCCGACTTAAGTACAAGAAAACTGACCCTTCTTACTTTCTACGTTTTAACCATTCCTGTGACACTAGTTATAGATTCCGATGCTTCACTTCAGGTATACTGTATCCCTCTGACCTTCTTAATGACGATGAAACACAGAAATTGCATCGGAATTAAATACAAATGGCACAATGCCGACTTAAGTACAAAAAAACAAACTCTTCTTATTTTCGATGCTTTGAACCATTCCTGTGACACTAGTTATAGATTCCCATGCTTCACTTCAGGTTTTCTGTATCCCTCCGACCTTCATATTGACGATGAAACACAGAAATTGCATCGGAATCAAATACAAAAGGCACAATGCCGACTTAAGTATAAGTAAACTGACACTTCATACTGTCTATGTTTTGAACCATTCCTGTGACACTAGTTATAGTTTCCGATGCTTCACTTCAGGTATACTGTATCCATCTGACCTTCTTATTGACGATGAAACACAGAAATTGCATCGGAATTAAATACAAATGGCACAATGCCTACTTAAGTACAAGTCAACTGACTCTTCTTACAGTCGATGTTTTGAACCATTCCTGTGACACTAGTTATAGATTCCGATGTTTCACTTCAGGTTTACTGTATCCCTCTGACCTTCCTATTGACGATGAAACACAGAAATTTCTTCGGCGTTAAATACAAAAGGCACAATGCCGGCTTAAGTACAAGAAAACTGCTCTTCTTACTGTCTATGATTTGAAACATTCCTGTGACACTAGTTATAGATTCCGATGCTTCACTTCATATTTACTGTATCCCTCTGACCTTCTTATTGACGACAAAATACAGAAATTGCATCGGAATTCAATACAAAAGGCACAATGCCGACATAAGTACAAGTAAACTGACTCTTCTTACTGTCTATGTTTTGAACCATTCCTGTGACACTAGTTATAGATTCCAATGCTTCACTTCAGGTTTACTGTATCCCTCTGACCCTCGTATTGACGATGACACACAAAATTGCATCGGAACTAAATACAAAAGGTACAATGCCGACTTAAGTACAAGAAAACTGACTCTTCTTACTGTCTATGTTTTAACTTTTCCTGTGACACTAGTTATAGATTCCGATGCTTCACTTCAGCTTTACTGTATCCCTCCGACCTTCTTATTGACGATGAAACACAGAAATTGCATCGAAATTTAATACAAATGGCACAATGCCGACTTAAGTACAAGAAAACTGACTCTTCTTACTGTCTATGTTTTGAACCATTCCTGTGACACTAGTTATAGATTCCGATACTTCACTTCAGGTTTAATGGATCCCTCTGACCTTCTTAGTGACGATGAAACACAGAAATTGCATCGGAATTAAATACAAAAGGCACAATGCCGACTTAAGTACAATAAATCTGACTCTTCTTACTGTCTATGTTTAGAACCATTCCTGTGACACTAGTTATAGATTCCGATGCTTCGCTTCAGGTTTACTGTATCCCTCTGACCTTCATATTACAGATGAAACACAGAAATTGCATCAGAATTAAATACAAAAGGCACAATGCCGACATAAGTACCAAAAAAACAAACTCTTCTTATTATCTATGTTTTGAACCATTCCTGTGACACTAGTTATAGATTCCGATGCTTCACTTCAGGTTTTCTGTATCACTCTGACCTTCTTATTGACGATGAAACACAGACATTGCATCGGAATTAAATACAAAAGACACAATGCCGACTTAAGTACAAGTAAGCTGACACTTCTTACTGTCTATGTTTTGAACCATTCCTGTGACACTAGTTATATATTCCGATGCTTCACTTCAGGTTTACTGTATCCCTCTAACCTTCTTATTGACGATGAAACACAGAAATTGTATCGGAATTAAATACAAAAGGCACAATGCCCGCTTATGTACATGACAACTGACTCCTCTTACTGTCTATGTTTTGAACCATTCCTGTGACACTAGTTATAGATTCCGATGCCTCACTTCAGGTTTACTGTATCCCTCTGACCTTCTTATTGACGATGAAACACAGAAATTGCAGCGGAATTACATACAAAAGGCACATTGCCGACATAAGTACAAGAAAAGTGACGCATCTTACTGTCTATAATTCGAACCATTCCTCTGACACTAGTTAAAGATCCCGATACTTCACTTCAGGTTTACTGTATCCCTCTGACCTTCTTATTGACGATCAAACACAGAAATTTCATCGGCATTAAGTACAAAAGGCACAATGCCGGGTTAAGTACAAGTAAACTGACTATTCTTACTGTCCACGATTTGAACTATTCCTGTGACACTAGTATAGATTCCGATACTTCACCTCAGGTTTACTGTATACCTCTGACCTTATTATTGACGATGAAACACAGAAATTGCTTCGGAATTAAATACAAAAGGCACAATGCCCGCTTAAGTACAAGACAACTGACTCCTCTCACTGTCTATGTTTTGAACCATTCCTGTGACACTAGTTATAGATTCGGATGCTTCACTTCAGGTTTACTGCATCCCTCTGACCTTCTTATTGACGATCAAACACAGAAATTTCATCGGCATTAAGTACAAAAGGCACAATGCCGTCTTAATTATAAGAAAACTGACTCTTCTTACTGTCTATGCTTTGAACCATTCCTGTGACACCAGTTATAGATTCCGATGCTTCACTTCAGGTTTACTGTATCCCTCTGACCTTCTTATTGACAATGAAACACAGAAATTGCATCGGAATTAAATACAAAAGGCACAATGCCGACTTAAGTACAAGTGAACTGACACTTCTTACTGTCTATGTTTTGAACCATTCCTGTGACAGTAGTTATAGATTCCGATGCTTCACTTCAAGTTTACTGTAACCCTCTGACCTTCTTATTGACGACGAAACACAGAAATTGCGTCGGAATTAAATACAAAAGGCACAATGCCGACTTAAGTACTAGAAGACTGACTCTTCCTACTGTCTATGTTTTGAACCACTCCTGTGACACTAGTTATAGATTCCTATGCTTCACTTCAGGTTTACTGTATCCCTCTGACCTTCTTATTGACGATGAAACACAGAAATTGCATCGGAATTCAATACAAAATGCACAATGCCGACTTAAGTACAAGTAAACTGAATCCTCTTACTGTCTATTTTTTGAACCATTAGTGTGACACTAGTTTTAAATTCCGATGCTTCACTTCAGGTTTACTGTATCACTCTGACCTTCGTATTGACGATGACACACAGAAATTGCATCGGAATTAAATACAAAATGCACAATGCCGACTTAAGTACAAGAAAACTGACCCTTCTCACTTTCTATGTTTTAACCATTCCTGTGACACTAGTTATAGATTCCGATGCCTCACTTCAGGTTTACTGTATCCCTCTGACCTTCTTATTGACGATGAAACACAGAAATTGCATCGGAATTAAATACAAAAAGCACAATGCCTACTTAAGTACAAGACAACTGACTCTTCTTACTGTCTATGCTTTGAACCATTCCTGTGACACTAGTTATAGATTTCGATACTTCACGTCAGGTTTTCTGTATCCCTCTGACCTTCATATTGACGATGAAACACAGAAATTGCATCGGAATCAAATACAAAAGGCACAATGCCTACTTAAGTACAAGACAACTGACTCTTCTTACTGTCGATGTTTTGAACCATTCCTGTGACACTAGTTATAGATTCCGATGCTTCACTTCAGGTTTACTGTATCCCTCTGACCTTCCTATTGACGATGAAACACAGAAATTTCATCGGCGTTAAATACAAAAGGCACAATGCCTGCTTAAGTACATGAAAACTGACTCTTCTTACAGTCTATGATTTGAAATATTCCTGTGACACTAGTTATACATTGCGATGCTTCACTTCAGGTTTACTGTATCCATCTGACCTTCTTATTGACGATGAAATACAGAAATTGCATCGGAATCCAATACAAAAGGCACAATGCCTACTCAAGTACAAATAAACTGACTCTTCTTACTGTCTATGTTTTGAACCATTCCTGTGACACTAGTTTTAGATTCCGATACTTCACTTCAGGTTTACTGTATACCTCTGACCCTCTTATTGACGAGGAAGCACAGAAATTTCATCAGCATTAAATACAAAAGGCACAATGTCGGCTGAAGTACAAGAAAACTGTCCCTTTTTACTGTCTATGTTTTGAAACATTCCTGTGACACTAGTTATAAATTCCGATACTTCACTTCAGGCTTACTGTATCCCTCTGTCGTTCGTATTGACGATGACACACAGACATTGCATCGGAATTAAATACAAAATGCACAATGCCGACTTAAGTACAAGAAAACTGACCCTTCTTACTTTCTACGTTTTAACCATTCCTGTGACACTAGTTATAGATTCCGATGCTTCACTTCAGGTATACTGTATCCCTCTGACCTTCTTAATGACGATGAAACACAGAAATTGCATCGGAATTAAATACAAATGGCACAATGCCGACTTAAGTACAAAAAAACAAACTCTTCTTATTTTCGATGCTTTGAACCATTCCTGTGACACTAGTTATAGATTCCCATGCTTCACTTCAGGTTTTCTGTATCCCTCCGACCTTCATATTGACGATGAAACACAGAAATTGCATCGGAATCAAATACAAAAGGCACAATGCCGACTTAAGTATAAGTAAACTGACACTTCATACTGTCTATGTTTTGAACCATTCCTGTGACACTAGTTATAGTTTCCGATGCTTCACTTCAGGTATACTGTATCCATCTGACCTTCTTATTGACGATGAAACACAGAAATTGCATCGGAATTAAATACAAATGGCACAATGCCTACTTAAGTACAAGTCAACTGACTCTTCTTACAGTCGATGTTTTGAACCATTCCTGTGACACTAGTTATAGATTCCGATGTTTCACTTCAGGTTTACTGTATCCCTCTGACCTTCCTATTGACGATGAAACACAGAAATTTCTTCGGCGTTAAATACAAAAGGCACAATGCCGGCTTAAGTACAAGAAAACTGCTCTTCTTACTGTCTATGATTTGAAACATTCCTGTGACACTAGTTATAGATTCCGATGCTTCACTTCATATTTACTGTATCCCTCTGACCTTCTTATTGACGACAAAATACAGAAATTGCATCGGAATTCAATACAAAAGGCACAATGCCGACATAAGTACAAGTAAACTGACTCTTCTTACTGTCTATGTTTTGAACCATTCCTGTGACACTAGTTATAGATTCCAATGCTTCACTTCAGGTTTACTGTATCCCTCTGACCCTCGTATTGACGATGACACACAAAATTGCATCGGAACTAAATACAAAAGGTACAATGCCGACTTAAGTACAAGAAAACTGACTCTTCTTACTGTCTATGTTTTAACTTTTCCTGTGACACTAGTTATAGATTCCGATGCTTCACTTCAGCTTTACTGTATCCCTCCGACCTTCTTATTGACGATGAAACACAGAAATTGCATCGAAATTTATTACAAATGGCACAATGCCGACTTAAGTACAAGAAAACTGACTCTTCTTACTGTCTATGTTTTGAACCATTCCTGTGACACTAGTTATAGATTCCGATACTTCACTTCAGGTTTAATGGATCCCTCTGACCTTCTTAGTGACGATGAAACACAGAAATTGCATCGGAATTAAATACAAAAGGCACAATGCCGACTTAAGTACAATAAATCTGACTCTTCTTACTGTCTATGTTTAGAACCATTCCTGTGACACTAGTTATAGATTCCGATGCTTCGCTTCAGGTTTACTGTATCCCTCTGACCTTCATATTACAGATGAAACACAGAAATTGCATCAGAATTAATACAAAAGGCACAATGCCGACATAAGTACCAAAAAAACAAACTCTTCTTATTATCTATGTTTCGAACCATTCCTGTGACACTAGTTATAGATTCCGATGCTTCACTTCAGGTTTTCTGTATCCCTCTAACCTTCTTATTGACGATGAAACACAGAAATTGTATCGGAATTAAATACAAAAGGCACAATGCCCGCTTATGTACATGACAACTGACTCCTCTTACTGTCTATGTTTTGAACCATTCCTGTGACACTAGTTATAGATTCCGATGCCTCACTTCAGGTTTACTGTATCCCTCTGACCTTCTTATTGACGATGAAACACAGAAATTGCAGCGGAATTACATACAAAAGGCACATTGCCAACATAAGTACAAGAAAAGTGACGCATCTTACTGTCTATAATTCGAACCATTCCTCTGACACTAGTTAAAGATCCCGATACTTCACTTCAGGTTTACTGTATCCCTCTGACCTTCTTATTGACGATCAAACACAGAAATTTCATCGGCATTAAGTACAAAAGGCACAATGCCGGCTTAAGTACAAGTAAACTGACTATTCTTACTGTCCACGATTTGAACCATTCCTGTGACACTAGTATAGATTCCGATACTTCACCTCAGGTTTACTGTATACCTCTGACCTTCTTATTGACGATGAAACACAGAAATTGCATCGGAATTAAATACAAAAGGCACAATGCCGACTTAAGTACAAGAAAACTGACGCTTCTTACTGTCTATGTTTTGAACCATTCCTGTGACACTAGTTATAGATTCCGATGCCTCACTTCAGGTTTACTGTATCCCTCTGACCTTCTTATTGACGATGAAACACAGAAATTGCAGCGGAATTACATACAAAAGGCACATTGCCGACATAAGTACAAGAAAAGTGACGCATCTTACTGTCTATAATTCGAACCATTCCTCTGACACTAGTTAAAGATCCCGATACTTCACTTCAGGTTTACTGTATCCCTCTGACCTTCTTATTGACGATCAAACACAGAAATTTCATCGGCATTAAGTACAAAAGGCACAATGCCGGGTTAAGTACAAGTAAACTGACTATTCTTACTGTCCACGATTTGAACTATTCCTGTGACACTAGTATAGATTCCGATACTTCACCTCAGGTTTACTGTATACCTCTGACCTTATTATTGACGATGAAACACAGAAATTGCTTCGGAATTAAATACAAAAGGCACAATGCCCGCTTAAGTACAAGACAACTGACTCCTCTCACTGTCTATGTTTTGAACCATTCCTGTGACACTAGTTATAGATTCGGATGCTTCACTTCAGGTTTACTGCATCCCTCTGACCTTCTTATTGACGATCAAACACAGAAATTTCATCGGCATTAAGTACAAAAGGCACAATGCCGTCTTAATTATAAGAAAACTGACTCTTCTTACTGTCTATGCTTTGAACCATTCCTGTGACACCAGTTATAGATTCCGATGCTTCACTTCAGGTTTACTGTATCCCTCTGACCTTCTTATTGACAATGAAACACAGAAATTGCATCGGAATTAAATACAAAAGGCACAATGCCGACTTAAGTACAAGTGAACTGACACTTCTTACTGTCTATGTTTTGAACCATTCCTGTGACAGTAGTTATAGATTCCGATGCTTCACTTCAAGTTTACTGTAACCCTCTGACCTTCTTATTGACGACGAAACACAGAAATTGCGTCGGAATTAAATACAAAAGGCACAATGCCGACTTAAGTACTAGAAGACTGACTCTTCCTACTGTCTATGTTTTGAACCACTCCTGTGACACTAGTTATAGATTCCTATGCTTCACTTCAGGTTTACTGTATCCCTCTGACCTTCTTATTGACGATGAAACACAGAAATTGCATCGGAATTCAATACAAAATGCACAATGCCGACTTAAGTACAAGTAAACTGAATCCTCTTACTGTCTATTTTTTGAACCATTAGTGTGACACTAGTTTTAAATTCCGATGCTTCACTTCAGGTTTACTGTATCACTCTGACCTTCGTATTGACGATGACACACAGAAATTGCATCGGAATTAAATACAAAATGCACAATGCCGACTTAAGTACAAGAAAACTGACCCTTCTCACTTTCTATGTTTTAACCATTCCTGTGACACTAGTTATAGATTCCGATGCCTCACTTCAGGTTTACTGTATCCCTCTGACCTTCTTATTGACGATGAAACACAGAAATTGCATCGGAATTAAATACAAAAAGCACAATGCCTACTTAAGTACAAGACAACTGACTCTTCTTACTGTCTATGCTTTGAACCATTCCTGTGACACTAGTTATAGATTTCGATACTTCACGTCAGGTTTTCTGTATCCCTCTGACCTTCATATTGACGATGAAACACAGAAATTGCATCGGAATCAAATACAAAAGGCACAATGCCTACTTAAGTACAAGACAACTGACTCTTCTTACTGTCGATGTTTTGAACCATTCCTGTGACACTAGTTATAGATTCCGATGCTTCACTTCAGGTTTACTGTATCCCTCTGACCTTCCTATTGACGATGAAACACAGAAATTTCATCGGCGTTAAATACAAAAGGCACAATGCCTGCTTAAGTACATGAAAACTGACTCTTCTTACAGTCTATGATTTGAAATATTCCTGTGACACTAGTTATACATTGCGATGCTTCACTTCAGGTTTACTGTATCCATCTGACCTTCTTATTGACGATGAAATACAGAAATTGCATCGGAATCCAATACAAAAGGCACAATGCCTACTCAAGTACAAATAAACTGACTCTTCTTACTGTCTATGTTTTGAACCATTCCTGTGACACTAGTTTTAGATTCCGATACTTCACTTCAGGTTTACTGTATACCTCTGACCCTCTTATTGACGAGGAAGCACAGAAATTTCATCAGCATTAAATACAAAAGGCACAATGTCGGCTGAAGTACAAGAAAACTGTCCCTTTTTACTGTCTATGTTTTGAAACATTCCTGTGACACTAGTTATAAATTCCGATACTTCACTTCAGGCTTACTGTATCCCTCTGTCGTTCGTATTGACGATGACACACAGACATTGCATCGGAATTAAATACAAAATGCACAATGCCGACTTAAGTACAAGAAAACTGACCCTTCTTACTTTCTACGTTTTAACCATTCCTGTGACACTAGTTATAGATTCCGATGCTTCACTTCAGGTATACTGTATCCCTCTGACCTTCTTAATGACGATGAAACACAGAAATTGCATCGGAATTAAATACAAATGGCACAATGCCGACTTAAGTACAAAAAAACAAACTCTTCTTATTTTCGATGCTTTGAACCATTCCTGTGACACTAGTTATAGATTCCCATGCTTCACTTCAGGTTTTCTGTATCCCTCCGACCTTCATATTGACGATGAAACACAGAAATTGCATCGGAATCAAATACAAAAGGCACAATGCCGACTTAAGTATAAGTAAACTGACACTTCATACTGTCTATGTTTTGAACCATTCCTGTGACACTAGTTATAGTTTCCGATGCTTCACTTCAGGTATACTGTATCCATCTGACCTTCTTATTGACGATGAAACACAGAAATTGCATCGGAATTAAATACAAATGGCACAATGCCTACTTAAGTACAAGTCAACTGACTCTTCTTACAGTCGATGTTTTGAACCATTCCTGTGACACTAGTTATAGATTCCGATGTTTCACTTCAGGTTTACTGTATCCCTCTGACCTTCCTATTGACGATGAAACACAGAAATTTCTTCGGCGTTAAATACAAAAGGCACAATGCCGGCTTAAGTACAAGAAAACTGCTCTTCTTACTGTCTATGATTTGAAACATTCCTGTGACACTAGTTATAGATTCCGATGCTTCACTTCATATTTACTGTATCCCTCTGACCTTCTTATTGACGACAAAATACAGAAATTGCATCGGAATTCAATACAAAAGGCACAATGCCGACATAAGTACAAGTAAACTGACTCTTCTTACTGTCTATGTTTTGAACCATTCCTGTGACACTAGTTATAGATTCCAATGCTTCACTTCAGGTTTACTGTATCCCTCTGACCCTCGTATTGACGATGACACACAAAATTGCATCGGAACTAAATACAAAAGGTACAATGCCGACTTAAGTACAAGAAAACTGACTCTTCTTACTGTCTATGTTTTAACTTTTCCTGTGACACTAGTTATAGATTCCGATGCTTCACTTCAGCTTTACTGTATCCCTCCGACCTTCTTATTGACGATGAAACACAGAAATTGCATCGAAATTTATTACAAATGGCACAATGCCGACTTAAGTACAAGAAAACTGACTCTTCTTACTGTCTATGTTTTGAACCATTCCTGTGACACTAGTTATAGATTCCGATACTTCACTTCAGGTTTAATGGATCCCTCTGACCTTCTTAGTGACGATGAAACACAGAAATTGCATCGGAATTAAATACAAAAGGCACAATGCCGACTTAAGTACAATAAATCTGACTCTTCTTACTGTCTATGTTTAGAACCATTCCTGTGACACTAGTTATAGATTCCGATGCTTCGCTTCAGGTTTACTGTATCCCTCTGACCTTCATATTACAGATGAAACACAGAAATTGCATCAGAATTAATACAAAAGGCACAATGCCGACATAAGTACCAAAAAAACAAACTCTTCTTATTATCTATGTTTCGAACCATTCCTGTGACACTAGTTATAGATTCCGATGCTTCACTTCAGGTTTTCTGTATCCCTCTAACCTTCTTATTGACGATGAAACACAGAAATTGTATCGGAATTAAATACAAAAGGCACAATGCCCGCTTATGTACATGACAACTGACTCCTCTTACTGTCTATGTTTTGAACCATTCCTGTGACACTAGTTATAGATTCCGATGCCTCACTTCAGGTTTACTGTATCCCTCTGACCTTCTTATTGACGATGAAACACAGAAATTGCAGCGGAATTACATACAAAAGGCACATTGCCAACATAAGTACAAGAAAAGTGACGCATCTTACTGTCTATAATTCGAACCATTCCTCTGACACTAGTTAAAGATCCCGATACTTCACTTCAGGTTTACTGTATCCCTCTGACCTTCTTATTGACGATCAAACACAGAAATTTCATCGGCATTAAGTACAAAAGGCACAATGCCGGCTTAAGTACAAGTAAACTGACTATTCTTACTGTCCACGATTTGAACCATTCCTGTGACACTAGTATAGATTCCGATACTTCACCTCAGGTTTACTGTATACCTCTGACCTTCTTATTGACGATGAAACACAGAAATTGCTTCGGAATTAAATACAAAAGGCACAATGCCCGCTTAAGTACAAGACAACTGACTCCTCTCACTGTCTATGTTTTGAACCATTCCTGTGACACTAGTTATAGATTCGGATGCTTCACTTCAGGTTTACTGTATCCCTCTGACCTTCTTATTGACGATCAAACACAGAAATTTCATCGGCATTAAGTACAAAAGGCACAATGCCGTCTTAATTATAAGAAAACTGACTCTTCTTACTGTCTATGCTTTGAACCATTTCTGTGACACCAGTTATAGATTCCGATGCTTCACTTCAGGTTTACTGTATCCCTCTGACCTTCTTATTGACAATGAAACACAGAAATTGCATCGGAATTAAATACAAAAGGCACAATGCCGACTTAAGTACAAGTAAACTGACACTTCTTACTGTCTATGTTTTGAACCATTCCTGTGACACTAGTTATAGATTCCGGTGCTTCACTTCAAGTTTACTGTAACCCTCTGACCTTCTTATTGACGACGAAACACAGAAATTGCGTCGGAATTAAATACAAAAGGCACAATGCCGACTTAAGTACTAGAAGACTGACTCTTCCTACTGTCTATGTTTTGAACCACTCCTGTGACACTAGTTATAGATTCCTATGCTTCACTTCAGGTTTACTGTATCCCTCTGACCTTCTTATTGACGATGAAACACAGAAATTGCATCGGAATTCAATACAAAATGCACAATGCCGACTTAAGTACAAGTAAACTGAATCCTCTTACTGTCTATTTTTTGAACCATTAGTGTGACACTAGTTTTAAATTCCGATGCTTCACTTCAGGTTTACTGTATCACTCTGACCTTCGTATTGACGATGACACACAGAAATTGCATCGGAATTAAATACAAAATGCACAATGCCGATTTAAGTACAAGAAAACTGACCCTTCTCACTTTCTATGTTTTAACCATTCCTGTGACACTAGTTATAGATTCCGATGCCTCACTTCAGGTTTACTGTATCCCTCTGACCTTCTTATTGACGATGAAACACAGAAATTGCATCGGAATTAAATACAAAAAGCACAATGCCTACTTAAGTACAAGACAACTGACTCTTCTTACTGTCTATGCTTTGAACCATTCCTGTGACACTAGTTATAGATTTCGATACTTCACGTCAGGTTTTCTGTATCCCTCTGACCTTCATATTGACGATGAAACACAGAAATTGCATCGGAATCAAATACAAAAGGCACAATGCCTACTTAAGTACAAGACAACTGACTCTTCTTACTGTCGATGTTTTGAACCATTCCTGTGACACTAGTTATAGATTCCGATGCTTCACTTCAGGTTTACTGTATCCCTCTGACCTTCCTATTGACGATGAAACACAGAAATTTCATCGGCGTTAAATACAAAAGGCACAATGCCTGCTTAAGTACATGAAAACTGACTCTTCTTACTGTCTATGATTTGAAATATTCCTGTGACACTAGTTATACATTGCGATGCTTCACTTCAGGTTTACTGTATCCCTCTGACCTTCTTATTGACGATGAAATACAGAAATTGCATCGGAATCCAATACAAAAGGCACAATGCCGACTCAAGTACAAATAAACTGACTCTTCTTACTGTCTATGTTTTGAACCATTCCTGTGACACTAGTTATAGATTACGATACTTCACTTCAGGTTTACTGTATACCTCTGACCCTCTTATTGACGATGAAACACAGAAATTTCATCAGCATTAAATACAAAAGGCACAATGCCGGCTGAAGTACAAGAAAACTGTCCCTTTTTACTGACTATGTTTTGAAACATTCCTGTGACACTAGTTATAAATTCCGATACTTCACTTCAGGCTTACTGTATCCCTCTGTCGTTCGTATTGACGATGACTCACAGACATTGCATCGGAATTAAATACAAAATGCACAATGCCGACTTAAGTACAAGAAAACTGACTCTTCTTACTGTCTATGATTTGAAACATTCCTGTGACACTAGTTGTAGATTCCGATGCTTCACTTCATATTTACTGTATCCCTCTGACCTTCTTATTGACGACAAAATACAGAAATTGCATCGGAATTCAATACAAAATGCACAATGCCGACATAAGTACAAGTAAACTGACTCTTCTTACTGTCTATGTTTTGAACCATTCCTGTGACACTAGTTATAGATTCCAATGCTTCACTTCAGGTTTACTGTATCCCTCTGACCTTCGTATTGACGATGACACACAAAATTGCATCGGAACTAAATACAAAAGGTACAATGCCGACTTAAGTACAAGAAAACTGACTCTTCTTACTGTCTATGTTTTAACTTTTCCTGTGACACTAGTTATAGATTCCGATGCTTCACTTCAGCTTTACTGTATCCCTCCGACCTTCTTATTGACGATGAAACACAGAAATTGCATCGGAATTTAATACAAATGGCACAATGCCGACTTAAGTACAAGAAAACTGACTCTTCTTACTGTCTATGTTTTGAACCATTCCTGTGACACTAGTTATAGATTCCGATACTTCACTTCAGGTTTAATGGATCCCTCTGACCTTCTTAGTGACGATGAAACACAGAAATTGCATCGGAATTAAATACAAAAGGCACAATGCCGACTTAAGTACAATAAATCTGACTCTTCTTACTGTCTATGTTTAGAACCATTCCTGTGACACTAGTTATAGATTCCGATGCTTCACTTCAGGTTTACTGTATCCCTCTGACCTTCCTATTGACGATGAAACACAGAAATTTCATCAGCATTAAATACAAAAGGCACAATGCCGACTTAAGTACAAGAAAACTGACCCTTCTTACTTTCTACGTTTTAACCATTCCTGTGAAACTAGTTATAGATTCCGATGCTTCACTTCAGGTATACTGTATCCCTCTGACCTTCTTAATGCCGATGAAACACAGAAATTGCATCGGAATTAAATACAAATGGCACAATGCCGACCTAAGTACAAGAAAACTGACTCTTCTTACTGTCTATGTTTTGAACCATTCCTGTGACACTAGTATAGATTCCTATACTTCACTTCAGGTTTTCTGTATCCCTCTGACCTTCATCTTGACGATGACATACAGAAATTGCATCGGAATTAAATACAAAATGCACAATGCCGACTTAAGTACAAAAAAACAAACTCTTCTTATTTTCGATGCTTTGAACCATTCCTGTGACACTAGTTATAGATTCCGATGCTTCACTTCAGGTTTTCTGTATCCCTCCGACCTTCATATTCACGATGAAACACAGAAATTGCATCGGAATCAAATACAAAAGGCACAATGCCGACTTAAGTACAAGTATGCTGACACTTTATACTGTCTATGTTTTGAACCATTCCTGTGACACTAGTTATAGTTTCCGATCCTTCACTTCAGGTATACTGTATCTATCTGACCTTCTTATTGACGATGAAACACAGAAATTGCATCGGAATTAAATACAAATGGCACAATGCCTACTTAAGTACAAGTCAACTGACTCTTCTTACTGTCGATGTTTTGAACCATTCCTGTGACACTAGTTATAGATTCCGATGTTTCCCTTCAGGTTTACTGTATCCCTCTGACCTTCCTATTGACGATGAAACACAGAAATTTCTTCGGCGTTAAATACAAAAGGCACAATGCCGGCTTAAGTACAAGAAAACTGACTTTTCTTACTGTCTATGATTTGAAACATTCCTGTGACACTAGTTATTGATTCCGATGTTTCACTTCATATTTACTGTATACCTCTGACCTTCTTATTGACGACAAAATACAGAAATTGCATCGGAATTCAATACAAAATGCACAATGCCGACATAAGTACAAGTAAACTGACTCTTCTTACTGTCTATGTTTTGAACCATTCCTGTGACACTAGTTATAGATTCCAATGCTTCACTTCAGGTTTACTGTATCCCTCTGACATTCGTATTGACGATGACACACAAAATTGCATCGGAACTAAATACAAAAGGTACAATGCCGACTTAAGTACAAGAAAACTGACTCTTCTTACTGTCTATGTTTAGAACCATTCCTGTGACACTAGTCATAGATTCCGATGCTTCACTTCAGGTGTACTGTATCCCTCTGACCTTCATATTACAGATGAAACACAGAAATTGCATCGGAATTAAATACAAAAGGCACAATGCCGACATAAGTACCAAAAAAACAAACTCTTCTTATTATCTATGTTTTGAACCTTTCCTGTGACACTAGTTATAGATTCCGATGCTTCACTTCAGGTTTTCTGTATCACTCTGACCTTCTTATTGACGATGAAACACAGACATTGCATCGGAATTAAATACAAAAGACACAATGCCGACTTAAGTACAAGTAAGCTGACACTTCTTACTGTCTATGTTTTGAACCATTCCTGTGACACTAGTTATATATTCCGATGCTTCACTTCAGGTTTACTGTATCCCTCTAACCTTCTTATTGACGATGAAACACAGAAATTGTATCGGAATTAAATACAAAAGGCACAATGCCCGCTTATGTACAAGACAACTGACTCCTCTTACTGTCTATGTTTTGAACCATTCCTGTGACACTAGTTATAGATTCCGATGCCTCACTTCAGGTTTACTGTATCCCTCTGGCCTTCTTATTTACGATGAAACACAGAAATTGCAGCGGAATTACATACAAAAGGCACATTGCCGACATAAGTACAAGAAAAGTGACGCATCTTACTGTCTATAATTCGAACCATTCCTCTGACACTAGTTAAAGATCCCGATACTTCACTTCAGGTTTACTGTATCCCTCTGACCTTCTTATTGACGATCAAACACAGAAATTTCATCGGCATTAAGTACAAAAGGCACAATGCCGGCTTAAGTACAAGAAAACTGACTCTTCTTACTGTCTATGTTTTGAAACATTCCTGTGACACTAGTTATTGATTCCGATGCATCACTTCAGGTTTACTGTATCCCTCTGAGCTTCTTATTGACGATGAAACACAGAAATTGCATCGGAATTAAATACAAATGGCACAATGCCAACTTAAGTACAAGAAAACTGACTCTTCTTACTGTCTATGTTCTGAACCATTCCTGTGACACTAGAATAGATTCCGATACTTCACTTCAGGTTTACTGTATCCCTCTGACCTTCTTATTGACGATGAAACACAGAAATTGCATCGGAATTAAATACAAAAAGCACAATGCCTACTTAAGTACAAGACAACTGACTCTTCTTACTGTCTATGCTTTGAACCATTCCTGTGACACTAGTTATAGATTCCGGTACTTCACTTCAGGTTTGTTGTATCCCTCTGACGTTCTTATTGACGATGAAACACAGAAATTGCATCGGAATTAAATGCAAAAAGCACAATGCCGACTTAAGTACAAGAAATAAGACTCTTCTTACTGTCTATGTTTTGAACCATTCCTGTGACACTAGTTATAGATTCCGATGCTTCACTTCAGGTTTACTGTATTCCTCTGACCTTCTTATCGACGATGAAACACAGAAATTGCATCGGAATTAAATACAAATGGCACAATGAAGACTTAAGTACAAGTAAACTGACTATTCTTACTGTCCACGATTTGAACCATTCCTGTGACACTAGTATAGATTCCGATACTTCACCTCAGGTTTACTGTATACCTCTGACCTTCTTATTGACGATGAAACACAGAAATTGCTTCGGAATTAAATACAAAAGGCACAATGAACGCTTAAGTACAAGACAACTGACTCCTCTCACTGTCTATGATTTGAACCATTCCTGTGACACTAGTTATAGATTCGGATGCTTCACTTCAGGTTTACTGTATCCCTCTGACCTTCTTATTGACGACGAAACACAGAAATTGCGTCGGAATTAAATACAAAAGGCACAATGCCGACTTAAGTACTAGAAGACTGACTCTTCCTACTGTCTATGTTTTGAACCACTCCTGTGACACTAGTTATAGATTCCTATGCTTCACTTCAGGTTTACTGTATCCCTCTGACCTTCTTATTGACGATGAAACACAGAAATTGCATCGGAATTCAATACAAAATGCACAATGCCGACTTAAGTACAAGTAAACTGAATCCTCTTACTGTCTATTTTTTGAACCATTAGTGTGACACTAGTTTTAAATTCCGATGCTTCACTTCAGGTTTACTGTATCACTCTGACCTTCGTATTGACGATGACACACAGAAATTGCATCGGAATTAAATACAAAATGCACACTGCCGACTTAAGTACAAGAAAACTGACCCTTCTCACTTTCTATGTTTTAACCATTCCTGTGACACTAGTTATAGATTCCGATGCCTCACTTCAGGTTTACTGTATCCCTCTGACCTTCTTATTGACGATGAAACACAGAAATTGCATCGGAATTAAATACAAAAAGCACAATGCCTACTTAAGTACAAGACAACTGACTCTTCTTACTGTCTATGCTTTGAACCATTCCTGTGACACTAGTTATAGATTCCGATACTTCACGTCAGGTTTTCTGTATCCCTCTGACCTTCATATTGACGATGATACACAGAAATTGCATCGGAATCAAATACAAAAGGCACAATGCCTACTTAAGTACAAGACAACTGACTCTTCTTACTGTCGATGTTTTGAACCATTCCTGTGACACTAGTTATAGATTCCGATGCTTCACTTCAGGTTTACTGTATCCCTCTGACCTTCCTATTGACGATGAAACACAGAAATTTCATCGGCGTTAAATACAAAAGGCACAATGCCTGCTTAAGTACATGAAAACTGACTCTTCTTACTGTCTATGATTTGAAATATTCCTGTGACACTAGTTATACATTGCGATGCTTCACTTCAGGTTTACTGTATCCCTCTGACCTTCTTATTGACGATGAAATACAGAAATTGCATCGGAATCCAATACAAAAGGCACAATGCCGACTCAAGTACAAATAAACTGACTCTTCTTACTGTCTATGCTTTGAACCATTCCTGTGACAATAGTTATAGATTCCGATACTTCACTTCAGGTTTACTGTATACCTCTGACCCTCTTATTGACGATGAAACACAGAAATTTCATCAGCATTAAATACAAAAGGCACAATGCCGGCTGAAGTACAAGAAAACTGTCCCTTTTTACTGTCTATGTTTTGAAACATTCCTGTGACACTAGTTATAAATTCCGATACTTCACTTCAGGCTTACTGTATCCCTCTGTCGTTCGTATTGACGATGACTCACAGACATTGCATCGGAATTAAATACAAAATGCACAATGCCGACTTAAGTACAAGAAAACTGACTCTTCTTACTGTCTATGATTTGAAACATTCCTGTGACACTAGTTATAGATTCCGATGCTTCACTTCATATTTACTGTATCCCTCTGACCTTCTTATTGACGACAAAATACAGAAATTGCATCGGAATTCAATACAAAATGCACAATGCCGACATAAGTACAAGTAAACTGACTCTTCTTACTGTCTATGTTTTGAACCATTCCTGTGACACTAGTTATAGATTCCAATGCTTCACTTCAGGTTTACTGTATCCCTCTGACCTTAGTATTGACGATGACACACAAAATTGCATCGGAACTAAATACAAAAGGTACAATGCCGACATAAGTACAAGAAAACTGACTCTTCTTACTGTCTATGTTTTAACTATACCTGTGACACTAGTTATAGATTCCGATGCTTCACTTCAGCTTTACTGTATCCCTCCGACCTTCTTATTGACGATGAAACACAGAAATTGCATCGGAATTTAATACAAATGGCACAATGCCGACTTAAGTACAAGAAAACTGACTCTTCTTACTGTCTATGTTTTGAACCATTCCTGTGACACTAGTTATAGATTCCGATACTTCACTTCAGGTTTAATGGATCCCTCTGACCATCTTAGTGACGATGAAACACAGAAATTGCATCGGAATTAAATACAAAAGGCACAATGCCGACTTAAGTACAATAAATCTGACTCTTCTTACTGTCTATGTTTAGAACCATTCCTGTGACACTAGTTATAGATTCCGATGCTTCACTTCAGGTTTACTGTATCCCTCTGACCTTCCTATTGACGATGAAACACAGAAATTTCATCAGCATTAAATACAAAAGGCACAATGCCGACTTAAGTACAAGAAAACTGACCCTTCTTACTTTCTATGTTTTAACCATTCCTGTGACACTAGTTATAGATTCCGATGCTTCACTTCAGGTATACTGTATCCCTCTGACCTTCTTAATGCCGATGAAACACAGAAATTGCATCGGAATTAAATACAAATGGCACAATGCCGACTTAAGTACAAGAAAACTGATTCTTCTTACTGTCTATGTTTTGAACCATTCCTGTGACACTAGTATAGATTCCTATACTTCACTTCAGGTTTTCTGTATCCCTCTGACCTTCATCTTGACGATGACATACAGAAATTGCATCGGAATTAAATACAAAAGGCACAATGCCGACTTAAGTACAAAAAAACAAACTCTTCTTATTTTCGATGCTTTGAACCATTCCTGTGACACTAGTTATAGATTCCGATGCTTCACTTCAGGTTTTCTGTATCCCTCCGACCTTCATGTTGACGATGAAACACAGAAATTGCATCGGAATCAAATACAAAAGGCACAATGCCGACTTAAGTACAAGTAAACTGACACTTTATACTGTCTATGTTTTGAACCATTCCTGTGACACTAGTTATAGTTTCCGATGCTTCACTTCAGGTATACTGTATCTATCTGACCTTCTTATTGACGATGAAACACAGAAATTGCATCGGAATTAAATACAAATGGCTCAATGCCTACTTAAGTACAAGTCAACTGACTCTTCTTACTGTCGATGTTTTGAACCATTCCTGTGACACTAGTTATAGATTCCGATGTTTCCCTTCAGGTTTACTGTATCCCTCTGACCTTCCTATTGACGATGAAACACAGAAATTTCTTCGGCGTTAAATACAAAAGGCACAATGCCGGCTTAAGTACAAGAAAACTGACTCTTCTTACTGTCTATGATTTGAAACATTCCTGTGACACTAGTTATAGATTCCGATGTTTCACTTCATATTTACTGTATACCTCTGACCTTCTTATTGACGACAAAATACAGAAATTGCATCGGAATTCAATACAAAATGCACAATGCCGACATAAGTACAAGTAAACTGACTCTTCTTACTGTCTATGTTTTGAACCATTCCTGTGACACTAGTTATAGATTCCAATGCTTCACTTCAGGTTTACTGTATCCCTCTGACCTTCGTATTGACGATGACACACAAAGTTGCATCGGAACTAAATACAAAAGGTACAATGCCGACTTAAGTACAAGAAAACTGACTCTTCTTACTGTCTATGTTTTAACTTTTCTTGTGACACTAGTTATAGATTCCGATGCTTCACTTCAGCTTTACTGTATCCCTCCGACCTTCTTATTGACGATGAAACACAGAAATTGCATCGGAATTTAATACAAATGGCACAATGCCGACTTAAGTACAAGAAAACTGACTCTTCTTACTGTCTATGTTTTGAACCATTCCTGTGACACTAGTTATAGATTCCGATACTTCACTTCAGGTTTAATGGATCCCTCTGACCTTCTTAGTGACGATGAAACACAGAAATTGCATCGGAATTAAATACAAAACGCACAATGCCGACTTAAGTACAATAAATCTGACTCTTCTTAATGTCTATGTTTAGAACCATTCCTGTGACACTAGTTATAGATTCCGATGCTTTACTTCAGTTTTACTGTATCCCTCTGACCTTCATATTACAGATGAAACACAGAAATTGCATCGGAATTAAATACAAAAGGCACAATTCCGACATAAGTACCAAAAAAACAAACTCTTCCTATTATCTATGTTTTGAACCATTCCTGTGACACTAGTTATAGATTCCGATGCTTCACTTCAGGTTTTCTGTATCACTCTGACCTTCTTATTGACGATGAAACACAGACATTGCATCGGAATTAAATACAAAAGACACAATGCCGACTTAAGTACAAGTAAGCTGACACTTCTTACTGTCTATGTTTTGAACCATTCCTGTGACACTAGTTATATATTCCGATGCTTCACTTCAGGTTTACTGTATCCCTCTAACCTTCTTATTGACGATGAAACACAGAAATTGTATCGGAATTAAATACAAAAGGCACAATGCCCGCTTAAGTATAAGACAACTGATTCCTCTTACTGTCTATGTTTTGAACCATTCCTGTGACACTAGTTATAGATTCCGATGCCTCACTTCAGGTTTACTGTATCCCTCTGACCTTCTTATTGACGATGAAACACAGAAATTGCAGCGGAATTACATACAAAAGGCACATTGCCGACTTAAGTACAAGAAAAGTGACGCATCTTACTGTCTATGATTCGAACCATTCCTCTGACACTAGTTAAAGATCCCGATACTTCACTTCAGGTTTGCTGTATCCCTCTGACCTTCTTATTGACGATCAAACACAGAAATTTCATCGGCATTAAGTACAAAAGGCACAATGCCGGCTTAAGTACAAGAAAACTGACTCTTCTTACTGTCTATGTTTTGAAACATTCCTGTGACACTAGTTATAGATTCCGATGCATCACTTCAGGTTTACTGTATCCCTCTGAGCTTCTTATTGACGATGAAACAGAGAAATTGCATCGGAATTAAATACAAATGGCACAATGCCAACTTAAGTACAAGAAAACTGACTCTTCTTACTGTCTATGTTCTGAACCATTCCAGTGACACTAGAATAGATTCCGATACTTCACTTCAGGTTTACTGTATCCCTCTGACCTTCTTATTGACGATGAAACACAGAAATTGCATCGGAATTAAATACAAAAAGCACAATGCCTACTTAAGTACAAGACAACTGACTCTTCTTACTGTCTATGCTTTGAACCATTCCTGTGACACTAGTTATTGATTCCGATACTTCACTTCAGGTTTGTTGTATCCCTCTGACCTTCTTATTGACGATGAAACACAGAAATTGCATCGGAATTAAATGCAAAAAGCACAATGCCGACTTAAGTACAAGAAATAAGACTCTTCTTACTGTCTATGTTTTGAACCATTCCTGTGACACTAGTTATAGATTCCGATGCTTCACTTCAGGTTTACTGTATTCCTCTGACCTTACTATCGACGTTGAAACACAGAAATTGCATCGGAATTAAATACAAATGGCACAATGAAGACTTAAGTACAAGTAAACTGACTATTCTTACTGTCCACGATTTGAACCATTCCTGTGACATTAGTATAGATTCCGATACTTCACCTCAGGTTTACTGTATACCTCTGACCTTCTTATTGACGATGAAACACAGAAATTGCTTCGGAATTAAATACAAAAGGCACAATGCCCGCTTAAGTACAAGACACCTGACTCCTCTTACTGTCTATGTTTTGAACCATTCCTGTGACACTAGTTATAGATTCGGATGCTTCACTTCAGGTTTACTGTATCCCTCTGACCTTCTTATTGACGATCAAACATAGACATTTCATCGCCATTAAGTACAAAAGGCACAATGCCGTCTTAATTATAAGAAAAATGACTCTTCTTACTGTCTATGCTTTGAACCATTCCTGTGACACTAGTTATAGATTCCGATGCTTCACTTCAGGTTTACTGTATCCCTCTGACCTTCTTATTGACAATGAAACACAGAAATTGCATCGGAATTAAATACAAAAGGCACAATGCCGACTTAAGTACAAGTAAACTGACACTTCTTACTGTCTATGTTTTGAACCATTCCTGTGACACTAGTTATAGATTCCGATGCTTCACTTCAAGTTTACTGTAACCCTCTGACCTTCTTATTGATGATGAAACACAGAAATTGCGTCGGAATTAAATACAAAAGGCACAATGACGACTTAAGTACTAGAAGACTGACTCTTCCTACTGTCTATGTTTTGAACCACTCCTGTGACACTAGTTATAGATTCCTATGCTTCACTTCAGGTTTACTGTATCCCTCTGACCTTCTTATTGACGATGAAACAGAGAAATTGCATCGGAATTCAATACAAAATGCACAATGCCGACTTAAGTACAAGTAAACTGAATCCTCTTACTGTCTATTTTTTGAACCATTCCTGTGACACTAGTTTTAAATTCCGATGCTTCACTTCGGGTTTACTGTATCACTCTGACCTTCTTATTGACGATGAAACACAGAAATTGTATCGGAATTAAATACAAAAAGCACAATGCCTACTTAAGTACAAGACAACTGACTCTTCTTACTGTCTATGCTTTGAACCATTCCTGTGACACTAGTTATAGATTCCGATACTTCACTTCAGGTTAATTGTATCCCTCTGAACTTCTTATTGACGATGAAACACAGAAATTGCATCGGTATTAAATGCAAAAGGCACAATGGCGACTTAAGTACAAGAAATAAGACTCTTCTTACTGTCTATGTTTTGAACCATTCCTGTGACACTAGTTATAGATTTCGATACTTCACTTCAGGTTTAATGGATCCCTCTGACCTTCTTAGTGACGATGAAACACAGAAATTGCATCGGAATTAAATACAAAAGGCACAATACCGACTTAAGTACAAGAAATCTGACTCTTCTTACTGTCTATGTTTAGAACCATTCCTGTGACACTAGTTACAGATTCCGATGCTTCACTTCAGGTTTACTGTATCCCTCTGACCTTCATATTGACGATGAATCACAGAAATTGCATCGGAATTAAATACAAAAGGCACAATGCCGACATAAGTACCAAAAAAACAAACTCTTCTTATTGTCTATGTTTTGAACCATTCCGATGACACTAGTTATATATTCCGATGCTTCACTTCAGGTTTTCTGTATCACTCTGACCTTCTTATTAACGATGAAACACAGAAATTGTATCGGAATTAAATACAAAAGGCACAATGCCGACTTAAGTACAAATAAGCTGACACTTCTTACTGTCTATGTTTGAACCATTCCTATGACACTAGTTATAGATTCCGATGCCTCACTTCAGGTTTACTGTATCCCTCTGACCTTCTTATTGACGATGAAACACAGAAATTGCTGCGGAATTAAATACAAAAGGCACATTGCCGACTTAAGTACAAGAAAACTGACGCTTCTTACTGTCTATGATTCGAACCATTCCTCTGACACTAGTTAAAGATTCCGATACTTCACTTCATGTTTACTGTATCCCTCTGACATTCTTATTGACGATCAAACACAGAAATTTCATCGGCATTAAGTACAAAAAGCACAATGCCGGCTTAAGTACAAGAAAACTGACTCTTCTTACTGTCTATGTTTTAAACATTCCTGTGACACTAGTTATAGATTCCGATGTATCACTTCAAGTATACTGTAACCCTCTGACCTTCTTATTGACGATGAAACACAGAAATTGCGTCGGAATTAAATACAAAATGCACAATGCCGACTTAAGTACAAGGAGACTGACTCTTCTTACTGTCTATGTTTGAACCATTCCTGTGCCACTAGTTATAGATTCCGATGCTTCACTTCAGGTTTACTGTATCCCTGAGACCATCTTATTGACGATGAAACACAGAAATTGCATCCGAATTAAATACAAAAGGCACAATGCCAACTTAATTATAAGAAAACTGACTCTTCTTACTGTCTATGCTTTGAACCATTCCTGTGACACTAGTTATAGATTCCGATGCTTCACTTCAGGTTTACTGTATCCCTCTGACCTTCTTATTGACGATGAAACACAGAAATTGCATCGGAATTAAATACAAAAGGCACAATGCCGACTTAAGTACAAGTAAACTGACACTTCTTACTGTCTATGTTTTGAACCATTCCTGTGACACTAGTTATAGTTTCCGATGCTTCACTTCAAGTTTACTGTAACCCTCTGACCTTCTTATTGACGATGAAACACAGAAATTGCGTCGGAATTAAATACAAAAGGCACAATGCCGACTTAAGTACAAGAAGACTGACTCTTCTTACTGTCTATGTTTTGAAATATTTCTGTGACACTAGTTATAGATTCCTATGCTTCACTTCAGGTTTACTGTATCCCTCTGACCTTCGTATTGACGATGAAACACAGAAATTGCATCGGAATTCAATACAAAAGGCACAATGCCGACTTAAGTACAAGTAAACTGAATCCTCTTACTGTCTATTTTTTGAACCATTCCTGTGACACTAGTTTTAAATTCCGATGCTTCACTTCAGGTTTACTGTATCCCTCTGACCTTCGTATTGACCATGACACATAGAAATTGCATCAGAATTAAATACAAAATGCACAATGCCGACTTAAGTACAAGAAAACTGACCCTTCTCACTTTCTATGTTTTAATCATTCCTGTAACACTAGTTATAGATTCCGATGCCTCACTTCAGGTTTACTGTATCCCTCTTACCTTCTTATTGACGATGAAATACAGGAATTGCATCGGAATTAAATACAAATGGCTCAATGCCAACTTAAGTACAAGAAAACTGACTCTTCTTACTGTCTATGTTCTGAACCATTCCTGTGACACTAGTATAGATTCCGATACTTCACTTCAGGTTTACTGTATCCCTCTGACCTTCTTATTGACAATGAAACACAGAAATTGGATCGGAATTAAATACAAAAAGCACAATGCCTACTTAAGTACAACACAACTGACTCTTCTTACTGTCTATGCTTTGAACCATTCCTGTGACACTAGTTATAGATTCCGATGCTTCACTTCAGGTTTACTGTATCCCTCTGACCTTCGTATTGACGATGAAACACAGAAATTGCATCGGAATTCAATACAAAAGGCACAATGCCGACTTAAGTACAAGTAAACTGAATCCTCTTACTGTCTATTTTTTGAACCATTCCTGTGACACTAGTTTTAAATTCCGATACTTCACTTCAGGTTTATTGTATCCCTCTGACCTTCTTATTGACGATGAAACACAGAAATTGCATCGGAATTAAATGCAAAAGGCACAATGCCGACTTAAGTACAAGAAATAAGACTCTTCTTACTGTCTATGTTTTGAACCATTCCTGTGACACTAGTTATAGATTCCGATGCTTCACTTCAGGTTTACTGTATCCCTCTGACCTTCTTATTGACGATGAAACACAGAAATTGCATCGGAATTAAATACAAATTTCACAATGAAGAATTAAGTACAAGAAAACCGACTTTTCTTACAGTCCGTGATTTGAACCATTCCTGTGACACTAGTATAGATTCCGATACTTCACCTCAGGTTTACTGTATACTTATGACCTTCTTATTGACGATGAAACACAGAAATTGCTTCGGAATTAAATACCAAAGGCACAATGCTCGCTTAAGTACAAGACAACTGACTCCTCTTACTGTCTATGTTTTGAACCATTCCTGTGACACTAGTTATAGATTCGGATGCTTCACTTCAGGTTTACTGTATCCCTCTGACCTTCTTATTGACGATCAAACACAGAAATTTCATCGGCATTAAGTACAAAAGGCACAATGCCGGCTTAAGTACAAGAAAACTGACTCTTCTTACTGTCTATGTTTTGAAACATTCCTGTGACACTAGTTATAGATTCCGATGCATCACTTCAAGTTTACTGTAACCCTCTGACCTTCTTAATGACGATGAAACACAGAAATTGCGTCGGAATTAAATACAAAATGCACAATGCCGACTTAAGTACAAGAAGACTGACTCTTCTTACTGTCTATGCTTTGAACCATTCCTGTGACACTAGTTATAGATTCCGATGCTTCACTTCAGGTTTACTGTATCCCACTGACCTTCTTATTGACGATGAAACACAGAAATTGCATCGGAATTAAATACAAAATGCACAATGCCGACTTAAGTACAAGTAAACTGACACTTCTTACTGTCTATGTTTTGAACCATTCCTGTGACACTAGTTATAGATTCCGATGCTTCACTTCAAGTTTACTGTAACCCTCTGACCTTCTTATTGACGATGAAACACAGAAATTGCGTCGGAATTAAATACAAAAGGCACAATGCCGACTTAAGTACAAGAAGACTGACTCTCCTTACTGTCTATGTTTTGAACCATTTCTGTGACACTAGTTATAGATTCCTATGCTTCACTTCAGGTTTACTATATCCCTCTGACCTTCTTATTGACGATGAAACGCAGAAATTGCGTCGGAATTCAATACAAAAGGCACAATGCCGACTTAAGTACAAGTAAACTGAATCCTCTTACTGTCTATTTTTTGAACCATTCCTGTGACACTAGTTTTAAATTCCGATGCTTTACTTCAGGTTTACTGTATCACTCTGACCTTCGTATTGACGATGACACACAGAAATTGCATCGGAATTAAATACAAAATGCACAATGCCGACTTAAGTACAAGAAAACTGACCCTTCTCACTTTCTATGTTTTAACCATTCCTGTGACACTAGTATAGATTCCGATGCTTCACTTCAGGTTTACTGTATCCCTCTGACCTTCTTATTGACGATGAAACACAGAAACTGCATCGGAATTAAATACAAATGGCACAATGCCGACTTAAGGACAAGAAAACTGATTTTTCTTACTGTCCATGATTTGAACCATTCCTGTGACACTAGTATAGATTGCGATACTTCACCTCAGGTTTACTGTATACCTCTGACCTTCTTATTGACGATGAAACACAGAAATTGCTTCGGAATTAAATACAAAATGCACAATGCCGACCTAAGTACAAGAAGACTGACTCTTCTTACTGTCTATGCTTTGAACCATTCCTGTGACACTAGTTATAGATTCCGATGCTTCACTTCAGGTTTACTGTATCCCTCTGACCTTCATATTGACGATGAAACACAGAAATTGCATCGGAATTAAATACAAATGCACAATGCCGACATAAGTACCAAAAAAACAATCTCTTCTTATTGTCTATGTTTTGAACCATTCCTGTGACACTAGTTATAGATTCCGATGCTTCACTTCAGGTTTTCTGTATCACTCTGACCTTCTTATTGACGATGATACACAGAAATTGCATCGGAATTAAATACAAAAGGCACAATGCCGACTTAAGTACAAGTAAGCTGACACTTCTTACTGTCTATGTTTTGAACCATTCCTGTGACATTAGTTATATATTCCGATCTTCACTTCGGGTTTACTGTATCCCTCTAACCTTCTTATTGACGATGAAACACAGAAATTGTATCGGAATTAAATACAAAAGGCACAATGCCCGCTTAAGTACAAGACAACTGACTCCTCTTACTGTCTATGTTTTGAACCATTCCTGTGACACTAGTTATAGATTCCGATGCCTCAGTTCAGGTTTACTGTATCCCTCTGACCTTCTTATTGACGATGAAACACAGAAATTGCAGCGGAATTAAATACAAAAGGCACATTGCCGACTTAAGTACAAGAAAACTGACGCTTCTTACTGTCTATGATTCGAACCATTCCTCTGACACTAGTTAAAGATTCCGATACTTCACTTCAGGTTTTCTGTATCCCTCTGACCTTCTTATTGACGATCAAACACAGAAATTTCATCGGCATTAAGTATAAAAGGCACAATGCCGGCTTAAGTACAAGAAAACTGCCTCTTCTTACTGTCTATGTTTTAAACATTCCTGTGACACTAGTTATAGATTCCGATGCATCACTTCAAGCTTACTGTAACCCTCTGACCTTCTTAGTGACGATGAAACACAGAAATTGCGTCGGAATTAAATACAAAATGCACAATGCCGACTTAAGTACAAGAAGACTGACTCTTCTTACTGTCTATGTTTTGAACCATTCCTGTGCCACTAGTTATAGATTCCGATGCTTCACTTCAGGTTTACTGTATCCCTCAGACCATCTTATTGACGATGAAACACAGAAATTGCATCCGAAATTAATGCAAAAGGCACAATGCCGACTTAATTATAAGAAAACTAACTCTTCTTACTGTCTATGCTTTGAACCACTCCTGTGACACTAGTTATAGATTCCGATGCTTCACTTCAGGTTTACTGTATCCCTCTGACCTTCTTATTGACGATGAAACAAAGAAATTGCAACGGAATTAAATACAAAAGGCACAATGCCGACTTAAGTACAAGTAAACTGACACTTCTTACTGTCTATGTTTTGAACCATTCCTGTGACACTAGTTATAGATTCCGATGCTTCACTTCAAGTTTACTGTAACCCTCTGACCTTCATATTGACGATGAAACACAGAGATTGCGTCGGAATTAAATACAAAAGGCACAATGCCGACTCAAGTACAAGAAGACTGACTCTTCTTACTGTCTATGTTTTGAACCATTTCTGTGACACTAGTTATAGATTCCTATGCTTCACTTCAGGTTTACGGTATCCCTCTGACCTTCTTATTGACGATGAAACACAGAAATTGCATCGGAATTCAATACAAAAGGCACAATGCCGACTTAAGTACAAGTAAACTGAATCCTCTTACTGTCTATTTTTTGAACCATTCCTGTGACACTAGTTTTAAATTCCGATGCTTCACTTCAGGTTCACTGTATCCCTCTGACCTTCGTATTGACGATGACACACAGAAATTGCATCGGAATTAAATACAAAATGCACAATGCCGACTTAAGTACAAGAAAACTGACCCTTATCACTTTCTATGTTTTAACCATTCCTGTAACACTAGTTATAGATTCCGATGCCTCACTTCAGGTTTACTGTATCCCTCTGACCTTCTTATTGACGATGAAATACAGAAATTGCATCGGAATTAAATACAAATGACACAATGCCAACTTAAGTACAAGAAAACTGACTCTTCTTACTGTCTATGTTCTGAACCATTCCTGTGACACTAGTATAGATTCCGATACTTCACTTCAGGTTTACTGTACCCCTCTGACCTTCTTATTGACGATGAAACACAGAAATTGCATCGGAATTAAATATAAAAAGCACAATGCCTACTTAAATACAAGACAACTGACACTTCTTACTGTCTATGCATTGAACCGTTCCTGTGACACTAGTTACAGATTCCGATGCTTCACTTCAGGTTTACTGTATCCCTCTGACCTTCTTATTGACGATGAAACACAGAAATTGCATCGGAATTAAATACAAATGGCACAATGAAGACTTAAGTACAAGAAAACTGACTTTTCTTACTGTCCATGATTTGAACCATTCCTGTGACACTAGTATAGATTCCGATACTTCACCTCAGGTTTACTGTATACCTCTGACCTTCCTATTGACGATGAAACATAGAAATTGCTTCGGAATTAAATACAAAAGGCACAATGCCCGCTTAAGTACAAGACAACTGACTCCTCTTACTGTCTATGTTTTGAACCATTCCTGTGACACTAGTTATAGATTCGGATGCATCACTTCAGGTTTACTGTATCCCTCTGACCTTCTTGTTGACGATCAAACACAGAAATTTCATCGGCATTAAGTACAAAAGGCACAATGCCGGCTTAAATACAAGAAAACTGACTCTTCTTATTGTCTATGTTTTGAAACATTCCTGTGCCACTAGTTATAGATTCCGAAGCTTCACTTCAGGTTTACTGTATCCCTCAGACCATCTTATTGACGATGAAACGCAGAAATTGCATCCGAATTAAATACAAAAGGCACAATGCCGACTTAATTATAAGAAAACTGACCCTTCTTACTGTCTATGCTTTGAACCATTCCTGTGACACTTGTTATAGACTCCGATGCTTCACTTTAGGTTTACTGTATCCCTCTGACCTTCTTATTGACGATGAAACACAGAAATTGCATCGGAATTAAATACAAAAGGCACAATGCCGACTTAAGTACAAGTAAACTGACACTTCTTACTGTCTATGTTTTGAACCATTCCTGTGACACTAGTTATAGATTCCGATGCTTCTCTTCAAGTTTACTGTAACCCTCTGACCTTCTTATTGACGATGAAACACAGAAATTTCGTCGGAATTAAATACAAAAGGCACAATGCCGACTTAAGTACAAGAAGACTGACTCTTCTTACTGTCTATGTTTTGAACCATATCTGTGACACTAGTTATAGATTCCTATGCTTCACTTCAGGTTTACTGTATCCCTCTGACCTTCTTATTGACGATGAAACGCAGAAATTGCATCGGAATTCAATACAAAAGGCACAATGCCGACATAAGTACAAGTAAACTGAATCCTCTTACTGTCTATTTTTTGAACCATTCCTGTGACACTAGTTTTAAATTCCGATGCTTCACTTCAGGTTTACTGTATCACTCTGACCTTCGTATTGACGATGACACACAGAAATTGCATCGGAATTAAATACAAAATGCACAATGCCGACTTAAGTACAAGAAAACTGATCCTTCTCACTTTCTATGTTTTAACCATTCCTGTGACACTAGTTATAGATTCCGATGCCTCAGTTCAGGTTTACTGTATCCCTCTGACCTTCTTATTGACGATGAAATACAGCAATTGCATCGGAATTAAATACAAATGGCATAATGCCAATTTTAGTACAAGCAAAAACTGACTCTTCTTACTGTCTATGTTCTGAACCATTCCTGTGACACTAGTATAGATTCCGATGCTTCACTTCAGGTTTACTGTATCCCTCTGACCTTCTTATTGACGATGAAACACAGAAATTGCATCGGAATTAAATACAAATGGCACAATGCCGACTTAAGTACAAGAAAACTGACTTTTCTTACTGTCCATGATTTGAACCATTCCTGTGACACTAGAATAGATTCCGATACTGCACCTCAGGTTTACTGTATACCTCTGACCTTCTTATTGACGATGAAACACAGAAATTGCTTCGGAATTAAATACAAAAGGCACAATGCCTACTTAAGTACAAGACAACCGGCTCTTCTAACTGTCGATGTTTTGAACCATTCCTGTGACACTAGTAATAGATTCCGATGCTTCACTTCAGGTTTACTGTATCCCTCTGACCTTCTTACTGACGATGACACACAATTTTGCATCGGAATTAAATACAAAAGGCACAATGACGACTTAAGTACAAGAAAACTGACTCTTCTTATTGTCTATGTTTTAACTATTCCTGTGACACTAATTATAGATTCCGATGCTTCACTTCAGGTTTACTGTATCCCTCTGACCTTTATATTGACGAAGAAACACAGAAATTGCATCGGAATTAAATACAAGTGGCACAATGCCGACTTAAGTACAATAAAACTGACTCTACTTACTGTCTATGTTTTGAACCATTCCTGTGACACTAGTTATAGATTCGGATGCTTCACTTCAGGATTACTGTATCCCTCTGACCTTCTTGTTGACGATCAAACACAGAAATTTCATCGGCATTAAGTACAAAAGGCACAATGCCGGCTTAAGTACAAGAAAACTGACTCTTCTTACTGTCTATGTTTTGAAACATTCCTGTGACACTAGTTATAGATTCCGATGCATCACTTCAAGTTTACTGTAACCCTCTGACCTTCTTATTGACGATGAAACACAGAAATTGCGTCGGAATTAAATACAAAATGCACAATGCCGACTTAAGTACAAGAAGACTGACTCTTCTTACTGTCTATGTTTTGAACCATTCCTGTGCCACTAGTTATAGATTCCGATGCTTCACTTCAGGTTTACTGTATCCCTCAGACCATCTTATTGACGATGAAACACAGAAATTGCATCCGAAATTAATGCAAAAGGCACAATGCCGACTTAATTATAAGAAAACTGACTTTTCTTACTGTCCATGATTTGAACCATTCCTGTGACACTAGTATGGATTCCGATACTTCACCTCAGGTTTACTGTATACCTCTGACCTTCTTATTGACGATGAAACATAGAAATTGCTTCGGAATTAAATACAAAAGGCACAATGCCCGCTTAAGTACAAGACAACTGACTCCTCTTACTGTCTATGTTTTGAACCATTCCTGTGACACTAGTTATAGATTCGGATGCTTCACTTCAGGTTTACTGTATCCCTCTGACCTTCTTGTTGACGATCAAACACAGAAATTTCATCGGCATTAGGTACAAAAGGCACAATGCCGGCTTAAGTACAAGAAAACTGACTCTTCTTACTGTCTATGTTTTGAAACATTCCTGTGCCACTAGTTATAGATTCCGATGCATCACTTCAAGTTTACTGTAACCCTCTGACCTTCTTATTGACGATGAAACACAGAAATTGCGTCGGACTTAAACACAAAATGCACAATGCCGACTTAAGTACAAGAAGACTGACTCTTCTTACTGCCTATGTTTTGAACCATTCCTGTGCCACTAGTTATAGATTTTGATGCTTCACTTCAGGTTTACTGTATCCCTCAGACCATCTTATTGACGATGAAACACAGAAATTGCATCGGAATTAAATACAAAATGCACAATGCCGACTTAAGTACAAGAAAACTGACCCTTCTTACTGTCTATGCTTTGAACCATTCCTGTGACACTAGTTATAGATTCCGATGCTTCACTTCAGGTTTACCGTATCCCTCTGACCTTCTTATTGACGATGAAACACAGAAATTGCATCGGAATAAAATACAAAAGGCACAATGTCGACATCAGCACTAGGAAACTGACTCTTCTTACTGTCTAAGTTTTGAACCATTCCTGTGACACCAGTTATAGATTGCGATGCTTTACTTCAGGTTTACTACATTTCTCTGACCTTCTTATTGACGATGAAACATAGATATTGCATCGGAATTTAATACAAAAGGCACAATGCCGACTCAAGTACAAGAAGACTGGCTCTTCTTACTGTCTATGTTTTAAACCATTCCTGTGACACTAGTTATAGATTCCGATGCTTCACTTCAGGTTTACTGCATCCCTCTGACCTTCTTATTGACGATGAAACATAGATATTGCATCGGAATTTAATACAAAAGGCACAATGCCGACCCAAGTACAAGAAGACTGGCTCTTCTTACTGTCTATGTTTTGAACCATTCCTGTGACAATGGTTATAGATTCCGATGCTTCACTTCAGGTTTATTGTATCCCTCTGATCTTCTTATTGACGATGAAACACAGATATTGCATCGGAATTAGATACAAAAGGCACACTGCCGACTTAAGTACAAGAAGACTGACCTTTCTTACTGTCTATGTTTTGAAGCATTCCTGTGACTCTAGTTATGGATTCCGTTGCTACACTTCAGGTTTACTGTATCCCTCTGACCCTCTTATTGACGATGAAACACAGAGATTGCATCGGAATTAAATACAAAATGCACAATGCCGACTTATGTACAAAAAGACTGACTCTTCTTACTCTCTATGTTTTGAACCATTCCTGTGGCACTAGTTATAGATTCCGATGCTTCACTTCACGTTTACTGTATCCCTCTGACCTTCTTATTGACGATGAAGCACAGAAATTGCATCGGAATTAAATAGAAATGGCACAATGCCGACTTAAGTACAAGAAAACTGACTCTTCTTACTGTCTATGTTATGAACCATTCCTGTGACACTAGTTATAGATTCCGATGCCTCACTTCAGGTTTACTGTATCCCTCTGAACGTCTTATAGAGGATGAAACACAGAAATTGCATCGGAATTAAATACAAAAGGCACAATGTCGACATCAGCACTAGGAAACTGACTCTTCTTACTGTCTAAGTTTTGAACCATTCCTGTGACACCAGTTATAGATTGCGATGCTTTACTTCAGGTTTACTGCATTTCTCTGACCTTCATATTGACGATGAAACACAGAAATAGAATCGGAATTAAATACAAAGGGCACAATGCCGGCTTAAGTACAAGAAAACTGACTCTTCTTATTGTCTATGTTTTGAACCATTCCTGTGACACTTGTTACAGATTCCGATGCTTCACTTCAGGTTACCTGTATCCCTCTGACCTTCTAATTGACGATGAGACACAGATATTGCATCGGAATTAGATACAAAAGGCAAAATGCCGACTTAAGTACAAGAAGACTGACCTTTCCTACTGTCTATGTTTTGAAGCATTCCTGTGACACTAGTTTATGATTCCGTTGCTTCAATTCAGGTTTACTCTATCGCTCTGACCTTCTTATTGACGATGAAACACAGAAATTGCAATGGAATTAAATACAAATGGCACAATGCCGACTTAAGTACAAAAAGACTGACTCTTCTTACTCTCTATGTTTTGAACCATTCCTGTGACACTAGTTATAGATTCCGATGCTTCACTTCAGGTTTACTGTATCCCTCTGACCTTCTTATTGACGATGAAGCACAGAAATTGCATCAGAATTAAATAGAAAAGGCACATTGCCGACTTAAGTACAAGAAAACTGACTCTTCTTACTGTCTATGTTTTAAACCATTCCTGTGACACTAGTATAGATTCCGATACTTCACCTCAGGTTTACTGTCTACCTCTGACCTTCTTATTGACGATGAAACACAGAAATTGCTTCGGAATTAAATACAAAAGGCACAATGCCTACTTAAGTACAAGACAACCAGCTCTTCTTACTGTCGATGTTTTGAACCATTCCTGTGACTCTAGTAATAGATTCCGATGCTTCACTTCAGGTTTACTGTATCCCTCTGACCTTCGTACTGACTATGAGACACAAATTTGCATCGGAATAAAATACAAAAGGCACAATGACGACTTAAGTACAAGAAAACTGACTCTTCTTATTGTCTATGTTTTAACTATTCCTGTGACACTAATTATAGATTCCGATGCTTCACTTCAGGTTTACTGTATCCCTCTGACCTTTATTTTGACGAAGAAACACAGAAATTGCATCGGAATTAAATACAAATGGCACAATGCCGACTTAAATACAATAAAACTGACTCTACTTACTGTCTATGTTTTGAACCCTTCCTGTGACACTAGTTATAGTTTCCGATACTTCACTTCAGGTTTATTGTATCCCTCTGACCTTCTTATTGACGATGAAACACAGAAATTGCATCGGAATTAAATACAAAAGGCACAATGCAGGCATAAGTACAAGAAAACTGACTCTTCTTACTGTCTATGTTTTGAACCATTCCTGTGACACTAGTTATGGATTCCGATGCTTCACTTCAGGTTTACTGTATACCTCTGACCTCCATATTGACGATGAAACACAGACATTGCATCGGAGTTAAATACAAAAGGCACAATGCCGACTTAAGTACAAAGATACAAACTGTTCTAATTGTCTATGTTTTGACCATTCCTGTGACACTAGTTATAGATTCCGATGCTTCACTTCAGGCTTTCTGTATCCCTCTGACCTTCTTTTTGACGATGAAACACACAAATTGCATCGGAATTAAATACAAAAGGCACAATGCCCACTTAAGTAAAAGACAACTGACTCTTCTTACTGTCTATGTTTTGAACCATTCCTGTGACACTAGTTACAGATTCCGATGCTTCACTTCAGGTTTACTGTACCCCTCTGACCTTCTTATTGACGATAAAACACAGAAATTTCATCGGCATTACATACAAAAGGCACAATGCCGGCTTAACTACACGAAAACTGACTCTTCTTACTGTCTATGTTTTGAAACACTCCTGTGACACTAGGTATAGATTCCGATACTTCACTTCAAGTTTACTGTAACCCTCTGACCTTCTTATTGACGATCATACACAGAAATTGCATCGGCATTAAATACAAAAGGCACAATGCCGACTTAAGTACAAAAAAACTGACTCTTCTTATTGTCTATGTTTTGAAACATTCCTGTGACACTAGTTATAGATTCCGATGCTTCACTTCAGGTTTACTGTATCCCCCTGACCTTGTAATTGATGATGAAACACAGAAATTGCATCGGAATTAAATGGAAAAGGCACAATGCTGACTTAAGTACAAGAAAACTGACGCTTCTTACTGTTTATGTTTTGAACCATACCTGTGACCCTAGTTATAGATCCCGATGCTTCACTTCAGGTTTACTGTATCCCTCTGATCTTCTTATTGACGATGAAACACAGATATTGCATTGGAATAAAAATCCTAAAGCACAATGCCGACTTAAGTACAAGAAGTCTGACCTTTCTTACTGTCTATGTTTTAACCATTCCTGTGACACTAGTTATAGATTCCGATGATTCTCTTCAGGTTTACTGTATCCCTCGGACCTTCTTATTGACGATTAAACACAGAAATTGCATCGGAATTAAATACAAAAGGCACAATGCCGACTTAAGTACTAAAACACTGACTCTTCTTACTGTCTATGTTTTGAACCATTCCTGTGACACTAGTTATAGATTCCTATGCTTCACTTCAGGTTTACTGTATCCCTCAGACCTTCTTATTGACGATAAAGCACAGAAATTGCATCGGAATTAAATACAAAATGCACAATGCCGACTTAAGTACAAGAAAACTGTCTCTTCTTACTGTCTATGTTTTGAACCATTCCTGTGACACTAGTTATAGATTCAGATGCTGCACTTCATTTTTACTGTATCCATCCGACCGTCTTATTGACGATGAAACACAGAAATTGCATCGGAATTAAATACAGAAGGCACAATGCCGACTTAAGTACTAGAAGACTGACTCTTCCTACTGTCTATGTTTTGAACCACTCCTGTGACACTAGTTATAGATTCCGATGCTTCACTTCAGGTTTACTGCATCCCTCTGACCATCTTATTGACGATGAAACACAGATATTGCATCGGAATTTAATACAAAAGGCACACTGCCGACTCAAGTACAAGAAGACGGGCTCTTCTTATTGTCAATGTTTTGAACCATTCCTGTGACAATAGTTATAAATTTCGATGCTTCACTTCAGGTTTACTGTATCCCTCTGATCTTCTTATTTACGATGAAAGACAGATATTGCATCGGAAATAGATACAAAAGGCACAATGCTGACTTAAGTACAAGAAGACTGACCTCTCTTACTGTCTATGCTTTGAAACACTCCTGTGACTCTAGTTATCGATTCCGTTGCTTCACTTCAGGTTTACTGTATCCCTCTGACCTTCATATTGACGATGAAACACAGAAATAGCATCGGAATTAAATACAAAGGGCACAATGCCATCTTAAGTACAAGAAAACTGACTCTTCTTATTGTCTATGTTTTGAACCATACCTGTGACACTAGTTACAGATTCCGATGCTTCACTTCAGGTTAACTGTATCCCTCTGACCTTCTTATTGACGACGAAACACAGAAATTGCATCGGAATTAAATACGAAAGGCACAATGCCGACTTAAGTACAAGTAATCTGACGTTTCTTACTGTTAATTTTTTGAACCATTCCTGTGACACTAGTTATAGATTCCGATGCTTCACTTCAGGTTACTGTATCCCTCTGATCTTCTTATTGACGATGAAACACAGATATTGCAACGGAATAAAAATCCAAATGGCACAATGCCGACTTAAGTACAAGAAGTCTGACCTTTCTTACTGTATATGTTTTATCCATTCCTGTGACACTAGTTATAGATTTCGACGCTTCATTTCAGGTTTACTGTATCCCTCTGACCTTCTTATTGACGGTAAAACACAGAAATTTCATCGGAATTAAATACAAAAGGCACAATACCGACTTAAGGAGAAGAAAACTGACTCTTCTTACTGTCTATGCTTTGAACAATTCCTGTGACACTAGTTATAGATTCAGATGCTTCACTTCAGGTATACCTTATCCCTCCGACCGTCATTTTGACGATGAAACACAGAAATTGCATCGGAATTAAATACAAAAGGCACAATGACGACTCAAATACAAGAAGACTGGCTCTTCTTACTGGCTGTGTTTAGAACCATTCCTGTGACACTAGTTATAGACTCCCATGCTTCACTTCAGGTTTACTGTATCCCTCTGACCTTCATATGGACAATGAAACACAGAAATTGCATCGGAATTAAATACAAAAGGCTCAATGCCGACTTAAGTACTAGAAGACTGACTCTTCCTACTGTCTATGTTTTGAACCATTCCTGTGACACTAGTTATAGATTCCGATGCTTCACTTCAGGTTTACTGCATCCCTCTGACCTTCTTATTGACGATGAAACACAGAAATTGCATCGGAATTAAATACAAAAGGCACAATGCCGACCCAAGTACAAGAAGACTGGCTCTTCTTACTGTCTATGCTTTGAACCATTCCTGTGACAATAGTTATAGATTCCGATGCTTCACTTCAGGTTTACTGTATCCCTCTCATCATCTTATTGACGATGAAACACAGATATTGCATCGGAATTAGATACATAAGGCACAATGCCGACTTAAGTACAAGAAGACTGACCTTTCTTACTGTCTATGTTTTGAAGCATTCCTGCGACTCTAGTTATATTTTTCGTTGCTTCACTTCAGGTTTACTGTATCCCTCTGACCCTCTTATTGACGATGAAACACAGAGATTGCATCGGAATTAAATACAAAATGCACAATGCCGACTTATGTACAAAAAGACTGACTCTTCTTACTCTCTATGTTTTGAACCATTCCTGTGGCACTAGTTATAGATTCCGACGCTTCACTTCACGTTTACTGTATCCCTCTGACCTTCTTATTGACGATGAAGCACAGAAATTGCTTCGGAATTAAATAGAAATGGCACAATGCCGGCTTTAGTACAAGAAAACTGACTCTTCTTACTGTCTATGTTATGAACCATTCCTGTGATACTAGTTATAGATTCCGATGCCTCACTTCAGTTTTACTGTATGCCTCTGACCGTCTTATTGAGGATGAAACACAGAAATTGCATCGGAATTAAATACAAAAGGCACAATGCCGTCTCAAGTACAAGAAGACTGGCCCTTTTTACTGTCTATGATTTGAACCTTATCCTGTGAGACCGGTTTTAGATTCCGATGCTTCACTTCAGGTTTACTGTATCCCTTGGGCCTTCTAATTGACGACGAAACACAGAAATTGCATCGGAATTAAATAGAAAAGGCACAAAGCAGGGTTAAGTACAAGAAAACTGAATCTTCTTACTGTCTATGCTTTGAACCTTTCCTGTGAGACCAATTTTAGATTCCGATGCTTGACTTCAGGTTTACTGTATTCCTCTGACCTTCTTATTGACGATGAAACACAGAAATTGCATCGGAAGTAAATACAAAAGGCACTATGTCGACATCAGTACTAGGATACTGACTCTTCTTACTGTCTAAGTTTTGAACCATTCCTGTGACACCAGTTATAGATTGCGATGCTTTACTTCAGGTTTACTGCATCCCTCTGACCTTCATATTGACGATGAAACACAGAAATAGAATCAGAATTAAATACAAAGGGCACAATGCCGGCTTAAGTACAAGAAAACTGACTCTTCTTATTGTCTATGTTTTGAACCATTCCTGTGACACTTGTTACAGATTCCGATGCTTCACTTCAGGTTACCTGTATCCCTCTGACCTTCTTATTGATGATGAAACACAGATATTGCATCGGAGTGAATATCCATATGGTACAATGCCGACTTAAGTACAAGAAGTCTGACCTTTCTTACTGTCTATGGTTTAACCATTCCTGTGACACTAGTTATAGATTCCGATGTTTCACTTCAGGTTTACTGTATCCCTCTGACCTACTTATTGACAATGAAACACAGAAATTGCATCGGAATTAAATACAAAAGGCTCAATGAAGACTTAGGTACTAGAAGACTGACTCTTCCTACTGTCTATGTTTTGAACTATTCCTGTGACACTATTTATAGATTCCGATGCTTCACTTGAGGTTTACTGCATCCCTCTGACGTTCTTATTGACGATGAAACACAGAAATTGCATCGGAATTACACACAAAAGGCACATTGCCGACTCACGTACAAGAAGACTGGCTCTTCTTAATGTCTATGTTTTGAACCATTCGTGTGACACTAGTTATAGATTCCGATGCTTCACTTCAGGTTTACTGTATCCCTCTGATCTTCTTATTGACGATGAGACACAGATATTGCATCGGAATTAGATACAAAAGGCAATATGCCGACTTAAGTACAAGAAGACTGACCTCTCCTACTGTCTATGTTTTGAAGCATTCCTGTGACACTAGTTTGAGATTCCGTTGCTTCAATTCAGGTTTACTCTATCCCTCTGACCTTCTTATTGACGATGAAACACAGAAATTGCAATGGAATTAAATACAAATGGCACAATGCCGACTTAAGTACAAAAAGACTGACTCTTCTTACTCTCTATGCTTTGAACCATTCCTGTGACACTAGTTATAGATTCCGATGCTTCACTTCAGGTTTACTGTATCCCTCTGACCTTCTTATTGACGATGAAGCACAGAAATTGCATCAGAATTAAATAGAAAAGGCACATTGCCGACTTAAGTACAAGAAAACTGACTCTTCTTACTGTCTATGATTTGAACCTTTCCTGTGAGACCGGTTTTAGATTCCGATGCTTCACTTCAGGTTTACTGTATCCCTCTGACCTTCTTATAGACGATGAACCACAGACATTGCATGGGAATGAAATACAAAAGGCACAATGCCGACTTAAGTACAAGTAAACTGAACTTCTTACTGTCAATGTTTTGAACCATTCCTGTGATACTAGTTATAGATTCCGATGCTTCACTTCAAGTTTACTGTAACCCACTGACCTTCTTATTGACGATCAAACACAGAAATTTCATCGGCATTAAATACAAAAGGCACAATGCCGGCTTAAGTACAAGAAAACTGATTCTTCTTACTGTCTATGTTTTGAAACATTCCTGTGACACTAGTTATAGATTCCGATGCTTCACTTCAGGTTTAGTGTATCCCTCTGACCTTCTCATTGACGATGACACACAGAAATGGCATGGAAATTCAATACAAATGTCACATTGCCGACTTAAGTACAAGTAAACTGAATCGTCTTACTGTCTATGTTTTGAACCATTCCTGTGACTCTAGTTATAGATTCCGATGCTTCACTTCAGGTTTACTGTATCCCTCTGACCTTCGTATTGACGATGACACACAGAAATTGCATCGGAATCAAATACAAATGGCACAATGCTGACTTAAGTACAAGAAAACTGACTCTTCTTACTGTCCATGCTTTGAACCATTCCTGTGACACTTCAGGTTTACTGCATTCCTCTGACCTTCTTATTGACGATGAAACACGGATATTGCATCGGAATTAAATACAAAAGGCACACTGCCGACTCAAGTACAAGAAGACTGGCTCTTCTTACTGCCTATGTATCCGTCTGACCTTCTTATTGACGATTAAACACAGAGATTGCATCGGAATTAAATACAAAAGGCACAATGCCGACTTACGTACAAAAAGACTGACTCTTCTTACTCTCTACGATTTGAACCATTCCTGTGACACTAGTTCTAGATTCCGAGGCTTCACTTCATTTTTACTGTATCCCTGTGCCTTTGTTATTGGCGATGAAGCACAGAAATTGCATCGGAATTAAATAGAAAAGGCACAATGCCGACTTAAGAACAAGAAAACTGAATCTTCTTACTGTCTATGTTTTGAACCATTCCTGTGACACTAGTTATAGATTCCGATGCTTCGCTTCAGGTTTACTGTATCCCTCTGACCGTCTTATTGAGGATGAAACACAGAAATTGCATCGGAATTAAATACAAAAGGCACAATGCCGACGTAAGTACAAGAAGACTGACTCTTCTTACTGTCTAAGTTTTGAACCTTCCCTGTGAGACCGGGTTTAGATTCCGATGCTTCACTTCAGGTTTACTGTATCCCTTGGACCTTCTTATTGACGACGAAACACAGAAATTGCATCGGAATTAAATAGAAAAGGCACAATGCCGGGTTAAGTACAAGAAAACTGAATCTTCTTACTGTCCATGTTTTGAACCTTTCCTGTGAGACTAGTTTTAGATTCCGATGCTTGACTTCAGGTTTACTGTATCCCACTGACCTTCTTATTGACGATGAAACACAGAAATTGCATCGGAATTAAATGCAAAAGGCACAATGCCGACTTAAGTACTAGGAAACTGACTCTTCTTACTGTCTTAGTTTTGAACCATTCCTGTGACACTAGTTATAGATTGCGATGCTTTACTTCAGGTTTACTGTATCCCTCTGACCTTCATATTGACGATGAAACACAGAAATAGCATCGGAATTAATTACAAAGGGCACAATGCCGGCTTAAGTAAAAGAAAACTGACTCTTCTTATTGTCTATGTTTGAACCATGCCTGTGACACTAGTTACAGATTCCGATGCTTCACTTCATGTTAACTGTATCCCTCTGACCTTCTTATTCACGATGAAACACAGAAATTGCATCGGAATTAAATACAAAAGGCACAATGCCGACTTAAGTACAGGTAATCTGACGTTTCTTACTGTTTACGTTTTGAACCATACCTGTGACACTAGTTATAGATTCCGATGCTTCACTTCAGGTTTACTGTATCCCTCTGATCTTCTTATTGACGATGAAACACAGATATTGCATCGGAATTAAATACAAAATGCACAATGCCGATTTAAGTACAAGAAGACTGACCTTTCCTACCGTCTATGTTTTGAAGCATTCCTGTGACACTAGTTTTAGATTCCGTTGCTTCACTTCAGGTTTACTGTATCCCTCTGACCTTCTTATTGACGATGAAACACAGAAATTGCAATGGAATTAAATACAAAAGGCACAATGCCGACTTACGTACAAAAAGACTGACTCTTCTTACTCTCTATATTTTGAAGCATTCCTGTGACACTAGTTTTAGATTCCGATGCTTCACTTCAGGTTTACTGTATCCCTTGGACCTTCTTATTGACGACGAAACACAGAAATTGCATCGGAATTAAATAGAAAAGGCACAATGCCGGGTTAAGTACAAGAAAACTGAATCTTCTTACTGTCCACGTTTTGAACCTTTCCTGTGAGACTAGTTTTAGATTCCGATGCTTGACTTCAGGTTTACTGTATCCCACTGACCTTCTTATTGACGATGAAACACAGAAATTGCATCGGAATTAAATGCAAAAGGCACAATGCCGACTTAAGTACTAAAAAACTGACTCTTCTTACTGTCTTAGTTTTGAACCATTCCTGTGACACTAGTTATAGATTGCGATGCTTTACTTCAGGTTTACTGTATCCCTCTGACCTTCATATTGACGATGAAACACAGAAATAGCATCGGAATTAAATACAAAGGGCACAATGCCGGCTTAAGTACAAGAAAACTGACTCTTCTTATTGTCTATGTTTGAACCATTCCTGTGACACTAGTTACAGATTCCGATGCTTCACTTCATGTTAACTGTATCCCTCTGACCTTCTTATTGACGATGAAACACAGAAATTGCATCGGAATTAAATACAAAAGGCACAATGCCGACTTAAGTACAGGTAATCTGACGTTTCTTACTGTTTATGATTTGAACCATGCCTGTTGCACTAGTTATAGATTCCGATGCTTCACTTCAGGTTTACTGTATCCCTCTGATCTTCTTATTGACGATGAAACACAGATATTGCATCGGAATTAAATACAAAATGCACAATGCCGACTTAAGTACAAGAAGACTGACCTTTCCTACCGTCTATGTTTTGAAGCATTCCTGTGACACTAGTTATAGATTCCGATGCTTCACTTCACGGTTACTGTATCCCTCTGATCTTCTTATTGACGATGAAGCACAGAAATTGCATTTGAATTAAATAGAAAATTCACAATGCTGACTTAAGTGCAAGAAAACTGACTCTTCTTACTGTCTATGATTTGAACCATTCCTGTGACACTATTTATAGATTCCGATGCTTCACTTGAGGTTTACTGCATCCCTCTGACCTTCTTATTGACGATGAAACACAGAAATTGCATCGGAATTACATACAAAAGGCACATTGCCGACTCACGTACAAGAAGACTGGCTCTTCTTAATGTCTATGTTTTGAACCATTCCTGTGACACTATTTATAGATTCCGATGCTTCACTTCAGGTTTACTGTATCCCTCTGATCTTCTTATTGACGATGAGACACAGATATTGCATTGGAATTAGCTACAAAAGGCAATATGCCGACTTAAGTACAAGAAGACTGACGTCTCCTACTGTCTATGTTTTGAAGCATTCCTGTGACACTAGTTTGAGATTCCGTTGCTTCAATTCAGGTTTACTCTATCCCTCTGAACTTCTTATTGACGATGAAACACAGGAATTGCAATGGAATTAAATACAAATGGCACAATGCCGACTTAAGTACAAAAAGACTGACTCTTCTTACTCTCTATGCTTTGAACCATTCCTGTGACACTAGTTATAGATTCCGATGCTTCACTTCAGGTTTACTGTATCCCTCTGACCTTCTTATTGACGATGAAGCACAGAAATTCCATCAGAATTAAATAGAAAAGGCACATTGCCGACTTAAGTACAAGAAAACTGACTCTTCTTACTGTCTATGATTTGAACCTTTCCTGTGAGACCGGTTTTAGATTCCGATGCTTCACTTCAGGTTTACTGTATCCCTCTGACCTTCTTATAGACGATGAACCACAGACATTGCATGGGAATAAAATACAAAAGGCACAATGCCGACTTAAGTACAAGTAAGCTGAACTTCTTACTGTCAATGTTTTGAACCATTCCTGTGATACTAGTTATAGATTCCGATGCTTCACTTCAAGTTTACTGTAACCCTCTGACCTTCTTTGTGACGATCAAACACAGAAATTTCATCGGCATTAAATACAAAAGGCACAATGCCGGCTTAAGTACAAGAAAACTGATTCTTCTTACTGTCTATGTTTTGAAACATTCCTGTGACACTAGTTATAGATTCCGATGCTTCACTTCAGGTTTAGTGTATCCCTCTGACCTTCTCATTGACGATGACACACAGAAATGACATGGAAATTCAATACAAATGTCACAATGCCGACTTAAGTACAAGTAAACTGAATCGTCTTACTGTCTATGTTTTGAACCATTCCTGTGACTCTAGTTATAGATTCCGATGCTTCACTTCAGGTTTACTGTATCCCTCTGACCTTCGTATTGTCGATGACACACAGAAATTGCATCGGAATCAAATACAAATGGCACAATGCTGACTTAAGTACAAGAAAACTGACTCTTCTTACTGTCCATGGTTTGAACCATTCCTGTGACACTTCAGGTTTACTGCATCCCTCTGACCTTCTTATTGACGATGAAACACAGATATTGCATCGGAATTAATTACAAAAGGCACACTGCCGACTCAAGTACAAGAAGACTGGCTCTTCTTACTGTCTATGTATCCGTCTGACCTTCTTATTGACGATTAAACACAGAGATTGCATCGGAATTAAATACAAAAGGCACAATGCCGACTTACGTACAAAAAGACTGACTCTTCTTACTCTCTACGTTTTGAACCATTCCTGTGACACTAGTTCTAGATTCCGAGGCTTCACTTCATGTTTACTGTATCCCTCTGACTTTGTTATTGGCGATGAAGCACAGAAATTGCATCGGAATTAAATAGAGAAGGCACAATGCCGACTTAAGAACAAGAAAACTGAATCTTCTTACTGTCTATGTTTTGAACCATTCCTGTGACACTAGTTATAGATTCCGATGCTTCACTTCAGGTTTACTGTATCCCTCTGACCGTCTTATTGAGGATGAAACACAGATATTGCATCGGAATTAAATACAAAAGGCACAATGCCGACTTAAGTACAAGAAGACTGACTCTTCTTACTGTCTAAGTTTTGAACCTTCCCTGTGAGACCGGTTTTAGATTCCGATGCTTCACTTCAGGTTTACTGTATCCCTTGGACCTTCTTGTTGACGACGAAACACAGAAATTGCATCGGAATTAAATAGAAAAGGCACAATGCCGGGTTAAGTACAAGAAAACTGCATCTTCTTACTGTCCATGTTTTGAACCTTTCCTGTGAGACTAGTTTTAGATTCCGATGCTTGACTTCAGGTTTACTGTATCCCACTGACCTTCTTATTGACGATAAAACACAGAAATTGCATCGGAATTAAATGCAAAAGGCACAATGCCGACTTAAGTACTAGGAAACTGACTCTTCTTACTGTCTTAGTTTTGAACCATTCCTGTGACACTAGTTATAGATTGCGATGCTTTACTTCAGGTTTACTGTATCCCTCTGACCTTCATATTGACGATGAAACACAGAAATAGCATCGGAATTAAATACAAAGGGCACAATGCCGGCTTAAGTACAAGAAAACTGACTCTTCTTATTGTCTATGTTTTGAACCATTCCTGTGACACTAGTTACAGATTCCGATGCTTCACTTCATGTTAACTGTATCCCTCTGACCTTCTTATTGACGATGAAACACAGAAATTGCATCGGAATTAAATACAAAAGGCACAATGCCGACTTAAGTACAGGTAATCTGACGTTTCTTACTGTTTATGTCTTGAACCATACCTGTGACACTAGTTATAGATTCCGATGCTTCACTTCAGGTTTACTGTATCCCTCTGATCTTCTTACTGACGATGAAACACAGATATTGCATCGGAATTAAATACAAAATGCACAATGCCGACTTAAGTACAAGAAGACTGACCTTTCCTACCGTCTATGTTTTGAAGCATTCCTGTGACACTAGTTTTAGATTCCGTTGCTTCACTTCAGGTTTACTGTATCCCTCTGACCTTCTTATTGACGATGAAACACAGAAATTGCAATGGAATTAAATACAAAAGGCACAATGCCGACTTAAGTACAAAAAGACTGACTCTTCTTACTCTCTATATTTTGAACCATTTCTGTGACACTAGTTATAGATTCCGATGCTTCACTTCAGGTTTACTGTATCCCTCTGACCGTCTTATTGACGATGAAACACAGAAATTGCATCGGAATTAAATACAAAAGGCACAATGCCGACTTAAGTACAAGAGGACTGACTCTTCCTACTCTCTATGATTTGAACCTTTCCTGTGAAACCGGTTTTAGATTCCGATGCTTCACTTCAGGTTTACTGTATCCCTTGGCCCTTCTTATTGACGACGAAACACAGAAATTGCATCGGAAGTAAATGGAAAAGGCACAATGCCGAATTAAGTACAAGAAAACTGACTCTTCTTACTGTCTATGTTGTGACCCATACCCGTGACACTAGCTATAGATTCCGATGCTTCACTTCAGGTTTACTCTATCCCTCTGACCGTCTTATTGACGATGAAACACAGAAATTGCATCGGAATTAAATACAAAAGGCGCAATGTCGACTCAAGTACAAGAAGACTGGCTCTTCTTACTGTCTATGTTTTGGACCATTCCTGTGACACTAGTTATAGATTCCGATGCTTCACTTCAGGTTTACTGTATCCCTCTGACCTTCATATGGACGATAAAAAAACAGAAATTGCATCGGAATTAAATACAAAATTCACAATGCCGACTTAAGTACTAGAAGACTGACTCTTTCTACTGTCTATGTTTTGAACCATTCCTGTGACACTAGTTGTAGATTCCGATGCTTCACTTCAGGTTTACTGTATCCCTCTGACCTTCGTATTGTCGATGACACACAGAAATTGCATCGGAATCAAATACAAATGGCACAATGCTGACTTAAGTACAAGAAAACTGACTCGTCTTACTGTCCATGGTTTGAACCATTCCTGTGACACTAGTTATAGATTCCGATGCTTCACTTCAGGTTTACTGTATCCCTCTGACCTTCATATGGACGATAAAAAAACAGAAATTGCATCGGAATTAAATACAAAATTCACAATGCCGACTTAAGTACTAGAAGACTGACTCTTTCTACTGTCTATGTTTTGAACCATTCCTGTGGCACTAGCTATAGATTCCGATGCTTCACTTCAGGTTTACTCTATCCCTCTGACCGTCTTATTGACGATGAAACACAGAAATTGCATCGGAATTAAATACAAAAGGCACAATGCCGACTTAAGTACAAGTAAGCTGAACTTCTTACTGTCAATGTTTCGAACCATTCCTGTGATACTAGTTATAGATTCCGATGCTTCACTTCAAGTTTACTGTAACCCTCTGACCTTCTTTGTGACGATCAAACACAGAAATTTCATCGGCATTAAATACAAAAGGCACAATGCCGGCTTAAGTACAAGAAAACTGATTCTTCTTACTGTCTATGTTTTGAAACATTCCTGTGACACTAGTTATAGATTCCGATGCTTCACTTCAGGTTTAGTGTATCCCTCTGACCTTCTCATTGACGATGACACACAGAAATGACATGGAAATTCAATACAAATGTCACAATGCCGACTTAAGTACAAGTAAACTGAATCGTCTTACTGTCTATGTTTTGAACCATTCCTGTGACTCTAGTTATAGATTCCGATGCTTCACTTCAGGTTTACTGTATCCCTCTGACCTTCGTATTGTCGATGACACACAGAAATTGCATCGGAATCAAATACAAATGGCACAATGCTGACTTAAGTACAAGAAAACTGACTCTTCTTACTGTCCATGGTTTGAACCATTCCTGTGACACTTCAGGTTTACTGCATCCCTCTGACCTTCTTATTGACGATGAAACACAGATATTGCATCGGAATTAATTACAAAAGGCACACTGCCGACTCAAGTACAAGAAGACTGGCTCTTCTTACTGTCTATGTATCCGTCTGACCTTCTTATTGACGATTAAACACAGAGATTGCATCGGAATTAAATACAAAAGGCACAATGCCGACTTACGTACAAAAAGACTGACTCTTCTTACTCTCTACGTTTTGAACCATTCCTGTGACACTAGTTCTAGATTCCGAGGCTTCACTTCATGTTTACTGTATCCCTCTGACTTTGTTATTGGCGATGAAGCACAGAAATTGCATCGGAATTAAATAGAGAAGGCACAATGCCGACTTAAGAACAAGAAAACTGAATCTTCTTACTGTCTATGTTTTGAACCATTCCTGTGACACTAGTTATAGATTCCGATGCTTCACTTCAGGTTTACTGTATCCCTCTGACCGTCTTATTGAGGATGAAACACAGATATTGCATCGGAATTAAATACAAAAGGCACAATGCCGACTTAAGTACAAGAAGACTGACTCTTCTTACTGTCTAAGTTTTGAACCTTCCCTGTGAGACCGGTTTTAGATTCCGATGCTTCACTTCAGGTTTACTGTATCCCTTGGACCTTCTTATTGACGACGAAACACAGAAATTGCATCGGAATTAAATAGAAAAGGCACAATGCCGGGTTAAGTACAAGAAAACTGCATCTTCTTACTGTCCATGTTTTGAACCTTTCCTGTGAGACTAGTTTTAGATTCCGATGCTTGACTTCAGGTTTACTGTATCCCACTGACCTTCTTATTGACGATAAAACACAGAAATTGCATCGGAATTAAATGCAAAAGGCACAATGCCGACTTAAGTACTAGGAAACTGACTCTTCTTACTGTCTTAGTTTTGAACCATTCCTGTGACACTAGTTATAGATTGCGATGCTTTACTTCAGGTTTACTGTATCCCTCTGACCTTCATATTGACGATGAAACACAGAAATAGCATCGGAATTAAATACAAAGGGCACAATGCCGGCTTAAGTACAAGAAAACTGACTCTTCTTATTGTCTATGTTTTGAACCATTCCTGTGACACTAGTTACAGATTCCGATGCTTCACTTCATGTTAACTGTATCCCTCTGACCTTCTTATTGACGATGAAACACAGAAATTGCATCGGAATTAAATACAAAAGGCACAATGCCGACTTAAGTACAGGTAATCTGACGTTTCTTACTGTTTATGTCTTGAACCATACCTGTGACACTAGTTATAGATTCCGATGCTTCACTTCAGGTTTACTGTATCCCTCTGATCTTCTTACTGACGATGAAACACAGATATTGCATCGGAATTAAATACAAAATGCACAATGCCGACTTAAGTACAAGAAGACTGACCTTTCCTACCGTCTATGTTTTGAAGCATTCCTGTGACACTAGTTTTAGATTCCGTTGCTTCACTTCAGGTTTACTGTATCCCTCTGACCTTCTTATTGACGATGAAACACAGAAATTGCAATGGAATTAAATACAAAAGGCACAATGCCGACTTAAGTACAAAAAGACTGACTCTTCTTACTCTCTATATTTTGAACCATTTCTGTGACACTAGTTATAGATTCCGATGCTTCACTTCAGGTTTACTGTATCCCTCTGACCGTCTTATTGACGATGAAACACAGAAATTGCATCGGAATTAAATACAAAAGGCACAATGCCGACTTAAGTACAAGAGGACTGACTCTTTCTACTCTCTATGATTTGAACCTTTCCTGTGAAACCGGTTTTAGATTCCGATGCTTCACTTCAGGTTTACTGTATCCCTTGGCCCTTCTTATTGACGACGAAACACAGAAATTGCATCGGAAGTAAATGGAAAAGGCACAATGCCGAATTAAGTACAAGAAAACTGACTCTTCTTACTGTCTATGTTGTGACCCATACCCGTGACACTAGCTATAGATTCCGATGCTTCACTTCAGGTTTACTCTATCCCTCTGACCGTCTTATTGACGATGAAACACAGAAATTGCATCGGAATTAAATACAAAAGGCGCAATGTCGACTCAAGTACAAGAAGACTGGCTCTTCTTACTGTCTATGTTTTGGACCATTCCTGTGACACTAGTTATAGATTCCGATGCTTCACTTCAGGTTTACTGTATCCCTCTGACCTTCATATGGACGATAAAAAAACAGAAATTGCATCGGAATTAAATACAAAATTCACAATGCCGACTTAAGTACTAGAAGACTGACTCTTTCTACTGTCTATGTTTTGAACCATTCCTGTGACACTAGTTGTAGATTCCGATGCTTCACTTCAGGTTTACTGCATCCTTCTGACCTTCTTATTGACGATGAAACACAGAAATTACATCGGAATTAAATAGAAAACTCACATTGCCGACTCAAGTACAAGAAGACTGGCTCTAGTTACTGTCTATGTTTTGAACCTTTCCTGTGAGACCGGTTTTAGATTCCGATGCTTCAATTCAGGTTTACTGTATCCCTCTGACCTTCTTATAGACGATGAACCACAGACATTGCATGGGAATTAAATACAAAAGGCACAATGCCGACTTAAGTACAAGTAAGCTGAACTTCTTACTGTCAATGTTTTGAACCATTCCTGTGATACTAGTTATAGATTCCGATGCTTCACTTCAAGTTTACTGTAACCCTCTGACCTTCTTATTGACGATCAAACACAGAAATTTCATCGGCATTAAATACAAAAGGTACAATGCCGGCTTAAGTACAAGAAAACTGATTCTTCTTACTGTCTATGTTTTGAAACATTCCTGTGACACTAGTTATAGATTCCGATGCTTCACTTCAGGTTTAGTGTATCCCTCTGACCTTCTCATTGACGATGACACACAGAAATGACATGGAAATTCAATACAAATGTCACAATGCCGACTTAAGTACAAGTAAACTGAATCGTCTTACTGTCTATGTTTAAAACCATTCCTGTGACTCTAGTTATAGATTCCGATGCTTCACTTCAGGTTTACTGTATCCCTCTGACCTTCGTATTGTCGATGACACACAGAAATTGCATCGGAATCAAATACAAATGGCACAATGCTGACTTAAGTACAAGAAAGCTGACTCTTCTTACTGTCCATGGTTTGAACCATTCCTGTGACACTTCAGGTTTACTGCATCCCTCTGACCTTCTTATTGACGATGAAACACAGATATTGCATCGGAATTAATTACAAAAGGCACACTGCCGACTCAAGTACAAGAAGACTGGCTCTTCTTACTGTCTATGTATCCGTCTGACCTTCTTATTGACGATTAAACACAGAGATTGCATCGGAATTAAATACAAAAGGCACAATGCCGACTTACGTACAAAAAGACTGACTCTCCTTACTCTCTACGTTTTGAACCATTCCTGTGACACTAGTTCTAGATTCCGATGCTTCACTTCAGGTTTACTGTATCCCTCTGACCGTCTTATTGACGATGAAACACAGAAATTGCATCGGAATTAAATAGAAAAGGCACAATGCCGACTTAAGTACAGGAGGACTGACTCTTCCTACTCTCTATGATTTGAACCTTTCCTGTGAAACCGGTTTTAGATTCCGATGCTTCACTTCAGGTTTACTGTATCCCTTGGCCCTTCTTATTGACGACGAAACACAGAAATTGCATCGGAAGTAAATGGAAAAGGCACAATGCCGAATTAAGTACAAGAAAACTGACTCTTCTTACTGTCTATGTTGTGAACCATACCCGTGACATTAGCTATAGATTCCGATGCTTCACTTCAGGTTTACTCTATCCCTCTGACCGTCTTATTGACGATGAAACACAGAAATTGCATCGGAATTAAATACAAAAGGCGCAATGTCGACTCAAGTACAAGAAGACTGGCTCTTCTTACTGTCTATGTTTTGGACCATTCCTGTGACACTAGTTATAGATTCCGATGCTTCACTTCAGGTTTACTGTATCCCTCTGACCTTCATATGGACGATAAAAAAACAGAAATTGCATCGGAATTAAATACAAAAGGCACAATGCCGACTTAAGTACTAGAAGACTGACTCTTCCTACTGTCTATGTTTTGAACCATTCCTGTGACACTAGTTGTAGATTCCGATGCTTCACATCAGGTTTACTGCATCCTTCTGACCTTCTTATTGACGATGAAACACAGAAATTACATCGGAATTAAATAGAAAACTCACATTGCCGACTCAAGTACAAGAAGACTGGCTCTAGTTACTGTCTATGTTTTGAACCTTTCCTGTCAGACCGGTTTTAGATTCCGATGCTTCACTTCAGGTTTACTGTATCCCTCTGACCTTCTTATTGACGAGGAAACACAGAAATTATATCGGAATTAAATACAAAAGGCACAATGCCGACTTAAGTACAAAAAGACTGACTCTTCTTACTGTCTAAGTTTTGAACCTTTCATGTGAGACCGGTTTTAGATTCCGTTGCTTCACTTCCGGTTTACTGTATCCCTCTGACCTTCTTATTGACGATGAAACACAGAAATTGCAATGGAATTAAAAAGAAAAGGCACAATGCCGACTGAAGTACAAGAAAACTGACTCTCCTTACTGTCTATGTTTTGAACCTTTCCTGTGAGACCGGTTTTAGATTCCGATGCTTCACTTCAGGTTTACTGTATCCCTCTGACCTTCTTATTGACGATGAAACTCAGAAATTGCATCGGAATAAAATACAAAAGGCACAATGCCGACTTAAGTACAAAAAGACTGACTCTTCTTACTGTCTATGTTTTGAACCATTCCTGTGACACTAGTTATAGATTCCGATGCTTCACTTCAGGTTTACTGTATCTCTCAGACCTTCTTATTGGCGATGAAGCACAGAAATTGCATCGGAATTAAATAGAAAATGCACAATGCCGACTTGAGTACTAGAAGAATTACTCTTCCTACTGTGTATGTTTTGAACCATTCCTGTGACACTAGTTATAGATTCCGATGCTTCACTTCAGGTTTACTGCATCCCTCTGACCTTCTTATTGACGATGAAACTCCGATATTGCATCGGAATTAAATACAAATGGCACACTGCCGACTCGAGTACAAGAAGACTGGCTCTTCTTACTGTCTATGTTTTGAACCATTCCTGTGACAATAGTTATAGATTCCGATGCCTCACTTCAGGTTTACCGTATCCCTCAAATCTTCTTATTGACGATGAAACACAGATATTGCATCGGAATTAGATACAAAAGGCACAATGACGACTTAAGTACAAGACGACTGACCTTTCTTACTGTCTATGTTTTGAAGCATTCCTGTGACTCTAGTTACAGATTCCGTTGCTTCACTTCAGCTTTAATGTATCCCTCTGACCTTCTTATTGACGATGAAACACAGAGATTGCATCGGAATTAAATACAAAAGGCACAATGCCGACTTGTGTACAAAAAGGCTGACTCTTCTTACTCTCTATGTTTTGAACCATTCCTGTGACACTAGTTATGGATTCCAATGCTTCACTTCAGGTTTACTGCATCCCTCTGACCTTCTTATTGACGATGAAGCACAGAAATTGCATCGGAATTAAATAGAAAAGGCACAATACCGACTTAAGTACAAGAAAACTGTCTCTTCTTACTGTCTATGTTTTGAACCATTCCTGTGACACTAGTTATAGATTCCGATGCTTCACTTCAGGTTTACTGTATCCCTCTGACCGTCTTATTGAAGATGAAACACAGAAATTGCATCGGAATTAAATACAAAAGGCACAGTGCCGACTCAAGTACAAGAAGACTGGCTCTTGTTACTGTCTAAGTTTTGAACCTTTCCTGTGAGACCGGTTTTACATTCCGATGCTTCACTTCAGGTTTACTGTATCCCTCTGACCATCTTATTGACGAGGAAACACAGAAATTGCATCGGAATTAAATACAAATGGCACAATGACGACTTAGGTACAAGAGGACTGACTCTTCTTACTGTCTATGTTTTGAACCATTCTTGTGAGACCGGTTTTAGATTCCGATGATCCACTTCAGGTTTACTGTATCCCTTGGCCCTTTTTAATGACGACGAAACACAGAAAATGCATCCGAGTTAAATAGAAAAGGCACAATGCCGACTTAAGTACAAGAAAACTGACTCTTCTTACTGTCTATGTTTTGAACCATACCTGTGACACTAGTTATAGATTCCGATGCTTCACTTCAGGTTTACTGTATCCCTCTGACCGTCTTGGTGAGGATGAAATACAGAAATTGCATCGGAATTAAATACAAAAGGCACAATGCCGACTCAAGTACAAGAGGACTGGCTCTTGTTACTGTCTATGTTTTGAACCTTTCCTGTGAGACCGGTTCTAGATTCCGATGCTTCACTTCAGGTTTACTGTATCCCTCTGACCTTCTTATTGACGAGGAAACACTTAAATTGCATCGGAATTAAATACAAAAGGCACAATGCCGTCTTAAGTACAAGAAGACTGACTCTTCTTACTGTCTAAGTTTGAACTTTTCCTGTGAGACCTGTTTTTGATTGCGATGCTTCACTTCAGGTTTACTGTATCCCTTGGCCCTTCTTATTGACGACGAAACACAGAAATTGCATCGGAAGTAAATGGAAAAGGCACAATGCGGAATTAAGTACAAGAAAACTGACTCTTCTTACTTTCTATGTTGTGAACCATACCCGTGACACTAGCTATAGATTCCGATGCTTCACTTCAGGTTTACTCTATCCCTCTGACCGTCTTATTGACGATGAAACACAGAAATTGCATCGGAATTAAATACAAAAGGCACAATGTCGACTCAAGTACAAGAAGACTGGCTCTTCTTACTGTCTATGTTTTGGACCATTCCTGTGACACTAGTTATAGATTCCGATGCTTCACTTCAGGTTTACTGTATCCCTCTGACCTTCATATGGACGATAAAAAAACAGAAATTGCATCGGAATTAAATACAAAAGGCACAATGCTGACTTAAGTACTAGAAGACTGACTCTTCCTACTGTCTATGTTTTGAACCATTCCTGTGACACTAGTTGTAGATTCCGATGCTTCACTTCAGGTTTACTGTATCCCTCTGACCTTCATATGGACGATAAAAAAACAGAAATTGCATCGGAATTAAATACAAAAGGCACAATGCCGACTTAAGTACTAGAAGACTGACTCTTCCTACTGTCTATGTTTTAAACCATTCCTGTGACACTAGTTGTAGATTCCGATGCTTCACTTCAGGTTTACTGCATACTTCTGACCTTCTTATTGACGATGAAACACAGAAATTACATCGGAATTAAATACCAAAGGCACATTGCCGACTCAAGTACAAGAAGACTGGCTCTAGTTACTGTCTATGATTTGAACCTTTCCTGTGAGACCGGTTTTAGATTCCGATGCTTCACTTCAGGTTTACTGTATCCCTCTGACCTTCTTATTGACGATGAAACACAGAAATTACATCGGAATTAAATAGAAAACTCACATTGCCGACTCAAGTACAAGAAGACTGGCTCTAGCTACTGTCTATGTTTTGAACCTTTCCTGTCAGACCGGTTTTAGATTCCGATGCTTCACTTCAGGTTTACTGTATCCCTCTGACCTTCTTATTGACGAGGAAACACAGAAATTATATCGGAATTAAATACAAAAGGCACAATGCCGACTTAAGTACAAGAAGACTGACTCTTCTTACTGTCTATGTTTTGAACCTTTCATGTGAGACCGGTTTTAGATTCCGTTGCCTCACTTCCGGTTTTCTGTATCCCTCTGACCTTCTTATTGACGATGAAACACAGAAATTGCAATGGAATTAAAAACAAAAGGCACAATGCCGACTGAAGTACAAGAAAACTGACTCTCCTTACTGTCTATGTTTTGAACCTTTCCTGTGAGACCGGTTTTAGATTCCGATGCTTCACTTCAGGTTTACTGTATCCCTCTGACCTTCTTATTGACGATGAAACTCAGAAATTGCATCGGAATAAAATACAAAAGGCACAATGCCGACTTAAGTACAAAAAGACTGACTCTTCTTACTGTCTATATTTTGAACCATTCCTGTGACACTAGTTATAGATTCCGATGCTTCACTTCAGGTTTACTGTATCTCTCAGACCTTCTTATTGGCGATGAAGCACAGAAATTGCATCGGAATTAAATAGAAAATGCACAATGCCGACTTAAGTACTAGAAGAATTACTCTTCCTACTGTGTATGTTTTGAACCATTCCTGTGACACTAGTTATAGATTCCGATGCTTCACTTCAGGTTTACTGCATCCCTCTGACCTTCTTATTGACGATGAAACTCCGATATTGCATCGGAATGAAATACAAATGGCACACTGCCGACTCGAGTACAAGAAGACTGGCTCTTCTTACTGTCTATGTTTTGAACCATTCCTGTGACAATAGTTATAGATCCCGATGCCTCACTTCAGGTTTACCGTATCCCTCAAATCTTCTTATTGACGATGAAACACAGATATTGCATCGGAATTAGATACAAAAGGCACAATGACGACTTAAGTACAAGACGACTGACCTTTCTTACTGTCTATGTTTTGAAGCATTCCTGTGACTCTAGTTACAGATTCCGTTGCTTCACTTCAGCTTTATTGTATCCCTCTGACCTTCTTATTGACGATGAAACACAGAGATTGCATCGGAATTAAATACAAAAGGCACAATGCCGACTTATGTACAAAAAGGCTGACTCTTCTTACTCTCTATGCTTTGAACCATTCCTGTGACACTAGTTACGGATTCCAATGCTTCACTTCTGGTTTACTGCATCCCTCTGACCTTCTTATTGACGATGAAGCACAGAAATTGCATCGGAATTAAATAGAAAAGGCACAATACCGACTTAAGTACAAGTAAACTGACTCTTCTTACTGTCTATGTTTTGAACCGTACCTGTGACACTAGTTATAGATTCCGATGCTTCACTTCATGTTTACTGTATCCCTCTGACCGTCTTGTTGAGGATGAAATACAGAAATTGCATCGGAATTAAATACAAAAGGCACAATGCCGACTCAAGTACAAGAGGACTGGCTCTTGTTACTGTCTATGTTTTGAACATTTCCTGTGAGACCGGTTTTAGATTCCGATGCTTCACTTCAGGTTTACTGTATCCCTCTGACCTTCTTATTGACGAGGAAACACTGAAATTGCATCGGAATTAAATACAAAAGGCACAATGCCGTCTTAAGTACAAGAAGACTGACTCTTCTTACTGTCTAAGTTTTGAACTTTTCCTGTGAGACCTGTTTTTGATTGCGATGCTTCACTTCAGGTTTACTGTATCCCTTGGCCCTTCTTATTGACGACGAAACACAGAAATTGCATCGGAAGTAAATGGAAAAGGCACAATGCGGAATTAAGTAAAAGAAAACTGACTCTTCTTACTTTCTATGTTGTGAACCATACCCGTGACACTAGCTATAGACTCCGATGCTTCACTTCAGGTTTACTCTATCCCTCTGACCGTCTTATTGACGATGAAACACAGAAATTGCATCGGAATTAAATACAAAAGGCACAATGTCGACTCAAGTACAAGAAGACTGGCTCTTCTTACTGTCTATGTTTTGGACCATTCCTGTGACACTAGTTATAGATTCCGATGCTTCACTTCAGGTTTACTGTATCCCTCTGACCTTCATATGGACGATAAAAAAACAGAAATTGCATCGGAATTAAATACAAAAGGCACAATGCTGACTTAAGTACTAGAAGACTGACTCTTCCTACTGTCTATGTTTTGAACCATTCCTGTGACACTAGTTGTAGATTCCGATGCTTCACTTCAGGTTTACTGTATCCCTCTGACCTTCATATGGACGATAAAAAAACAGAAATTGCATCGGAATTAAATACAAAAGGCACAATGCCAACTTAAGTACTAGAAGACTGACTCTTCCTACTGTCTATGTTTTGAACCATTCCTGTGACACAAGTTGTAGATTCCGATGCTTCACTTCAGGTTTACTGCATACTTCTGACCTTCTTATTGACGATGAAACACAGAAATTACATCGGAATTAAATACCAAAGGCACATTGCCGACTCATGTACAAGAAGACTGGCTCTAGTTACTGTCTATGATTTGAACCTTTCCTGTGAGACCGGTTTTAGATTCCGATGCTTCACTTCAGGTTTACTGTATCCCTCTGACCTTCTTATTGACGAGGAAACACAGAAATTATATCGGAATTAAATACAAAAGGCACAATGCCGACTTAAGTAGAAGAAGACTGACTCTTCTTACTGTTTAAGTTTTGAACCTTTCATGTGAGACCGGTTTTAGATTCCGTTGCTTCACTTCCGGTTTACTGTATCCCTCTGACCTTCTTATTGACGATGAAACACAGAAATTGCAATGGAATTAAAAACAAAAGGCACAATGCCGACTGAAGTACAAGAAAACTGACTCTTCTTACTGTCTATGTTTTGAACCTTTCCTGTGAGACCGCTTTTAGATTCCGATGCTTCACTTCAGGTTTACTGTATCCCTCTGACCTTCTTATTGACGATGAAACTCAGAAATTGCATCGGAATAAAATACAAAAGGCACAATGCCGACTTAAGTACAAAAAGACTGACTCTTCTTACTGTCTATGTTTTGAACCATTCCTGTGACACTAGTTATAGATTCCGATGCTTCACTTCAGGTTTACTGTATCTCTCAGACCTTCTTATTGGCGATGAAGCACAGAAATTGCATCGGAATTAAATAGAAAATGCACAATGCCGACTTAAGTACTAGAAGACTTACTCTTCCTACTGTGTATGTTTTGAACCATTCCTGTGACACTAGTTGCAGATTCCGATGCTTCACTTCAGGTTTACTGCATCCCTCTGACCTTCTTATTGACGATGAAACTCCGATATTGCATCGGAATTAAATACAAATGGCACACTGCCGACTCGAGTACAAGAAGACTGGCTCTTCTTACTGTCTATGTTTTGAACCATTCCTGTGACAATAGTTATAGATTCCATTGTCTCACTTCAGGTTTACCGTATCCCTCAAATCTTCTTATTGACGATGAAACACAGATATTGCATCGGAATTAGATACAAAAGGCACAATGACGACTTAAGTACAAGACGACTGACCTTTCTTACTGTCTATGTTTTGAAGCATTCCTGTGACTCTAGTTACAGATTCCGTTGCTTCACTTCAGCTTTATTGTATCCCTCTGACCTTCTTATTGACGATGAAACACAGAGATTGCATCGGAATTAAATACAAAAGGCACAATGCCGACATATGTACAAAAAGGCTGACTCTTCTTACTCTCTATGCTTTGAACCATTCCTGTGACACTAGTTACGGATTCCAATGCTTCACTTCTGGTTTACTGCATCCCTCTGACCTTCTTATTGACGATGAAGCACAGAAATTGCATCGGAATTAAATAGAAAAGGCACAATACCGACTTAAGTACAAGAAAACTGACTCTTCTTACTGTCTATGTTTTGAACCATTCCTGTGACACTAGTTATAGATTCCGATGCTTCACTTCAGGTTTACTGTATCCCTCTGACCGTCTTATTGAGGATGAAACACAGAAATTGCATCGGAATTAAATACAAAAGGCACAGTGCCGACTCAAGTACAAGAAGACTGGCTCTTGTTACTGTCTATGTTTTGAACCTTTCCTGTGAGACCGGTTTTACATTCCGATGCTTCACTTCAGGTTTACTGTATCCCTCTGACCATCTTATTGACGAGGAAACACAGAAATTGCATCGGAATTAAATACAAAAGGCACAATGCCGACTTAGGTACAAGAGGACTGACTCTTCTTACTGTCTATGTTTTGAACCTTTCCTGTGAGACCGGTTTTAGATTCCGATGATTCACTTCAGGTTTACTGTATCCCTTGGCCCTTTTTATTGACGACGAAACACAGAAAATGCATCCGAGTTAAATAGAAAAGGCACAATGCTGACTTAAGTACAAGAAAACTGACTCTTCTTACTGTCTATGTTTTGAACCATACCTGTGACACTAGTTATAGATTCCGATGCTTCACTTCAGGTTTACTGTATCCCTCTGACCGTCTTGTTGAGGATGAAATACAGAAATTGCATCGGAATTAAATACAAAAGGCACAATGCCGACTCAAGTACAAGAGGACTGGCTCTTGTTACTGTCTATGTTTTGAACCTTTCCTGTGAGACCGGTTTTAGATTCCGATGCTTCACTTCAGGTTTACTGTATCCCTCTGACCTTCTCATTGACGAGGAAACACTGAAATTGCATCGGAATTAAATACAAAAGGCACAATGCCGACTTAAGTACAAGAAGACTGACTCTTCTTACTGTCTAAGTTTTGAACTTTTCCTGTGAGACCTGTTTTTGATTGCGATGCTTCACTTCAGGTTTACTGTATCCCTTGGCCCTTCTTATTGACGACGAAACACAGAAATTGCATCGGAAGTAAATGGAAAAGGCACAATGCGGAATTAAGTACAAGAAAACTGACTCTTCTTACTTTCTATGTTGTGAACCATACCCGTGACACTAGCTATAGATTCCGATGCTTCACTTCAGGTTTACTCTATCCCTCTGACCGTCTTATTGACGATGAAACACAGAAATTGCATCGGAATTAAATACAAAAGGCACAATGTCGACTCAAGAACAAGAAGACTGGCTCTTCTTACTGTCTATGTTTTGGACCATTCCTGTGACACTAGATATAGATTCCGATGCTTCACTTCAGGTTTACTGTATCCCTCTGACCTTCATATGAACGATAAAAAAACAGAAATTGCATCGGAATTAAATACAAAAGGCACAATGCTGACTTAAGTACTAGAAGGCTGACTCTTCCTACTGTCTATGTTTTGAACCATTCCTGTGACACTAGTTATAGATTCCGATGCTTCACTTCAGGTTTACTGTATCTCTCAGACCTTCTTATTGGCGATGAAGCACAGAAATAGCATCGGAATGAAATACAAAATGCACAATGCCGACTTAAGTACTAGAAGACTTACTCTTCCTACTGTGTATGTTTTGAACCATTCCTGTGACACTAGTTATAGATTCCGATGCTTCACTTCAGGTTTACTGCATCCCTCTGACCTTCTTATTGACGATGAAACTCCGATATTGCATCGGAATTAAATAGAAATGGCACACTGTTGACTCGAGTACAAGAAGACTGGCTCTTCTTACTGTCTATGTTTTGAACCATTCCTGTGACAATAGTTATAGATTCCGATGCCTCACTTCAGGTTTACCGTATCCCTCAAATCTTCTTATTGACGATGAAACACAGATATTGCATCGGAATTAGATACAAAAGGCACAATGACGACTTAAGTACAAGACGACTGACCTTTCTTACTGTCTATGTTTTGAAGCATTCCTGTGACCCTAGTTATTGATTCCGTTGCTTCACTTCAGCTTTATTGTATCCGTCTGACCATCTTATTGACGATGAAACACAGAGATTGCATCGGAATTAAATACAAAAGGCACAATGCCGACTTATGTACAAAAAGGCTGACTCTTCTTACTCTCTATGTTTTGAACCATTCCTGTGACACTAGTTATGGATTCCAATGCTTCACTTTAGGTTTACTGTATCCCTCTGACCTTCTTATTGACGATGAAACACAGAGATTGCATCGGAATTAAATACAAAAGGCACAATGCCCACTTAAGTACAAGAAAACTGACTCTTCTTACTGTCTATGTTTTGAACCATACCTGTGACACTAGTTATAGATTCCGATGCTTCACTTCAGGTTTACTGTATCCCTCTGACCGTCTTATTAAGGATGAAATATAGAAATTGCATCGGAATTAAATACAAAAGGCACAATGCCGACTCAAGTACAAGAGGTATGGCTCTTGTTACTGTCTATGTTTTGAACCTTTCCTGTGAGACCGGTTTTAGATTCCGATGCTTCACTTCAGGTTTACTGTATCCCTCTGACCTTCTTATTGACGTGGAAACACTGAAATTGCATCGGAATTAAATACAAAAGGCACAATGCCGACTGAAGTACAAGAAGACTGACTCTTCTTACTGTCTAAGTTTTGAACTTTTCCTGTGAGATTTGTTTTAGATTGCGATGCTTCACTTCAGGTTTACTGTATCCCTTGGCCCTTCTTATTGACGACGAAACACAGAAATTGCATCGGAAGTAAATGGAAAAGGCACAATGCCGAATTAAGTACAAGAAACTGACTCTTCTTGCTGTCTATGTTGTGAACCATACCCGTGACACTAGCTATGGATTCCGATGCTTCACTTCAGGTTTACTCTATCCCTCTGACCGTCTTATTGACGATGAAACACAGAATTTGCATCGGAATTAAATACAAAAGGCACAATGTCCACTCAAGTACAAGAAGACTGGCTCTTCTTACTTTCTATGTTTTGGACCATTCTTGTGACACTAGTTATAGATTCCGATGCTTCTTTTCAGGTTTACTGTATCCCTCCGACCTTCATATGGACGATAAAAAAATAGAAATTGCATCGTAAATAAATACAAAAGGCACAATGCCGACTTAATTACTAGAAGACTGACTCTTCCTACTGTCTATGTTTTGAACCATTCCTGTGACACTAGTTGTAGATTCCGATGCTTCACTTCAGGTTTACTGCATCCTGCTGACCTTCATATTGACGATGAAACACAGAAATTACATCGGAATTAAATACAAAAGGCACATTGCTGACTCAAGTACAAGAAGACTGGCTCTAGTTACTGTCTATGTTTTGAACCTTTCCTGTGTAGACCGGTTTTAGATTCCGATGCTTCACTTCAGGTTTACTGTATCCTTCTGACCTTCTTATTGACGATGAAACACAGAAATAACATCGGAATTAAATACAAATGGCACATTGCCGACTCAAGTACAAGAAGACTGGCTCTAGTTACTGTCTATGTTTTGAACCTTTCCTGTGAGACCGGTTTTAGATTCCGATGCTTCACTTCAGGTTTACTGTATCCCTCTGACCTTCTTATTGACGAGGAAACACAGAAATTGCATCGGAATTAAATACAAAAGGCACAATGCCGACTTAAGTACAAGAAGACTGACTCTTCTTACTGTCTAAGTTTTGAACCTTTCCTGTGAGACCGGTTTTAGATTCAGTTGCTTCACTTCAGGTTTACTGTATCTCTCTGACCTTCTTATTGACGATGAAACACAGAAATTGCAATGGAATTAAAAACAAAAGGCACAATGCCGACTGAAGTACAAGAGAACTGACTCTTCTTACTGTCTATGTTTTGAACCTTTCCTGTGAGACCGGTTTTAGATTCCGATGCTTCACTTCAGGTTTACTGTATCCCTCTGACCTTCTTATTGACGATGAAACTCAGAAATTGCATCGGAATAAAATACAAAAGGCACAATGCCGACTTAAGTACAAAAAGACTGACTCTTCTTACGGTCTATGTTTTGAACCATTCCTGTGACACTAGTTATAGATTCCGATGCTTCACTTCAGCTTTACTGTATCTCTCAGACCTTCTTATTGGCGATGAAGCACAGAAATTGCATCGGAATTAAATACAAAAGGCACAATGACGACTTAAGTACAAGACGACTGACTTTTCTTACTGTCTATGTTTTGAAGCATTCCTGTGACTCTAGTTATAGATTCCGTTGCTTCACTTCAGCTTTATTGTATCCCTCTGACCTTCTTATTGACGATGAAACACAGAGATTGCATCGGAATCAAATACAAAAGGCACAATGCCGACTTATGTACAAAAAGGCTGACTCTTCTTACTCTCTATGTTTTGAACCATTCCTGTGACACTAGTTATGGATTCCAATGCTTCACTTCAGGTTTACTGCATCCCTCTGACATTCTTATTGACGATGAAGCACAGAAATTGCATCGGAATTAAATAGAAAAGGCACAATACCGACTTAAGTACAAGAAAACTGACTCTTCTTACTGTCTATGTTTTGAACCATTCCTGTGACACTAGTTATAGATTCCGATGCTTCACTTCAGGTTTACTGTATCCCTCTGACCGTCTTATTGAGGATGAAACACAGAAATTGCATCGGAATTAAATACAAAAGGCACAGTGCCGACTCAAGTACAAGAAGACTGACTCTTCTTACTGTCTATGTTTTGAACCTTTCCAGTGAGCCCAATTTTAGATTCCGATGCTTCACTTCAGGATAACTGTCTCCCTTGGCCCTTCTTATTGACGACGAAACACAGAAATTGCATCCGAAATTAATACAGAAGGCACAATGCCGACTTAATTATAAGAAAACTGATTCTTCTTACTGTCTATGCTTTGAACCATTCCTGTGACACTAGTTACAGATTCCGATGCTTCACTTCAGGTTAACTGTATCCCTCTGACCTTCTTATTTACGATGAAACACAGAAATTGCTTCGGAATTAAATACAAAAGGCACAATGCCGACTTAAGTACAAGTAATCTGGCGTTTCTTACTGTTTATGTTTTGAACCATTCCTGTGACACTAGTTATAGATTCTGATGCTTCACTTCAGGTTTACTGTATTCCTCTGATCTTCTTATTGACGATGAAACACAGATATTGCATCGGAATAAAAATCCAAAAGGCACAATGCCGACTTAAGTACAAGAAGTCTGACCTTACTTACTGTCTATGTTTTAACCATTCCAGTGACACTAGTTATGGATTCCGATGCTTCACTTCAGGTTTACTGTATCCCTCTGACCTTATAGACGATGAAACACAGAAATTGCATCGGAAATAAATACAAAAGGCACAATGCCGACTTAAGGACAAGAAAACTGACTCTTCTTACTGTCTATGTTTTGAACCATTCCTGTGACATTAGTTATAGATTCAGATGCTTCACTTCAGGTATACTGTATCCCTCCGACCGTCTTATTGACGATGAAACACAGAAATTGCATCGGATTTAAATACAAAAGGCACAATGCCGACTCAAGTACCAGAAGACTGGCTCTTCTTACTGTCTATGTTATGAACCTTTCCTGTGAGACCTGTTTTAGATTCCGATGCTTCACATCAGGTTTACTGTTTCCCTTGGACCTTCTTATTGACGACGAAACACAGAAATTGCATCGGAATTAAATAGAAACGGAACAATGACGGGTTAAGTACAAGAAAACTGAATCTTCATACTGTCTATGTTTTGAACCATTCCTGTGACACTAGTTATAGATTCCGATGCTTCACATCAGGTTTACTGTATCCCTCTGACCTTCTTAGTGACGAAGAAACACAGAAATTGCATCGGAATTAAATACAAAAGTCACAATGCCGAATTAAGTACAAGTTAACTGACACTTCTTACTGTCTATGTTTTGAACCATTCCTGTGAAACAAGTTATGGATTCCGATGCTTCACTTCAGGTTTACTGTATCCCTCTGACCTTCTTATTGACGATGAATCACATAAATTTCATCGGAAATAAATACAAAAGGCACAATGCCGACATAAGTACAAGAAAACTGACTCTTCTTACTGTGTATTTTTTGAACCATTCCTGTGACACTAGTTATAGATTCCGATGCTTCACTTCAGGTTTCCTGTATTCCTCTGACCTTCTTATTGACGATGAAACACAGAAACTGCATCGGAATTAAATACAAAAGGCACAATGCCGACTTAAGTACAAGAAAACTGACGCTTCTATCTCTCTATGATTTGAACGATTCCTGTGACACCAGTTATAGATTTCGATACTTCACTTGAGGTTTACTGTATCCCTCTGACCTTCTTATTGACGATGAAACCCAGAAATTGCATCGGAATTGGATACAAAAGGCACAATGCCGTCTTCGGTACGAGAAGACTAACCTTTCTTACTGTCTATGTTTAGAAGCATTCCTGTGACACTAGTTATAGATTCCGATGCTTCGCTTAAGGATTACTGTATCCCTCTGACCTTCTTATTGACGATGAAACACAGAAATCGCATCGGAGTTAAATACAAAGGGAACAATGCCGACTTAAGTACTAGAAGACTGACTCTTCGTACTCCCTATGTTTTGAACCATTCTGTGACACTAGTTATAGATTCCGATGCTTCACTTCAGGTTTACTGAATCCCTCTGACCTTCGTATTGACGATGAAACACAGAAATTGCATCGGAATTAAATACAAAAGGCTCAATGCCGACTCAAGTATAAGAAGACTGGCTCCTCTTACCGTCTATGTTTTGAAACATTCCTGCTACACTAGTTATAGATTCCGTTGCTTCACTTCAGGTTTACTGTATCCCTCTGACCTACTTATTGACGATGAAACACAGAAATTTCATCGGAATTAAATACAAAAGGCACAATGCCGACTTAAGAACAAAAAGACTGACTCTTCTTACTCTCTATGTTTTGAACCATTCCTGTTACACTAGTTAGCGATTCCGATGCTTCACTTCAGGTTTACTGTATCCCTCTGACCTTCTTATTGGCGATGAAGCACAGAAATTGCATCGGAATTAAATAGAAAAGGCACAATGCCGATTTAAGTACAAGAAGACTGACACTTCTTACTATCTACGTATTGAACCATTCCTGTGACACTAGTTATAGATTCCGAAGCTTCACTTCAGGTTTACTGTATCCCTCTGACCTTCTTATTGACGATGAAGCACAGAAATTGCATCGGAATTAAATAGAAAAGGCACAATGCCGACTCAAGTACAAGAAGACTGGCTCTTCTTACTGTCTATGTTTTGAACCATTCCTGTGACAGTAGTTACGGATTCCGATGCTTCACTTCAGGTTTACTGTATCCCTCTGACCTTCTTATTGACGAAGAAACACGGAAATTGCATCGGAATTAAATACAAAAGGCACAATGCCGAATTAAGTACAAGTAAACTGACTCTTCTTACTGTCTATGATTTGAACCATTCCTGTGACACTAGTTATAGATTCCGATGCTTCACATCAGGTTTACTGTATCCCTCTGACCTTCCTATTGACGATGAAACACAGAAATTTCATCGGAATTAAATAGAAAAGGCACAATGCCGACTCAAGTACAAGAAGACCGGCTCTTCTTACTGTCTATGTTTTGAACCATTCCTGTGACAGTAGTTACGGATTCCGATGCTTCACTTCAGGTTTACTGTATCCCTCTGACCTTCTTATTGACGATGAATCACAGAAATTTCATCGGAAATAAATACAAAAGGCACAATGCCGACATAAGTACAAGAAAACTGACTCTTCTTACTGTGTATTTTTTGAACCATTCCTGTGACACTAGTTATAGATTCCGATGCTTCACTTCAGGTTTCCTGTATTCCTCTGACCTTCTTATTGACGATGAAACACAGAAACTGCATCGGAATTAAATACAAAAGGCACAATGCCGACTTAAGTACAAGAAAACTGACGCTTCTATCTCTCTATGATTTGAACGATTCCTGTGACACCAGTTATAGATTTCGATACTTCACTTGAGGTTTACTGTATCCCTCTGACCTTCTTATTGACGATGAAACCCAGAAATTGCATCGGAATTGGATACAAAAGGCACAATGCCGTCTTCGGTACGAGAAGACTAACCTTTCTTACTGTCTATGTTTAGAAGCATTCCTGTGACACTAGTTATAGATTCCGATGCTTCGCTTAAGGATTACTGTATCCCTCTGACCTTCTTATTGACGATGAAACACAGAAATCGCATCGGAGTTAAATACAAAGGGAACAATGCCGACTTAAGTACTAGAAGACTGACTCTTCGTACTCCCTATGTTTTGAACCATTCTGTGACACTAGTTATAGATTCCGATGCTTCACTTCAGGTTTACTGAATCCCTCTGACCTTCGTATTGACGATGAAACACAGAAATTGCATCGGAATTAAATACAAAAGGCTCAATGCCGACTCAAGTATAAGAAGACTGGCTCCTCTTACCGTCTATGTTTTGAAACATTCCTGCTACACTAGTTATAGATTCCGTTGCTTCACTTCAGGTTTACTGTATCCCTCTGACCTACTTATTGACGATGAAACACAGAAATTTCATCGGAATTAAATACAAAAGGCACAATGCCGACTTAAGAACAAAAAGACTGACTCTTCTTACTCTCTATGTTTTGAACCATTCCTGTTACACTAGTTAGCGATTCCGATGCTTCACTTCAGGTTTACTGTATCCCTCTGACCTTCTTATTGGCGATGAAGCACAGAAATTGCATCGGAATTAAATAGAAAAGGCACAATGCCGATTTAAGTACAAGAAGACTGACACTTCTTACTATCTACGTATTGAACCATTCCTGTGACACTAGTTATAGATTCCGAAGCTTCACTTCAGGTTTACTGTATCCCTCTGACCTTCTTATTGACGATGAAGCACAGAAATTGCATCGGAATTAAATAGAAAAGGCACAATGCCGACTCAAGTACAAGAAGACTGGCTCTTCTTACTGTCTATGTTTTGAACCATTCCTGTGACAGTAGTTACGGATTCCGATGCTTCACTTCAGGTTTACTGTATCCCTCTGACCTTCTTATTGACGAAGAAACACGGAAATTGCATCGGAATGAAATACAAAAGGCACAATGCCGAATTAAGTACAAGTAAACTGACTCTTCTTACTGTCTATGATTTGAACCATTCCTGTGACACTAGTTATAGATTCCGATGCTTCACATCAGGTTTACTGTATCCCTCTGACCTTCCTATTGACGATGAAACACAGAAATTTCATCGGAATTAAATAGAAAAGGCACAATGCCGACTCAAGTACAAGAAGACCGGCTCTTCTTACTGTCTATGTTTTGAACCATTCCTGTGACAGTAGTTACGGATTCCGATGCTTCACTTCAGGTTTACTGTATCCCTCTGACCTTCTTATTGACGATGAATCACAGAAATTTCATCGGAAATAAATACAAAAGGCACAATGCCGACATAAGTACAAGAAAACTGACTCTTCTTACTGTGTATTTTTTGAACCATTCCTGTGACACTAGTTATAGATTCCGATGCTTCACTTCAGGTTTCCTGTATTCCTCTGACCTTCTTATTGACGATGAAGCACAGAAATTGCATCGGAATTAAATAGAAAAGGCACAATGCCGACTTAAGTACAAGAAAACTGACTCTTCTTACTGTCTATGTTTTGAACCATTCCTGTGACGCTAGTTATAGATTCCGATGCTTCACTTCAGGTTTACTGTATCCCTCTGACCGTCTTATTGTGGATGAAACACAGAAATTGCATCGGAATTAAATACAAAAGGCACAATGCCGACTCAAGTACAAGAAGACTGGCTCTTGTTACTGTCTACGTTTTGAACCTTTCCTGTGAGACCGGTTTTAGATTCCGATGCTTCACTGCAGGTTTACTGTATCCCTCTGACCTTCTTATTGACGAGGAAACACAGAAATTGCATCGGAATTAAATACAAGAGGCACAATGCCGACTTATGTACGAGAAGACTGACTCTTCTTACTGTCTAAGATTTGTACCTTTCCTGTGAGACCGTTTTTAGATTCCGATGCTTCACTGCAGGTTTACTGTATCCCTTGGCCCTTCTTATTGTCGACGAAACACAGAAATTGCATCGGAAGTAAATAGAAAAGGCACAATGCCGAATGAAGTACAAGAAAACTGACTCTTCTTACTGTCTATGTTGTGAACCATACCCGTGACACTTGCTATAGATTCCGATGCTTCACTTCAGGTTTACTCTATCCCTCTGATCGTCTTATTGACGATGAAACACAGAAATTGCATCCGAAATTAATACAAAAGGCACAATGCCGACTTAATTATAAGAAAACTGACTCTTCTTACTGTCTATGCTTTGAACCATTCCTGTGACACTAGTTATGGATTCCGATGCTTTACTTCAGGTTTACTGTATCCCTCTGATCTTCATATTGACGATGAAACACAGGAATAGCAACGGAATTAAATACAAAGGGCAAAAAGCCGGCTTAAGTACAAGAAAACTGACTCTTCTTATTGTCTATGTTTTGAACCATTCCTGTGACACTAGTTACAGATTCCGATGCTTCACTTCAGGTTTACTGTATCCCTCTGACCTTCTTATTTACGATGAAACACAGAAATTGCTTCGGAATTAAATACAAAAGGCACAATGCCGACTTAAGTACAAGTAATCTGACGTTTCTTACTGTTTATGTTTTGAACCATTCCTGTGACACTAGTTATAGATTCTGATGCTTCACTTCAGGTTTACTGTATCCCTCTGATCTTCTTATTGACGATGAAACACAGATATTGCATCGGAATAAAAATCCAAAAGGCTCAATGCCGACTTAAGTACAAGAAGTCTGACCTTTCTTACTGTCTATGTTTTAACCATTCCTGTGACACTAGTTATGGATTCCGATGCTTCACTTCAGGTTTACTGTATCCCTCAGACCTTCTTATAGACGATGAAACACAGAAATTGCATCGGAAATAAATACAAAAGGCACAATGCCGACTTAAGGACAAGAAAACTGACTCTTCTTACTGCCTATGTTTTGATCCATTCCTGTGACACTAGTTATAGATTCAGATGCTTCACTTCAGGTATACTGTATCCCTCCGACCGTCTTATTGACGATGAAACACAGAAATTGCATCGGATTTAAATACAAAAGGCACAATGCCGACTCAAGTACCAGAAGACTGGCTCTTCTTACTGTCTATGTTATGAACCTTTCCTGTGAGACCGGTTGTAGATCCCGATGCTTCACATCATGTTTACTGTTTCCCTTGGACCTTCTTATTGACGACGAAACACAGAAATTGCATCGGAATTAAATAGAAACGGAACAATGACGGGTTAAGTACAAGAAAACTGAATCTTCATACTGTCTATGTTTTGTACCATTCCTGTGACACTAGTTATAGATTCCGATGCTTCACATCAGGTTTACTGTATCCCTCTGACCTTCTTATTGACAATGAAACACAGAAATTGCATCGGAATTAAATACAAAAGGCACAATGCCGAATTAAGTACAAGTTAACTGACTCTTCTTACTGTCTATGATTTGCACCATTCCTGTGACACTAGTTATAGATTCCGAAGCTTCACTGCAGGTTTACTGTATCCCTCTGACCTTCTTATTGACGATGAAACACAGAAATTGCATCAGAATTAAATACAAAATGCACAATGCAGACATAAGTACAAGAAAATTTACTCTTCTTACTGTCTATGTTTTGAACCATTCCTGTGAAACAAGTTATGGATTCCGATGCTTCACATCAGGTTTACTGTATCTCTCTGACCTTCTTATTGACGATGAATCACAGAAATTTCATCGGAAATATATACAAAAGGCACAATGCCGACATAAGTACAAGAAAACTGACTCTTCTTACTGTGTATTTTTTGAACCATTCCTGTGACACTAGTTATATGTTCCGATGCTTCACTTCACTTTTCCTGTATTCCTCTGACCTTCTTATTGACGATGAAACACAGAAATTGCATCGGAATTAAATACAAAAGGCACAATGCCGACTTAAGTACAAGAAAACTGACGCTTCTATCTGTCTATGATTTGAACGATTCCTGTGACACCAGTTATAGATTTCGATACTTCACTTCAGGTTTACTGTATCCCTCTGACCTTCTTATCGACGATGAAACCCAGAAATTGCATCGGAATTGGATACAAAAGGCACAATGCCGTCTTAGGTACGAGAAGACTAACCTTTCTTACTGTCTATGTTTAGAAGCATTCCTGTGACACTAGTTATAGATTCCGTTGCTTCACTTCAGGTTTACTGTATCGCTCTGACCTACTTATTGACGATGAAACACAGAAATTGCATCGGAATTCAATACAAAAGGCACAATGCCGACTTAAGAACAAAAAGACAGACTCTTCTTACTCTCTACGTTTTGAACCATTCCTGTTACACTAGTTAGCGATTCCGATGCTTCACTCCAGGTTTACTGTATCCCTCTGACCTTCTTATTGGCGATGAAGCACAGAAATTGCATCGGAATTAAATAGAAAAGGCACAATGCCGATTTAAGTACAAGAAGACTGACACTTCTTACTATCTACGTATTGAACCATTCCTGTGACACTAGTTATAGATTCCGAAGCTGCACTTCAGGTTTACTGTATCCCTCTGACCTTCTTATTGACGATGAAGCACAGAAATTGCATCGGAATTAAATAGAAAAGGCACAATGCCGACTCAAGTACAAGAAGACTGGCTCTTCTTACTGTTTATGTTTTGAACCATTCCTGTGACAGTAGTTACGGATTCCGATGCTTCACTTCAGGTTTACTGTATCCTTCTGACCTTCTTATTGACGAAGAAACACGGAAATTGCATCGGAATTAAATACAAAAGGCACAATGCCGAATTAAGTACAAGTAAACTGACTCTTCTTACTGTCTATGATTTGAACCATTCCTGTGACGCTAGTTATAGATTCCGATGCTTCACATCAGGTTTACTGTATCCCTCTGACCTTCCTATTGACGATGAAACACAGAAATTTCATCGGAATTAAATAGAAAAGGCACAATGCCGACTCAAGTACAAGAAGACTGGCTCTTCTTACTGTCTATGTTTTGAACCATTCCTGTGACAGTAGTTACGGATTCCGATGCTTCACTTCAGGTTTTCTGTATCCCTCTGACCTTCTTATTGACGATGAATCACAGAAATTTCATCGGAAATAAATACAAAAGGCACAACGCCGACATAAGTACAAGAAAACTGACTCTTCTTACTGTGTATTTTTTGAACCATTCCTGTGACACTAGTTATAGATTCCGATGCTTCACTTCAGGTTTCCTGTATTCCTCTGACCTTCTTATTGACGATGAAGCACAGAAATTGCATCGGAATTAAATAGAAAAGGCACAATGCCGACTTAAGTACAAGAAAACTGACTCTTCTTACTGTCTATGTTTTGAACCATTCCTGTGACGCTAGTTATAGATTCCGATGCTTCACTTCAGGTTTACTGTATCCCTCTGACCGTCTTATTGTGGATGAAACACAGAAATTGCATCGGAATTAAATACAAAAGGCACAATGCCGACTCAAGTACAAGAAGACTGGCTCTTGTTACTGTCTACGATTTGAACCTTTCCTGTGAGACCGGTTTTAGATTCCGATGCTTCACTTCAGGTTTACTGTATCGCTCTGACCTTCTTATTGACGAGGAAACACAGAAATTGCATCGGAATTAAATACAAAAGGCACAATGCCGACTTATGTACGAGAAGACTGACTCTTCTTACTGTCTAAGATTTGTACCTTTCCTGTGAGACCGTTTTTAGATTCCGATGCTTCACTGCAGGTTTACTGTATCCCTTGGCCCTTCTTATTGTCGACGAAACACAGAAATTGCATCGGAAGTAAATAGAAAAGGCACAATGCCGAATGAAGTACAAGAAAACTGACTCTTCTTACTGTCTATGTTGTGAACCATACCCGTGACACTTGCTATAGATTCCGATGCTTCACTTCAGGTTTACTCTATCCCTCTGATCGTCTTATTGACGATGAAACACAGAAATTGCATCCGAAATTAATACAAAAGGCACAATGCCGACTTAATTATAAGAAAACTGACTCTTCTTACTGTCTATGCTTTGAACCATTCCTGTGACACTAGTTATGGATTCCGATGCTTTACTTCAGGTTTACTGTATCCCTCTGATCTTCATATTGACGATGAAACACAGGAATAGCAACGGAATTAAATACAAAGGGCACAAAGCCGGCTTAAGTACAAGAAAACTGACTCTTCTTATTGTCTATGTTTTGCACCATTCCTGTGACACTAGTTACAGATTCCAATGCTTCACTTCAGGTTAACTGTATCCCTCTGACCTTCGAATTTACGATGAAACACAGAAATTGCTTCGGAATTAAATACAAAAGGCACAATGCCGACTTAAGTACAAGTAATCTGACGTTTCTTACTGTTTATGTTTTGAACCATTCCTGTGACACTAGTTATAGATTCTGATGCTTCACTTCAGGTTTACTGTATCAATCTGATCTTCTTATTGACGATGAAACACAGATATTGCATCGGAATAAAAATCCAAAAGGCACAATGCCGACTTAAGTACAAGAAGTCTGACCTTTCTTACTGTCTATGTTTTAACCATTCCTGTGACACTAGTTATAGATTCCGATGCTTCACTTCAGGTTTACTGTATCCCTCTGACCTTCTTATAGACGATGAAACACAGAAATTGCATCGGAAATAAATACAAAAGGCACAATGCCGACTTAAGGACAAGAAAACTGACTCTTCTTACTGTCTATGTTTTGAACCATTCCTGTGACACTAGTTATAGATTCAGATGCTTCACTTCAGTTATACTGTATCCCTCCGACCGTCTTATTGACGATGAAACACAGAAATTGCATCGGATTTAAATACAAAAGGCACAATGCCGACTCAAGTACCAGAAGACTGGCTCTTCTTACTGTCTATGTTATGAACCTTTCCTGTGAGACCGGTTTTAGATTCCGATGCTTCACATCAGGTTTACTGTTTCCCTTGGACCTTCTTATTGACGACGAAACACAGAAATTGCATCGGAATTAAATAGAAACGGAACAATGACGGGTTAAGTACAAGAAAACTGAATCTTCATACTGTCTATGTTTTGAACCATTCCTGTGACACTAGTTATAGATTCCGATGTTTCACATCAGGTTTACTGTATCCCTCTGACCTTCTTATTGACGATGAAACACAGAATTGCATCGGAATTAAATACAAAAGGTACAATGCCGAATTAAGTACAAGTTAACTGACTCTTCTTACTGTCTATGATTTGCACCATTCCTGTGACACTAGTTATAGATTCCGAAGCTTCACTGCAGGTTTACTGTATACCTCTGACCTTCTTATTGACGATGAAACACAGAAATTGCATCAGAATTAAATACAAAATGCACAATGCAGACATAAGTACAAGAAAATTTACTCTTCTTACTGTGTATTTTTTGAACCATTCCTGTGACACTAGTTATAGATTCCGATGCTTCACTTCAGGTTTCCTGTATTCCTCTGACCTTCTTATTGACGATGAAACACAGAAATTGCATCGGAATCAAATACAAAAGGCACAATGCCGACTTAAGTACAAGAAAACTGACGCTTCTATCTGTCTATGATTTGAACGATTCCTGTGACACCAGTTATAGATTTCGATACTTCACTTCAGGTTTACTGTATCCCTCTGACCTTCTTATTGACGATGAAACCCAGAAATTGCATCGGAATTGGATACAAAAGGCACAATGCCGTCTTAGGTACGAGAAGACTAACCTTTCTTACTGTCTAGGTTTAGAAGCATTCCTGTGACACTAGTTATAGATCCCGTTGCTTCACTTCAGGTTTACTGTATCGCTCTGACCTACTTATTGACGATGAAACACAGAAATTCCATCGGAATTCAATACAAAAGGCACAATGCCGACTTAAGAACAAAAAGACTGACTCTTCTTACTCTCTACGTTTTGAACCATTCCTGTTACACTAGTTAGCGATTCCGATGCTTCACTTCAGGTTTACTGTATCACTCTGACCTTCTTATTGGCGATGAAGCACAGAAATTGCATCGGAATTAAATAGAAAAGGCACAATGCCGATTTAAGTACAAGAAGACTGACACTTCTTACTATCTACGTATTGAACCATTCCTGTGACACTAGTTATAGATTCCGAAGCTGCACTTCAGGTTTACTGTATACCTCTGACCTTCTTATTGACGATGAAGCACAGAAATTGCATCGGAATTAAATAGAAAAGGCACAATGCCGACTCAAGTACAAGAAGACTGGCTCTTCTTACTGTCTATGTTTTGAACCATTCCTGTGACAGTAGTTACGGATTCCGATGCTTCACTTCAGGTTTACTGTATCCCTCTGACCTTCTTATTGACGAAGAAACACGGAAATTGCATCGGAATTAAATACAAGAGGCAGAATGCCGAATTAAGTACAAGTAAACTGACTCTTCTTACTGTCTATGATTTGAACCATTCCTGTGACACTAGTTATAGATTCCGATGCTTCACATCAGGTTTACTGTATCCCTCTGACCTTCCTATTGACGATGAAACACAGAAATTTCATCGGAATTAAATAGAAAAGCCACAATGCCGACATAAGTACAAGAAAACCGACTCTTCTTAATGTCTATGTTTTGAACCATTCCTGTGTCACTAGTTATAGATTCCGATGCCTCACTTCAGGTTTACTGTATCCCTCTGACCTTCTTATTGACGATGAAACACAGAAATTGCAGCGGAATTAAATACAAAAGGCACATTGCCGACTTAAGTACAAGAAAACTGACGCTTCTTACTGTCTATGATTCGAACCATTCCTCTGACACTAGTTAAAGATTCCGATACTTCACTTCAGGTTTACTGTATCCCTCTGACCTTCTTATTGACGATGAAACACTGAAATTGCATCGGAATTAATTTCAAAAGGCACAATGCCGACCTAAGTACAAGAAAACTGACTCTTCTTACTGTCTATGTTCTGAACCAGTCCTGTGACACTAGTTATAGATTCCGATGCTTCACTTCAGGTTTACTGTATCCCTCTGACCTTCCTATTGACGATGAAACACAGATATTGCATGGGAATTCAATACAAAAGGCACAATGCCGACTCAAGTACAAGAAGATTGCCTCTTCTTACTATCTATGTTTTGAACCTTTTCTGTGAGACAGGTTTCAGATTCCAATGCTTCACTTCAGGTTTACTGTATGATTTGGACCTTCTTGTTGACGATGAAACACAGAAATTGCATCGGAATTAAATACAAAACGCACAATGCCGACCTAAGTACAAGAAAACTGACTCTTCTTACTGTCTATGTTTTGAACCATTCCTGTGACACTAGTTATAGATTCCGATGCTTCACTTCAGGATTACTGTATCCCTCTGACCTACTTATTAACGATGAAACACAGATATTGCATGGGAATTCAATACAAAAGGCTCATTGCCGGCTCAAGTACAAGAAGACTGCCTCTTCTTACTGTCTATGTTTTAAACCTTTCCTGTGAGACCGGTTATGGATTCCGATGCTTCACTTCAGGTTTACTGTATCCCTCTGACCTTCTTATTCACGATGAAACACAGATATTGCATGGGAATTCAATACAAAAGGCTCAATGCCGACCTAAGTACAAGAAAACTGACACTTCTTACAGTCTATGATTTGAAAAATTCCTGTGACACTAGTTATAGATTCCGATGCTTCACTTCAGGTTTACTGTATCCCTCTGACCTTCGTATTAACGATGAAACACAGAAATTGCATCGGAATTAAATAGAAGAGGCACAATGCCGACTTAAGTACAAGAAAACTGACTCTTCTTACTGTCTATGCTTTGAACCATTCATGTGACACTAGTTACAGTTTCCGATGCTTCACTTCAGGTTTACTGTATCCCTCTGACCTTCTTATTGACGATGAAACACAGAAATTGCATCGGAATTAAATACAAAAGGCACAATGCCGACGTATGTACAAGAAAACTGACTGTTCTTACTGTCTAAGTTTTGAACCACTCCTGTGACACTAGATATAGATTCCGATGCTTCACTTCAGGTTTACTGTATCCCTCTGACATTATTATTGACGATGAAACACAGAAATTGCATCGGAATTAAATAGAATATGCACAATGCCGACTTACGTACAAGAAAACTGACTCTTCTTACTGTCTATGTTTTGAACCATTCCTTTGACACTAGTTATAGATTCCGATGCTTCACTTCAGGTTTACTGTATCCCTCGGACCTTCTTATTGACGATGAAACACAGAAATTGCATCGGAATTAAATACAAAATGCACAATGCCGACTCAAGTACTAGAAAACTGGCTCTTCTTACTGTCTATGTTTTGAACCTTTCCTGTGAGACCTTTCCTGTGAGACCAGTTTTAGATTCCGATTCTTGACTTCAGGTTTACTGTATCCCTTGGACCCTCTTATTGACGATGAAACATAGAATTTGCATCGGAATTAAATAGGAAACGCACAATGCCAACTTAAGTACAAGAAAACTGACTCTTCTTCCTGTGTATGTTTTTAACCATTCCTGTGACTCTAGTTATAGATTCCGAAGCTTCACTTCAGGTTTACTGTATCCCTCTGACCTTCTTATTGACGATGAAAAACAGCGGTTGCATCGGAATTAAATACAAAACGCACAATGCCGACTTAAGTACAAGAAAACTGACTCTTCTTACTGTCTATGTTTTGAACCATTCCTGTGACACTAGTTATAGATTCCGATGCTTCACTTCAGTTTTACTGTATCCCTCTAACAATCTTATTCACGATGAAACACAGAAATTACATCGGAATTAAATACAAAAGGCACAATGGAGACTTAAGTACAAGAAAACTGACTCTTCTTACTATCTATGTTTTGAACCATTCCTGTGACACTAGTTATAGATTCCGATGCTTCACTTCAGGTTTACTGTATCCCTCTGACCTTCTTATTGACGATGAAACACAGAAAATGCATCGGAATTAAATACAAATGGGACAAAGCCGACTTAAGTACAAGAAAACTGACGCTTCTTACTGTCTATGGTTTGAACCATTCCTCTGACACTAGTTATAGATTCCGATACTTCACTTCAGGTTTACTGTATCCCTCTGACCTTCTTATTGACGATGAAACACTGAAATTGCATCGGAATTAAATACAAAAGGCACAATGCCGACTTAGGTACAAGAAAACTGACTCTTATTACTGTCTATGTTTTGAACCATTCCTGTGACACTAGTTATAGATTCCGTTGCTTCACTTCAGGTCTACTGTATCCCTCTGACCTTCTCATTGACGACGAAACACAGTAATTGCATGGGAATTCAATACAAAAGGATCAATGCCGACTCAAGTACAAGTAGACAGGCTCTTCTTACTGTCTATGTCTTGAACCTTTCCTGTGGCACCGGTTTTGGATTCCGATGCCTCACTTCAGGTTTACTGTATACCTTGGACCTTCTTATCGACGACGAAACACAGAAATTGCATCGGAATTAAATACAAAACACACAATGCCGACCTAAGTACAAGAAAACTGACACTTCTTAGTGTCTATGATTAGAACCATTCCTGTGACACTAGTTATAGATTCCGATGCTTCACTTCAAGTTTACTGTATCCCTCTGACCTTCGTATTGACGATGAAACACAGAAATTGCATCGGATTTAAATAAAAGAGGCACAATGCCGACTTAAGTACAAGAAAACTGACTCTTCTTACTGTCTATGTTTTGAACCATTCATGTGACACTAGTTATAGTTTCCGATGCTTCACTTCAGGTTTACTGTCTCCCTCTGACCTTCTTATTGACGATGTAACACAGAAATTGCATCGGAATTAAATACAAAAGGCACAATGCCGACGTATGTACAAGAAAACTGACTGTTCTTACTGTCTAAGTTTTGAACCACTCCTGTGACACTAGATATAGATTCCAATGCTTCACTTCAGGTTTACTGTATCCCTCTGACCTTCTTATTGACGATGTAACACAGAAATTGCATCGGAATTAAATACAAAAGGCACAATGCCGACGTATGTACAAGAAAACTGACTGTTCTTACTGTCTAAGTTTTGAACCACTCCTGTGACACTAGATATAGATTCCAATGCTTCACTTCAGGTTTACTGTATCCCTCTGACATTCTTATTGACGATGAAACACAGAAATTGCATCGGAATTAAATACAAAAGGCACAATGCCGACGTATGTACAAGAAAACTGACTGTTCTTACTGTCTATGTTTTGAAAGACTCCTGTGACACTAGATATAGATTCCGATGCTTCACTTCATTTTTACTGTATACGTCTGACATTCTTATTGACGATGAAACGCAGTAGTTGCATTGGAATTAAATAGAAAAGGCACTATGCCGACTTATGTACAAGAAAACTGACTCTTCTTACTGTCTATGTTTTGAACCATACCTGTGACACTAGTTATAGATTCCGATGCTTCACTTCAGGTTTACTCTATCCATGTGACCGTCTTATTGACGATGAAACACAGAAATTGCATCGGAATTAAACACAAAAGGCGCAATGCCGACTCAAGTGCCAGCGGAATGGCTTTTCTTACTGTCTCTGTTATGAACCTTTCCTGTGAGACCGGTGTTAGATTCCGATGCTTCACTTCAGGTTTACTGTATCCCTTGGACGTTCTTATTGACGACGAAACACAGAAATTGCATCGAAATTAAATAGAAAAGGCACAATGTCGGGTTAAGTGCAAGAAAACTGACTCCTGTTACTGTCTATGTTTTGAACCATACCTGTGACACTAGTTATAGATTCCGATGCTTCACTTCAGGTTTACTGTATCCCTCTGACCTTCTTATTGACGATGAAACACAGAAATTTCATCGGAATTAAATAGAAAAGCCACAATGCCGACATAAGTACAAGAAAACTGACTCTTCTTAATGTCTATGTTTTGAACCATTCCTGTGACACTAGTTATAGATTCCGATGCCTCACTTCAGGTTTACTGTATCCCTCTGACCTTCTTATTGACGATGAAACACAGAAATTGCAGCGGAATTAAATACAAAAGGCACATTGCCGACTTAAGTACAAGAAAACTGACGCTTCTTACTGTCTATGATTCGAACCATTCCTCTGACACTAGTTAAAGATTCCGATACTTCACTTCAGGTTTACTGTATCCCTCTGACCTTCTTATTGACGATGAAACACTGAAATTGCATCGGAATTAAATACAAAAGGCACAATGCCGACCTAAGTACAAGAAAACTGACTCTTCTTACTGTCTATGTTCTGAACCAGTCCTGTGACACTAGTTATAGATTCCGATGCTTCACTTCAGGTTTACTGTATCCCTCGACCTTCCTATTTACGATGAAACACAGATATTGCATGGGAATTCAATACAAAAGGCACAATGCCGACTCAAGTACAAGAAGATTGCCTCTTCTTACTATCTATGTTTTGAACCTTTCCTGTGAGACAGGTTTCAGATTCCAATGCTTCACTTCAGGTTTACTGTATGATTTGGACCTTCTTGTTGACGATCAAACACAGAAATTGCATCGGAATTAAATACAAAACGCACAATGCCGACATAAGTACAAGAAAACTGACTCTTCTCACTGTCTATGTATTGAACCATTCCTGTGACACTAGTTATAGATTCCGATGCTTCACTTCAGGATTACTGTATCCCTCTGACCTACGTATTAACGATGAAACACAGATATTGCATGGGAATTCAATACAAAAGGCTCATTGCCGGCTCAAGTACAAGAAGACTGCCTCTTCTTACTGTCTATGTTTGAAACCTTTCCTGTGAGACCGGTTATGGATTCCGATGCTTCACTTCAGGTTTACTGTATCCCTCTGACCTTCTTATTGACGATGAAACACAGATATTGCATGGGAATTGAATACAAAAGGCTCAATGCCGACTCAAGTACAAGAAGACTGCCACATCTTACTGTCTATGTTTTGAACCTTTCCTGTGAGATCGCTTTTAGATTCCGATGCTTCACTTCAGGTTTACTGTATGCCTTGGACCTTCTTATTGACGAAGAAACACAGAAATTGCATCGGAAGTAAATACAAAACGCACAATGCCGACCTAAGTACAATAAAAACTGACACTTCTTACAGTCTATGATTTGAAAATTCCTGTGACACTAGTTATAGATTCCGATGCTTCACTTCAGGTTTACTGTATCCCTCTGACCTTCGTATTAACGATGAAACACAGAAATTGCATCGGAATTAAATAGAAGAGGCACAATGCCGACTTAAGTACAAGAAAACTGACTCTTCTTACTGTCTATGCTGTGAACCATTCATGTGACACTAGTTACATTTTCCGATGCTTCACTTCAGGTTTACTGTATCCCTCTGACCTTCTTATTGACGATGAAACACAGAAATTGCATCGGAATTAAATACAAAAGGCACAATGCCGACGTATGTACAAGAAAACTGACTGTTCTTACTGTCTAAGTTTTGAACCACTCCTGTGACACTAGATATAGATTCCGATGCTTCACTTCAGGTTTACTGTATCCCTCTGACATTCTTATTGACGATGAAACACAGAAATTGCATCGGAATTAAATAGAATATGCACAATGCCGACTTATGTACAAGAAAACTGACTCTTCTTACTGTCTATGTTTTGAACCATTCCTGTGACACTAGTTGTAGATTCCGATGCTTCACTTCAGGTTTACTGTATCCCTCGGACCTTCTTATTGACGATGAAACACAGAAATTGCATCGGAATTAAATACAAAATGCACAATGCCGACTCAAGTACTAGAAAACTGGCTCTTCTTACTGTCTATGTTTTGAACCTTTCCTGTGAGACCAGTTTTAGATTCCGATGCTTGACTTCAGGTTTAGTGTATCCCTTGGACCCTCTTATTGACGATGAAACATAGAATTTGCATCGGAATTAAATAGGAAACGCACAATGCCAACTTAAGTACAAGAAAACTGACTCTTCTTCCTGTGTATGTTTTTAACCATTCCTGTGACTCTAGTTATAGATTCCGAAGCTTCACTTCAGGTTTACTGTATCCCTCTGACCTTCTTATTGACGATGAAAAACAGCGGTTGCATCGGAATTAAATACGAAACGCACAATGGAGACTTAAGTACAAGAAAACTGACTCTTCTTACTATCTATGTTTTGAACCATTCCTGTGACACTAGTTATAGATTCCGATGCTTCACTTCAGGTTTACTGTATCCCTCTGACCTTCTTATTGACGATGAAACACAGAAAATGCATCGGAATTAGATACAAAAGGCACAAAGCCGACTTAAGTACAAGAAAACTGACGCTTCTTACTGTCTATGATTTGAACCATTCCTCTGACACTAGTTATAGATTCCGATACTTCACTTCAGGTTTACTGTATCCCTCTGACCTTCTTATTGACGATGAAACACTGAAATTGCATCGGAATTAAATACAAAAGGCACAATGCCGACTTAGGTACAAGAAAACTGACTCTTATTACTGTCTATGTTTTGGACCATTCCTGTGACACTAGTTATAGAATCCGTTGCTTCACTTCAGGTCTACTGTATCCCTCTGACCTTCTTATTGACGATGAAACACAGTAATTGCATGGGAATTCAATACAAAAGGCTCAATGCCGACTCAAGTACAAGTAGACAGGCTCTTCTTACTGTCTATGTCTTGAACCTTTCCTGTGAGACCGGTTTTGGATTCCGATGCCTCACTTCAGGTTTACTGTATACCTTGGACCTTCTTATCGACGACGAAACACAGAAATTGCATCGGAATTAAATACAAAACACACAATGCCGACCTAAGTACAAGAAAACTGACACTTCTTAGTGTCTATGATTAGAACCATTCCTGTGACACTAGTTATAGATTCCGATGCTTCACTTCAAGTTTACTGTATCCCTCTGACATTCGTATTGACGATGAAACACAGAAATTGCATCGGATTTAAATAGAAGAGGCACAATGCCGACTTAAGTACAAGTAAACTGACTCTTCTTACTGTCTATGTTTTGAACCATTCATGTGACACTAGTTATAGTTTCCGATGCTTCACTTCAGGTTTACTGTATCCCTCTGACCTTCTTATTGACGATGAAACACAGAAATTGCATCGGAATTAAATACAAAAGGCACAATGCCGACATAAGTACATGAAAACTGACTGTTCTTACTGTCTATGTTTTGAACCACTCCTGTGACACTAGATATAGATTCCGATGCTTCATTTCATTTTTACTGTATACGTCTGACATTCTTATTGACGATGAAACGCAGTAGTTGCATCGGAATTAAATAGAAAAGGCACTATGCCGTCTTATGTACAAGAAAACTGACTCTTCTTACTGTCTATGTTTTGAACCACACCTGTGACACTAGTTATAGATTCCGATGCTTCACTTCAGGTTTACTCTATCCATGTGACCGTCTTATTGACGATGAAACCCAGAAATTGCATCGGAATTAAATACAAAAGGCGCAATGCCGACTCAAGTGCCAGAGGACTGGCTCTTCTTACTGTCTCTGTTATGAACCTTTCCTGTGAGACCGGTGTTAGATTCCGATGCTTCACTTCAGGTTTACTGTATCCCTTGGACCTTCTTATTGACGACGAAACACAGAAATTGCATCGGAATTAAATAGAAAAGGCACAATGTAGGGTTAAGTGCAAGAAAACTGACTCCTGTTACTGTCTATGTTTTGAACCATTCCTGTGACACTAGTTATAGATTCCGATGCATCACTTCAGGTTTACTGTATCCCTCTGACCTTCTTATTGACGCTGAAACACAGAAATTGCATTGGAATTAAATGAAAAAGGCACAATGACGACTTAATTATAAGAAAACTGACTCTACTTACTGTCTATGAATTGAGCCATTCCTGTGAGACTAGTTATAGATCCCGATGCTTCACTTCAGGTTTACTGTGTCCCTCTGACCTACTTATTGACCATGAAACACAGAAATTGCATCGGAAGTAAATACAAAAGGCACTTTGGCGACTCAAGTACAGGAAGATCGGCTCATTTTACTGTCTATGTTTTGAACCTTTCCTGTGAGACCGGTATTAGATTCCGATGCTTCACTTCTGGTTTACTGTATTCCTTGGACCTTCTTATTGACGACGAAACACAGAAATTGCATCGGAATTAAATAGAAAAGGCACAATGTCGGGTTAAGTGCAAGAAAACTGACTCCTGTTACTGTCTATGTTTTGAACCATTCCTGTGACACTAGTTATAGATTCCGATGCATCACTTCAGGTTTACTGTATCCCTCTGACCTTCTTATTGAAGATTGAAACACAAAAATTGCATCGGAATTAAATACAAAAGTCACAATGCAGACTTCAGTACAAGAAAACTGACTCTTCTTACTGTCTATGTTTTGAACCATTCCTGTGACGCTAGTTATAGATTCCGATGCTTCACTTCAGGTTTACTGTATCCCTCTGACCGCCTTATTGACGATGAAACACAGAAATTTCATCGGAATTAAATTCAAAAGGCACAATGCCAACTTAAGTACAAGTAAAATGACTCTTCTTACTGTCTATGTTTTGAACCTTTCCTGTGACAGTACTTATAGATTCCGATGCTTCACTTCAGGTTTACTGTATCCCTCTGACCTTCTAATTGACGATGAAACACAGAAATTGCAGCGGAACTAAATACAAAAGGCACAATACCGAATTAAGTACAACAAAACTGACTCTTCTTACTGTCTATGTTTTGAACCTTTCCTGTGACACTAGTTATAGCTTCCGATACTTCACTTAAGGTTTACTGTATCCCTCTGACCTTCTTCTTGGCGATGAAACCCAGAAATTGCAACGGAATTAAATACAAAAGGCACAATGCCGACTTAAGTACAAGAAAACTGACTCTTCTTACTGTCTATGTTTTGAACCATTCCTGTGACACTAGTGATAGATACCGATGCTTCACTTCAGGTTTACTGTATCCGTCTGACCTTCGTATTGACGATGAAACACAGAAATTGCATCGGAAATAAACACAAAAGGCACTTTGACGACTCAAGTACAGGCAGATCGGCTCATCTTACTGTCTATGTTTTGAACGTTTCCTGTGAGACCAGCTTTAGATTCCGATGCTTGACTTCAGGTTTTCTGTATCCCTTGGACCTTCGTATTGACGATCAAACACAGAAATTGCATCGGAATTAAATACAAAAGTCACAATGTCGACTTTAGTACAAGAAAACTGACTCTTCTTACAGTCTATGATTTGAACCATTCCTGTGACACTAGTTATAGATTCCGATGCTTCACATAAGGTTTACGGTATCCCTCCGACCTTCTTATTGACGATGTAACCCAGAAATTGCATCGGATTTAAATAGAAAACGCACAATGCCAACTTAAGTACCAGAAAACTGACTCTTCTTACTGTGTATGTTTTTAACCATTCCTGTGACTCTAGTTATAGATTCCGATGCTTCACTTCAGGTTTACTGTATCCCTCTGACCTTCTTATTGACGATGAGAAACAGCAGTTGCATCGGAATTAAATACAAAACGCACAATGCCGACTTAAGTACAAGAAAACTGACTCTTCTTACTGTCTATGATTTGAACCATTCCTGTATTACTAGTTATAGATTCCGATGCTTCACTTCAGGTTTACTGTATCCCTCTAACCTTCTTATTGACGATGGAACACAGAAATTACATCATAATTAAGTACAAAAGGCACAATGCCGACATAAATACAAGAAAACTGACTCTTCTTACTGCCTATGTTTTGAACCATTCCTGTGACACTAGTTATAGATTCCGATGCTTCACTTCAGTTTTACTCTATCCATGTGACCGTCTTATTGACGATGAAACACAGAAATTGCATCGGAATTAAATATAAAAGGCGCAATGCCGACCCAAGTGCCAGAGGACTGGCTCTTCTTACTGTCTCTGTTATGAACCTTCCCTGTGAGACCGGTATTAGATTCCGATGCTTCACTTCAGGTTTACTGTATCCCTTGGACCTTCTTATTGACGACGAAACACAGAAATTGCATCGGAATTAAATAGAAAAGGCACAATGTCGGGTTAAGTGCAAGAAAACTGACTCCTGTTTTTGTCTATGATTTGAACCATTCCTGTGACACTAGTTATAGATTCCGATGCATCACTTCAGGTTTACTGTATCCCTCTGACCTTCTTATTGACGCTGAAACACAGAAATTGCATTGGAATTAAATACAAAAGGCACAATGACGACTTAATTATAAGAAAACTTACTCTACTTACTGTCTATGAATTGAGCCATTCCTGTGAGACTAGTTATAGATCCCGATGCTTCACTTCAGGTTTACTGTATCCCTCTGACCTTCTTATTGACCATGAAACACAGAAATTGCATCGGAAGTAAATACAAAAGGCACTTTGGCGACTCAAGTACAGGAAGATCGGCTCATCTTACTGTCTATGTTTTGAACCTTTCCTGTGAGACCAGCTTTAGATTCCGATGCTTGACTTCAGGTATACTGTATCCCTTGGACCTTCTTATTGATGATCTAACACGGAAATTGCATCGGAATTAAATACAAAAGCCGCAATGCCGACTCAAGTGCCAGAGGACTGGCTCTTCTTACTGTCTATGTTATGAACCTCTCCTGTGAGACCGGTATTAGATTCCGATGCTTCACTTCTGGTTTACTGTATCCCTTCACCTTCTTATTGACGACGAAACACAGAAACTGCATCGGAATTAAATAGAAAAGGCACAATGTCGGGTTAAGTGCAAGAAAACTGACTCCTGTTACTGTCTATGTTTTGAACCATTCTGTGACACTAGTTATAGATTCCGATGCATCACTTCAGGTTTACTGTATCCCTCTGACCTTCTTATTGAAGATTGAAACACAGAAATTGCATCGGAATTAAATACAAAAGTCACAATGCAGACTTAAGTACAAGAAAACTGACTCTTCTTACTGTCTATGTTTTGAACCATTCCTGTGACGCTAGTTATAGATTCCGATGCTTCACTTCAGGTTTACTGTATCCCTCTGACCGCCTTATTGATGATGAAACACAGAAATTTCATCGGAATTAAATTCAAAAGGCACCATGCCAACTTAAGTACAAGTAAAATGACTCTTCTTACTGTCTATGTTTTGAACCTTTCCTGTGACCGTACTTATAGATTCCGATGCTTCACTTCAGGTTTACTGTATCCCTCTGACCTTCTAATTGACGATGAAACACAGAAATTGCATCGGAATTAAATACAAAAGGCACAATACCGAATTAAGTACAACAAAACTGACTCTTCTTACTGTCTATGTTTTGAACCTTTCCTGTGACACTAGTTATAGCTTCCGATACTTCACTTAAGGTTTACTGTATCCCTCTGACCTTCTTCTTGTCGATGAAACCCAGAAATTGCATCGGAATTAAATACAAAAGGCACAATGCCGACTCAAGTACAAGAAAACTGGCTCTTCTTACTGTCTATGTTTTGAACCATTCCTGTGACACTAGTGATAGATACCGATGCTTCACTTCAGGTTTACTGTATCCGCCTGACCTTCGTATTGACGATGAAACACAGAAATTGCATCGGAAATAAACACAAAAGGCACTTTGACGACTCAAGTACAGGAAGATCGGCTCATCTTACTGTCTATGTTTTGAACCTTTCCTGTGAGACCAGCTTTAGATTCCGATGCTTGACTTCAGGTTTACTGTATCCCTTGGACCTTCGTATTGACGATCAAACACAGAAATAGCATCGGAATTAAATACAAAAGTCACAATGTCGACTTAAGTACAAGAAAACCGACTCTTCTTACTGTCTATGATTTGAACCATTCCTGTGACACTAGTTATAGATTCCGATACCTCACTTCAGGTTTACTGCATCCCTCTGACCCTCTTATTGACGATGAAACACAGAAATTGCTTCGGAATGAAATACAAAAGGCACAATGCCGACTCAAGTACAAGAAGGCTGGCTCATCTTACTGTCTACGTTTTGAACCATTCCTGTGACACTAGTTATAGATTCCGATGCTTCACTTCAGGTTTACTGTATCCCTCTGACCTTCGTATTGACGATGAAACACAGAAATTGCGTCGGATTTAAACAGAAAAGTCACAATGTCGACTTAAGTACAAGAAAACTGACTGTTCTTACTGTCTATGTTTTGAACCATTCATGTGACACTAGTTATAGTTTCCGATGCTTCACTTCAGGTTTACTGTATCCCTCTGACCTTCTTATTGACGATGAAACACAGAAATTGCATCGGAATTAAATACAAAAGGCACAATGCCGACTTAAGTACAAGAGAACTGACTCTTCTTACTGTCTATGTTTTGAACCATTCCTGTGACAGCAGTTAGAGATTCCGATGCTTCACTTCAGGTCTACTGTATCCCTCTGACTTTCTTATTGACGATGAAACACAGAAATTGCATCGGTATTAAATACGAAAGGCACAATGCCGACGTAAGTACAAGAAAACTGACTCTACTTACTGTCTATGATCTGAACCATTCCTGTGACACTAGTTACGTATTCCGATGCTTCTTTTCAGGTTTACTGCATCCCTCCGACTTTCTTATTGGCGATGAAACACAGAAATTGCATCGGAATTAAATACAGAAGTCACAATGCCGACTTAATTATAAGAAAACTGACACTTCTTACTGTTTATGCATTGAACCATTCCTGTGACATTAATTATAGATTCCGATACTTCACTTCAGGTTTACTGTATCCCTTGGACCTTCATATTGACGATGAAACACAGAAATTGCATCGGAATTAAATACAAAAGGCACAATGCCGACTTAAGTACAAGAAGACTGACTCTTCCTACTGTCTAAGTTCAGAAAAATTCCTGTGACACTAGTTATAGATTCCGTTGCTTCACTTCAGGTCTACTGTATCCCTCTGACCTTCTTATTGACGATGAAACACAGTAATTGCATGGGAATTCAATACAAAAGGCTCAATGCAGACTCAAGTACAAGTAGACAGGCTCTTCTTACTGTCTATGTCTTGAACCTTTCCTGTGAGACCGGTTTTGGATTCCGATGCCTCACTTCAGGTTTACTGTATACCTTGTACCTTTTATCGACGACGAAACACAGAAATTGCATCGGAATTAAATACAAAACACACAATGCCGACCTAAGTACAAGAAAACTGACACTTCTTAGTGTCTATGATTAGAACCATTCCTGTGACACTAGTTATAGATTCCGATGCTTCACTTCAAGTTTACTGTATCCCTCTGACCTTCGTATTGACGATGAAACACAGAAATTGCATCGGATTTAAATAGAAGAGGCACAATGCCGACTTAAGTACAAGAAAACTGACTCTTCTTACTGTCTATGTTTTGAACCATTCATGTGACACTAGTTATAGTTTTCGATGCTTCACTTCAGGTTTACTGTATCCCTCTCAGCTACTTATTGACGATGAAACACAGAAATTGCATCGGAATTAAATACAAAAGGCACAATGCCGACTTATGTACAAGAAAACTGACTCTTCTTACTGTCTATGTTTTGAACCATACCTGTGACACTAGTTATAGATTCCGATGCTTCACTTCAGGTTTACTCTATCCATGTGACCGTCTTATTGACGATGAAACACAGAAATTGCATCGGAATTAAATACAAAAGGCGCAATGCCGACTCAAGTGCCAGAGGACTGGCTCTTCTTACTGTCTCTGTTATGAACCTTTCCTGTGAGACCGGTATTGGATTCCGATGCATCACTTCAGGTTTACTGTATCCCTTGGACTTTCTTATTGACGACGAAACACAGAAATTGCATCGGAATTAAATAGAAAAGGCACAATGTCGGGTTAAGTGCAAGAAAACTGACTCCTGTTACTGTCTATGATTTGAATAATTCCTGTGACACTAGTTATAGATTCCGATGCATCACTTCAGGTTTACTGTATCCCTCTGACCTTCTTATTGACGGTGAAACACAGAAATTGCATTGGAATTAAATACAAAAGGCACAATGACGATTTAATTATAAAAAAACTGACTCTACTTACTGTCTATGAATTGAGCCATTCCTGTGAGACTAGTTATAGATCCCGATGCTTCACTTCAGGTTTGCTGTATCCCTCTGACCTTCTTATTGACCATGAAACACAGAAATTGCATCGGAAGTAAATACAAAAGGCACTTTGACGACTCAAGTACAGGAAGATCGGCTCATCTTACTGTCTATGTTTTGAACCTTTCCTGTGAGACCAGCTTTAGATTCCGATGCTTGACTTCAGGTTTACTGAATCCTTTAGACCTTCTTATTGATGATCTAACACAGAAATTGCATCGGAATTAAATACAAAAGGCGCAATGCCGACTCAAGTGCCAGAGGACTGGCTCTTCTTACTGTCTATGTTATGAACCTTTCCTGTGAGACCGGTATTAGATTCCGATGTTTCACTTCTGGTTTACTGTATCCCTTGGACCTTCTTATTGACGACGAAACACAGAAATTGCATCGGAATTAAATAGAAAAGGCACAATGTCGGGTTAAGTGCAAGAAAACTGACTCCTGTTACTGTCTATGTTTGAACCATTCCTGTGACACTAGTTATAGATTCCGATGCATCACTTCAGGTTTACTGTATCCCTCTGACCTTCTTATTGAAGATTGAAACACAGAAATTGCATCGGAATTAAATACAAAAGTCACAATGCAGACTTAAGTACAAGAAAACTGACTCTTCTTACTGTCTATGTTTTGAACCATTCCTGTGACGCTAGTTATAGATTCCGATGCTTCACTTCAGGTTTACTGTATCCCTCTGACCGCCTTATTGACGATGAAACACAGAAATTTCATCGGAATTAAATTCAAAAGCCACAATGCCAACTTAAATACAAGTAAAATGACTCTTCTTACTGTCTATGCTTTGAACCTTTCCTGTGACAGTACTTATAGATTCCGATGCTTCACGTCAGGTTTACTGTATCCCTCTGACCTTCTAATTGAAGATGAAACACAGAAATTGCATCGGAATTAAATACAAAAGGCACAATACCGAATTAAGTACAACAAAACTGACTCTTCTTACTGTCTATGTTTTGAAACTTTCCTGTGACACTAGTTATAGCTTCCGATACTTCACTTAAGGTTTACTGTATCCCTCTGACCTTCTTCTTGTCGATGAAATCCAGAAATTGCCTCGGAATTAAATACAAAAGGCACAATGCCGACTTAAGTACAAGAAAACTGACTCTTCTTACTGTCTATGTTTTGGACCATTCCTGTGACACTAGTGATTGATACCGATGCTTCACTTCAGGTTTACTGTATCCGCCTGACCTTCGTATTGACGATGAAACACAGAAATTGCATCGGAAATAAACACAAAAGGCACTTTGACGACTCAAGTACAGGAAGATCGGCTCATCTTACTGTCTATGTTTTGAACCTTTCCTGTGAGACCAGCTTTAGATTCCGATGCTTGACTTCAGGTTTACTGTATCCCTTGGAACTTCTTATTGACGATCAAACACAGAAATTGCATCGGAATTGAATACAAAAGTCACAATGTCGACTTAAGTACACGAAAACTGACTCTTCTTACTGTCTATGATTTGAACCATTCCTGTGACACTAGTTATAGATTCCGATGCTTCACTTAAGGTTTACTGTATCCCTCCGACCTTCTTATTGACGATGAAACCCAGAAATTGCATCGGAATTAAATAGAAAACGCACAATGCTAACTTAAGTACAAGAAAACTGACTCTTCTTACTGTGTATGTTTTTAACCATTCCTGTGACTCTAGTTATATATTCCGATGCTTCACTTCAGGTTTACTGTATCCCTCTGACCTTCTTATTGACGATGAGAAACAGCAGTTGCATCGGAATTAAATACACAACGCAGAATGCCGACTTAAGAACAAGAAAACTGACTCTTTTTACTGTCTATGATTTGAACCATTCCTGTATCACTAGTTATATATTCCGATGCTTCACTTCAGGTTTACTGTATCCCTCTAACCTTCTTATTGACGATGAAACACAGAAATTACATCATAATTAAATACAAAAGGCACAATGCCGACATAAATACAAGAAAACTGACTCTTCTTACTGCCTACGTTTTGAACCATTCCTGTGACACTAGTTATAGATTCCGATGCTTGACTTCAGGTTTACTGTATCCCTCTGACCTTCTTATTGACGATGAAACACAGAAAATGCATCGGAATTAAATACAAAAGGCACAATGCCGACTTTAGTACAAAAAACTGACGCTTCTTATTGTCTATGATTTGAACCATTCCTCTGACACTAGTTATAGATTCCGATACTCCACTTCAGGTTTACTGTATCCCACTGACCTTCTTATTGACGATGAAACACTGACATTGCATCGGAATTAAATACAAAAGGCACAATGCCGACTTAAGTACAAGAAAACTGACTCTTCTTACTGTCTATGTTTTGAACCATTCCTGTGACACTATTTATAGATTCCGTTGCTTCACTTCAGGTTTACTATATCCCTCTGACCTTCTTATTGACAATGAAACACAGTAATTGCATGGGAATTCAATACAAAAGTCTCAATGTCGACTCAAGTACAAGTAGACAGGCTCTTCTTACTGTCTATGTCTTGAACGTTTCCTGTGAGACCGATTTTGGATTCCGATGCTTCACTTCAGGTTTACTGTATCCCTTGGACCTTCTTATCGACGACGAAACACCGAAATTGCATCGGAATTAAATACAAAACGCATAATGCCGTCGTAAGTACAAGAAAACTGACACTTCTTAGTGTCTATGATTAGAACCATTCCTGTGACACTAAATATAGATTCCGATACCTCACTTCAGGTTTACTGTATCCCTCTGACCCTCTTATTGACGATGAAACACAGAAATTGCTTCGGAATGAAATACAAAAGGCACAATGCCGACTCAAGTACAAGAAGGCTGGCTCATCTTACTGTCTACGTTTTGGACCATTCCTGTGACACTAGTAATAGATTCCGATGCTTAACTTCAGGTTTACTGTATCCCTCTGACCTTCGTATTGACGATGAAACACAGAAATTGCATCGGATTTAAATAGAAAAGTCACAATGTCGACTTAAGTACAAGAAAACTGACTCTTCTTGCTGTCTATGTTTTGAACCATTCATGTGACACTAGTTATAGTTTCCGATGCTTCACTTCAGGTTTACTGTATCCCTCTGACCTTCTTATTGACGATGAAACACAGAAATTGCATCGGAATTAAATACAAAAGGCACAATGCCGACTTAAGTACAAGAGAACTGACTCTTCTTACTGTCTATGTTTTGAACCATTCCTGTGACAGCAGTTAGAGATTCCGATGCTTCACTTCAGGTCCACTGTATACCTCTGACTTTCTTATTGACGATGAAACACAGAAATTGCATCGGTATTAAATACGAAAGGCACAATGCCGACGTAAGTACAAGAAAACTGACTCTACTTACTGTCTATGATCTGAACCATTCCTGTGACACTAGTTATAGATTCCGATGCTTCTTTTCAGGTTTACTGTATCCCTCCGACTTTCTTATTGGCGATGAAACACAGAAATTGCATCGGAATTAAATACAAAAGTCACAATGGCGACTTAATTATAAGAAAACTGACACTTCTTACTGTTTATGCATTGAACCATTCCTGTGACATTAATTATAGATTCCGATACTTCACTTCAGGTTTACTGTATCCCTTGGACCTTCATATTGACGATGAAACACAGAAATTGCATCGGAATTAAATACAAAAGGCACAATGTCGGCTTAAGTACAAGAAGACTAACTCTTCCTACTGTCTAAGATTTGAACCATTCCTGTGACACTAGTTATAGATTCCGATGCCTCACTCCAGGTTTACTGTATCCCTTGGACCTTCTTATTGACGATGAATTACAGAAATTGCATCGGAATTAAATACAAAAGGCACAATGCCGACTGAAGTACAAGAAGACTGACTCTTCCTACTGTCTAAGTTCAGAAAAATTCCTGTGACACTAGGTATAGATTCCGATGCTTGACTTCAGGTTTACTGTATCCCTCTGACCTTCCTATTGACGATGAAACACAGAAATTGCATCGGAATTAAATACAAAAGGCACAATGCCGAAGTAAGTACAAGTAAACTGACTCTTCTTACTGTCTATGTTTTGAACCTTTCCTGTGACTGTAGATATAGATTCCGATGCTTCACTTCAGGTTTACTGTATCCCTCTGACCTTCTTATTGACGATGAAACACAGAAATTGCATCGGAATTAAATACAAAATGCACAATGCCGACTTAAGTACAAGAAAACTGACTCTTCTTACTGTCTATGTTTTGAACCATTCCTGTGACACTAGTGATAGATACCGATGCTTCACTTCAGGTTTACTGTATCCGCCTGACCTTCGTATTGACGATGAAACACAGAAATTGCATCGGAAATAAACACAAAAGGCACTTTGACGACTCAAGTACAGGAAGATCGGCTCATCTTACTGTCTATGTTTTGAACCTTTCCTGTGAGACCAGCTTTAGATTCCGATGCTTGACTTCAGGTTTACTGTATCCCTTGGAACTTCTTATTGACGATCAAACACAGAAATTGCATCGGAATTAAATACAAAAGTCACAATGTCGACTTAAGTACACGAAAACTGACTCTTCTTACTGTCTATGATTTGAACCATTCCTGTGACACTAGTTACAGATTCCGATGCTTCACTTAAGGTTTACTGTATCCCTCCGACCTTCTTATCGACGATGAAACCCAGAAATTGCATCGGAATTAAATAGAAAACGCACAATGCTAACTTAAGTACAAGAAAACTGACTCTTCTTACTGTGTATGTTTTTAACCATTCCTGTGACTCTAGTTATATATTCCGATGCTTCACTTCAGGTTTACTGTATCCCTCTGACCTTCTTATTGACGATAAGAAACAGCAGTTGCATCGGAATTAAATACACAACGCAGAATGCCGACTTAAGTACAAGAAAACTGACTCTTCTTACTGTCTATGATTTGAACCATTCCTGTATCACTAGTTATATATTCCGATGCTTCACTTCAGGTTTACTGTATCCCTCTAACCTTCTTATTGACGATGAAACACAGAAATTACATCATAATTAAATACAAAATGCACAATGCCGACATAAATACAAGAAAACTGACTCTTCTTACTGCCTATGTTTTGAACCATTCCTGTGACACTAGTTATAGATTCCGATGCTTGACTTCAGGTTTACTGTATCCCTCTGACCTTCTTATTGACGATGAAACACAGAAAATGCATCGGAATTAAATACAAAAGGCACAATGCCGACTTTAGTACAAAAAACTGACGCTTCTTATTGTCTATGATTTGAACCATTCCTCTGACACTAGTTATAGATTCCGATACTCCACTTCAGGTTTACTGTATCCCACTGACCTTCTTATTGACGATGAAACACTGAAATTGCATCGGAATTAAATACAAAAGGCACAATGCCGACTTAAGTACAAGAAAACTGACTCTTCTTACTGTCTATGTTTTGAACCATTCCTGTGACACTATTTGTAGATTCCGTTGCTTCACTTCAGGTTTACTATATCCCTCTGACCTTCTTATTGACAATGAAACACAGTAATTGCATGGGAATTCAATACAAAAGGCTCAATGTCGACTCAAGTACAAGTAGACAGGCTCTTCTTACTGTCTATGTCTTGAACGTTTCCTGTGAGACCGATTTTGGATTCCGATGCTTCACTTCAGGTTTACTGTATCCCTTGGACCTTCTTATCGACGACGAAACACCGAAATTGCATCGGAATTAAATACAAAACGCATAATGCCGTCGTAAGTACAAGAAAACTGACACTTCTTAGTGTCTATGATTAGAACCATTCCTGTGACACTAAATATAGATTCCGATACCTCACTTCAGGTTTACTGTATCCCTCTGACCCTCTTATTGACGATGAAACACAGAAATTGCTTCGGAATGAAATACAAAAGGCACAATGCCGACTCAAGTACAAGAAGGCTGGCTCATCTTCCTGTCTACGTTTTGAACCATTCCTGTGACACTAGTAATAGATTCCGATGCTTAACTTCAGGTTTACTGTATCCCTCTGACCTTCGTATTGACGATGAAACACAGAAATTGCATCAGATTTAAATAGAAAAGTCACAATGTCGACTTAAGTACAAGAAAACTGACTCTTCTTGCTGTCTATGTTTTGAACCATTCATGTGACACTAGTTATAGTTTCCGATGCTTCACTTCAGGTTTACTGTATCCCTCTGACCTTCTTATTGACGATGAAACACAGAAATTGCATCGGAATTAAATACAAAAGGCACAATGCCGACTTAAGTACAAGAGAACTGACTCTTCTTACTGTCTATGTTTTGAACCATTCCTGTGACAGCAGTTAGAGATTCCGATGCTTCACTTCAGGTCTACTGTATACCTCTGACTTTCTTATTGACGATGAAACACAGAAATTGCATCGGTATTAAATACGAAAGGCACAATGCCGACGTAAGTACAAGAAAACTGACTCTACTTACTGTCTATGATCTGAACCATTCCTGTGACACTAGTTATAGATTCCGATGCTTCTTTTCAGGTTTACTGTATCCCTCCGACTTTCTTCTTGGCGATTAAACACAGAAATTGCATCGGAATTAAATACAAAAGTCACAATGCCGACTTAATTATAAGAAAACTGACACTTCTTACTGTTTATGCATTGAACCATTCCTGTGACATTAATTATAGATTCCGATACTTCACTTCAGGTTACTGTATCCCTTGGACCTTCATATTGACGATGAAACACAGAAATTGCATCGGAATTAAATACAAAAGGCACAATGTCGGCTTAAGTACAAGAAGACTAACTCTTCCTACTGTCTAAGATTTGAACCATTCCTGTGACACTAGTTATAGATTCCGATGCCTCACTCCAGGTTTACTGTATCCCTTGGACCTTCTTATTGACGATGAAACACAGAAATTGCATCGGAATTAAATACAAAAGGCACAATGCCGACTGAAGTACAAGAAGACTGACTCTTCCTACTGTCTAAGTTCAGAAAAATTCCTGTGACACTAGGTATAGATTCCGATGCTTGACTTCAGGTTTACTGTATCCCTCTGACCTTCCTATTGACGATGAAACACAGAAATTGCATCGGAATTAAATACAAAAAGCACAATGCCGAAGTAAGTACAAGTAAACTGACTCTTCTTACTGTCTATGTTTTGAACCTTTCCTGTGACTGTAGATATAGATTCCGATGCTTCACTTCAGGTTTACTGTATCCCTCTGACCTTCTTATTGACGATGAAACACAGAAATTGCATCGGAATTAAATACAAAATGCACAATGCCGACTTCAGTACAAGAAAACTGACGCTTCTTACTGTCTATGCTTTGAACCATTCCTGTGACACTTGTTATAGTTGCCGATACTTCACTTCATGTTTATTGTATCCCTCTGACCTTCTTATTGACGATGAAACCCAGAAATTGCATCGGAATTAAATACAAAAGGCACAATGCCGACTTAAGTACAAGAAAACTGACTCTTCTTACTGTCTATGTCTTGAACCATTCCTGTGACACTAGTTATAGATACCGATGCTTCACTTCAGGTTTATTGTGTCCCTCTGACCTTCGTATTGACAATGAAACACAGAAATTGCACCCGAAATAAACACAAAAAGCACTTTGACGACTCAAGTACAGGAAGATCGGCCCTTCTTACTGTCTATGTTTTGAACCTTTCCTGTGAGACCAGTTTTAGATTCCGATGCTTGACTTCAGGTTTACTGTATCCCGTGGACCTTCTTATTGACGATGAAACACAGAAATTGCATAGGAATTAAATAGTAAACGCACAATGCCAACTTAAGTACAACAAAACTGACTCTTCTTACTGTGTATGTTTTTAACCATTCCGGTGACACTAGTTATAGATTCCGATGCTTCACATCAGGTTTACTGTATCCCTCTGACCATCTTATTGACGATGAAAAACAGCTATTGCATCGGAATTAAATACAAAACGCACAATGCCGACTTATGTACAAGAAAACTGACTCTTCTTACTGTCTATGTTTTGAACCATTCCTGTGACACTAGTTATAGATTCCGATGCTTCACTTCAGGTTTACTGTATCCCTCTGACCTTCTTATTGACGATGAAAAACAGCAGTTGCATCGGAATTAAATACAAAACGCACAATGCCGACTTAAGTACAAGAAAACTGACTCTTCTTACTGTCTGTGTTTTGAACCATTCCTGTATCACTAGTTATAGATTCCGATGCTTCACTTCAGGTTTATTGTATCCCTCTAACCTTCTTATCGACGATGAAACACAGAAATTACATCATAATTACATACAAAAGGCACAATGCCGACATAAATACAAGAAAACTGTCTCTTCTTACTGTCTATGTTTTGAACCATTCCTGTGACACTAGTTATAGATTCCGATGCTTCACTTCAGGTTTACTGTATCCCTCTGACCTTCTTATTGACGATGAAACACAGAAAATGCATCGGAATTAAATACAAAAGGCACAATGCCGACTTAAGTACAAGAAGACTGACTCTTCTTACTGTCTATTTTTGAACCATTCCTGTGACACTATTTATAGATTAAGTTGCTTCACTTCAGGTTTACTGTATCCCTCTGACCTTCTTATTGACAATGAAACACAGTAATAGCATGGGAATTCAATACAAAAGGCTCAATGCCGACTCATGTACAAGTAGACAGGCTCTTCTTACTGTCTATGTCTTGAACCTTTCCTGTGAGACCGGTTTTGGATTCCGATGCTTCACTTCAGGTTTACTGTATCCCTTGGACCTTCTTATCGACGACGAAACACCGAAATTGCATCGGAATTAAATACAAAACGCACAATGCCGACCTAAGTACAAGAAAACTGACACTTCTTAGTGTCTATGATTAGAACCATTTCTGTGTCACTAGTTATAGATTCCGATGCCTCACTTCAGGTTTACTGTATCCCTCTGACCCTCTTAATGACGATGAAACACAGAAATTGCTTCGGAATTAAATACAAAAGGCACAATGCCGACTCAAGTACAAGAAGGCTGGCTCATCTTACTGTCTACATTTGAACCATTCCTGTGACACTAGTTGTAGATTCCGATGCTTCACTTCAGGTTTACTGTATCCCTCTGACCTTCTTATTGACGATGAAACACAGAAATTGCATCGGATTTAAATAGAAAAATCACAATGTGGACTTAAGTACAAGAAAACTGACTCTTGTTACTGCCTATGTTTTGAACCATTCATGTGACACTAGTTATAGTTTCCGATGCTTCACTTCAGGTTTACTGTATCCCTCTGACCTTCTTATTGACGATGAAACACAGAAATTGCATCGGAATTAAATACAAAAGGCACAATGCCGACTTAAGTACAAGAGAACTGACTCTTCTTACTGTCTATGTTTTGAACCATTCCTGTGACAGCAGTTAGAGATTCCGATGCTTCACTTCAGGTCTACTGTATCCATCTGACTTTCTTATTGACGATGAAACACAGAAATTGCATCGGAATTAAATACAAAAGTCACAATGCCGACTTAATTATAAGAAAACTGACACTTCTTACTGTTTATGCATTGAACCATTCCTGTGACATTAGTTATAGATTCCGATACTTCACTTCAGGTTTAGTGTATCCCTTGGACCTTCATATTGACGATGTAACACAGAAATTGCATCGGAATTAAATACAAAAGGCACAATGCCGACTTAAGTACAAGAAGACTGACTCTTCCAACTGTCTAAGTTCAGAACAATTCCTGTGACACTAGTTATAGATTCCGATGCTTCATTTCAGGTTTACTGTATCCCTCTGACCTTCTTATTGACGATGAAACACAGAAATTGCATCGGAATTAAATACAAAAGGCACAATGCCGAAGTAAGTACAAGTAAACTGACTCTTCTTACTGTCTATGTTTTGAACCTTTCCTGTGACTCTAGTTATAGATTCCGATGCTTCACTTCAGGTTTACTGTATCCCTCTGACCTTCTTACTGACGATGAAACACAGAAATTGCATCGGAATTAAATACAAAAGGCACAATGCCGACTTCAGTACAAGAAAACTGACGCTTCTTACTGTCTATGCTTTGAATCATTCCTGTGACCCTAGTTATAGATGCCGATACTCCACTTCATGTTTATGTATCCCTCTGACCTTCTTATTCACGATGAAACCCAGAAATTGCATCGGAATTAAATACAACAGGCTCAATGCCGACTTAAGTACAAGAAAACTGACTCTTCTTACTGTCTATGTCTTGAACCATTCCTGTGTCACTAGTTATAGATACTGATGCTTCACTTCAGGTTTACTGTATCCCTCTGACCTTCGTATTGACAATGAAACACAGAAATTGCATCGGAATTAAAAACAAAAGTCACAATGCCGACTTAATTATAAGAAAACTGACACTTCTTACTGTTTATGCATTGAACCATTCCTGTGACATTAGTTATAGATTCCGATACTTCACTTCAGGTTTAGTGTATCCCTTGGACCTTCATATTGACGATGTAACACAGAAATTGCATCGCAATTTAATACAAAAGGCACAATGCCGACTTAAGTACAAGAAGACTAACTCTTCCTACTGTCTAAGATTTGAACCATTCCTGTGACACTAGTTATAGATTCCGATGGCTCACTCCAGGTTTACTGTATCCCTTGGACCTTCTTATTGACGATGAAACACAGAAATTGCATCGGAATTAAATACAAAAGGCACAATGGTGACTTAAGTACAAGAAGACTGACTCTTCCTACTGTCTAAGTTCAGAACAATTCCTGTGACACTAGTTATAGATTCCGATGCTTCACTTCAGGTTTACTGTATCCCTCTGACCTTCTTATTGACGATGAAACACAGAAATTGCATCGGAATTAAATACAAAAGGCACAATGCCGAAGTAAGTACAAGTAAACTGACTCTTCTTACTGTCTATGTTTTGAACCTTAACTGTGACTCTATTTATAGATTCCGATGCTTCACTTCAGGTTTACTGTATCCCTCTGACCTCCTTATTGACGATTAAACACAGAAATTGCATCGGGATTAAATACAAAAGGCACAATGCCGACTTCAGTACAAGAAAACTGACGCTTCTTACTGTCTATGCTTTGAACCATTCCTGTGACACTAGTTATAGATACCGATGCTTCACTTCAGGTTTACTGTATCCCTCTGACCTTCATATTGGCGATGAAACACAGAAATTGCATCGGAAATAAACACAAAAGGCACTTTGGCGACTCAAGTACAGGAAGACTGACTCTTCCTACTGTCTATGTTTAGAACCATTCCTGTGACACTAGTCATAGATTCCGATGCTTCACTTCCGGTTTACTGCATCCCTCTGAACTTCCTATTGACGATGAAACACAGGAATTGCTTTGGAATTAAATACAAAAGGCACAATGCCGACTCAAGTACAAGAAAACTGACGCTTCTATCTGTCTACGATTTGAACCATTCCTGTGACACTAGTTATAGATTTTGATACTTCACTTCAGGTTTACTGTATCCCTCTGACATTCTTATTCACGATGAAACACGGAAATTGCATCGGAATTAAATACAAAAGGCACAATGCCGAATTAAGTACAAGTAAACTGACTCTTCTTACTGTCTACGTTTTTAACCATTCCTGTGACACTAGTTATAGATTCCGATGCATCACATCCGGTTTACTGTATCCCTCTCACCTTCTTATTGACGATGAAAAACAGAAATTGCATGGGAATTAAATACAAAAGGCACAATGCCGACTCAAGTACAAGAAGACTGGCTCTTCTTACTGTCTATGTTTTGAACCTTTCCTCTGTGACCGGTTTAGATTCCGATGCTTCACTTTACGTTTACTGTATTCCTTGGCCCTTCTTATTGACGACGAAACACAGACATTGCATCGGAATTAAATAGAAAAGGCACAATGCCGACTTAAGTACAAGAAAACTGACTCTTCTTACTGTCTATGATTTGAACCATACCTGTGACACTAGTTATAGACTCCGATGCTTCACTTCAGGTTTACTCTATCCCTCTGACCGTCTTATTGACGATGAAACGCAGGAATTTCATTGGAATTAAATACAAAAGGCACAATGCCAACTTAAGTACAAGTAAACTGACTCTTCTTACTGTCTAAGTTCTGAACCAATCCTGTGACAGTAGTTATGGATTCCGATGCTTCACTACAGGTTTACTGTATCCCTCTGACTTTCTTATTGACGAAGAAACACGGAAATTGCATCGGAATTAAATACAAAAGGCACAATGCCGAATTAAGTACAAGTGAACTGACTCTTCTTACTGTATATGTTTTGAACCATTCCTGTGACACTAGTTATAGATTCCGATGCTTCACATCCGGTTTACTGTATCCCTCTCACCTTCTTATTGACGATGAAAAACAGAAATTGCATCGGAATTAAATACAAAAGGCACAATGCCGGCTCTAGTACAAGAAGGATGGCTCATCTTACTGTCTATGTTTTGAACCATTCCTGTGACACTAGTTATAGATTCCGATGCTTCACTTCAGGTTTACTGTATCCCTCTGACCTTCGAATTGACGATGAAAAACAGCAGTTGCATCGGAATTAAATACAAAACGCACAATGCCGACTTAAGTACAAGAAAACTGACTCTTCTTACTGTCTATGTTTTGAACCATACCTGTGACACTAGTTATAGATTCCGATGCTTCACTTCAGGTTTACTCTATCCATCTGACCGTCTTATTGACGATGAAACACAGAAATTGCATCGGAATTAAATACAAAAGGCACAATGCCGACTCATGTGCCAGAAGACTGGCTCTTCTTACAGTCTATGCTATGATACTTTCCTGTGAGACCGGTTTTAGATTCCGATGCTTCACTTCAGGTTTACTGTATCCCTTGGACCGTCTTATTGACGACGAAACACAGAAATTGCATCGGAATTAAATAGAAAAGGCACGATGCCGGGATAAGTACAAGAAAACTGACTCCTCCTACTGTCTATGTTTGGAACCATTCCTGTGACACTAGTTATAGATTCCGATGCATCACTTCAGGTTTACTGCATCCCTCTGACCTACGTATTAACGATGAAACACAGAATTTGCATCGGAATTAAATAGAAGAGGCACAATGCCGACTTAAGTATAAGAAAACTGACTCTTCTTACTGTCTATGCTTTGAACCATTCATATGACACTAGTTACAGTTTCCGACGCTTCACTTCAAGTTTACTGTATCCCTCTGACCTTCTTATTGACGATGAAACACAGAAATTGCATCGGAATTAAATACAAAAGGCACAATGCCGACGTATGTACAAGAAAACTGACTGTTCTTACTGTCTAAGTTTTGAACCACTCCTGTGACACTAGATATAGATTCCGATGCTTCACTTCAGGTTTACTGTATCCCTCTGACATTCTTATTGACGATGAAACACAGAAATTGCATCGGAATTGAATAGAATATGCACAATGCCGACTTATGTACAAGAAAACTGATTCTTCTTCCTGTGTATGTTTTCAACCATTCCTGTGACTCTAGTTATAGATTCCGAAGCTTCACTTCAGGTTTACTGTATCCCTCTGACCTTCTTATTGACGATGAAAAACAGCAGTTGCATCGGAATTAAATACAAAACGCACAATGCCGACATAAGTACAAGAAAACTGACTCTTCTTACTGTCTATGTTTTGAACCATTCCTGTGACACTAGTTATAGATTCCGATGCTTCACTTCAGGTTTACTGTATCCCTCTAACCTTCTTATTGACGATGAAACACAGAAATTACATCGGAATTAAATACAAAAGGCACAATGCCGACATAAGTACAAGAAAACTGACTCTTCTTACTATCTATGTTTTGAACCATTCCTGTGACACTAGTTATAGATTCCGATGCTTCACTTCAGGTTTACTGTATCCCTCTGACCTTCTTATTGACGATGAAACACAGAAAATGCATCGGAATTAAATACAAAAGGCACAAAGCCGACTTAAGTACAAGAAAACTGACGCTTCTTACTGTCTATGATTTGAACCATTCCTCTGACACTAGTTATAGATTCCGATACTTCACTTCAGGTTTACTGTATCCCTCTGACCTTCTTATTGACGATGAAACACTGAAATTGCATCGGAATTAAATACAAAAGGCACAATGCCGACTTAGGTACAAGAAAACTGACTCTTATTACTGTCTATGTTTTGAACCATTCCTGTGACACTAGTTATAGATTCCGTTGCTTCACTTCAGGTCTACTGTATCCCTCTGACCTTCTTATTGACGATGAAACACAGTAATTGCATGGGAATTCAATACAAAAGGCCCAATGCCGACTCAAGTACAAGTAGACAGGCTCTTCTTACTGTCTATGTCTTTAACCTTTCCTGTGAGACCGGTTTTGGATTCCGATGCTTCACGTCAGGTTTACTGTATACCTTGGACCTTCTTATCGACGACGAAACACAGAAATTGCATCGGAATTAAATACAAAACGCACAATGCTGACCTAAGTACAAGAAAAGTGACACTTCTTAGTGTCTATGATTAGAACCATTCCTGTGACACTAGTTATAGATTCCGATGCTTCACATCAGGTTTACTGTATCCCTCTGACCTTCGTATTGACGATGAAACACAGAAATTGCATCGGATTTAAATAGAAGAGGCACAATGCCGACTTAAGTACAAGAAAACTGACTGTTCTTACTGTCTATGTTTTGAACCATTCATGTGACACTAGTTATAGTTTCCGATGCTTCACTTCAGGTTTACTGTATCCCTCTGACCTTCTTATTGACGATGAAACACAGAAATTGCATCGGAATTAAATACAAAAGGCACAATGCCGACATAAGTACAAGAAAACTGACTGTTCTTACTGTCTATGCTTTGAACCACTCCTGTGACACTAGATATAGATTCCGATGCTTCACTTCATTTTTACTGTATACCTCTGACATTCTTATTGATGATGAAACGCAGTAGTTGCATCGGAATTAAATAGAAAAGGCACAATGCCGACTTATGTACAAGAAAACTGACTCTTCTTACTGTCTATGATTTGAACCATACCTGTGACACTAGTTATAGATTCCGATGCTTCACTTCAGGTTTACTCTATCCATGTGACCGTCTTATTGACGATGAAACACAGAAATTGCATCGGAATTAAATACAAAAGGCGCAATGCCGACTCAAGTGCCAGAGGACTGGCTCTTCTTACTGTCTATCTTATGAACCTTTCCTGTGAGACCGGTATTAGATTCCGATGATTCACTTCAGGTTTACTGTATCCCTTGGACCTTCTTATTGACGACGAAACACAGAAATTGCATCAGAATTAAATAGAAAAGGCACAATGTCGGGTTAAGTGCAAGAAAACTGACTCCTCTTACTGTCTATGTTTTTAACCATTCCTGTGACACTAGTTATAGATTCCGATGCATCACTTCAGGTTTACTGTATCCCTCTGACCTTCTTATTGACGCTGAAACACAGAAATTGCATTGGAATTAAATACAAAAGGCACAATGCCGACTTAATTATAAGAAAACTGACTCTACTTACTGTCTATGATTTGAACCATTCCTGTGAGACTAGTTATAGATCCCGATGCTTCACTTCAGGTTTACTGTATCCCTCTGACCTTCTTATTGACCATGAAACACAGAAATTGCATCGGAAGTAAATACAAAAGGCACTTTGGCGACTCAAGTACAGGAAGACTGGCTCTTCTTACTGTCTATGTTTGAACCTTTCCTGTGAGACCAGTTTTAGATTCCGATGCTTGACTTCTGGTTTACTGTATCCCTTGGACCTTCTTATTGAAGATTGAAACACAGAAATTGCATCGGAATTAAATACAAAAGTCACAATGCAGACTTAAGTACAAGAAAACTGACTCTTCTTACTGCCTATGTTTTGAACCATTCCTGTGACGCTAGTTATAGATTCCGATACTTCACTTCAGGTTTACTGTATCCCTCTGACCTTCTAATTGACGATGAAACACAGAAATTGCATCGGAATTAAATACAAAAGGCACAATACCGAATTAAGTACAACAAAACTGACTCTTCTTACTGTCTATGTTTTGAACCTTTCCTGTGACAGTAGTTATAGCTTCCGATACTTCACTTAAGGTTTACTGTATCAATCTGAGCTTATTCTTGTCGATGAAACCCAGAAATTGCATCGGAATTAAATACAAAAGGCACAATGCCGAATTAAGTACAAGAAAACTGACTCTTCTTACTGTCTATGTTTTGAACCATTCCTGTGACACTAGTGATAGATACCGATGCTTCACTTCAGGTTTACTGTATCCGCCTGACCTTCGTATTGACGATGAAACACAGAAATTGCATCGGAAATAAACACAAAAGGCACTTTGACGACTCAAGTACAGGAAGATCGGCTCATCTTACTGTCTATGTTTTGGACCTTTCCTGTGAGACCAGCTACAGATTCCGATGCTTGACTTCAGGTTTACTGTATCCCTTGGACCTTCTTATTGACGATCAAACACAGAAATTGCATCGGAATTAAATACAAAAGTCACAATGTCGACTTAAGTACAAGAAAACTGACTCTTCTTACTGTCTATGTTTTGAACCATTCCTGTATCACTAGTTATAGATTCCGATGCTTCACTTCAGGTTTACTGTATCCCTCTGACCTTCTTATTGACGATGAAACACAGAAAATGCATCGGAATTAAATACAAAAGGCACAATGCCGACTTTAGTACAAGAAAACTGACGCTTCTTACTGCCTATGATTTGAACCATTCCTCTGACACTAGTTATAGATTCCGATGCTTCACTTCAGGTTTACTGTATCCCTCTGACCTTCTTATTGACGATGAAACACAGAAAATGCATCGGAATTAAATACAAAAGGCACAATGCCGACTTTAGTACAAAAAACTGACGCTTCTTATTGTCTATGATTTGAACCATTCCTCTGACACTAGTTATAGATTCCGATACTCCACTTCAGGTTTACTGTATCCCTTGGACCTTCTTATCGACGACGAAACACCGAAATTGCATCGGAATTAAATACAAAACGCACAATGCCAACCTAAGTACAAGAAAACTGACACTTCTTAGTGTCTATGATTAGAACCATTCCTGTGCAACTAGTTATAGATTCCGATGCCTCACTTCAGGTTTACTGTATCCCTCTGACCCTCTTATTGACGATGAAACACAGAAATTGCTTCGGAATTAAATACAAAAGGCACAATGCCGACTCAAGTACAAGAAGGCTGGCTCATCTTACTGTCTACGTTTTGAACCATTCCTGTGACACTAGTTATAGATTCCGATGCTTCACTTCAGGTTTACTGTATCCCTCTGACCTTCGTATTGACGATGAAACACAGAAATTGCATCGGATTTAAATAGAAAAGTCACAATGTCGACTTAAGTACAAGAAAACCGACTCTTCTTACTGTCTATGTTTTGAACCATTCATGTGACACTAGTTATAGTTTCCGATGCTTCACTTCAGGTTTACTGTATCCCTCTGACCGTCTTATTGACGATGAAACACAGAAATTGCATCGGAATTAAATACAAAAGGCACAATGCCGACTTAAGTACAAGAGAACTGACTCTTCTTACTGTCTATGTTTTGAACCATTCCTGTGACAGCAGTTAGAGATTCCGATGCTTCACTTCAGGTCTACTGTATCCCTCTGACTTTCTTATTGACGATGAGACACAGAAATTGCATCGGAATTAAATACAAAAGTCACAATGCCGACTTAATTATAAGAAAACTGACACTTCTTACTGTTTATGCATTGAACCATTCCTGTGACATTAGTTATAGATTCCGATACTTCACTTCAGGTTTACTGTATCCATTGGACCTTCATATTGACGATGAAACACAGAAATTGCATCGGAATTAAATACAAAAGGCACAATGCCGACTTAAGTACAAGAAGACTAAGTCTTCCTACTGTCTAAGATTTGAACCATTCCTGTGACACTAGTTATAGATTCCGATGCCACACTCCAGGTTTACTGTACCCCTTGGACCTTCTTATTGACGATGAAAAACAGAAATTGCATCGGAATTAAATACAAAAGGCACAATGCCGACTTAAGTACAAGAAGACCGACTCTTCCTACTGTCTAAGTTCAGAACAATTCCTGTGACACTAGTTATAGATTCCGATGCTTCACTTCAGGTTTACTGTATCCCTCTGACCTTCTTATTGACGATGAAACACAGAAATTGCATCGGAATTAAATACAAAAGGCACAATGCCGAAGTAAGTACAAGTAAACTGACTCTTTTTACTGTCTATGTTTTGAACCTTTCCTGTGACTCTAGTTATAGATTCCGATGCTTCACTTCAGGTTTACTGTATCCCTCTGACCCTCTTATTGACGATTAAACACAGAAATTGCATCGGAATTAAATACAAAACGCACAATGCTGACTTCAGTACAAGAAAACTGACGCTTCTTACTGTCTATGCTTTGAACCATTCCTGCGACACTAGTTATAGATGCCGATACTTCACTTCATGTTTATTGTATCCCTCTGACCTTCTTATTGACGATGAAACCCAGAAATTGCATCGGAATTAAATACAAAAGGCACAATGCCGACTTAAGTACAAGAAAACTGACTCTTCTTACTGTCTATGTGTTGAACCATTCCTGTGACACTAGTTATAGATACCGATGCTTCACTTCAGGGTTACTGTATCCCTCTGACCTTCGTATTGACAATGAAACACAGAAATTGCATCGCAATTAAATTGAAAACGCACAATGCCAACTTAAGTACAACAAAACTGACTCTTCTTACTGTGTATGTTTTTAACCATTCCTGTGACACTAGTTATTGATTCCGATGCTTCACATCAGGTTTACTGTATCCCTCTGACCATCTTATTGACGATGAAAACAGCTATTGCATCGGAATTAAATACAAAACGCACAATGCCGACTTATGTACAAGAAAACTGACTCTTCTTACTGTCTATGTTTTGAACCATTCCTGTGACACTAGTTATAGATTCCGATGCTGCACTTTAGGTTTACTGTATCCCTCTGCCCTTCTTATTGACGATGAAAAACAGCAGTTGCATCGGAATTGAATACAAAAGGCACAATGCCGAATTTAGTACAAGAAAACTGACGCTTCTTACTGTCTATGATTTGAACCATTCCTCTGACACTAGTTATAGATTCCGATACTTCACTTCAGGTTTAGTGTATCCCTCTGACCCTCTTATTGACGATGAAACACAGAAATTGCTTCGGAATTAAATACAAAAGGCACAATGCCGACTTAAGTACAAGAGAACTGACTCTTCTTACTGTCTATGTTTTGAACCATTCCTGTGACAGCAGTTAGAGATTCCGATGCTTCACTTCAGGTCTACTGTATCCCTCTGACTTTCTTATTGACGATGAAACACAGAAATTGCGTCGGAATTAAATACAAAAGTCATAATGCCGACTTAATTATAAGAAAACTGACACTTCTTACTGTGTATGCATTGAACCATTCCTGTGACATTAGTTATAGATTCCGATATTTCAATTCAGTTTTACTGTATCCCTTGGACCTTCATATTGACGATGAAACACAGAAATTGCATCGGAATTAAATACAAAAGGCACAATGCCGACTTAAGTACAAGAAGACTAACTCTTCCTACTGTCTAAGATTTGAACCATTCCTGTGACACTAGTTATAGATTCCGATGCCTCACTCCAGGTTTACTGTATCCCTTGGACCTTCTTATTGACGATGAAACACAGAATTTGCATCGGAATTAAATACAAAAGGCACAATGCCGACTTAAGTACAAGAAGACTGACTCTTCCTACTGTCTAAGTTCAGAACAATTCCTGTGACACTAGTTATAGATTCCGATGCTTCACTTCAGGTTTACTGTATCCCTCTGACCTTCTTATTAACGATGAAACACAGAAATTGCATCGGAATTAAATACAAGAGGCACAATGCCGAAGTAAGTACAAGTAAACTGACTCTTCTTACTGTCTATGTTTTGAACCTTTCCTGTGACTCTAGTTATAGATTCCGATGCTTCACTTCAGGTTTACTGTATCCCTCTGACCTTCTTATTGACGATGAAACACAGAAATTGCATCGGAATTAAATACAAAAGGCACAATGCCGACTTCAGTACAAGAAAACTGACGCTTCTTACTGTCTATGCTTTGAACCATTCCTGTGACACTAGTTATAGATGCCGATACTTCACTTCATGTTTATTGTATTACTCTGACCTTCTTATTGACGATGAAACCCAGAAATTGCATCGGAATTAAATACAAAAGGCACAATGCCGACTTAAGTACAAGAAGACTAACTCCTCCTAATGTCTAAGTTTTGAACCACTCCTGTGACACTACTTATAGATTCCGATGCTTCACTTCAGGTTTACTGTTTACCTTGGACCTTCTTATTGACGATGAAACACAGAAATTGCATCGGAATTAAATACAAAAGGCACAAAGCAGACTTAAGTACAAGATGACTGACTCTTCCTACTGTCTAAGTTTTGAACCATTCCAGAGACACTAGTTATAGATTCCGATGCTTCACTCCAGGTTTACTGTATTTCGTGGACCTTCTTATTGACGATGAAACACAGAAATTGCATCGGAATTACATAGAAAACGTACAATGCCAACTTAAGTACAAGAAAACAGACTCTTCTTACTGTGTATGTTTTTAACCTTTCCTGTGACACTAGTTATAGATTCCTATGCTTCACTTCAGGTTTACTGTATCCCTCTGACCATCTTATTGACGATGAAAAACAGCTATTGCATCGGAATTAAATACAAGACGCACAATGCCGACTTATGTACAAGAAAACTGACTCTTCTTACTGTCTATGTTTTGAACCATTCCTGTGACACTAGTTATAGGTTCCGATGCTTCACTTCAGGTTTACTGTATCCCTCTGACCTTCTTATTGGCGATGAAACACAGAAAACTCATCGGAATTAAATACAAAAGGCACAATGCCGACATAAGTACAAGAAAACTGACTCTTCTTACTGTGTATGTCTTGAACCATTCCTGTGACACTAGTTATAGATTCCGATGCTTCACTTCAGGTTTACTGTATCCCTCTGACCTTCTTATAGACGATGAAACACAGAAATTGCTTCGGAATTAAATACAAAAGGCACAATGCCGACTCAAGTACAAGAAGGCTGGCTCATCTTACTATCTCCGTTTTGAACCATTCCTGTGACACTAGTTATAGATTCCGATGCTTCACTTCAGGTTTACTGTATCCCTCTGACCTTCGTATTGACGATGAAACACAGAAATTGCATCGGATTTAAATAGAAAAGTCACAATGCCGACTTAAGTACAAGAAAACTGACTCTTCTTACTGTCTATGTTTTGAACCATTCATGTGACACTAGTTATAGTTTCCGATGCTTCACTTTGGGTTTACTGTATCCCTCTGACCTTATTGACGATGAAACACAGAAATTGCATCGGAATTAAATACAAAAGGCACAATGCCGACTTAAGTACAAGAGAACTGACTCTTCTTACTGTCTATGTTTTGAACCATTCCTGTGACAGCAGTTAGAGATTCCGATGCTTCACTTCAGGTCTACTGTATCCCTCTGACTTTCTTATTGACGATGAAACACAGAAATTGCATCGGAATTAAATACAAAAGTCACAATGCCGACTTAATTATAAGAAAACTGACACTTCTTACTGTTTATGCATTGAACCATTCCTGTGACATTAGTTATAGATTCCGATACTTCACTTCAGGTTTACTGTATCCCTTGGAACTTCATATTGACGATGAAACACAGAAATTGCATCGGTATTAAATACAAAAGGCACAATGCCGACTTAAGTACAAGAAGACTAACTCTTCCTACTGTCTAAGATTTCAACCATTCCTGTGACACTAGTTATAGATTCCGATGCCCCACTCCAGGTTTACTGTATCCCTTGGACCCTCTTATTGACGATGAAACACAGAAATTGCATCGGAATTAAATACAAAAGGCACAATGCCGACTTAAGTACAAGAAGACTGACTCTTCCTACTGTCTAAGTTCAGAACTATTCCTGTGACACTAGTTATAGATTCCGATGCTTCATTTCAGGTTTACTGTATCCCTCTGACCTTCTTATTGACGATGAAACACAGAAATTGCATCGGAATTAAATACAAAAGGCACAATGCCGAAGTAAGTACAAGTAAACTGACTCTTCTTACTGTCTATGTTTTGAACCTTTCCTGTGACTCTAGTTATAGATTCCGATGCTTCACTTCAGGTTTACTGTATCCCTCTGACCTTCTTATTGACGATGAAACACAGAAATTGCATCGGAATTAAATACAAAAGGCACAAAGCAGACTTAAGTACAAGATGACTGACTCTTCCTACTGTCTAAGTTTTGAACCATTCCAGAGACACTAGTTATAGATTCCGATGCTTCACTCCAGGTTTACTGTATCCCGTGGACCTTCTTATTGACGATGAAACACAGAAATTGCATCGGAATTAAATAGAAAACGTACAATGCCAACTTAAGTACAAGAAAACAGACTCTTCTTACTGTGTATGTTTTTAACCTTTCCTGTGACACTAGTTATAGATTCCTATGCTTCACTTCAGGTTTACTGTATCCCTCTGACCATCTTATTGACGATGAAAAACAGCTATTGCATCGGAATTAAATACAAAACGCACAATGCCGACTTATGTACAAGAAAACTGACTCTTCTTACTGTCTATGCTTTGAACCATTCCTGTGACACTAGTTATAGGTTCCGATGCTTCACTTCAGGTTTACTGTATCCCTCTGACCTTCTTATTGGCGATGAAACACAGAAAACTCATCGGAATTAAATACAAAAGGCACAATGCCGACATAAGTACAAGAAAACTGACTCTTCCTACTGTGTATGTCTTGAACCATTCCTGTGACACTAGTTATAGATTCCGATGCTTCACTTCAGGTTTACTGTATCCCTCTGACCTTCTTATAGACGATGAAACACAGAAATTGCTTCGGAATTAAATACAAAAGGCACAATGCCGACTCAAGTACAAGAAGGCTGGCTCATCTTACTATCTCCGTTTTGAACCATTCCTGTGACACTAGTTATAGATTCCGATGCTTCACTTCAGGTTTACTGTATCCCTCTGACCTTCGTATTGACGATGAAACACAGAAATTGCATCGGATTTAAATAGAAAAGTCACAATGCCGACTTAAGTACAAGAAAACTGACTCTTCTTACTGTCTATGTTTTGAACCATTCATGTGACACTAGTTATAGTTTCCGATGCTTCACTTTGGGTTTACTGTATCCCTCTGACCTTATTGACGATGAAACACAGAAATTGCATCGGAATTAAATACAAAAGGCACAATGCCGACTTAAGTACAAGAGAACTGACTCTTCTTACTGTCTATGTTTTGAACCATTCCTGTGACAGCAGTTAGAGATTCCGATGCTTCACTTCAGGTTACTGTATCCCTCTGACTTTCTTATTGACGATGAAACACAGAAATTGCATCGGAATTAAATACAAAAGTCACAATGCCGACTTAATTATAAGAAAACTGACACTTCTTACTGTTTATGCATTGAACCATTCCTGTGACATTAGTTATAGATTCCGATACTTCACTTCAGGTTTACTGTATCCCTTGGAACTTCATATTGACGATGAAACACAGAAATTGCATCGGAATTAAATACAAAAGGCACAATGCCGACTTAAGTACAAGAAGACTAACTCTTCCTACTGTCTAAGATTTCAACCATTCCTGTGACACTAGTTATAGATTCCGATGCCCCACTCCAGGTTTACTGTATCCCTTGGACCCTCTTATTGACGATGAAACACAGAAATTGCATCGGAATTAAATACAAAAGGCACAATGCCGACTTAAGTACAAGAAGACTGACTCTTCCTACTGTCTAAGTTCAGAACTATTCCTGTGACACTAGTTACAGATTCCGATGCTTCATTTCAGGTTTACTGTATCCCTCTGACCTTCTTATTGACGATGAAACACAGAAATTGCATCGGAATTAAATACAAAAGGCACAATGCCGAAGTAAGTACAAGTAAACTGACTCTCCTTACTGTCTATGTTTTGAACCTTTCCTGTGACTCTAGTTATAGATTCCGATGCTTCACTTCAGGTTTACTGTATCCCTCTGACCTTCTTATTGACGATGAAACACAGAAATTGCATCGGAATTAAATACAAAAGGCACAATGCCGACTTCAGTACAAGAAAACTGACGCTTCTTACTGTCAAAGTTTTGAACCATTCCAGAGACACTAGTTATAGATTCCGATGCTTCACTCCAGGTTTACTGTATCCCGCGGACCTTCTTATTGACGATGAAAGACAGAAATTGCATCGGAATTAAATACAAAAGGCACAATGCCGACTTAAGTACAAGAAAACTGACGCTTCTTACTGTCTATGATTTTAACCATTCCTCTGACACTAGTTATAGATTCCGATACTTCACTTCAGGTTTACTGTATCCCTCTGACCTTCTTATTGACGATGAAACACTGAAATTGCATCAGAATTTAATACAAAAGGCACAATGCCGCCTTAAGTACAAAAAAACTGACTCTGCTTACTGTCTATGTTTTGAACCATTCCTGTGACACTAGTGACAGATTCCGATGCTTCACTTCAGGTTTACTGTATCCCTCTGTCCTTCTTATTGACGATGAAACACAGTAATTGCATGGGAATTCAATACAAAAGGCTCAATGCCGACTCAAGTACAAGAAGACTGGCTCTTCCTACTGTCTATGCTTTGAACCTTTCCTGTGAGACCGGTTTTGAATTCCGATGCTTCACTTCAGGTTTACTGTATCCCTTGGACCTTCTTATCGACGACGAAACACAGAAATTGCATCGGAATTAAATACAAAACGCACAATGCCGACCTAAGTACAAGAAAACTGACACTTCTTACTGTCTATGATTAGAACCATTCCTGTGACACTAGTTATAGATTCCGATGCCTCACTTCAGGTTTACTGTATCCCTATGACTTTCGTATTGACGATGAAACACAGAAATTGCATCGGATTTACATAGAAAAGGCACAATGGCGACTTAAGTACAAGAAAACTGACTCTTCTTACTGTCTATGTTTTGAACCATTCATGTGACACTAGTTATAGTTTCCGATGCTTCACTTTGGGTTTACTGTATCCCTCTGACCTTATTGACGATGAAACACAGAAATTGCATCGGTATTAAATACGAAAGGCAAAATGCCGACGTAAGTACAAGAAAACTGACTCTACTTACTGTCTATGATCTGAACCATTCCTGTGACACTAGTTATAGATTCCGATGCTTCTTTTCAGGTTTACTGTATCCCTTGGAACTTCATATTGACGATGAAACACTGAAATTGCATCGGAAATAAATACAAAAGTCACAATGCCGACTTAAGTACAAGAAGACTGACTCTTCCTACTGTCAAAGATTTGAACCATTCCTGTGACCCTAGTTATAGATTCCGATGCCTCACTCCAGGTTTACTGTATCCCTTGGACCTTCTTATTGACGATGAAACACAGAAATTGCATCGGAATTAAATACAAAAGGCACAATGCCGACTTAAGTACAAGAAGACTGACTCTTCCTACTGTCTAAGTTTAGAACAATTCCTGTGACACTAGTTATAGATTCCGATGCTTCACTTCAGGTTTACTGTATCCCTCTGACCTTCTTATTGACGATGAAACACAGAAATTGCATCGGAATTAAATACAAAAGGCACAATGCCGACTGAAGTACAAGAGAACTGACTCTTCTTACTGTCTATGTTTTGAACCTTTCCTGTGACTCTAGTTATAGATTCCGTTGCTTCACTTCAGGTTTACTGTATCCCTCTGACCTTCTCATTGACGATGAAACACAGAAATTGCATCGGAATTAAATACAAAAGGCACAATGCCGACTTCAGTACAAGAAAACTGACGCTTCTTACTGTCTATGATTTGAACCATTCCTCTGACACTAGTTATAGACTCCGTAGCTTCACTTCAGGTTTACTGTATCCCTCTGACCTTCTTATTGGCGATGAAACACAGAAAATTCATCGGAATTAAATACAAAAGGCACAATGCCGACATAAGTACAAGAAAACTGACTCTTCTTACTGTCTATGTCTTGAACCATTCCTGTGACACTAGTTATAGATTCCGATGCTTCACTTTAGGTTTACTGTATCCCTCTGACCTTCTTATTGACGATGAAACACAGAAATTGCATCGGAATTAAATACAAAAGTCACAATGCCGACTTACGTACAAGTAAACTGACGCTTCTTACTGTCTATGATTTGAATCATTCCTCTGACACTAGTTATAGATTACGATACTTCACTTCAGGTTTACTGTATCCCTCTGACCTTCGTATTGACGATGAAACACAGAAATTGCATCGGATTGAAATACAAAAGTCACAATGTCGACTTAAGTACAAGAAAACTGACTCTACTTACTGTCTATGTTTTGAAACATTCTTGTGACACTAGTTACAGTTTCCGATGCTTCACTTCAGGTTTACTGTATCCATCTGACCTTCATATTGACGATGAAACACAGAAACTGCATCGGAATTAAATACAAAAGGCACAATGCTGACTTAAGTACAAGAGAACTGACTCCTCTTACTGTCTATGTTTTGAACCATTCCTGTGACAGCATTTATAGATTCCAATGCTTCACTTCAGGCCTTCTGTATCCCTCTGACTTTCTTATTGACGATGAAACACAGAAATTGCATCGGTATTAAATACGAAAGGCACAATGCCGACTTAAGTAAAAGAAGACTGACTCTTCCTACTGTCTAAGTTTAGAACAATTCCTGCGACACTAGTTATGGATTCCGATGCTTCACTTCAGGTTTACTGTATCCCTCTGACCTTCTTATTGACGATGAAACATAGAAATTGCATCGGAATTAAATACAAAAGGCAGAATGCCGAAGTAAGTACAAGTAAACTGACTCTTCTTACTGTCTATGTTTTGAACCTTTCCTGTGACTCTAGTTATAGATTCCGATGCTTCACTTCAGGTTTACTGTATCCCTCTGACCTTCTTATTGACGATGAAACACAGAAATTGCATCGGAATTAAATACAAAAGGCACAATGCCGACTTCAGTACAAGAAAACTGACGCTTCTTACTGTCTATGCTTTGAACCATTCCTGTGACACCAGTTATAGATGCCGATACTTCACTTCATGTTTATTGTATCCCTCTGACCTTCTTATTGACAATGAAACCCAGAAATTGCATCGGAATTAAATACAAAAGGCACAATGCCGACTTAAGTACAAGAAAACTGACTGTTCTTACTGTCTATGTTTTGAACCATTCCTGTGACACTAGTTATAGATTCTGATGCTTCACCTCAGGTTTACTGTACCCTCTGACCTTCTTATTGACGATGAAACACAGAAATTGCATCGGAATTAAATACAAAAGGCACAATGCTGACTTAAGTACAAGAGAACTGACTCTTCTTACTGTCTATGTTTTGAACCATTCCTGTGACAGTAGTTATAGATTCCGATGCTTCACTTCAGGTCTACTGTATCCCTCCGACTTTCTTATTGGCGATGAAACACAGAAATTGCATCGGAATTAAAGTCAAAAGTCACAATGCCGACTGAATTATAAGAAAACTTACACTTCTTACTGTTTATGCTTTGAACCATTCCTGTGACATTAGTTATAGATTCCATTACTTCACTTCACGTTTACTGTATCCCTTGAACCTTCTTGTTGACGATGAAACACAGAAATTGCATCGGAATTAAATACAATAGACGCAATGCCGACAGAGTACAAGAGGACTGACTCTTCCTACTGTCTAAGATTTGAACCATTCCTGTGACACTAGTTATAGATTCCGATGCCTCACTCCAGGTTTACTGTATCCCTTGGTCCTTCTTATTGACGATGAAACTCAGAAATTGCATCGGAATTAAATACAAAAGGCACAATGCCGACTTAAGTACAAGAAGACTGACTCTTCCTACTGTCTAAGTTCAGAACAATTCCTGTGACACTAGTTATAGATTCCGATGCTTCACTTCAGGTTAACTGTATCCCTCTGACCTTCTTATTGACGATGAAACACAGAAATTGCATCGGAATTAAATACAAGAGGCACAATGCCGAAGTAAGTACAAGTAAACTGACTCTTCTTACAGTCTATGTTTTGAACCTTTCCTGTGACTCTAGTTATTGATTCCGATGCTTCACTTCAGGTTTACTGTATCCCTCTGACCTTCTTATTGACGATGAAACACAGAAATTGCATCGGAATTAAATACAAAAGGCACAATGCCGGCTCTGTACAAGAAAACTGACGCTTCTTACTGTCTATGCTTTGAACCATTCCTGTGACACTAGTTATAGATGCCGATACTTCACTTAATGTTTATTGTATCCCTCTGACCTTCTTATTGACGATGAAACGCAGAAGTTGCATCGGAATTAAATACAAAAGGCACAATGCCGACTTAAGTACAAGAAAACTGACTCTTCTTACTGTCTATGTCTTGAACCATTCCTGTGACACTAGTTGTAGATACCGATGCTTCACTTCAGGTTTACTGTATCCTTCTGACTTTCGTATTGACAATGAAACACAGAAATTGCATCGGAAATAAACACAAAAAGCACTTTGACGACTCAAGTCCAGGAAGATCGGCCATTCTTACTGTCTATGTTTTGAACCTTTCCTGTGAGACCGGTTTTGAATTCCGATGCTTCACTTCAGGTTTACTGTGTCCCTCTGACCTTCTTATTGACGATGAAACACTGAAATTGCATCAGAATTTAATACAAAACGCACAATGCCGACTTATGTACAAGAAAACTGACTCTTCTTACTGTCTATGTCTTGAACCATTCCTGTGACACTAGTTATAGACTCCGATGCTGCACTTTAGGTTTACTGTATCCCTCTGACCTACTTATTGACGATGAAACACAGAAATTGCATCGGAATTAAATAGGAAAGGCACAATGCCGACTTAAGTACAAGAAAACTGACGCTTCTTACTGTCTATGATTTGAACCATTCCTCTGACACTAGTTATCGATTCCGATACTTCACTTCAGGTTTACTGTATCCCTCTGACCTTCTTATTGACGATGAAACACTGAAATTGCATCAGAATTAAATACAAAAGGCACAATGCCGCCTTAAGTACAAAAAAACTGACTCTGCTTACTGTCTATGTTTTGAACCATTCCTGTGACACTAGTTACAGATTCGGATGCTTCACTTCAGGTTTACTGTATCCCTCTGACCTTCTTATTGACGATGAAACACAGTAAATGCATGGGATTTCAATACAAAAGGCTCAATGCCGACTCAAGTACAAGAAGACTGGCTCTTCTTACTGTCTATGTTTTGAACCTTTCCTGTGAGACCGGTTTTGAATTCCGATGCCTCTCTTCACGTTTACTGTATCCCTTGGACCTTCTTATCGACGACGAAGCACAGAAATTGCATCGGAATTAGATATAAAACGCACAATGCCGACCTAAGTACAAGAAAACTGACACTTCTTACTGTCTATGATTAGAACCATTCCTGTGACACTAGTTATATATTCTGATGCTTCACTTCAGGTTTTCTGCATCCCTCAGGACCTTCTCATTGACGATGAAGCACAGAAATTGCATCGAAATAAATACAAAAGGCACAATGCCGACTGAAGTACAAGAGAACTGACTCTTCTTACTGTCTATGTTTTGAACCATTCCTGTGACAGTAGTTATACATTCCGATGCTTCACTTCAGGTCTACTGTATCCCTCTGACTTTCTTATTGACGATGAAACACAGAAATTGCATCGGTATGAAACACGAAAGGCACAATGCCGACGTAAGTACAAGAAAACTGACTCTCCTTACTGTCTATGATTTGAACCATTCCTGTGACACTAGTTATTGATTCCGATGCTTCTTTTCAGGTTTACTGTATCCCTCCGACTTTCTTATTGGCGATGAAACACAGAAATTGAATCGGAATTAAATTCAAAGGTCACAATGCCGACTGAATTTTAAGAAATTTACACTTCTTACTGCATATGGTTTGAACCATTCCTGTGACATTAGTTATAGAATCCATTACTTCACTTCAGGTTTACTGTATCACTTGGACCTTCTTATTGACGATGAAACACAGAAATTGCATCGGAATTAACTACAGTAGACACAATGCCGACAGAAGTACAAGAAGACTGACTCTTCCTACTGTCTAAGATTTGAACCATTCCTGTGACACTAGTTGTAGATTCCGATGCCTCACTCCAGGTTTACTGTATCCCTTGGCCCTTCTTATTGACGATGAAACACAGAAATTGCATCGGAATTAAATACAAAAGGCACAATGCCGACTTAAGTACAAGAAGACTGACTCTTCCTACTGTCTAAGTTTAGAACAATTCCTGTGACACTAGTTATAGATTCCGATGCTTCACTTCAGGTTTACTGTATCCCTCTGACGTTCTTATTGACGATGAAACACAGAAATTGCATCGGAATTAAATACAAAAGGCACAATGCCGAAGTAAGTACAAGTAAACTGACTCTTCTTACTGTCTATGTTTTGAACCTTTCCTGTGACACTAGTTATAGATTCCGATGCTTCACTTCAGGTTTACTGTATCCCTCTGACCTCCTTATTGACGATGAAACACAGAAATTGCATCGGAATGAAATACAAAAGGCACAATGCTGACTTAAGTACATGAGAACTGACTCTTCTTACTGTCTATGTTTTGAACCATTCATGTGACACTAGTTATAGTGTCCGTTGCTTCACTTCAGGTTTACTGTATCCCTCTGACCTTCTTATCGACGATGAAGCACAGAAATTGCATCGGAATTAAATACTAAAGGCACAATGCTGACTTAAGTACAAGAGAACTGACTCTTCTTACTGTCTATGATTTGAACCATTCCTGTGACAGCAGTTATAGATTCCGATGCTTCACTTCAGGTCTACTGTATCCCTCTGACTTTCTTATTGACGATGAAACACAGAAATTGCATTGGTATTAAATACGAAAGGCACAATGCAGACGTAAGTACAAGAAAACTGACTCTACTTACTGTCTATGATCTGAACCATTCCTGTGACACTAGTTATAGATTCCGATGCTTCTTTTCAGGGTTACTGTACCCCTCCGACTTTCTTATTGGCGATGAAACACAGAAATTGCATCGGAATTAAATACAAAAGTCACAATGCCGACTTAATTATAAGAAAACTGACTCTCCTTACTGTCTATGATTTGAACCATTCCTGTGACACTAGTTATTGATTCCGATGCTTCTTTCAGGTTTACTGTATCCCTCCGACTTTATTATTGGCGATGAAACACAGAAATTGAATCGGAATTAAATTCAAAGGTCACAATGCCGACTGAATTATAAGAAAACTTACACTTCTTACTGTATATGGTTTGAACCATTCCTGTGACATTAGTTATAGAATCCATTACTTCACTTCAGGTTTACTGTATCCCTTGGACCTTCTTATTGACGATGAAACACAGAAATTGCATCGGAATTAACTACAGTAGACACAATGCCGACAGAAGTACAAGAAGACTGATTCTTCCTACTGTCTAAGATTTGAACCATTCCTGTGACACTAGTTGTAGATTCCGATGCCTCACTCCAGGTTTACTGTATCCCTTGGTCCTTCTTATTGACGATGAAACACAGAAATTGCTTCGGAATTAAATACAAAAGGCACAATGCCGACTTAAGTACAAGAAGACTGACTCTTCCTACTGTCTAAGTTTAGAGCAATTCCTGTGACACTAGTTATAGATTCCGATGCTTCACTTCAGGTTAACTGTATCCCTCTGACCTTCTTATTGACGATGAAACACAGAAATTGCATCGGAACTAAATACAAAAGGCACAATGCCGAAGTAGGTACAAGTAAACTGACTCTTCTTACAGTCTATGTTTTGAACCTTTCCTGTGACTCTAGTTATAGATTCCGTTGCTTCACTTCAGGTTTACTGTATCCCTCTGACCTTCTTATTGACGATGAAACACAGAAATTGCATCGGAATTAAATACAAAAGGCACAATGCCGGCTTCTGTACAAGAAAACTGACGCTTCTTACTGTCTATGCTTTGAACCATTCCTGTGACACTAGTTATAGATGCCGATACTTCACTTAATAAATATTGTATCCCTCTGACCTTCTTATTGACGATGAAACCCAGAATTTGCATCGGAATTAAATAGAAAAGGCACAATGCCGACTTAAGTACAAGAAAACTGACTCTTCTTACTGTCTATGTCTTGAACCATTCCTGTGACACTAGTTATAGATACCGATGCTTCACTTCAGGTTTACTGTATCCCTCTGACCTTCGTGTTGACAATGAAACACAGAAATTGCATCGGAAATAAACACAAAAAGCACTTTGACGACTCAAGTCCAGGAAGATCGGCCATTCTTACTGTCTATGTTTTGAACCTTTCCTGTGAGACCAGTTTTAGATTCCGATGCTTGACTTCAGGTTTACTGTATCCCGTGGACCTTCTTATTGACGATGAAACACAGAAATTGCATCGGAATTAAAAAGAAAACGCACAATGCCAACTTTAGTACGAGAAAACTGACTCTTCTTACTGTGTATGTCTTGAACCATTCCTGTGACACTAGTTGTAGATTCCGTTGCTTCACTTTAGGTTTACTGTATCCCTCTGACCTTCTTATTGACGATGAAACACAGAAATTGCATCGGAATTAAATACAAAATGCACAATGCCGACTTAAGTACATGAAAACTGACGCTTCTTACTGTCTATGATTTGAACCATTCCTCTGACACTAGTTATAGATTCCGATACTTCACTTCAGGTTTACTGTATCCCTCTGACCTTCTTATTGACGACGAAACACTGATATTGCATCAGAATTAAATACAAAAGGCACAACGCCGCCTTAAGTACAAAAAAACTGATTCTGCTTACTGTCTATGTATTGAACCATTCCTGTGACACTAGTTACAGATTCCGATGCTTCACTTCAGGTTTACTGTATCCCTCTGACCTTCTTATTGACGATGAAACACAGTAATTGCATGGGAATTCAATACAAAAAGCTCAATGCCGACTCAAGTACAAGAAGACTGGCTCTTCTTACTGTCTATGTTTTGAACCTTTCCTGTGAGACCGGTTTTGAATTCCGATGCTTCACTTCAGGTTTACTGTGTCCCTCTGACCTTCTTATTGACGATGAAACACAGAAATTGCATCGGAATTAAATACAAAAGTCACAATGCCGACTTAATTATAAGAAAACTGACACTTCTTACTGTTTATGCATTGAACCACTCCTGTGACATTAGTTATAGATTCCGATACTTCACTTCAGGTTTACTGTATCCCTTGGACCTTCATATTGACGATGAAACACAGAAATTGCATCGGAATTAAATACAAAAGGCACAATGCCGACTTAAGTACAAGAAGACTAACTCTTCCTACTGTCTAAGATTTGAACCATTCCTGTGACACTAGTTATAGATTCCGATGCCTCACCCCAGGTTTACTGTATCCCTTGGACCTTCTTATTGACGATGAAACACAGAAATTGCATCAGAATTAAATACAAAAGGCACAATGCCGACTTAAGTACAAGAAGACTGACTCTTCCTACTGTCTAAGTTTAGAACAATTCCTGTGACACTAGTTATAGATTCCGATGCTTCACTTCAGGTTTACTGTATCCCTCTGACCTTCTTATTGACGATGAAACACAGAAATTGCATCGGAATGAAATACAAAAGGCACAATGCTGACTTAAGTACATGAGAACTGACTCTTCTTACTGTCTATGTTTTGAACCATTCATGTGACACTAGTTATAGTGTCCGTTGCTTCACTTCAGGTTTACTGTATCCCTCTGACCTTCTTATCGACGATGAAGCACAGAAATTGCATCGGAATTAAATACTAAAGGCACAATGCTGACTTAAGTACAAGAGAACTGACTCTTCTTACTGTCTATGATTTGAACCATTCCTGTGACAGCAGTTATAGATTCCGATGCTTCACTTCAGGTCTACTGTATCCCTCTGACTTTCTTATTGACGATGAAACACAGAAATTGCATTGGTATTAAATACGAAAGGCACAATGCAGACGTAAGTACAAGAAAACTGACTCTACTTACTGTCTATGATCTGAACCATTCCTGTGACACTAGTTATAGATTCCGATGCTTCTTTTCAGGGTTACTGTATCCCTCCGACTTTCTTATTGGCGATGAAACACAGAAATTGCATCGGAATTAAATACAAAAGTCACAATGCCGACTTAATTATAAGAAAACTGACACTTCTTACTGTTTATGCATTGAACCACTCCTGTGACATTAGTTATAGATTCCGATACTTCACTTCAGGTTTACTGTATCCCTTGGACCTTCATATTGACGATGAAACACAGAAATTGCATCGGAATTAAATACAAAAGGCACAATGCCGACTTAAGTACAAGAAGACTAACTCTTCCTACTGTCTAAGATTTGAACCATTCCTGTGACACTAGTTATAGATTCCGATGCCTCACCCCAGGTTTACTGTATCCCTTGGACCTTCTTATTGACGATGAAACACAGAAATTGCATCAGAATTAAATACAAAAGGCACAATGCCGACTTAAGTACAAGAAGACTGACTCTTCCTACTGTCTAAGTTTAGAACAATTCCTGTGACACTAGTTATAGATTCCGATGCTTCACTTCAGGTTTACTGTATCCCTCTGACCTTCTTATTGACGATGAAACACAGAAATTGCATCGGAATTAAATACAAAAGGCACAATGCCGAAGTAAGTACAAGTAAACTGACTCTTCTTACTGTCTATGTTTTGAACCTTTCCTGTGACTCTAGTTATAGATTCCGATGCTTCACCTCAGGTTTACTGAATCCCTCTGACCTTCTTATTGACGATGAAACACAGAAATTGCATTGGAATTAAATACAAAAGGCACAATGCCGACTTCAGTACAAGAAAACTGACGCTTCTTACTGTCTATGCTTTGAACCATTCCTGTGACACTAGTTATAGATGCCGATACTTCACTTCATGTTTATTGTATCCCTCTGACCTTCTTATTGACGATGAAACCCAGAAATTGCATCGGAATTAAATACAAAAGGCACAATGCCGACTTAAGTACAAGAAAACTGACTCTTCTTACTGTCTATGTCTTGAACCATTCCTGTGACACTAGTTATAGATACCGGTGCTTCACTTCAGGTTTACTGTATCCTTCTGACCTTCGTATTGACAATGAAACACAGAAATTGCATCGGAAATAAACACAAAAAGCACTTTGACGACTCAAGTCCAGGAAGATCGGCCATTCTAACTGTCTATGTTTTGAACCTTTCCTGTGAGAACAGTTTTAGATTCCGATGCTTGGCTTCAGGTTTACTGTATCCCGTGGACCTTCTTATTGACGATGAAACACAGAAATTGCATCGGAATTAAAAAGAAAACGCACAATGCCAACTTAAGTACGAGAAAACTGACTCTTCTTACTGTGTACGTCTTGAACCATTCCTGTGACACTAGTAATAGATTCCGATGCTTCACTTTAGGTTTACTGTATCCCTCTGACCTTCTTATTGACGATGAAACACAGAAATTGCATCGGAATTAAATACAAAAGGCACAATGCCGACTTAAGTACAAGAAAACTGACGCTTCTTACTGTCTATGATTTGAACCATTCCTCTGACACTAGTTATAGAATCCAAAACTTCACTTCAGGTTTACTGTATCCCTCTGACCTTCTTATTGACGATGAAACACTGAAATTGCATCAGAATTAAATACAAAAGGCACAATGCCGCCTTAAGTACAAAAAAACTGACTCTGCTTACAGTCTATGTTTTGAACCAATCCTGTGACACTAGTTACAGATTCCGATGCTTCACTTCAGGTCTACTGTATCCCTCTGACCTTCTTATTGACGATGAAACACAGTAATTGCATGGGAATTCAATACAAAAGGCTCAATGCCCACTCAAGTACAAGAAGACTGGCTCTTCTTACTGTCTATGCTTTGAACCTTTCCTGTGAGACCGGTTTTGAATTCCGATGCTTCACTTCAGGTTTACTGTATCCCTTGGACCTTCTTATCGACGACGAAACACAGAAATTGCATCGGAATTAAATACAAAACGCACAATGCCAACCTAAGTAAAAGAAAACTGACACTTCTTACTGTCTGTGATTAGAACCATTCCTGTGACACTAGTTATAGATTCCGATGCCTCACTTCAGGTTTACTGTATCCCTCTGACCTTCGTATTGCCGATGAAACACAGAAATTGCATCGGATTTAAATAAAAAAGGCACAATGCCGACTTAAGTACAAGAAAACAGACTCTTCTTACTGTCTATGTTTTGAACCATTCATGTGACACTAGTTATAGTTTCCGATGCTTCACTTCAGGTTTACTGTATCCCTCTGACCTTCTTATTGACAATGAAACACAGAAATTGCATCGGAATTAAATACAAAAGGCACAATGCCGACTTAAGTACAAGAAAACTGACTGTTCTTACTGTCTATGTTTTGAACCATTCCTGTGACACTAGTTATAGATTCTGATGCTTCACTTCAGGTTTACTGCATCCCTCGGGACCTTCTTATTGACGATGAAACACAGAAATTGCATCGGAATAAATACAAACGGCACAATGCCGACTTAAGTACAAGAGAACTGACTCTTCTTACTGTCTATGTTTTGAACCATTCCTGTGACAGCAGTTATAGATTCCGATGCTTCACTTCAGGTCTACTGTATCCCTCTGACTTTCTTATTGACGATGAAACACAGAAACTGCATAGGTATTAAATACGAAAGGCACAATGCAGACGTAAGTACAAGAAAACTGACTCTACTTACTGGCTATGATCTGAACCATTCCTGTGACACTAGTTATAGATTCCGATGCTTCTTTTCAGGGTTACTGTATCCCTCCGACTTTCTTATTGGCGATGAAACACAGAAATTGCATCGGAATTAAATACAAATGTCACAATGCCGACTTAATTATAAGAAAACTGACACTTCTTACTGTTTATGCATTGAACCACTCCTGTGACATTAGTTATAGGTTCCGATACTTCACTTCAGGTTTACTGTATCCCTTGGACCTTCATATTGACGATGAAACACAGAAATTGCATCGGAATTAAATACAAAAGGCACAATGCCGACTTAAGTACAAGAAGACTAACTCTTCCTACTGTCTAAGATTTGAACCATTCCTGTGACACTGGTTATAGATTCCGATGCCTCACTCCAGGTTTACTGTATCCCTTGGACCTTCTTATTGACGATGAAACACAGAAATTGCATCGGAATTAAAAAGAAAACGCACAATGCCAACTTAAGTACGAGAAAACTGACTCTTCTTACTGTGTACGTCTTGAACCATTCCTGTGACCCTAGTTATAGATTCCGATGCTTCACTTTAGGTTTACTGTATCCCTCGGACCTCCTTATTGACAATGAAACACAGAAATTGCATCGGAATTAAATACAAAAGGCACAATGCCGACTTAAGTACAAGAAAACTGACTGTCCTTACTGTCTATGTTTTGAACCATTCCTGTGATACTAGTTATAGATTCTGATGCTTCACTTCAGGTTTACTGCATCCCTCGGGACCTTCTTGTTGACGATGAAACACAGAAATTGCATCGGAATTAAATACAAAAGGCACAATGCCAATGTAAGTACAAGTAAACTGACTCTTCTTACTGTCTATGTTTTGAACCTTTCCTGTGACACTAGTTATAGATTCCGATGCTTCACTTCAGGTTTACTGTATCCCTCTGACCTTCTTATTGACGATGAAACACAGAAATTGCATCGGAATTAAATACAAAAGGCACAATGCTGACTTAAGTACAAGAGAACTGACTCTTCTTACTGTCTATGCTTTGAACCATTCCTGTGACAGCAGTTATAGATACCGATGCTTCACTTCAGGGCTACTGTATCCCTCTGACTTTCTTATTGACGATGAAACACAGAAATTGCATCGGTATTAAATACGAAATGCACAATGCCGACGTAAGTACAAGGAAACTGACTTTACTTACTGTCTATGACCTGAACCATTCCTGTGACACTAGTTATAGATTCCGATGCTTCTTTTCAGGTTTACTGTATCCCTCCGACTTTCTTATTGGCGATGAAACACAGAAATTGCATCGGAATTAAATTCAAAAGTCACAATGCCGATTTAATTATAAGAAAACTGACACTTCTTACTGTTTATGCATTGAACCATTCCTGTGACATTAGTTATAGATTCCGACACTTCACTTCAGGTTTACTGTATCCCTTGGACCTTCATATTGACGATGAAACACAGAAATTGCATCGGAATTAAATACAAAAGGCACAATGCCGACTTAAGTACAAGAAGACTAACTCTTCCTACTGTCTAAGATTTGAACCATTCCTGTGACACTAGTTATAGATTCCGATGCTTCACTTCAGGTTTACTGTATCCCTTGGACCTTCTTATTGACGATGAAACACAGAAATTGCATGGGAATTAAATACAAAAGGCACAATGCCGACTTAAGTACAAGAAGACTGACTCTTCCTACTGTCTAAGTTTAGAACAATTCCTGTGACACTAGTTATAGATTCCGATGCTTCACTTCAGGTTTACTGTATCCCTCTGACCTTCGTATTGACAATGAAACACAGAAATTGCATCGGAAATAAACACAAAAAGCACTTTGACGACTCAAGTCCAGGAAGATCGGCCATTCTTACTGTCTATGATTTGAACCTTTCCTGTGAGACCAGTTTTAGATTCCGATGCTTGACTTCAGGTTTACTGTATCCCGTGGACCTTCTTATTGACGATGAAACACAGAAATTGCATCGGAATTAAAAAGAAAACGCACAATGCCAACTTAAGTACGAGAAAACTGACTCTTCTTACTGTGTATGTCTTGAACCATTCCTGTGACACTAGTTATAGATTCCGATGCTTCCCTTTTGGTTTACTGTATCCCTCTGACCTTCTTATTGACGATGAAACACAGAAATTGCATCGGAATTAAATACAAAAGGCACAATGCCGACTTACGTACTAGAAAACTGACGCTTCTTACTGTCTATGATTTGAACCATTCCTCTGACACTAGTTATAGATTCCGATACTTCACTTCAGGTTTACTGTATCCCTCTGACCTTCTTATTGACAATGAAACACAGAAATTGCATCGGAATTAAATACAAAGGGCACAATGCCGACTTCAGTACAAGAAAACTGACGCTTCTTACTGTCTATGCTTTGAACCATTCCTGTGACACTAGTTATAGATGCCGATTCTTCACTTCATGTTTATTGTATCCCTCTGACCTTCTTATTGACGATGAAACCCAGAAATTGCATCGGAATTAAATACAAAAGGCACAATGCCGACTTAAGTAGAAGAAAACTGACGCTTCTTACCGTCTATGATTTGAACCATTCCTCTGACACTAGTTATAGATTCCGATACTTCACTTCAGGTTTACTGTATCCCTCTGACCTTCTTATTGACGATGAAACACTGAAATTGCATCAGAATTAAATACAAAAGGCACAATGCCGCCTTAAGTACAAAAAAACTGACTCTACTTACAGTCTATGTTTTGAACCATTCCTGTGACACTAGTTACAGATTCCGATGCTTCACTTCAGGTTTACTGTATCCCTCTGACCTTCTTATTGACGATGAAACACAGTAATTGCATGGGAATTCAATACAAAAGGCTCAATGCCCACTCAAGTACAAGAAGACTGGGTCTTCTTACTGTCTACGTTTTGAACCTTTCCTGTGAGACCGGTTTTGAATTCCGATGCTTCACTTCAGGTTTACTGTATCCCTTGGACCTTCTTATCGACGACGAAACACAGAAATTGCATCGGAATTAAATACAAAACGCACAATGCCGACCTAAGTACAAGAAAACTGACACTTCTTACTGTCTGTGATTAGAACCATTCCTGTGACACTAGTTATAGATTCCGATGCCTCACTTCAGGTTTACTGTATCCCTCTGACCTTCGTATTGACGATGAAACACAGAAATTGCATTGGATTTAAATAGAAAAGGCACAATGCCGACTTAAGTACAAGAAAACTGACTCTTCTTACTGTCTATGTTTTGAATCATTCATGTGACACTAGTTATAGTTTCCGATGCTTCACTTCAGGTTTACTGTATCCCTCGGACCTCCTTATTGACAATGAAACACAGAAATTGCATCGGAATTAAATACAAAAGGCACAATGCCGACTTAAGTACAAGAAAACTGACTGTTCTTACTGTCTATGTTTTGAACCATTCCTGTGATACTAGTTATAGATTCTGATGCTTCACTTCAGGTTTACTGCATCCCTCGGGACCTTCTTGTTGACGATGAAACACAGAAATTGCATCGGAATTAAATACAAAAGGCACAATGCCAATGTAAGTACAAGTAAACTGACTCTTCTTACTGTCTATGTTTTGAACCTTTCCTGTGACACTAGTTATAGATTCCGATGCTTCACTTCAGGTTTACTGTATCCCTCTGACCTTCTTATTGACGATGAAACACAGAAATTGCATCGGAATTAAATACAAAAGGCACAATGCTGACTTAAGTACAAGAGAACTGACTCTTCTTACTGTCTATGCTTTGAACCATTCCTGTGACAGCAGTTATAGATACCGATGCTTCACTTCAGGGCTACTGTATCCCTCTGACTTTCTTATTGACGATGAAACACAGAAATTGCATCGGTATTAAATACGAAATGCACAATGCCGACGTAAGTACAAGGAAACTGACTTTACTTACTGTCTATGACCTGAACCATTCCTGTGACACTAGTTATAGATTCCGATGCTTCTTTTCAGGTTTACTGTATCCCTCCGACTTTCTTATTGGCGATGAAACACAGAAATTGCATCGGAATTAAATTCAAAAGTCACAATGCCGATTTAATTATAAGAAAACTGACACTTCTTACTGTTTATGCATTGAACCATTCCTGTGACATTAGTTATAGATTCCGACACTTCACTTCAGGTTTACTGTATCCCTTGGACCTTCATATTGACGATGAAACACAGAAATTGCATCGGAATTAAATACAAAAGGCACAATGCCGACTTAAGTACAAGAAGACTAACTCTTCCTACTGTCTAAGATTTGAACCATTCCTGTGACACTAGTTATAGATTCCGATGCTTCACTTCAGGTTTACTGTATCCCTTGGACCTTCTTATTGACGATGAAACACAGAAATTGCATGGGAATTAAATACAAAAGGCACAATGCCGACTTAAGTACAAGAAGACTGACTCTTCCTACTGTCTAAGTTTAGAACAATTCCTGTGACACTAGTTATAGATTCCGATGCTTCACTTCAGGTTTACTGTATCCCTCTGACCTTCGTATTGACAATGAAACACAGAAATTGCATCGGAAATAAACACAAAAAGCACTTTGACGACTCAAGTCCAGGAAGATCGGCCATTCTTACTGTCTATGATTTGAACCTTTCCTGTGAGACCAGTTTTAGATTCCGATGCTTGACTTCAGGTTTACTGTATCCCGTGGACCTTCTTATTGACGATGAAACACAGAAATTGCATCGGAATTAAAAAGAAAACGCACAATGCCAACTTAAGTACGAGAAAACTGACTCTTCTTACTGTGTATGTCTTGAACCATTCCTGTGACACTAGTTATAGATTCCGATGCTTCCCTTTTGGTTTACTGTATCCCTCTGACCTTCTTATTGACGATGAAACACAGAAATTGCATCGGAATTAAATACAAAAGGCACAATGCCGACTTACGTACTAGAAAACTGACGCTTCTTACTGTCTATGATTTGAACCATTCCTCTGACACTAGTTATAGATTCCGATACTTCACTTCAGGTTTACTGTATCCCTCTGACCTTCTTATTGACAATGAAACACAGAAATTGCATCGGAATTAAATACAAAGGGCACAATGCCGACTTCAGTACAAGAAAACTGACGCTTCTTACTGTCTATGCTTTGAACCATTCCTGTGACACTAGTTATAGATGCCGATTCTTCACTTCATGTTTATTGTATCCCTCTGACCTTCTTATTGACGATGAAACCCAGAAATTGCATCGGAATTAAATACAAAAGGCACAATGCCGACTTAAGTACAAGAAAACTGACTCTTCTCACTGTCTATGTCTTGAACCATTCCTGTGACACTAGTTATATATACCGATGCTTCACTTCAGGTTTACTGTATCCCTCTGACCTTCGTATTGACAATGAAACACAGAAATTGCGTCGGAAATAAACACAAAAAGCACTTTGACGACTCAAGTCCAGGAAGATCGGCCATTCTTACTGTCTATGTTTTGAACCTTTCCTGTGAGACCAGTTTTAGATTCCGATGCTTGACTTCAGGTTTACTGTATCCCGTGGACCTTCTTATTGCCGATGAAACACAGAAATTGCATCGGAATTAAAAAGAAAAGGCACAATGCCAACTTAAGTTCGAGAAAACTGACTCTTCTTACTGTGTATGTCTTGAACCATTCCTGTGACACTAGTTATAGATTCCGATGCTTCACTTTAGGTTTACTGTATCCCTCTGACCTTCTTATTGACGATGAAACACAGAAATTGCATCGGAATTAAATACAAAATGCACAATGCCGACTTAAGTACAAGAAAACTGACGCTTCTTACTGTCTATGATTTGAACCATTCCTCTGACACTAGTTATAGATTCCGATACTTCACTTAAGGTTTACTGTATCCCTCTGACCTTCTTATTGACGATGAAACACTGAAATTGCATCAGAATTAAACACAAAAGGCACAATGCCGCCTTAAGTACAAAAAAACTGACTCTGCTTACTGTCTATGTTTTGAACCATTCCTGTGACACTAGTTACAGATTCCGATGCTTCACTTCAGGTTTACTGTACCCCTCTGACCTTCTTATTGACGATGAAACACAGTAATTGCATGGGAATTCAATACAAAAGGCTCAATGCCGACTCAAGTACAAGAAGACTCGCTCTTCTTACTGTCTATGTTTTCAACCTTTCCTGTGAGACCGGTTTTGAATTCCAATGCTTCACTTCAGGTTTACTTTATCCCTTGGACCTTCTTATCGACGACGAAACACAGAAATTGCATCGGAATTAAGTCCAAAACGCACAATGCCGACCTAAGTACAAGAAAACTGACACTTCTTACTGTCTATGATTAGAACCATTCCTGTGACACTAGTTATAGATTCCGATGCCTCACTTCAGGTTTACTGTATCCCTCTGACCTTCGTATTGACGATGAAACACAGAAATTGCATCGGATTTAAATAGAAAAGGCACAATGCCGACTTAAGTACAAGAAAACTGACTGTTCTTACTGTCTATGTTTTGAACCATTGCTGTGACACTAGTTATAGATTCTGATGCTTCACTTCAGGTCTACTGCATCCCTCGGGACCTTCTTATTGACGATGAAACACACAAATTGCATCGGAATAAATACAAAAGGCACAATGCCGACTTAAGTACAAGAGAACTGACTCTTCTTACTGTCTATGTTTTGAACCATTCCTGTGACAGTAGTTATAGATTCCGATGCTTCACTTCAGGTCTACTGTATCCCTCTGACTTTCTTATTGACGATGAAACACAGAAATTGCATCGCTATTAAATACGAACGGCACAATGCCGACGTAAGTACAAGAAAACTGACTCTCCTTACTGTCTATGATTTGAACCATTCCTGTGACACTAGTTATTGATTCTGATGCTTCTTTTCAGGTTTACTGTATCCCTCCGACTTTCTTATTGGCGATGAAACACAGAAATTGCGTCGGAATTAAATTCAAAAGTCACAATGCCGACTGAATTATAAGAAAACTTACACTTCTTACTGTTTATGCTTTGAACCATTCCTGTGACATTAGTTATTGAATCCATTACTTCACTTCAGGTTTACTGTATCCCTTGGACCTTCATATTGACGATGAAACACAGAAATTGCATCGGAATTAAATACAAAAGGCACAATGCCGACTTAAGTACAAGAAGACTAACTCATCCTACTGTCTAAGATTTGAACCATTCCTGTGACACTAGTTATAGATTCCGATGCCTCACTTCAGGTTTACTGTATCCCTTGGACCTTCTTATTGACGATGTAACACAGAAATTGCATCGGAATTAAATACAAAAGGCACAATGCCGACTTAACTACAAGAAGACTGACTTTTCCTACTGTCTAAGTTTAGAACAATTCCTGTGACACTAGTTATAGATTCGGATGCTTCACTTCAGGTTTACTGTATCCCTCTGACCTTCGTATTGACAATGAAACACAGAAATTGCATCGGAAATAAACACAAAAAGCACTTTGACGACTCAAGTCCAGGAAGATCGGCCGTTCTTACTGTCTATGTTTTGAACCTTTCCTGTGAGACCAGTTTTAGATTCCGGTGCTTGACTTCAGGTTTACTGTATCCCGTGGACCTTCTTATTGACGATGAAACACAGAAATTGCATCGGAATTAAAAAGAAAACGCACAATGCCAACTTAAGTACGAGAAAACTGACTCTTCTTACTGTGTATGTCTTGAACCATTCCTGTGACACTAGTTATAGATTCCGATGCTTCCCTTTTGGTTTGCTGTATCCCTCTGACCTTCTTATTGACGATGAAACACAGAAATTGCATCGGAATTAAATACAAAAGGCACAATGCCGACTTACGTACTAGAAAACTGACGCTTCTTACTGTCTATGATTTGAACCATTCCTCTGACACTAGTTATAGATTCCGATACTTCACTTCAGGTTTACTGTATCCCTCTGACCTTCTTATTGACAATGAAACACAGAAATTGCATCGGAATTAAATACAAAGGGCACAATGCCGACTTCAGTACAAGAAAACTGACGCTTCTTACTGTCTATGCTTTGAACCATTCCTGTGACACTAGTTATAGATGCCGATTCTTCACTTCATGTTTATTGTATCCCTCTGACCTTCTTATTGACGATGAAACCCAGAAATTGCATCGGAATTAAATACAAAAGGCACAATGCCGACTTAAGTACAAGAAAACTGACTCTTCTCACTGTCTATGTCTTGAACCATTCCTGTGACACTAGTTATATATACCGATGCTTCACTTCAGGTTTACTGTATCCCTCTGACCTTCGTATTGACAATGAAACACAGAAATTGCATCGGAAATAAACACAAAAAGCACTTTGACGACTCAAGTCCAGGAAGATCGGCCATTCTTACTGTCTATGTTTTGAACCTTTCCTGTGAGACCAGTTTTAGATTCCGATGCTTGACTTCAGGTTTACTGTATCCCGTGGACCTTCTTATTGACGATGAAACACAGAAATTGCATCGGAATTAAATAGAAAAGGCACAATGCCAACTTAAGTTCGAGAAAACTGACTCTTCCTACTGTGTATGTCTTGAACCATTCCTGTGACACTAGTTATAGATTCCGATGCTTCACTTTAGGTTTACTGTATCTTTCTGACCTCCTTATTGACGATGAAACACAGAAATTGCATCGGAATTAAATACAAAAGGCACAATGCCGACTTAAGTACAAGAAAACTGACGCTTCTTACTGTCTATGATTTGAACCATTCCTCTGACACTAGTTATAGATTCCGATACTTCACTTAAGGTTTACTGTATCCCTCTGACCTTCTTATTGACGATGAAACACTGAAATTGCATCAGAATTAAATACAAAAGGCACAATGCCGCCTTAAGTACAAAAAAACTGACTCTGCTTACTGTCTATGTTTTGAACCATTCCTGTGACACTAGTTACAGATTCCGATGCTTCACTTCAGGTTTACTGTATCCCTCTGACCTTCTTATTGACGATGAAACACAGTAATTGCATGGGAATTCAATACAAAAGGCTCAATGCCGACTCAAGTACAAGAAGACTGGCTCTTCTTACTGTCTATGTTTTCAACCTTTCCTGTGAGACCGGTTTTGAATTCCGATGCTTCACTTCAGGTTTACTGTATCCCTTGGACCTTCTTATCGACGACGAAACACAGAAATTGCATCGGAATTAAGTCCAAAACGCACAATGCCGACCTAGGTACAAGAAAACTGACACTTCTTACTGTCTATGATTAGAACCATTCCTGTGACACTAGTTATAGATTCCGATGCCTCACCTCAGGTTTACTGTATCCCCCTGACCTTCGTATTGACGATGAAACACAGAAATTGCATCGGATTTAAATAGAAAAGGCACAATGCCGACTTAAGTACAAGAGAACTGACTCTTCTTACTGTCTATGCTTTGAACCATTCCTGTGACAGTAGTTATAGATTCCGATGCTTCACTTCAGGTCTACTGTATCTTTCTGACTTTCTTATTGACGATGAAACACAGAAATTGCATCGGTATTAAATACGAAAGGCACAATGCCGACGTAAGTACAAGAAAACTGACTCTCCTTACTGTCTATGATTTGAACCATTCCTGTGACACTAGTTATTGATTCTGATGCTTCTTTTCAGGTTTACTGTATCCCTCCGACTTTCTTATTGGCGATGAAACACAGAAATTGCATCGGAATTAAATTCAAAAGTCACAATGCCGACTGAATTACAAGAAAACTTACACTTCTTACTGTTTATGCTTTGAACCATTCCTGTGACATTAGTTATTGAATCCATTACTTCACTTCAGGTTTACTGTATCCCTTGGACCTTCTTATTGATGATGAAACACAGAAATTGCATCGGAATTAAATACAATAGACACAATGCCGACAGAAGTACAAGAAGACTGACTCTTCCTACTGTCTAAGATTTGAACCATTCCTGTGACACTAGTTGTAGATTCCGATGCCTCACTCCAGGTTTACTGTATCCCTTGGTCCTTCTTATTGACGATGAAACACATAAATTGCATCGGAATTAAATACAAAATGCACAATGCCGACTTAAGTACAAGAAGACTGACTGTTCCTACTGTCTAAGTTTAGAACAATTCCTGTGACACTAGTTATAGATTCCGATGCTTCACTTCAGGTTTACTGTATCCCTCCGACCTTCTTATTGACGATGAAACACAGAAATCGCATCGGAATTAAATACAAAAGGCACAATGCCGAAGTAGGTACAAGTAAACTGACTCTTCTTACTGTCTATGTTTTGAACCTTTCCTGTGACACTAGTTATAGATTCCGATGCTTCACTTCAGGATTACTGTATCCCTCTGACCTTCTTATTGACGATGAAACACAGAAATTGCATCGGAATTAAATACAAAAGGCACAATGCTGACTTAAGTACAAGAGAACTGACTCTTCTTACTGTCTATGTTTTGAACCATTCATGTGACACTAGTTATAGTTTCCGATGCTTCACTTCAGGTTTACTTTATCCCTCTGACCTTCTTATTGACGATGAAACACAGAAATTGCATCGGAATTAAATACAAAAGGCACAATGCTGACTTAAGTACAAGAGAACTGACTCTTCTTACTGTCTATGTTTTGAACCATTCCTGTGACAGCAGTTATAGATTCCGATGCTTCACTTCAGGTCTACTGTATCCCTCTGACTTTCTTATTGACGATGAAACACAGAAATTGCATCGGTATTAAATACGAAAGGCACAATGCCGACGTAAGTACAAGAAAACTGACTCTACTTACTGTTTATGATCTGAACCATTCCTGTGACACTAGTAATAGATTCCGATGCTTCTTTTCAGGTTTACTGTATCCCTCCGACTTTCTTATTTATCGATGAAACACAGAAATTGCATCGGAATTAAATACAAAAGTCACAATGCCGACTTAATTATAAGAAAACTGACACTTCTTACTGTTTATGCATTGAACCATTCCTGTGACATTAGTTATAGATTCCGATACTTCACTTCAGGGTTACTGTATCCCTTGGACCTTCATATTGACGATGAAACACAGAAATTGCATCGGAATTAAATAGAAACGGCACAATGCCGACTTAAGTACAAGAAGACTAACTCTTCCTACTGTCTAAGATTTGAACCATTCCTGTGTCACTAGTTATATATTCCGATGCCTCAGTCCAGGTTTACTGTATCCCATGGACCTTCTTATTGACGAAGAAACACAGAAATTGGATCGGAATTAAATACAAAAGGCACAATGCCGACTTAAGTACAAGAAGACTGACTCTTCCTACTGTCTAAGTTTAGAACAATTCCTGTGACACTAGTTATAGATCCCGATGCTTCCCTTCAGGTTTACTGTATCCCTCTGACCTTCTCATTGACGATGAAACACAGAAATTGCATCGGAATCAAATACAAAAGGCACAATGCCGAAGTAAGTACAAGTAAACTGACTCTTCTTACTGTCTATGATTTGAACCTTTCCTGTGGCTCTAGTTATAGTTTCAGATGCTTCACTTCAGGTTTACTGTATCCCTCTGACCTTCTTATTGGCGATGAAACACAGAAATTGCATCGGAATTAAATACAAAAGGCACAATGCCGACTTCAGTACAAGAAAACTGACGTATCTTACTGTCTATGCTTTGAACCATTCCTGTGACACTAGTTATAGATGCCGATACTTCACTTCATGTTTATTGTATCCCTCTGACCTTCTTATTGACGATGAAACCCAGAAATTGCATCGGAATTAAATACGAAAGGCACAATGCCGACTTAAGTACAAGAAAACTGACTCTTCTTACTGTCTATGTCTTGAACCATTCCTGTGACACTAGTTATAGATACCGATGCTTCACTTCAGGTTTACTGTATCCCTCTGACCTTCGTATTGACAATGAAACACAGAAATTGCATCGGAAATAAACACAAAAAGCACTTTGGCGACTCAAGTACAGGAAGATCGGCCCTTCTTACTGTCTATGTTTTGAACATTTCCTGTGAGACCAGTTTTAGATTCCGATGCTTGACTTCAGGTTTACTGTATCCCGTGGACCTTCTTATTGACGATGAAACACAGAAATTGCATCGGAATTAAAAAGAAAACGCACAATGCCAACTTAAGTACGAGAAAACTGACTCTTCTTACTGTGTATGTTTTTAACCATTCCTGTGACACTAGTTATAGATTCCGATGCTTCACTTCAGGTTTACTGTATCCCTCTGACCATCTTATTGACGATGAAAAACAGCTATTGCATCGGAATTAAATACAAAACGCACAATGCGACTTATGTACAAGAAAACTGACTCTTCTTACTGTCTATATCTTGAACCATTCCTGTGACACTAGTTACAGATTCCGATGCTTCACTTCAGGTATACTGTATCCCTCTGACCTTCTTATTGACGATGAAACACTGAAATTGCATCAGAATTAAATACAAAAGGCACAATGCCGCCTTAAGTACAAAAAAACTGACTCTGCTTACTTTCTATGTTTTGCACCATTCCTGTGACACTAGTTACAGATTCCGTTGCTTCACTTCAGGTTTACTGTATCCCTCTGACCTTTTTATTGACGATGAAACACAGTAATTGCATGGGAATTCAATACAAAAGGCTCAATGCCGACTCAAGTACAAGAAGACTGGCTCTTCTTACTGTCTATGTTTTGAACCTTTCCTGTGAGACCGGTTTTGAATTCCGATGCTTCACTTCAGGTTTACTGTATCCCTTGGACCTTCTTATCGACGACGAAACACAGAAATTGCATCGGAATTAAATACAAAACGCACAATGCCGACCTAAGTACAAGAAAACTGACACTTCTTACTGTCTATGATTAGAACCATTCCTGTGACACTAGTTATAGATTCCGATGCCTCACTTCAGGTTTACTGTATCCCTCTGACCTTCGTATTGACGATGAAACACAGAAATTGCATCGGATTTAAATAGAAAAGGCACAATGCCGACTTAAGTACAAGAAAACTGACTCTTCTTACTGTCTATGTTTTGAACCATTCATGTGACACTAGTTATAGTTTCCGATGCTTCACTTCAGGTTTACTGTATCCCTCTGACCTTCTTATTGACGATGAAACACAGAAATTGCATCGGAATTAAATACAAAAGGCACAATGCCGACTCAAGTACAAGAAAACTGACTGCTCTTACTGTCTATGTTTTGAACCATTCCTGTGACACTAGTTATAGATTCTGATGCTTCACTTCAGGTTTACTGTATACCTCGGGACCTTCTTATTAACGATGAAACACAGAAATTGCATCGGAATAAATACAAAAGGCATAATGCCGACTTAAGTACAAGAGAACTGACTCTTCTTACTGTCTATGTTTTAAACCATTCCTGTGACAGTAGTTATAGATTCCGATGCTTCACTTCAGGTCTACTGTATCCCTCTGACTTTCTTATTGACGATGAAACACAGAAATTGCATCGGTATTAAATACGAAAGGCACAATGCCGACGTTATTACAAGAAAACGGACTCTACTTACTGTTTATGATCTGAACCATTCCTGTGACACTAGTTATAGATTCCGATGCTTCTTTTCAGGTTTACTGTATCCCTCCGACTTTCTTATTTATCGATGAAACACAGAAATTGCATCGGAATTAAATACAAAAGTCACAATGCCGACTTAATTATAAGAAAACTGACACTTCTTACTGTTTATGCATTGAACCACTCCTGTGACATTAGTTATAGATTCCGATACTTCACTTCAGGTTTACTGTATCCCTTGGACCTTCATATTGACGATGAAACACAGAAATTGCATCGGAATTAAATAGAAAAGGCACAATGCCGACTTAAGTACAAGAAGACTAACTCTTCCTACTGTCTAAGATTTGAACCATTCCTGTGTCACTAGTTATAGATTCCGATGCCTCAGTCCAGGTTTACTGTATCCCATGGACCTTCTTATTGACGAAGAAACACAGAAATTGGATCGGAATTAAATACAAAAGGCACAATGCCGACTTAAGTACAAGAAGACTGACTCTTCCTACTGTCTATGTCTTGAACCATTCCTGTGACACTAGTTATAGATACCGATGCTTCACTTCAGGTTTACTGTGTCCCTCTGACCTTCGTATTGACAATGAAACACAGAAATTGCATCGGAAATAAACATAAAAAGCACTTTGGCGACTCAAGTACAGGAAGATCGGCCCTTCTTACTGTCTATGTTTTGAACCTTTCCTGTGAGACCAGTTTTAGATTCCGATGCTTGACTTCAGGTTTACTGTATCCCGTGGACCTTCTTATTGACGATGAAACACAGAAATTGCATCGGAATTAAAAAGAAAACGCACAATGCCAACTTAAGTACGAGAAAACTGACTCTTCTTACTGTGTATGTTTTTAACCATTCCTGTGACACTAGTTATAGATTCCGATGCTTCACTTCAGGTTTACTGTATCCCTCTGACCATCTTATTGACGATGAAAAACAGCTATTGCATCGGAATTAAATACAAAACGCACAATGCGACTTATGTACAAGAAAACTGACTCTTCTTACTGTCTATATTTTGTACCATTCCTGTGACACTAGTTACAGATTCCGATGCTTCACTTCAGGTATACTGTATCCCTCTGACCTTCTTATTGACGATGAAACACTGAAATTGCATCAGAATTAAATACAAAAGGCACAATGCCGCCTTAAGTACAAAAAAAATGACTCTGCTTACTTTCTATGTTTTGCACCATTCCTGTGACACTAGTTACAGATTCCGTTGCTTCACTTCAGGTTTACTGTATCCCTCTGACCTTTTTATTGACGATGAAACACAGTAATTGCATGGGAATTCAATTCAAAAGGCTCAGTGCCGACTCAAGTACAAGAAGACTGGCTCTTCTTACTGTCTATGTTTTGAACCTTTCCTGTGAGACCGGTTTTGAATTCCGATGCTTCACTTCAGGTTTACTGTATCCCTTGGACCTTCTTATCGACGACGAAACACAGAAATTGCATCGGAATTAAATACAAAACGCACAATGCCGACCTAAGTACAAGAAAACTGACACTTCTTACTGTCTATGATTAGAACCATTCCTGTGACACTAGTTATAGATTCCGATGCTTCACTTCAGGTTTACTGTATCCCTCTGACCTTCGTATTGACGATGAAACACAGAAATTGCATCGGATTTAAATAGAAAAGGCACAATGCCGACTTAAGTACAAGAAAACTGACTCTTCTTACTGTCTATGTTTTGAACCATTCATGTGACACTAGTTATAGTTTCCGATGCTTCACTTCAGGTTTACTGTATCCCTCTGACCTTCTTATTGACGATGAAACACAGAAATTGCATCTAAATTAAATACAAAAGGCACAATGCCGACTCAAGTACAAGAAAACTGACTGTTCTTACTGTCTATGTTTTGAACCATTCCTGTGACACTAGTTATAGATTCTGATGCTTCACTTCAGGTTTACTGTATCCCTCGGGACCTTCTTATTAACGATGAAACACAGAAATTGCATCGGAATAAATACAAAAGGCACAATGCCGACTTAAGTACAAGAGAACTGACTCTTCTTACTGTCTACGTTTTGAACCATTCCTGTGACAGTAGTTACAGATTCCGATGCTTCACTTCAGGTCTACTGTATCCCTCTGACTTTCTTATTGACGATGAAACACAGAAATTGCAACGGTATTAAATACGAAAGGCACAATGCCGACGTAAGTACAAGAAAACTGACTCTACTTACTGTCTATGATTTGAACCATTCCTGTGACACTAGTTATTGATTCCGATGCTTCCTTTCAGGTTTACTGTATCCCTCTGACTTTCTTATTGGCGATGAAACACAGAAATTGCATCGGAATTAAATTCAAAAGCCACAATGCCGACTTAAGTACAAGAAGACTGACTCTTCCTACTGTCTAAGTTTAGAACATTTCCTGTGACACTAGTTATAGATTCCGATGCTTCACTTCAGGTTTACTGTATCCCTCTGACCTTCTTATTGACGATGAAACACAGAAATTGCATCGGAATTAAATACAAAAGGCACAATGCCGAAGTAAGTACAAGTAAACTGACGCTTCTTACTCTCTATGCTTTGAACCATTCCTGTGACACTAGTTATAGATGCCGATACTTTACATCAGGTTTACTGTATCCCTCTGACCTTCTTATTGACGATGAAACCCAGAAATTGCATCGGAATTAAATACAAAAGGCACAATGCCGACTTAAGAACAAGAAAACTGACTCTTCTTACTGTCTATGTTTTGAACCATTCCTGTAACACTAGTTATAGATTCCGATGCTTCACATCAAGTTTACTGTATCCCTCCGACCTTCTTATTGACAATGAAACACAGAAATTGCATCGGAATTAAATAGAATACGCACAATGCCAACTTAAGTACAAGAAAACTGACTCTTCTTACTGTGTATGTTTTTAACCATTCCTGTGACACTAGTTATAGATTTCGATGCTTTACTTCAGGTTTACTGTATCCCTCTGACCATCATATTGACGATGAAAAACAGCTATTGCATCGGAATTAAATACAAAACGCACAATGCCGACTTATGTACAAGAAAACCGACTCTTCTTACTGTCTATATTTTGAACCATTCCTGTGACACTAGTTATAGATTCCGATGCTTCACTTCAGGTTTACTGTATCCCTCTGACCTTCTTATTGACGATGAAACACAGAAATTTCATCGGAATTAAATACAAAAGGCACAATGCCGAAGTAAGTACAAGTAAACTGACGCTTCTTACTCTCTATGATTTGAACCATTCCTGTGACACTAGTTATAGATGCCGATACTTTACATCAGGTTTACTGTATCCCTCTGACCTTCTTATTGACGATGAAACCCAGAAATTGCATCGGAATTAAATACAAAAGGCACAATGCCGCCTTAAGAACAAGAAAACTGACTCTTCTTACTGTCTATGTTTTGAACCATTCCTGTAACACTAGTTATAGATTCTGATGCTTCACTTCAGGTTTACTATATCCCTCTGACCTTCTTATTGACGATGAAACACTGAAATTGCATCGGAATTAAATACAAAAGTTACAATGCCGACATAAGAACAAGAAAACTGACTCTTCTTACTGTCTATGTTTTGAACCATTCCTGTGACACTAGTTATAGATACCGATGCTTCACTTCAGGTTTACTGTGTCCCTCTGACCTTCGTATTCACGATGAAACACAGAAATTGCATCGGAAATAAACACAAAAAGCACTTTGACGACTCAAGTACAGGAAGATCGGCTCTTCTTACTGTCTATGTTTTGAACCTTTCCTGTGAGACCAGTTTTAGATTCCGATGCTTCACTACAGGTTTACTGTATCCCTTGGACCTTCTTATTGACGATGAAACACAGAAATTGCATCGGAATTAAATACAAAAGTCACAATGCCGACTTAAGAACAAGAAAACTGACTCTTCTTACTGTCTATGTTTTGAACAATTCCTGTAACACTAGTTATAGATTCCGATGCTTCACTTCAAGTGTACTGTATCCCTCCGACCCTCTTATTGACGATGAAACACAGAAATTGCATCGGAATTAAATAGAAAACGCACAATGCCAACTTAAGTAGAAGAAAACTGACTCTTCTTACTGTGTATGTTTTTAACCATTCCTGTGCCACTAGTTATAGATTCCGATGCTTCACTTCAGGTTTACTGTATCCCTCTGACCATCTTATTGACGATGAAAAACAGCTATTGCATCGGAATTAAATACAAAACGCACAATGCCGACTTATGTACAAGAAAACTGACTCTTCTTACTGTCTATGGTTTGACACATTCCTGTGACACTAGTTATAGATTCCGATGCTTCACTTCAGGTTTACTGTATCCCTCTGCCCTTCTTATTGACGATGAAACACAGAAATTTCATCGGAATTAAATTCAAAAGGCACAATGCCGACATAAGTACAAGAAAACTGACTCTTCTTACTGTCTATGTCTTGAGCCATTTCTGTGACACTAGTTATAGATTCCGATGCTTCACTTCAGGTTTACTGTATCCCTCTGACCTACTTATTGACGATGAAACACAGAAATTGCATCGGAATTAAATACAAAAGGCACAATGCCGACTTATGTACATGAAGACCGACACTTCCTACTGACTATGTTTTGAACCATTCCTGTGACACTAGTTATACATTCCAATGCTTCACTTCACGTTTACTGTATCCCTTGGACCTTCTTATTGACGATGAAACACATAAATTGCATCGGATTTAAGTACAAAAGGCACAATGCCGACTTAAGGACAAGAACACTGACTCTTCCTACTGACCATTCCTGTGACACTAGTTATACATTCCAATGCTTCACTTCACGTTTAATGTATCCCATGGACCTTCTTATTGACGATGAAACACATAAATTGCATCGGAATTAAATACAAAAGGCACAATGCCGACTTAAGGACAAGAACACTGACTCTTCCTACTGACCATTCCTGTGACACTAGTTATAGATTCCGATGCTTCACTTCAGGTTTACTGTAGCCCTTGGACCTTCTTATCGACGACGAAACACAGAAATTGCATCGGAATTAAATGCAAAACGCACAATGCCGAACTAAGTACAAGAAAACTGTCACTTCATACTGTCTATGATTAGAACCATTCCTGTGACACTAGTTATAGATTCCGATGCCTCACTTCAGGTTTACTGTACCGCTCTCACCTTCGCATTGACGATGAAACACAGAAATTGCATCGGATTTAAATAGAAAAAGCACAATGCCGACTTAAATACAAGAAAACTGACTCTTCTTACTGTCTATGTTTTGAACCATTCATGTGACACTAGTTATAGTTTCCGATGCTTCACTTCAGGTTTACTGTATCCCTCTGACCTTCTAATTGACGATGAAACACAGAAATTGCATCGGAATTAAATTCAAAAGGCACAATGCCGACTTAAGTACAAGAAAACTGACTGTTTCTACTGTCTATATTTTGAACCATTCCTGTGACACTAGTTATAGAGTCTGATGCTTTACTTCAGGTTTACTGTATCCCTCGGGACCTTCTTATGGACGATGAAACACAGAAATTGCATCGGAATTAAATACAAAAGGCACAATGCCGACTTAAGTACAAGAGAACTGACTTTTCTTACTGTCTATGTTTTGAACCATTCCTGTGACAGTAGTTATAGATTCCGATGCTTCACTTCAGGTCTACTGTATCCCTCTGACTTTCTTATTGACGATGAAACACATAAATTGCATCGGTATTAAATACGAAAGGCAAAATGCCGACGTAAGTACCAGAAAACTGACTCTCTTTACTGTCTATGATTTCAACCATTCCTGTGACACTAGTTATTGATTCCGATGCTTCTTTCCAAGTTTACTGTATCCCTCCGACTTTCTTATTGGCGATGAAACTCAGAAATTGCATCGTAATTAAATTCAAAAGTCACAATGCCGACTTAATTATAAGAAAACTGACACTTCTTACTGTTTATGCTTTGAACAATTCCTGTGACATTAGTTATAGAATCCAATACTTCACTTCAGGTTTACTGCATCCCTTGGACCTTCTTATTGTCGATGAAACACAGAAATTGCATCGGAATTAAATACAATAGACACAATGCCGACAGAAGTACAAGAAGACTGACTCATCCTACTGTCTAAGATTTGAACCATTCCTGTGACACTAGTTATAGATTCCGATGCCTCACTCCAGGTTTACTGTATACCTTGGACCTCCTTATTGACGATGAAACACAGAAATTGCATCGGAATTAAATACAAAAGGCACAATGCCGACTTAAGTACAAGAAGACTGACTCTTCCAACTGTCTAAGTTTTGAACCATTCCTGTGACACTAGTTATAGATTACGATGCTTCTCTCCAGGTTTACTGTATCCCTTGGACCTTCTTATTGACGATGAAACACAGAAAATGCATCGGAAATAAATACAAAAACAAAATGCCGACTTAAGTACAAGGGGACTGACTCTTCCTAATGTCTAAGATTTGAACCATTCCTGTGACACTAGTTACAGATTCCGATGCTTCAATTCAGGTTTACTGTATCCCTTGGACCTTCTTATTGACGATGAAACACAGAAATTTCATCGGAATTAAATACAAAAGGCAAAAAGCCGATTAAGTACAAGAGAACTGACTCTTCCTACTGTCTAAGTTTTGAACCATTCCTGTGACACTAGTTATAGATTCCGATGCTTCACTTCAGGTTTACTGTATCCCTTGGACCTTCTTATTGACGATGAAACACAGAAATTGCATCGGAATTAAATACAAAAGGCACAATGCCGACTTAAGGACAAGAGGACTGACTCGTCCTACTGACCATTCCTGTGACACTAGTTATAGATTCCGATTCTTCACACCAGGTTAACTGAATCCCTTGGACCTTCTTATTGACGATGAAACACAGAAATTGCATCATAATTAAATACAAAAGGCACAATGCCGACATAAGTACATGAAGATCGACATTTCCTACTGACTATGTTTTGAACCATTCCTGTGACACTAGTTATAGATTCCGATGCTTCACGTCAGGTCTACTGTACCCTTGGACCTTCTTATTGACGATGAAACACAGAAATTGCATCGGAATTAAATACAAAAGGCACAATGCCGACTCAAGGACAAGAAGACTGACTCTTCCTACTGACCATTCCTGTGACACTAGTTATAGATTCCGATGCTTCACTTCAGGGTTACTGTATCCCTTGGACCATCTTATTGACGATGAAACACAGAAATTGCATCGGAATTAAATACAAAAGGCACAATGCCGACTTAAGTACATGAAGACCGACACCTCTTACTGACCATGTTCTGAACCATTCCTGTGACACTAGTTATAGATTCCGATGCTTCACTTCAGGTTTATTGTATCCCTTGGACCTTCTTATTGACGATGAAACACAGAAATTGCATCGGAATTAAATAGAAAACGCACAATGCCGACTTATATACAAGAAAACTGACTCTTCCTACTGTCTATGTTTGAACCATTCCTATGACACTAGTTATAGATTCCGATGCTTCTTTTCAGGTTTACTGTATCCCTCTGATTTTCTTATTGATGATGAAACCCAGAAATAGCATCGGAATTAAATACAAAAGGCACAATGCCAACTTATTTATAAGAAAACTGACACTTCTTACTGTTTATGCTTTGAACCATTCCTGTGACATTACTTATGGATTCCGATGTTTCACTTCAGGTTTACTGTATCCCTCTGACCTTCGTATTGACGATGAAACACAGGAATTGCATCGGAATTAAATACAAAAGGCACAATGACGACTCAAGCACAAGGAGACTGGCTCTTCTTACTGTCTATGTTTTGAACCATTCCTGTGACACTAGTTATAGATTCCGATGCTTCACTTCAGGTTTACTGTATCCCTTGGCCCTTCTTATAGTCGATGAAACACAGAAATTGCATCGGAATTAAATACAAAATGCTCAATGCCGACTTAAGTACATGAAGACCGACACTTCTTACTGACTATGATTTCAACCATTCCTGTAACACTAGTTATAGATTCCGATGCTTCACTTCAGGTTTACTGTATCCCTTGGACCTTCGTATTGACGATGAAACACAGAAATTGCATCGGAATTAAATACAAAAGGCACAATGCCGACTTAAGTACAAAAGGACTGACTCTTCCTACTGTCTAAGTTCTTAACCATTCCTCTGACACTAGTTACAGATTCCGATGCTTCACTTCAGGTTTACTGTATCCCTTGGACCTTCTTATTGACGATGAATCACAGAAATTGCATCGGAATTAAATACAAAAGGCACAATGCCGACTTATGTACATGAAGACCGACACTACCTACTGACTATGTTTTGAACCATTCCTGTGACACTAGTAATACATTCCAATGCTTCACTTCACGTTTACTGTATCCCTTGGACCTTCTTATTGACGATGAAACACATAAATTGCATCGGAATAAAATACAAAAGGCACAATGCCGACTTAAGGACAAGAACACTGACTCTTCCTACTGACCATTCTTGTGACACTAGTTATATATCCGATGCTTCACTTCAGGTTTACTGTATCCCTTGGACCTTCTTATTGACGATGAAACACAGAAATTGCATCGGAATTAAATACAAAAGCACAATGCCGACTTAAGTACAAGATAACTGACTGTTCTTACTGTCTATGTTTTGAACCACTCCTGTGACACTAGATATAGGTTCCGATGCTTCACTTTAGGTTTACTGTATCCCTCTGACATTCTTATTGACGATGAAACACTGATATTGCATCGGTATTGAATACGAAATGCACAATGCCGACGTAAGTACAAGAAAACTTACTCTCCTTACTGTCTATGATTTGAACCATTCGTGTGACACTAGTTATAGGTTCCGATGCTTCACTTCAGGTTTACTGTATCCCTCTGACTTTCTTATTAACGATGAAACACAGAAATTGCATCGGAATTAAATACAAAAGGCACAATGCCGACTTAATTATAAGAAAACTGACACTTCTTACGGTTTATGCTTTGAACCATTCCTGTGACATTAGTTATAGATTACGATGCTTCACTTCAGGTTTACTGTATCACTCTGACCTTCTTATTGACGATGAAACACAGGAATTGCATCGGAATTAAATACAAGAGGCACAGTGACGACTCTAGTACAAGGAGACGGGCTTTTCTTACTGTCTATGTTTTGAACCTTTCCTGTGACACTAGTTATAGATTCCGATACTTCACTTCAGGTTTTCTGTATCCCTTGGACCTTCTTATTGACGATGACACACAGAAATTGCATCGAAATGAAATACAAAAGCCACAATGCCAACTTAAGTACAAGAAGACTGACTCTTCCTACTGTCTAAGTTTTGAACCATTCCTGTGACACTAGTTATAGATTCCGATGCTTCCCTCCAGGTTTACTGTATCCCATGGACCTTCTTATTGACGATGAAACACAGAAATTGCATGGGAATTAAATACAAAAGGCACAATGCCGACGTAAGTACAAGAAGACTGACTCTTCCTACTGTCTAAGATTTGAACCATTCCTGTGACACTAGTTATAGACTCCGATGCTTCACTTCAGGTTTACTGTATCCTTTGGACCTTCTTATTGACGATGAAACACAGAAATGGCATCGGAATTAAATACAAAAGGCACAATGCCGATATAAGTACAAGAAGACTGACTCTTCCTACTGTCTAAGTTTTGAACCATTCCTGTGACACTAGTTATAGATTCCGATGCTTCACTCCAGGTTTACTGTATCCCTTGGACCTTCTTATGGACGATGTAACACAGAAATTGCATCGGAATTAAATACAAAAGCAAAATGCCGACTTAAGTACACGGGGACTGACTCATCCTAATGTCTAAGTTTTGAACAATTCCTGTGACACTAGTTACAGATTCCGATGCTTCACTTCAGGCTTACTGTATCCCTCTGACCTTCTTATTGGCGATGAAACACAGAAATTGCATCGGAATTAAATACAAGAGGCACAATGCAGCCTTAAGTACAAGAAGACTGACTCTTCCTACAGACCATTCCTGTGACACTAGTTATAGATTCCGATTCTTCACACCAGGTTTACTGTATCCCTTGGACCTTCTTATTGACGAAGAAACACAGCAATTGCATCGGGGTCAAATACAAAAGGCACAATACCGACTAAGTACAAGAAGACCGACTCTTCCTACTTTCTAAGTTTTGAACCATTCCTCTGACACTAGTTATAGATTCCGATGCTTCACTTCAGGTTTACTGTATCCCTGGGACCTTCTTATTGACGATGAAACACAGAAATTGCATCGGAATTAAATACAAAAGGCACAATGCCGACTTAAGGACAAGAAGACTGACTCTTCCTACTGACCATTCCTGTGACACTAGTTATAGATTCCGATGCTTCACTTCTGGTTTACTGTATCCCTTGGACCTTCTAATTGACGACGAAACACAGAAATTGCATCGGAATTAAATACAAAAGCACAATGCCGACTTAAGTACAAGAGGACTGACTCTTCCTAATGTCTAAGGTTTGAAGCATTCCTGTGACACTAGTTATAGATTCCGATGCTTTACTTCAGGTTTACTGTATCCCTTGGACCTTCGTATTGACGATGAAACACAAAAAATTGCATCGGATTTAAATAGAAAAGGCGCAATGCCGACATATGTACAAGAAAACTGACTCTTCTTACTGTCTATGGTTTGAACCATTCATGTGACACTAGTAATAGTTTCCGATGCTTCACTTCAGGTTAACTGTATCCCTCTGACCTTCTTATTGACGATGAAACACAGAAATTGCAACGGAATTAAATACAAAACGCACAATGCCGACTTAAGTACAAGAAAACTGACTCTCCTTACTGTCTATGATTTGAACCAATCGTGTGACACTAGTTATAGGTTCCGATGCTTCATTTCAGGTTTACTGTATCCCTCTGACTTTCTTATTGACGATGAAACACAGAAATTGCATCGGAATTAAATACAAAAGGCACAATGCCGACTTAATTATAAGAAAACTGACACTTCTTACTGTTTATGCTTTGATCCATTCCTGTGGCACTAGTTGTAGATTCCGATGCTTCCCTCCAGGTTTACTGTATCCCATGGACGTTCTTATTGACGATGAAACACAGATATTGCATCGGAATTAAATACAAAAGGCACAATGCCGACGTAAGTACAAGAAGACTGACTCTTCCTACTGTCTAAGTTTTGAACCATTCCTGTGGCACTAGTTATAGATTCCGATGCTTCACTTCAGGTTTACTGTATCCCTTGGACCTTCTTATTGACGATGAAATACAGAAGTGGCATCGGAATTAAATACAAAAGGCACAATGCCGACTTAAGTACAAGAAGACTGACTCTTCCTACTGTCTAAGTTTTGAACCATTCCTGTGACACTAGTTATAGATTCCGATGTTTCACTCCAGGTTGACTGTATCAATTGGACCTTCTTATTGACGATGAAACACAGAAATTGCATCGGAATTAATTACAAAAGGCACAATGCCGACTTAAGGACAAGAAGACTGACTCTTCCTAATGTCTAAGATGTGAACCATTCCTGTGACACTAGTTAAAGATTCCGATGCTTCACTTCAGGTTTACTGTATCCCTTGGACCTTCTTATTGTCGAGGAAACACAGAAATTGCATCGGAATTAAATACAAAAGGCACAATGCCGACTTAAGGACAAGAAGACTGACTCTTCCTAATGTCTAAGATGTGAACCATTCCTGTGACACTAGTTGAAGAGTCCGATGCTTCACTTCAGGTTTACTGTATCCCTTGGACCTTCTAATTGACGATGAAACACAGAAATTGCATGGGAATTAAATACAAAATGCTCAATGCCGACTTAAGTACATGAAGACCGACACTTCTTACTGACTATTTTTTGAACCATTCCTGTAACACTAGTTATAGATTGCGATGCTTCACTTCAGGTTTACTGTATCCCTTGGACCTTCTTATTGACGTTGAAACACAGAAATTGCATCGGAATTAAATACAAACGGCACAATGCCGACTTATGAACAAGAAGACTGACTCTTACTACTGACCATTCCTGTGACACTAGTTATAGATTCCGATTCTTCACACCAGGTTTACTGTATCCCTTGGACCTTCTTATTGACGATGAAACACAGAATTTGCATCGGAATTAAATACAAAAGGCACAATGCCGACTTAAGGTCATGAAGACTGACTCTTCCTACTGACCACTCCTGTGACACTACTTATAGATTCCGATGCTTCACTTCAGGTATACTGTATCCCTTGGACCTTCTTATTGACGATGACACACAGAAATTGCATCGGAATTAAATACAAAAGGCACAACGCCGACTTAAGTACATGAACACCGACACTTCTTACTGACTATGTTTTGAACCATTCCTGTGACACTAGCTATAGATTCCGATGCTTCACTTCAGCTTTACTGTATCCCTTGGACCTTCTTATTGACGATGAAACACAGAAATTGCATCGGAATTAAATTCAGAGGCACAATGCCGACTTAAGTACAAGTAGACTGACTCTTCCTACTGTCTAAGTTTTGAACCATTCCTGTGACACTAGTTATAGATTCCGATGCTTCACTCCAGGTGTACTGTATCCCTTGGACCTTCTTATTGACGATGAAACACAGAGATTGCATCGGAAATACATACAAAAGGCACTATGCCGACTTAAGTACAAGACGACTGACTCTCCTAATGTCTAAGATTTGAACCTTTCCTGTGACACTAGTTATAGATACCGATGCTTCACTTCAGGTTTACTGTATCCCTTGGACCTTCTTATTGACGATGAAACACAGAAATTGCATGGGAATTAAATACAAAATGCTCAATGCCGACTTAAGTACATGAAGACCTACACTTCTTACTGACTATGTTTTGAACCATTCCTGTAACACTAGTTATAGATTCCGATGCTTCACTTCAGGTTTACTGTATCCCTCTGACCTTCTTATTGACGATGAAACACAGAAATTGCATCGGAATTAAATACAAACGGCACAATGCCGACTTATGGACAAGAAGACTGACTCTTCCTACTGACCATTCCTGCGAAACTAGTTATAGATTACGATTCTTCACACCAGGTTTACTGTATCCCTTGGACCTTATTATTGACGATGAAACTCAGAATTTGCATCGGAATTAAATACGAAATGCACAATGCCGACTTAAGTACATGAAGACCGACACTTCTTACTGTCTACGTTTACAACCATTCCTGTGACACTAGTTATAGATTCCGATGCTTCACTCCAGGTTTACTGTATCGATTGGACCTTCTTAATGACGATGAAACACAGAAATTGCATCGGAATTAAATTCAAATGGCACAATGCCGACTTAAGTACAAGAAAACTGACCCTCCTTACAGTCTATGATTTGAACCATTCCTGTGACACTAGTTATAGATTCCGATGCTTCTTTTCCGGTTTACTGTATCCCTCTGACATTCTTATTGACGATGAAACACAGAAATTGCATCGGAATTAAATACAAAAGGCACAATGCCGACTTAATTATAAGAAAACTGACACTTCTTACAGTTTATGCTTTGAACCTTTCCTGTGACACTAGTTATAGATTCCAATACTTTACTTCAGGACCTTCTTATTGACGATGAAACACAGAAATTTCATCGGAATTAAATACAAAAGGCACAATGAGGACTTAAGGACAAGAAGACTGACTTTTCCTAATGTCTAAGATTTGAACCATTCCTGTGACACTAGTTAAAGATTCCGATGCTTCACTTCATGTTTACTGTATCCCTTGGACCTTCTTATTGACGTTGAAACACAGAAATTGCATCGGAATTAAATACAAACGGCACAATGCCGACTTATGGACAAGAAGACTGACTCTTCCTACTGACCATTCCTGTGACACTAGTTATAGATTCCGATTCTTCACACCAGGTTTATTGTATCCCTTGGACCTTCTTATTGACGATGAAACACAGAATTTGCATCGGAATTAAATACAAAAGGCACAATGCCGACTTAAGGTCAAGAAGACTGACTCTTCCTACTGACCATTCCTGTGACACTACTTATATATTCCGATGCTTCACTTCAGGTTTACTGTATCCCTTGGACCTTCTTATTGACGATGAAAAATAGAAATTGCATCGGAATTAAATACAAAAGGCACAATGCCGACTTAAGTACATGAAGACCGACACTTCTTACTGACTATGTTTTGAACCATTCCTTTGATACTAGCTATAGATTCCGATGCTTCACTTCAGCTTTACTGTATCCCTTGGACCTTCTTATTGACGATGGAACATAGAAATTGCATCGGAATTAAATACAAAAGGCACAATGCCGACTTAAGCACAAGAAGACTGACTCTTCCTACTGTCTATGCTTGAACCACTCCTGTGACACCACTTATAGAGTCCGATGCTTTACTTCAGGTTTACTGTATCCCTTGGACCTTCTTATTGACGATGAAACACAGAAATTGCATCGTAATTAAATACAAAATCCACAATGCCGACTTAAGGACAAGAAGACTGACTCTTCCTAATGTCTAAGATGTGAACCATTCCTGTGACACTAGTTAAAGATTCCGATGCTTCACTTCAGGTTTACTGTATCCCTTGGACCTTCTTATTGACGATGAAACACAGAAATTGCATGGGAATTAAATACAAAATGCTCAATGCCGACTTAGGTACATGAAGACCGACACTTCTTACTGACTATGCTTTGAACCATTCCTGTAACACTAGTTATAGATTGCGATGCTTTACTTCAGGTTTACTGTATCCCTTGGACCTTCTTATTGACGTTGAACCACAGAAATGGCATCGGAATTAAATACAAACGGCACAATGCCGACTTGTGGACAAGAAGACTGACTCTTACTACTGACCATTCCTGTGACACTAGTTATAGATTCCGATTCTTCACGCCAGGTTTACTGTATCCCTTGGACCTTCTTATTGACGATGAAACACAGAATTGGCATCGGATTTAAATACAAAAGGCACAATGCCGACTTAAGGTCAAGAAGACTGACTCTTCCTACTGACCACTCCTGTGACACTACTTATAGATTCCGATGCTTCACTTCAGGTTTACTGTACCCCTTGGACCTTCTTATTGACGATGAAACACAGAAATTGCATCGGAATTAAATACAAAAGGCACAATGCCGACTTAAGTACATGAAGACCGACACTTCTTACTGACTATGTTTTGAACCATTCCTGTGACACTAGCTATAGATGCCGATGCTTCACTTCAGCTTTACTGTATCCCTTGGACCTTCTTATTGACGATGAAACACAGAAATTGCATCGGAATGAAATACAAAATGCACAATGCCGACTTAAGTACATGAAGACCGACACTTCTTACTGTCTACGTTTAGAACCACTCCTGTGACACTAGTTATAGATTGCGATGCTTCACTCCAGGTTTACTGTATCGCTTGGACCTTCTTATTGACGATGAAACACAGAAATTGCATCGGAGTTAAATACAAAAGGCACAATGCCGACTTAAGTACATGAAGACCGACACTTCTTACTGACTATGATTTGAACCATTCCTGTAACACTAGTTATAGATTCCGATGCTTCACTTTAGGTTTAGTGTATCCCTTGGACCTTCTTATTGACGATGAAACACAGAAATTGCATCGGAATTAAATACAAAAGGCACAATGCCGACTTAAGTGCAAGAAGACTGACTCTTCCTAATACCTAAGTTTTGAACCATTCCTGTGACACTAGTTAAATATTCCGATGCTTCACTTCAGGTTTACTGTATCCCTTGGACCTTCTTATTGACGATGAAACACAGATATTGCATCGGAATTAAATACAAAGGCTCAATGCCGACTTAAGTACATGAAGACCGACACTTCTTGCTTACTATGTTTGAACCATTCCTGTAACACTAGTTATAGATTCCGATGCTTCACTTCAGGTTTACTGTATCCCTTGGACCTTCTTACTGACCATGACACACTGAAATTGCATCGGAATTAAATACAAACGGCACAATGCCGACTTAAGGACAAGAAGACTGACTCTTCCTACTGACCATTCCTGTGACACTAGTTATATATTCCGATTCTTCACACCAGGTTTACTGTATACCTTGGACCTTCTTATTGACGATGAAACACAGAAATTGCATCGGAATTAAATTCAAAAGGCACAATGCCGACTTAAGTACAAGTAGACTGACTCTTTCTACTGTCTATGTTTTGAACCATTCCTGTGACACTAGTTATAGATTCCGATGCTTCACTCCAGGTTTACTGTATCCCTTGGACCTTCAAATTGACGATGATACACAGAAATTACATCGGAATTAAATACAAAAGGCACAATGCCGACTTAAGTATAAGAAAATTGACACTTCTTACTGTTTATGCTTTGAACCATTCCTGTGACATTAGTTATAGATTCCGATGCTTCACTTCAGGTTTACTGTATCCCTTGGACCTTCTTATTGACGATGAAACACAGAAATTGCATCGGAATTAAATTCAAAAGGCACAATGCCGACTTAAGGACAAGAAGACTGACTCTTCCTAATGTCTAAGATGTGAACCATTCCTGTGACACTAATTAAAAATTCCGATGCTTCACTTCAGGTTTACTGTATCCCTTGGACGTTCTTATTGACGATGAAACACAGAAATTGCATGGGAATTAAATACAAAATGCTCAATGCCGACTTAAGTACATGAAGACCGACACTTCTTACTGACTATGCTTTGAACCATTCCTGTAACACTAGCTATAGATTGCGATGCTTTACTTCAGGTTTACTGTATCCCTTGGATCTTCTTATTGACGTTGAAACACAGAAATGGCATCGGAATTAAATACAAACGGCACAATGCCGACTTGTGGACAAGAAGACTGACTCTTACTACTGACCATTCCTGTGACACTAGTTATAGTTTGCGATGCTTCACTCCAGGTTTACTGTATCGCTTGGACCTTCTTATTGACGATGAAACACAGAAATTGCATCGGAGTTAAATACAAAAGGCACAATGCCGACTTAAGTACATGAAGACCGACACTTCTTACTGACTATGATTTGAACCATTCCTGTAACACTAGTTATAGATTCCGATGCTTCACTTCAGGTTTACTGTACCCCTTGGACCTTCTTATTGGCGATGAAACACAGAAATTGCATCGGAATTAAATACAAAAGGCACAATGCCGACTTAAGTGCAAGAAGGCTGAGACTTCCTAATACCTAAGTTTTGAACCATTCCTGTGACACTAGTTAAAGATTCCGATGCTTCACTTCAGGTTTACTGTATCCCTTGGACCTTCTTATTGACGATGAAACACAGATATTGCATCGGAATTAAATACAAAGGCTCAATGCCGACTTAAGTACATGAAGACCGACACTTCTTGCTTACTATGTTTGAACCATTCCTGTAACACTAGTTATAGATTCCGATGCTTCACTTCAGGTTTACTGTATCCCTTGGACCTTCTTACTGACGATGAAACACTGAAATTGCATTGGAATTAAATACAAACGGCACAATGCCGACTTAACGACAAGAAGACTGACTCTTCCTACTGACCATTCCTGTGACACTAGTTATATATTCCTATTCTTCACACCAGGTTTACTGTATACCTTGGACCTTCTTATTGACGATGAAACACAGAAATTGCATCGGAATTAAATACAAAAGGCACAATGCCGACTTAAGTATAAGAAAATTGACACTTCTTACTGTTTATGCTTTGAACCATTCCTGTGACATTAGTTATAGATTCCGATGCTTCACTTCAGGTTTACTGTATCCCTTGGACCTTCTTATTGACGATGAAACACAGAAATTGCATGGGAATTAAATACAAAATGCTCAATGCCGACTTAGGTACATGAAGACCGACACTTCTTACTGACTATGTTTTGAACCATTCCTGTAACACTAGTTATAGATTCCGATGCTTCACTTCAGGTTTACTGTATCCCTCTGACCTTCTTATTGACGATGAAACACAGAAATTTCATCGGAATTAAATACAAACGGCACAATGCCGACTTATGGACAAGAAGACTGACTCTTCCTACTGACCATTCCTGCGAAACTAGTTATAGATTACGATTCTTCACACCAGGTTTACTGTATCCCTTGGACCTTCTTATTGACGATGAAACACAGAAATTGCATCGGAATTAAATTCAAAAGGCACAATGCCGACTTAAGTACAATAAAGACTGACTCTCCTAATGTCTAAGATTTGAACCTTTCCTGCGACACTAGTTATAGATACCGATGCTTCACTTCAGGTTTACTGTATCCCTTGGACCTTCTTATTGACGATGAAACACAGAAATTGCATGGGAATTAAATACAAAATGCTCAATGCCGACTTCAGTACATGAAGACCGACACTTCTTACAGACTATGTTTTGAACCATTCCTGTAACACTAGTTATAGATTCCGATGCTTCACTTCAGGTTTACTGTATCCCTCTGACCTTCTTATTGACGATGAAACACAGAAATTGCATCGGAATTAAATACAAACGGCACAATGCCGACTTATGGACAAGACGACTGACTCTTCCTACTGACCATTCCTGCGAAACTAGTTATAGATTACGATTCTTCACACCAGGTTTACTGTATCCCTTGGACCTTCTTATTGACGATGAAACACAGAAATTGCATCGGAATTAAATACGAAATGCACAATGCCGACTTAAGTACATGAAAACCGACACTTCTTACTGTCTACGTTAACAACCATTCCTGTGACACTAGTTATAGTTTCCGATGCTTCACTCCAGGTTTACTGTATCGATTGGACCTTCTTATTGACGATGAAACACAGAAATTGCATCGGAATTAAATACAAAAGGCACAAAGCCGACTTAAGCACAAGATGACTGACTCTTCCTACTGTCTATGTTTTGAACCATTCCTGTGACACTAGGTATAGATTCCGATGCTTTACTTCAGGTTTACTGTATCCCTTGGACCTTCTTATTAACGATGAAACACAGAAATTGCATCGGAATTAAATACAAATGGCACAATGCCGACTTAAGTACAAGAAAACTGACCCTCCTTACAGTCTATGATTTGAACGATTCCTGTGACACTAGTTATAGATTCCGATGCTTCTTTTCAGGTTTACTGTATCCCTCTGACATTCTTATTGACCATGAAACACAGAAATTGCATCGGAGTTAAATACAAAAGGCACAATGCCGACTTAATTATAAGAAAACTGACACTTCTTACAGTTTATGCTTTGAACCTTTCCTGTGACACTAGTTATAGATTCCGATACTTTACTTCAGGTTTACAGTATCCCTTGGACCTTCTTATTGACGATGAAACACAGAAATTTCATCGGAATTAAATACAAAAGGCACAATGAGGACTTAAGGACAAGAAGACTGACTCTTCCTAATGTCTAAGATTTGAACCATTCCTGTGACACTAGTTAAAGATTCCGATGCTTCACTTCATGTTTACTGTATCCCTTGGACCTTCTTATTGACGATGAAACACAGAAATTGCATGGAAATTAAATACAAAATGCTCAATGCCGACTTAAGTACATGAAGACCGACACTTCTTACTGACTATGCTTTGAACCATTCCAGTAACACTAGTTATAGATTCCGATGCTTCACTTCAGGTTTACTGTATCCCTTGGACCTTCTTATTGACGTTGAAACACAGAAATTGCATCGGAATTAAATTCAAAAGGCACAATGCCGACTTAAGTACAATTAGACTGACTCTTCCTACTGTCTAAGTTTTGAACATTTCCTGTGACACTAGTTATAGATTCCGATGCATCACTCCAGGTTTACTGTATCCCTTGGACGTTCTTATTGACGATGAAACACAGAGATTGCATCGGAAATACATACAAAAGGCACAATGCCGACTTATGTACAAGAAGACTGACTCTCCTAATGTCTAAGATTTGAACCTTTCCTGTGACACTAGTTATAGATACCGATGCTTCACTTCAGGTTTACTGCATCCCTTGGACCTTCTTATTGACGATGAAACACAGAAATTGCATGGGAATTAAATACAAAATGCTCAATGCCGACTTAAGTACATGAAGACCGACACTTCTTACTGACTATGTTTTGAACCATTCCTGTAACACTAGTTATAGATTCCGATGCTTCACTTCAGGTTTACTGTATCCCTCTGACCTTCTTATTGACGATGAAACACAGAAATTGCATCGGAATTAAATACAAACGGCACAATGCCGTCTTATGGACAAGAAGACTGACTCTTCCTACTGACCATTCCTGCGAAACTAGTTATAGATTACGATTCTCACATCAGGTTTACTGTATCCCTTGGACCTTCTTATTGACGATGAAACACAGAAATTGCATCGGAATTAAATTCAAAAGGCACAATGCCGACTTAAGTACAAGAAGACTGACTCTCCTAATGTCTAAGATTTGAACCTTTCCTGCGACACTAGTTACAGATACCGATGCTTCACTTCAGGTTTACTGTATCCCTTGGACCTTCTTATTGACGATGAAACACAGAAATTGCATGGGAATTAAATACAAAATGCTCAATGCCGACTTAAGTACATGAAGACCGACACTACTTACTGACTATGTTTTGAACCATTCCTGTAACACTAGTTATAGATTCCGATGCTTCACTTCCGGTTTACTGTATCCCTCTGACCTTCTTATTGACGATGAAACACAGAAATTGCATCGGAATTAAATACAAACGGCACAATGCCGTCTTATGGACAAGAAGACTGACTCTTCCTACTGACCATTCTTGCGAAACTAGTTATAGATTACGATTCTTCACACCAGGTTTACTGTATCCCTTGGACCTTCTTATTGACGATGAAACACAGAAATTGCATCGGAATTAAATTCAAAAGGCACAATGCCGACTTAAGTACAAGAAGACTGACTCTCCTAATGTCTAAGATTTGAACCTTTCCTGCGACACTAGTTATAGATACCGATGCTTCACTTCAGGTTTACTGTATCCCTTGGACCTTCTTATTGACGATGAAACACAGAAATTGCATGGGAATTAAATACAAAATGCTCAATGCCGACTTAAGTACATGAAGACCGACACTTCTTACAGACTATGTTTTGAACCATTCCTGTAACACTAGTTATAGATTCCGATGCTTCAGTTCAGGTTTACTGTATCCCTCTGACCTTCTTATTGACGATGAAACACAGAAATTGCATCGGAATTAAATACAAACGGCACAATGCCGACTTATGGACAAGAAGACTGACTCTTCCTACTGACCATTCCTGCGAAACTAGTTATAGATTACGATTCTTCACACCAGGTTTACTGTATCCCTTGGACCTTCTTATTGACGATGAATCACAGAAATTGCATCGGAATTAAATACGAAATGCACAATGCCGACTTAAGTACATGAAGACCGACACTTCTTACTGTCTACGTTAACAACCATTCCTGTGACACTAGTTATAGTTTCCGATGCTTCACTCCAGGTTTACATTATCGCTTGGACCTTCTTATTGACGATGAAACACAGAAATTGCATCGGAATGAAATACAAAAGGCACAATGCCGACTTAAGCACAAGAAGACTGACTCTTCCTACTGTCTATGTTTTGAACCATTCCTGTGACACCACTTATAGAGTCCGATGCTTTACTTCAGGTTTACTGTATCCCTTGGACCTTTTTATTGACGATGAAACACAGAAATTGCATCGAATTTAAATACAAAAGGCACAATGAGGACTTAAGGACAAGAAGACTGACTCTTCCTAATGTCTAAGATTTGAACCATTCCTGTGACACTAGTTAAAGATTCCGATGCTTCACTTCATGTTTACTGTATCCCTTGGACCTTCTTATTGACGATGAAACACAGAAATTGCATGGGAATTAAATACAAAATGCTCAATGCCGACTTAAGTACATGAAGACCGACACTTCTTACTGACTATGCTTTGAACCATTCCTGTAACACTAGTTATAGATTCCGATGCTTCACGTCAGGTTTACTGTATCCCTTGGACCTTCTTATTGACGTTGAAACACAGAAATTGCATCGGAATTAAATACAAACGGCACAATGCCGACTTATGGACAAGAAGACTGACTCTTCCTACTGACCATTCCTGTGACACTAGTTATAGATTCCGATTCTTCACACCAGGTTTACTGTATCCCTTGGACCTTCTTATTGACGATGAAACACAGAATTTGCATCGGAATTAAATACAAAAGGCACAATGCCGACTTAAGGTCAAGAAGACTGACTCTTCCTACTGACCATTCCTGTGACACTACTTATATATTCCGATGCTTCACTTCAGGTTTACTGTATCCCTTGGACCTTCTTATTGACGATGAAAAATAGAAATTGCATCGGAATTAAATACAAAAGGCACAATGCCGACTTAAGTACATGAAGACCGACACTTCTTACTGACTATGTTTTGAACCATTCCTTTGACACTAGCTATAGATTCCGATGCTTCACTTCAGCTTTACTGTATCCCTTGGACCTTCTTATTGACGATGAAACACAGAAATTGCATCGGAATTAAATACAAACTGCACAATGCCGACTTAAGTACATGAAGACCGACACTTCTTACTGTCTACGTTTAGAACCATTCCTGTGACACTAGTTATAGATTCCGATGCTTCACTCCAAGTTTACATTATCGCTTGGACCTTCTTATTGACGATGAAACACAGAAATTGCATCGGAATGAAATACAAGAGGCACAATGCCGACTTAAGCACAAGAAGACTGACTCTTCCTACTGTCTATGTTTTGAACCATTCCTGTGACACCACTTATAGAGTCCGATGCTTTACTTCAGGTTTACTGTATCCCTTGGACCTTTTTATTGACGATGAAACACAGAAATTGCATCGAATTTAAATACAAAAGGCACAATGCCGACTTAAGTACAAGAAAACTGACTCTCCTCACAGTCTATGATTTGAACCATTCCTGTGACACTAGTTATAGATTCCGATGCTTCTTTTCAGGTTTACTGTATCCCTCTGACTTTCTTATTGACGATGAAACACAGAAATTGCTTCGGAATTAAATACAAAAGGCACAATGCCGACTTAATTGCAAGAAAACTGACACTTCTTACCGTTTATGCTTTGAACCATTCCTGTGACATAAGTTATAGATTCCGATGCTTCACATCAGGTTTACTGTATCCCTTGGACCTTCTTATTGACGATGAAACACAGAAATTGCATCGGAATTAAATACAAAAGGAACAACGACGACTCAAGTACAATGAGACTGGCTCTTCTTACTGTCTATGTTTTGAACCTTTCCTGTGACACTAGTTATAGATTCCGATACCTTACTTCAGGTTTACTGTATCCCTTGGACCTTCTTATTGACGATGAAACACAGAAATTGTATCGGAATTAAATACAAAAGGCACAATGCCGACTTAAGGACAAGAAGACTGACTCTTCCTACTGTCTAAGTTTTGAACCATTCCTGTGACACTAGTTATAGATTCCGATGCTTCACTCCAGGTTTACTGTATCCCTTGGACCGTCTTATTGACGATGAAACACAGAAATTGCATCGGAATTAAATACAAAAGCAAAATTCCGGCATAAGTACAAGGGGACTGACTCTTCCTAATGTCTAAGTATTGAACCATTCCTGTGACACTAGTTATAGTTTCCGATGCTTCACTTCAGGTTTACTGTTTCCCTTGGACCTTCTTATTGACGATGAAACACAGAAATTGCATCGGAATTAAATACAAAAGGCACAAAGCCGACTTAAGTACAAGATGACTGGTTTTTCCCACTGTCTAAGTTTTGAACCATTCCTGAGACACTAGTTATAGATTACGACGCTTCACTTCAGGTTACTGTATCCCTTGGACCATCGTAGTGACGATGAAACACAGAAATTGCATCGGAATTAAATACAAAAGGCACAATGCCGACTTATTTACATGAAGACCGACACTTCTTACTGACTACGATTTGAACCATTCCTGTGACACTAGTTATAGATTCCGATGCTTCACTCCAGGTTTACTGTATCCCTTGGTCCTTCTAATTGACGATGAAACACAGAAATTCCATCGGAATTAAATACAAAAGGCACAATGCCGACTTAAGTACAAGAAGACTGACTCTTCCTACTGTCTCTGTTTTGAACTATTCCTGTGACACTAGTTATAGATTCCGATGCTTCACTTCAGGTTTACTGTATCCCTTGGACCTTCGTATTGACGATGAAATACAGAAATTGCATCGGAATCAAATACAAAAAGGCACAATGCCCTCTTAAGTACAAGAAGACTGACTCTTCCTACTGTCTATGTTTTGAACCATTCCTGTGACACTAGTTATAGATTCCGATGCTTCACTTCAGGTTTACTGTATCCCTTGGACCTTCTTATTGACGATGAAGCACAGAAATTGCATCGGAATTAAATACAAAAGGCACAATGCCGACTTAAGTACAAGAAGACTGACTCTTCCTGCTGTCTAGGTTTTGAACCGTTCCTGTGACACTAGTTATACATTCCGATGCTTCACTTCAGGTTTACTGTATCCCATGGACCTTCTTATTGACAATGAAACACAGAAATTGCATCGGAATTAAATACAAAAGGCACAATGCCGACTTAAGTACATGAAGAAGGACATTTCTTACTGACTATGTTTTGAACCATTCCTGTGACACTAGTTATAGATTCCGACGCTTCACTTCAGGTTTACTGTATCCCTTGGACCTTCTTATTGACGATGAAACACAGAAATTGCATCGGAATTACATTCAAAAGGCACAATACCGACTTAAGTACATGAAGACCGAGACTCCTTACTGACTATGTTTTGAACCATTCCTGTGACACTAGTTATAGATTCCCATGCTTCACTCCAGGTTTAGTGTATCCCTTGGACCTTCTTATTGACGATGAAACAAAGAAATTGCATCGGAATTAAATACAAAAGGCACAATGCCGACTTAAGGGCAAGAAGACTGACTCTTCCTACTGACCATTCCTGTGACACTAGTTATAGATTCCGATGCTTCACATCAGATTTACTGTATCCCTTGGAACTTCTTGTTGACGATGAAACACAGAAATTGCATCGGAATTAAATACAAAATGCACAATGCTGACTTGAGTACATGAAGAACGACACTTCTTACTGACTATGTTTTGAACCATTCCTGTGATACTAGTTATAGATTCCGATGCTTCACTTCAGGTTTTCTGTATCCTTGGACCTTCTTATTGACGATGCAACACGGAATTGCATCGGAATTAAATACAAAAGGCACAATGCCGTCTTAAGTACATGAAGACCGACACTTCTTACTGACTTTGTTTTGAACCATTCCAGAGACACTAGTTATGGATTCCGATGCTTCACTCCAGGTTTACTGTATCCCTTGGACCTTCTTATTGACGATGAAACACAGACATTGCATTGGAATTAAAATACAAAAGTCACAATGCCGACTTATGTACATGAATACCGACACTTCTTACAGACTATGTTTTGAACCATTCCTGTAACACTAGTTATAGATTCCGATGCTTCACTTCAGGTTTACTGTATCCCTTGGACCTTCTTATTGACGATGAAACACAGAAATTGCATCGGAATTAAATGCAAAAGGCACAATGCCGACTTGAGTACATGAAGACCGACACATCTTACTGACTATGATTAGAACCATTCCTGTGCCACTAGTTATAGATTGCGTTGCTTCACTCCAGGTTGACTGTATCCCTTGGACCTTCTTATTGACGATGAAACACAGGAATTGCATCGGAATTAAATACGAAAGGCACAATGCCGACTTAAGTACATGAAGACCGACACTTCTTACTGACTATGTTTTGAACCATTCCTGTAACACTAGTTATAGATTCCGATGCTTCACTTCAGGTTTACTGTATCCCTTGGACCTTCTTATTGACGATGAAACACAGTAATTGCATCGGAAATAAATGCAAAAGGCACAATGCCGACTTCAGTACAAGAAGACTGACTCTTCCTACTGTCTAAGTTTTGAACAATTCCTGTGACACTAGTTACAGATTCCGATGCTTCACTTCAGGTTTACTGTATCCCTTGGACCTTCTAATTGACGATGAAACACAGAAATTGCATCGGAATTAAATACAAAATGCACAATGCCGACTTAAGTACAAGAAGACTGATTCTTATTACTGTCTAAGTTTTGAACCATTCCTGTGACACTAGTTATGGATTCCGATGCTTCACTCCAGGTTTACTGTTTCCCTTGGACCTTCTTATTGACGATGAAACACAGAAATTGCACCGGAATTAAATACAAATGGCACAAAGCCGACTTAAGTACAAGATGACTGACTCTTCCTACTGTCTAAGTTTTGAACCATTCTTGAGACACTAGTTATAGATTCCGATGCTTCACTTCAGGTTACTGTATCCCTTGGACCATCTTATTGACGATGAAACACAGAAATTGCATCGGAATTAAATACAAAAGGCACAATGCCGACTTAAGTACAAGAAGACTGACTCTTCCTACTGTCTAAGTTTTGAACCATTCCTGTGACACTAGTTATAGACTCCGATGCTTCACTCCAGGTTTAGTGTATCCCTTGGAACTTCCTATTGACGATGAAACACAGAAATTGCATCGGAATTAAATACAAAAGGCACAATGCCGACTTAAGGGCAAGAAGACTGACTCTTCCTACTGACCATTCCTGTGACACTAGTTATAGATTCCGATGCTTTACATCAGATTTACTGTATCCCTTGGAACTTCTTGTTGACGATGAAACACAGAAATTGCATCGGAATTAAATACAAAATGCACAATGCTGACTTGAGTACATGAAGAACGACACTTCTAACTGACTAAGTTTGGAACCATTCCTGTGATACTAGTTATAGATTCCGATGCTTCACTTCAGATTTACTGTATCCCTTGGACCTTCTTATTGACGATGAAACACAGAAATTGCATCGGAATTAAATACAAAAGGCACAATGCCGACTTAAGGACAAGAAGACTGACTCTTCCTACGGTCTAAGTTTCGAACCATTCCTGTGACACTAGTTATAGATTCCGATGCTTCACTCCAGGTTTACTGTATCCCTTGGACCTTCGTATTGACGATGAAACACAGTAATTGCATCGGAAATAAGTGCAAATGGCACAATGCCGACTTCAGTACAAGAAGACTGACTCTTCCTACTGTCTAAGTTTTGAACAATTCCTGTGACACTAGTTATAGATTCCGATGCATCACTTCAGGTTTACTGTATCCCTTGGACCTTCTAATTGACGATGAAACACAGAAATTGCGTCGGAATTAAATACAAAAGGCACAATGCCGACTTAAGTACAAGAAGACTGACACTTCCCACTGTCTAAGTTTTGAACCATTGCTGTGACACTAGTTATGGATTCCGATGCTTCACTCCAGGTTTACTGTATCCCTTGGACCGTCTTATTGACGATGAAACACAGAAATTGCATCGGAATTAAATGCAAAAGGAAAATTCCAACTTAAGTACAAGGGGACTGACTCTTCCTAATGTTTAAGTTTTGAACCATTCCTGTGACACTAGTTATAGATTCCGATGCTTCACTTCAGGTTTACTGTTTCCCTTGGACCTTCTTATTGACGATGAAACACAGAAATTGCATCGGAATTAAATACAAAAGGCACAAAGCCGACTTAAGTACAAGATGACTGACTCTTCCTACTGTCTAAGTTTTGAACCATTCCTGTGACACTAGTTATAGATTCCGATGCTTCACTTCAGGTTTACTGTTTCCCTTGGACCTTCTTATTGACGATGAAACACAGAAATTGCATCGGAATTAAATACAAAAGGCACAATGTCGACTTAAGGACAAGAACACTGACTCTTCCTACTGACCATTCCTGTGACACTAGTTATAGATTCCGATTCTTCACACCAGGTTTACTGTATTCCTTGGACCATCTTATTGACGATGAAACACAGAAATTGCATCGGAATTAAATACAACGGGCACAATGCCGACTTAAGTACATGAAGATCGACACATCCTACTGACTATGTTTTGAACCATTCCTGTGACACTAGTTGTAGATTCCGATGCTTCACTTCAGGTTTACTGTATCCCTTGGACCTTCTTATTGACGTTGAAACACAGAAATTGAATCGGAATTAAATACAAAAGGCACAATGCCGACTTAAGGACAAGAAGACTGACTCTTCCTACTGTCCATTCCTGTGACACTAGTTATAGATTCCGATGCCTCACTTCACGTTTACTGTATCCCTTGGACCTTCTTATTGACGATGAAACACAGAAATTGCATCGGAATTAAATACAAAGGGCACAATGCCGACTTATGTACATGAAGACCGACACTTCTTACTGACTACGATTTGAACCATTCCTGTGACACTAGTTATAGATTCCGATGCTTCACTCCAAGTTTACTGTATCCCTTGGACCTTCTTGTTGACGATGAAACACAGAAGTTGCATCGGAATTAAATACAAAAGGCACAATGCCGACTTAATTGCAAGAAAACTGACACTTCTTACCGTTTATGCTTTGAACCATTCCTGTGACATAAGTTATAGATTCCGATGCTTCACATCAGGTTTACTGTATCCCTTGGACCTTCTTATTGACGATGAAACACAGAAATTGCATCGGAATTAAATACAAAAGGAACTACGACGACTCAAGTACAATGAGACTGGCTCTTCTTACTGTCTATGTTTTGAACCTTTCCTGTGACACTAGTTATAGATTCCGATACCTTACTTCAGGTTTACTGTATCCCTTGGACCTTCTTATTGACGATGAAACACAGAAATTGTATCGGAATTAAATACAAAAGGCACAATGCCGACTTAAGGACAAGAAGACTGACTCTTCCTACTGTCTAAGTTTTGAACCATTCCTGTGACACTAGTTATAGATTCCGATGCTTCACTCCAGGTTTACTGTATCCCTTGGACCGTCTTATTGACGATGAAACACAGAAATTGCATCGGAATTAAATACAAAAGCAAAATTCCGGCATAAGTACAAGGGGACTGACTCTTCCTAATGTCTAAGAATTGAACCATTCCTGTGACACTAGTTATAGTTTCCGATGCTTCACTTCAGGTTTACTGTTTCCCTTGGACCTTCTTATTGACGATGAAACACAGAAATTGCATCGGAATTAAATACAAAAGGCACAAAGCCGACTTAAGTACAAGATGACTGGTTTTTCCCACTGTCTAAGTTTTGAACCATTCCTGAGACACTAGTTATAGATTCCGACGCTTCACTTCAGGTTACTGTATCCCTTGGACCATCGTAGTGACGATGAAACACAGAAATTGCATCGGAATTAAATACAAAAGGCACAATGCCGACTTATTTACATGAAGACCGACACTTCTTACTGACTACGATTTGAACCATTCCTGTGACACTAGTTATAGATTCCGATGCTTCACTCCAGGTTTACTGTATCCCTTGAACCTTCTAATTGACGATGAAACACAGAAATTCCATCGGAATTAAATACAAAAGGCACAATGCCGACTTAAGTACAAGAAGACTGACTCTTCCTACTGTCTCTGTTTTGAACTATTCCTGTGACACTAGTTATAGATTCCGATGCTTCACTTCAGGTTTACTGTATCCCTTGGACCTTCGTATTGACGATGAAATACAGAAATTGCATCGGAATCAAATACAAAAAGGCACAATGCCCTCTTAAATACAAGAAGACTGACTCTTCCTACTGTCTATGTTTTGAACCATTCCTGTGACACTAGTTATAGATTCCGATGCTTCACTTCAGGTTTACTGTATCCCTTGGACCTTCTTATTGACGATGAAGCACAGAAATTGCATCGGAATTAAATACAAAAGGCACAATGCCGACTTAAGTACAAGAAGACTGACTCTTCCTGCTGTCTAGGTTTTGAACCGTTCCTGTGACACTAGTTATACATTCCGATGCTTCACTTCAGGTTTACTGTATCCCATGGACCTTCTTATTGACAATGAAACACAGAAATTGCATCGGAATTAAATACAAAAGGCACAATGCCGACTTAAGTACATGAAGAAGGACATTTCTTACTGACTATGTTTTGAACCATTCCTGTGACACTAGTTATAGATTCCGACGCTTCACTTCAGGTTTACTGTATCCCTTGGACCTTCTTATTGACGATGAAACACAGAAATTGCATCGGAATTACATTCAAAAGGCACAATACCGACTTAAGTACATGAAGACCGAGACTCCTTACTGACTATGTTTTGAACCATTCCTGTGACACTAGTTATAGATTCCCATGCTTCACTCCAGGTTTAGTGTATCCCTTGGACCTTCTTATTGACGATGAAACAAAGAAATTGCATCGGAATTAAATACAAAAGGCACAATGCCGACTTAAGGGCAAGAAGACTGACTCTTCCTACTGACCATTCCTGTGACACTAGTTATAGATTCCGATGCTTCACATCAGATTTACTGTATCCCTTGGAACTTCTTGTTGACGATGAAACACAGAAATTGCATCGGAATTAAATACAAAATGCACAATGCTGACTTGAGTACATGAAGAACGACACTTCTTACTGACTATGTTTTGAACCATTCCTGTGATACTAGTTATAGATTCCGATGCTTCACTTCAGGTTTTCTGTATCCTTGGACCTTCTTATTGACGATGCAACACGGAATTGCATCGGAATTAAATACAAAAGGCACAATGCCGTCTTAAGTACATGAAGACCGACACTTCTTACTGACTTTGTTTTGAACCATTCCAGAGACACTAGTTATGGATTCCGATGCTTCACTCCAGGTTTACTGTATCCCTTGGACCTTCTTATTGACGATGAAACACAGACATTGCATTGGAATTAAAATACAAAAGTCACAATGCCGACTTATGTACATGAATACCGACACTTCTTACAGACTATGTTTTGAACCATTCCTGTAACACTAGTTATAGATTCCGATGCTTCACTTCAGGTTTACTGTATCCCTTGGACCTTCTTATTGACGATGAAACACAGAAATTGCATCGGAATTAAATGCAAAAGGCACAATGCCGACTTGAGTACATGAAGACCGACACATCTTACTGACTATGATTAGAACCATTCCTGTGCCACTAGTTATAGATTCCGTTGCTTCACTCCAGGTTGACTGTATCCCTTGGACCTTCTTATTGACGATGAAACACAGGAATTGCATCGGAATTAAATACGAAAGGCACAATGCCGACTTAAGTACATGAAGACCGACACTTCTTACTGACTATGTTTTGAACCATTCCTGTAACACTAGTTATAGATTCCGATGCTTCACTTCAGGTTTACTGTATCCCTTGGACCTTCTTATTGACGATGAAACACAGTAATTGCATCGGAAATAAATGCAAAAGGCACAATGCCGACTTCAGTACAAGAAGACTGACTCTTCCTACTGTCTAAGTTTTGAACAATTCCTGTGACACTAGTTATAGATTCCGATGCTTCACTTCAGGTTTACTGTATCCCTTGGACCTTCTAATTGACGATGAAACACAGAAATTGCATCGGAATTAAATACAAAATGCACAATGCCGACTTAAGTACAAGAAGACTGACTCTTATTACTGTCTAAGTTTTGAACCATTCCTGTGACACTAGTTATGGATTCCGATGCTTCACTCCAGGTTTACTGTATCTCTTGGACCGTCTTATTGACGATGAAACACAGAAATCGCATCGGAATTAAAACAAAAGGAAAATTCCGACTTAAGTACAAGGGGACTGACTCTTCCTAATGTTTAAGTTTTGAACCATTCCTGTGACACTAGTTATAGATTCCGATGCTTCACTTCAGGTTTACTGTTTCCCTTGGACCTTCTTATTGACGATGAAACACAGAAATTGCACCGGAATTAAATACAAATGGCACAAAGCCGACTTAAGTACAAGATGACTGACTCTTCCTACTGTCTAAGTTTTGAACCGTTCTTGAGACACTAGTTATAGATTCCGATGCTTCACTTCAGGTTACTGTATCCCTTGGACCATCTTATTGACGATGAAACACAGAAATTGCATCGGAATTAAATACAAAAGGCACAATGCCGACTTAAGTACAAGAAGACTGACTCTTCCTACTGTCTAAGTTTTGAACCATTCCTGTGACACTAGTTATAGATTCCGATGCTTCACTCCAGGTTTAGTGTATCCCTTGGAACTTCCTATTGACGATGAAACACAGAAATTGCATCGGAATTAAATACAAAAGGCACAATGCCGACTTAAGGGCAAGAAGACTGACTCTTCCTACTGACCATTCCTGTGACACTAGTTATAGATTCCGATGCTTCACATCAGATTTACTGTATCCCTTGGAACTTCTTGTTGACGATGAAACACAGAAATTGCATCGGAATTAAATACAAAATGCACAATGCTGACTTGAGTACATGAAGAACGACACTTCTAACTGACTAAGTTTGGAACCATTCCTGTGATACTAGTTATAGATTCCGATGCTTCACTTCAGATTTACTGTATCCCTTGGACCTTCTTATTGACGATGAAACACAGAAATTGCATCGGAATTAAATACAAAAGGCACAATGCCGACTTAAGGACAAGAAGACTGACTCTTCCTACGGTCTAAGTTTCGAACCATTCCTGTGACACTAGTTATAGATTCCGATGCTTCACTCCAGGTTTACTGTATCCCTTGGACCTTCGTATTGACGATGAAACACAGTAATTGCATCGGAAATAAATGCAAATGGCACAATGCCGACTTCAGTACAAGAAGACTGACTCTTCCTACTGTCTAATTTTTGAACCATTCCTGTGACATTAGTTATAGATTCCGATGCTTCACATCAGATTTACTGTATCCCTTGGAACTTCTTGTTGACGATGAAGCACAGAAATTGCATCGGAATTAAATACAAAATGCACAATGCTGACTTGAGTACATGAAGAACGACACTTCTAACTGACTAAGTTTGGAACCATTCCTGTGATACTAGTTATAGATTCCGATGCTTCACTTCAGATTTACTGTATCCCTTGGACCTTCTTATTGACGATGAAACACAGAAATTGTATCGGAATTAAATACAAAAGGCACAATGCCGACTTAAGGACAAGAAGACTGACTCTTCCTACTGTCTAAGTTTTGAACAATTCCTGTGACACTAGTTATAGATTCCGATGCATCACTTCAGGTTTACTGTATCCCTTGGACCTTCTAATTGACGATGAAACACAGAAATTGCGTCGGAATTAAATACAAAAGGCACAATGCCGACTTAAGTACAAGAAGACTGACACTTCCCACTGTCTAAGTTTTGAACCATTGCTGTGACACTAGTTATGGATTCCGATGCTTCACTCCAGGTTTACTGTATCCCTTGGACCGTCTTATTGACGATGAAACACAGAAATTGCATCGGAATTAAATGCAAAAGGAAAATTCCGACTTAAGTACAAGGGGACTGACTCTTCCTAACGTTTAAGTTTTGAACCATTCCTGTGACACTAGTTATAGATTCCGATGCTTCACTTCAGGTTTACTGTTTCCCTTGGACCTTCTTATTGACGATGAAACACAGAAATTGCATCGGAATTAAATACAAAAGGCACAAAGCCGACTTAAGTACAAGATGACTGACTCTTCCTACTGTCTAAGTTTTGAGCCATTCCTGTGACACTAGTTATAGATTCCGATGCTTCACTTCAGGTTTACTGTTTCCCTTGGACCTTCTTATTGACGATGAAACACAGAAATTGCATCGGAATTAAATACAAAAGGCACAATGTCGACTTAAGGACAAGAACACTGACTCTTCCTACTGACCATTCCTGTGACACTAGTTATAGATTCCGATTCTTCACACCAGGTTTACTGTATCCCTTGGACCATCTTATTGACGATGAAACACAGAAATTGCATCGGAATTAAATACAACGGGCACAATGCCGACTTAAGTACATGAAGATCGACACATCCTACTGACTATGTTTTGAACCATTCCTGTGACACTAGTTGTAGATTCCGATGCTTCACTTCAGGTTTACTGTATCCCTTGGACCTTCTTATTGACGTTGAAACACAGAAATTGAATCGGAATTAAATACAAAAGGCACAATGCCGACTTAAGGACAAGAAGACTGACTCTTCCTACTGACCATTCCTGTGACACTAGTTATAGATTCCGATGCCTCACTTCACGTTTACTGTATCCCTTGGACCTTCTTATTGACGATGAAACACAGAAATTGCATCGGAATTAAATACAAAAGGCACAATGCCGACTTATGTACATGAAGACCGACACTTCTTACTGACTACGATTTGAACCATTCCTGTGACACTAGTTATAGATTCCGATGCTTCACTCCAAGTTTACTGTATCCCTTGGACCTTCTTGTTGACGATGAAACACAGAAGTTGCATCGGAATTAAATACAAAAGGCACAATGCCGACTTAATGGCAAGATGACTGACTCTTCCTACTGACCATTCCTGTGACACTAGTTATAGAATCCGATGCTTCACATCAGGTTTACTGTATCCCTTGGAACTTGTTATTCACGAAGCAACACAGAAATTGCGTCGGAATTAATTGCAAAAAGCACAATGCCGACTTGAGTACATGAAGAACGACACTTCTTACTGACTATGTTTTGAACCATTCCTGTGACACTAGTTATAGATTCCGATGCTTCACTCCAGGTTTACTGTATCCCTTGGACCTTCTTATTGACGATGAAACACAGACATTGCATTGGAATTAAATACAAAAGTCACAATGAGGACTTAAGGACAAGAAGACTGACTCTTCCTAATGTCTAAGATTTGAACCATTCCTGTGACACTAGTTATAGATTCCGTTGCTTCACTCCAGGTTTACTGTATACCTTGGACCTTCTTATTGACGATGAAACACAGAAATTGCATCGGAATTAAATACAAAAGGCACAATGCCGACTTAAGGACAAGAAGACTGACTCTTCCTACTGTCTAAGTTTTGAACCATTCCTGTGACATTAGTTATAGATTCCGATGCTTCACTCCAGGTTTACTGTATCCCTTGGACCTTCTTATTGACGATGAAACACAGTAATTGCATCGGAAATAAATGCAAAAGGCACAATGCCGACTTCAGTACAAGAAGACTGACTCTTCCTACTGTCTAAGTTTTGAACAATTCCTGTGACACTAGTTATAGATTCCGATGCTTCACTTCAGGTTTACTGTTTCCCTTGGACCTTCTTATTGACGATGAAACACAGAAATTGCATCGGAATTAAATACAAAAGGCACAAAGCCGACTTAAGTACAAGATGACTGACTCTTCCTACTGTCTAAGTCTTGAACCATTCCTGAGACACTAGTTATAGATTCCGATGCTTCACTTCAGGTTACTGTATCCCTTGGACCATCTTATTGACGATGAAACACAGAAATTGCATCGGAATTAAATACAAAAGGCACAATGCCGACTTAAGTACAAGAAGACTGACTCTTCCTACTGACTAAGTTTTGAACCATTCCTGTGACACTAGTTATAGATTCCGATGCTTCACTCCAAGTTTACTGTATCCCTTGGACCTTCTTATTGACGATGAAACACAGAAGTTGCATCGGAATTAAATACAAAAGGCACAATGCCGACTTAAGGGCAAGAAGACTGACTCTTCCTACTGACCATTCCTGTGACACTAGTTATAGATTCCGATGCTTCACATCAGGTTTACTGTATCGCTTGGAACTTGTTATTCACGAAGAAACACAGAAATTGCATGGGAATTAATTGCAAAAAGCACAATGCCGACTTGAGTACATGAAGAACGACACTTCTTACTGACTATGTTTTGAACCATTCCTGTTACACTAGTTATAGATTCCGATGCTTCACTTCAGGTTTACTGTATCCTTGGGCCTTCTTATTGACGATGAAACACAGAAATTGCATCGGAATTAAATACAAAAGGCACAATGCTGACTTAAGTACATGAAGACCGACACTTCTTACTGACTTTGTTTTGAACCATTCCAGAGACACTAGTTATAGATTCCGATGCTTCACTCCATGTTTACTGTATCCCTTGGACCTTCTTATTGACGATGAAACACAGACATTGCATTGGAATTAAATACAAAAGTCGCAATGCCGACTTATGTACATGAAGACCGACACTTCTTACTGACTATGTTTTGAACCATTCCTGTAACACTAGTTATAGATTCCGATGCTTCACTTCAGGTTTACTGTATCCCTTGGACCATCTTATTGACGAAGAAACACAGGAATTTCATCGGAATTAAAAACAATAGGCACAATGAGGACTTAAGGACAAGAAGACTGACTCTTCCTAATGTCTAAGATTTGAACCACTCCTGTGACACTAGTTATAGTTTCCGTTGTTTCACTCCAGGTTTACTGTATCCCTTGGACCTTCTTATTGACGATGAAACACAGAAATTGCATCGGAATTAAATACAAAAGGCACAATGCCGACTTAAGGACAAGAAGACTGACTCTTCCTACTGTCTAATTTTTGAACCATTCCTGTGACATTAGTTATAGATTCCGATGCTTCAATCCAGGTTTACTGTATCCCTTGGACCTTCTTATTGACGATGAAACACAGTAATTGCATCGGAAATAAATGCAAAAGGCACAATGCCGACTTCAGTACAAGAAGACTGACTCTTCCTACTGTCTAAGTTTTGAACAATTCCTGTGACACTAGTTATAGATTCCGATGCTTCACTTCAGGTTTACTGTTTCCCTTGGACCTTCTTATTGACGATGAAACACAGAAATTGCATCGGAATTAAATACAAAAGGCACAAAGCCGACTTAAGTACAAGAAGACTGACTCTTCCTACTGTCTAAGTTTTGAACCATTCCTGTGACACTAGTTATAGATTCCGACGCTTCACTCCAGGTTTACTGTATCCCTTGGACCTTCTTATTGACGAAGAAACACAGAAATTGCATCGGAATTAAATACAAAGGCACAATGCCGACTTAAGTACAAGAACACTGACTCTTCCTAATGTCTACGTTTTGAACCATTCCTGTGACACTAGTTATAGATTCCGATGCTTCACTTCAGGTTTACTGTATCCCTTGGACCTTCTTATTGACGATGAAACACAGAAATTGCATCGGAATTAAATACAAAAGGATCAATGCCGACATAAGTACATGAACACCGACACTTCTTACTATGCTTTGAACCATTCCTATAACACTAGTTATAGATTCCGATGCTTCACTTCAGGTTTACTGTATCCCTTGGACCTTCTTATTGACGATGAAACACAGAAATTGCATCGGAATTAAATACAAAAGGCACAATGCCGACTTAAGGACAAGAACACTGACTCTTCCTACTGACCATTCCTGTGACACTAGTTATAGATTCCGATTCTTCACACCAGGTTTACTGTATCCCTTGGACCATCTTATTGACGATGAAACACAGAAATTGCATCGGAATTAAATACAACGGGCATAATGCCGACATAAGTACATGAAGACCGACACATCCTACTGACTATGTTTTGAACCATTCCTGTGACACTAGTTGTAGATTCCGATGCTTCACTTCAGGTTTACTGTATCCCTTGGACCTTCTTATTGACGTTGAAACACAGAAATTGAATCGGAATTAAATACAAAAGGCACAATGCCGACTTAAGGACAAGAAGACTGACTCTTCCTACTGACCATTCCTGTGACACTAGTTATAGATTCCGATGCCTCACTTCACGTTTACTGTATCCCTTGGACCTTCTTATTGAAGATGAAACACAGAAATTGCATCGGAATTAAATACAATAGGCACAATGCCGACTTATGTACATGAAGACCGACACTTCTCACTGACTACGATTTGAACCATTCCTGTGACACTAGTTATAGATTCCGATGCTTCACTCCAAGTTTACTGTATCCCTTGGACCTTCTTATTGACGATGAAACACAGAAGTTGCATCGGAATTAAATACAAAAGGCACAATGCCGACTTAAGGGCAAGAAGACTGACTCTTCCTACTGACCATTCCTGTGACACTAGTTATAGATTCCGATGCTTCACATCAGGTTTACTGTATCCCTTGGAACTTGTTATTCACGAAGAAACACAGAAATTGCATGGGAATTAATTGCAAAAAGCACAATGCCGACTTGAGTACATGAAGAACGACACTTCTTACTGACTATGTTTTGAACCATTCCTGTTACACTAGTTATAGATTCCGATGCTTCACTTCAGGTTTACTGTATCCTTGGACCTTCTTATTGACGATGAAACACAGAAATTGCATCGGAATTAAATACAAAAGGCACAAAGCCGACTTAAGTACAAGATGACTGACTCTTCCTACTGTCTAAATCTTGAACCACTCCTGAGACACTAGTTATAGATTCCGATGCTTCACTTCAGGTTACTGTATCCCTTGGACCTTCTTATTGACGATGAAACACAGACATTGCATTGGAATTAAATACAAAAGTCGCAATGCCGACTTATGTACATGAAGACCGACACTTCTTACTGACTATGTTTTGAACCATTCCTGTAACACTAGTTATAGATTCCGATGCTTCACTTCAGGTTTACTGTATCCCTTGGACCTTCTTATTGACGATGAAACACAGAAATTGCATCGGAATTAAATACAAAAGGCACAATGCCGACTTAAGGACAAGAAGACTGACTCTTCCTACTGTCTAATTTTTGAACCATTCCTGTGACATTAGTTATAGATTCCGATGCTTCACTCCAGGTTTACTGTATCCCTTGGACCTTCTTATTGACGATGAAACTCAGTAATTGCATCGGAAATAAATGCAAAAGGCACAATGCCGACTTCAGTACAAGAAGACTGACTCTTCCTACTGTCTAAGTTTTGAACAATTCCTGTGACACTAGTTATAGATTCCGATGCTTCACTTCAGGTTTACTGTATCCCTTGGACCGTATTATTGACGATGAAACGCAGAAATTGCATCGGAATTAAATACAAAAGCAAAATTCCGACTTAAGTACAAGGGGACTGACTCTTCCTAATGTCTAAGTTTTGAACCATTCCTGTGACACTAGTTATAGATTCCGATGCTTCACTCCAGGTTTACTGTATCCCTTGGAACTTCTTATTGACGATGAAACACAGAAATTGCATGGGAAAAAAATACAAAAGGAACTATGCCGACCTAAGGACAAGAAGACTGAATCTTCCTACTGTCCTTTCCAGTGACACTAGTTATAGGTTCCGATGCTTCACTTAATTTTTACTGTATCCCTTGGACCTTCGTATTGACGATGAAACACAGAAATTGCATCGGAATTAAATACAAAAGGCACAATGCCGACTTAAGTACATGAAGACCAACACATCTTACCGACTATGTTTTGAACCATTCCTGTGACACTAGTTATAGATTCCGATGCTTCACTTCAGGTTTACTGTATACCTTGGACCTTCTTTTTGACGATGAAACACAGAAATTGCATCGGAATTAAATACAAAAGGCACAATGCCGACTTAAGGACAAGAAGTCTGACTCTTCCTACTGACCATTCCTGTGACACTAGTTATAGATTCCCATGCTTCACTTCATGTTTACTGTATCCCTTGGACCTTCTTATTGACGATGAAACACAGAAATTGCATCGGAATTAAATACAAAAGGCTCAATGCCGACTTAAGTACATGAAGACCGACACGTCTTACTATGTTTTGAACCATCCCTGTAACACTAGTTATAGATTCCGATGCTTCACTCCAGGTTTACTGTATCCCTTGGACCCTCTTATTGACGATAAAACACAGAAATTGCATCGGAATTAAATACAAAAGGCGCAATGCCGACTTAAGGACAAGAAGACTGACTCTTCCTTCTGACCATTCCTGTGACACTAGTTATAGATTCCGATTCTTCACACGAGGTTTACTGTATCTCTTGGACCATCTTATTGACGATGAAACACAGAAATTGCATCGGAATTAAATACAGAAGGCACAATGCCGACTTAAGTACATGAAGACCGACACTTCTTACTGACTACGTTTTGAACCATTGCTGTGACACTAGTTATAGATTCCGATGCTTCACTTCAGGTATACTGTATCCCTTCGACCTTCTTATTGACGATGAAACACAGAAATTGAATTGGAATTAAATACAAAAAGCACAATGCTGACTTAAGGACAAGAAGACTGACTCTTCATACTGACCACTCCTATGACTCTAGTTATAGATTCCGATGCTTCACTTCAGGTTTACTGTATCCCTTGGACCTTCTTATTGACGATGAAACACTGAAATTGCATCGGAATTAAATGCAAAAGGCACAATGCCGACTTAAGTACATGAAGACCGAAACATCTTACTGACTATGTTTTGAACCATTCCCGTGCCACTAGTTATAGATTCCGATGCTTCACTCCAGGTTTACTGTATCCCTTGGACCTTCTTATTGACGATGAAACACAGATATTGCATCGGAATTAAATACAAAAGACACAATGCCGACTTAAGTACATGAAGACCGACACTTCTTACTGACTATGTTTGAACCATTCCTGTGACACTAGTTATAGATTCCGATGCTTCACTTCAGGTTTACTGTAACCCTTGGACCTTCTTATTGACGATGAAACACAGAAATTGCATGGGAATTAAATACAAAAGGCACTACGCCGACCTAAGGACAAGAAGACTGACTCTTCCTACTGACCATTTCAGTGACACTAGTTATAGGTTCCGATGCTTCACTTCATTTTTACTGTATACCTTGGACTTTCGTATTGACGAAGAAACACAGAAATTGGATCGGAATTAAATACAAAAGGCACAATGCGACTTAAGTACATGAAGACCGACACTTCTTACCGACTATGTTTTGAACCATTCCTGTGACACTAGTTATAGATTCCGATGCTTCACTTCAGGTTTACTGTATACCTTGGACCCTCTTTTTGACGATGAAACACAGAAATTGCATCGGAATTACATTTAAAAGCCACAATGCCGACTTAAGGACAAGAAGTCTGACTCTTCCTACTGACCATTCCTGTGACACAAGTTATAGATTGCCATGCTTCACTTCATGTTTACTGTATCCCTTGGACCTTCTTATTGACGATGATACACAGAAATTGTATCGGCAATAAATACAAAAGGCACAATGCCGACTTAAGTACATAAAGACCGACACTTCTTACTGACTATGTTTTGAACTATTCCTGTGACACTAGTTATAGATTCCGATGCTTCACTCCAGGTTCACTGTAACCCATGGACCTTCTCATTGACGATGAAACACAGAAATTGCATCGGAATTAAATACAAAAGGCACAATGCCGATTTAAGTACATGAAGACCGACACTTCTTACTGACTGTGGTTTGAACCATTCCTGCAACACTGGTTATAGATTCCGATGCTTCACTTCAGGTTTACTGTATCCCTTGGACCTTCTTATTGACAATGAAACACAGAAATTGCATCGGAATTAAATACAAAAGGCACAATGCCGACTTAAGGACAAGATGACTGACTCTTCCTACTGACCATTCCTGTGACACTAGTTATAGATTCCGATGCTTCACTTCAGGTTTACTGTATCCCTTGGACCTTCTTATTTACGATGAAACAAAGAAATTGCATCGGAATTAAATACAAAAGTCACAATGCCGACTTAAGTACATGAAGACCCACACTTCTTACTGACTATGTTTTGAACCATTCCTGCAACACTAGTTATAGATTCCGATGCTTCACTTCAGGTTTACTGTATCCCTTGGACCTTCTTATAGACGATGAAACACAGAAATTGTATGGGAATTAAATACAAAAGGCACAATGCCGACTTAAGTACATGAAGACCGACACTTCTTACTGACTATGTTTTAAACCATTCCTGTAACTCTAGTTATAGATTCCGATGCTTCACTTCAGGTTTACTGTATCCCTTGGACCTTCTTATTGACAATGAAACACAGAAATTGCATCGGAATTAAATACAAAAGGCACAATGCCGACTTAAGGACAAGAAGACTGACTGTTCGCTACTGACCATTCCTGTGACACTAGTTATAGATTCCGATGCTTCACTTCAGGTTTACTGTATCCCTTGGACCTTCTTATTGACGATGAAACACAGAAATTGCTCGGAATTAAATACAAAAGGCACAATGCCGACTTAAGGGCAAGAAGACTGACTCTTCCTACTGACCATTCCTGTGACACTAGTTATAGATTCCGAGGCTTCACATCAGGTTTACTGTATCCCTTGGACCTTCTTATTGACGATGAAACACAGAAATTGCATCGGAACTAAATACAAAAGGCACAATGCCGACTTAAGTACATGAAGACCGACACTTCTTACTGACTATGTTTTAAACCATTCCTGTAACTCTAGTTATAGATCCCGATGCTTCACTTCAGGTTTACTGTATCCCTTGGACCTTCGTATTGACGATGAAACACAGAAATTGCATGGGAATTAAATTCAAAAGGCACTATGCCGACCTAAGGACACGAAGACTGACTCTTCCTACTGACCATTCCAGTGACACTAGTTTTAGGTTCCGATGCATCACTTCAATTTTACTGTATCCCTTGGACCTTCTTATTGACGATGAAACACAGAAATTGCAACGGAATTAAATACAAAAGCACAATGCCGACTTAAGGACAAGAAGACTGACTCTTCCTACTGACCATTCCTGTGACACTAGTTATAGATTCCGAGGCTTCACTTCAGGTTTACTGTATCCCTTGGACCTTCTTATTGACGATGAAACACAGAAATTGCATCGGAACTAAATACAAAAGGCACAATGCCGACTTAAGTACATGAAGACCGACACTTCTTACTGACTATGTCTTGAACCATTCCTGTGACACTAGTTATAGATTCCGATGCTACACTTCAGGTTTACTGTATCCCTTGGACCTTATTATTGACGATGAAACACAGAAATTGCATCGGAATTAAATACAAAAGGCACAATGCCGTCTTAAGGACAAGAAGAAAGACTCTTCCTACTGACCATTCCTGTAACACTAGTTGCAGATTCCGATGCTTCACTTCAGGCTTACTGTATCCCTTGGACCTTCGTATTGACGATGAAACACAGAAATTGCATCGGAATTAAATACAAAAGGCACAATGCCGACTTCAGTACATGAAGACCGACACTTCTTACTGACTTTGTTTTGAACCATACCTGTGACACTAGTTATAGATTCCGATGCTTCACTTCAGGTTTACTGTATACCTTGGACCTTCTTTTTGACGATGACACACAGAAACTGCATCGGAATTAAATACAAAAGGCACAATGCCGACTTAAGTACATGAAGACCGACACTTCGTACTGACTATGTTTTGAACCATTCCTGTGACACTAGTTATAGATTCCGATGCTTCACTCCAGGGTTCACTGTATCCCTTGGACCTTCTTATTGACGATGAAACACAGAAATGGCATCGGAATTAAATACAAAAGGCACAATGCCGACTTAAGTACATGAAGACCGACACTTCTTACTGACTATGTTTTGAACCATTCCTGTAACAATAGTTATAGATTCCGATGCTTCACTTCAGGTTTACTGTATCCATTGGACCTTCTTATTGACGATGAAACACAGAAATTGCATCGGAATTAAATACAAAAGGCACAATGCCGACTTAAGGACAAGAAGACTGACTCTTCCTACTGACCATTCCTGTGAGACTAGTTATAGATTCCCATGCTTCACTTCATGTTTACTGTATCCCTTGGACGTTCTTATTGACGATGAAACACAGAAATTGCATCGGAAATAAATACAAAAGGCACAATGCCGACTTAAGTACATGAAGACCGACACTTCGTACTGACTATGTTTTGAACCATTCCTGTGACACTAGTTATAGATTCCGATGCTTCACTCCAGGTTCACTGTATCCCTTGGACCTTCTTATTGACGATGAAACACAGAAATTCCATCGGAATTAAATACAAAAGGCACAATGCCGACTTAAGTACATGAAGACCGACACTTCTTACTGACTATGTTTTGAACCATGACTGTAACAATAGTTATAGATTCCGATGCTTCACTTCAGGTTTACTGTATCCATTGGACCTTCTTATTGACGATGAAACACAGAAATTGCATCGGAATTAAATACAAAAGGCACAATGCCGACTTAAGGACAAGAAGACTGACTGTTCCCTACTGACCATTCCTGTGACACTAGTTATAGATTCCGATGCTTCACTTCAGGTTTACTGTATCCCTTGGACCTTCTTATTGACGATGAAACACAGAAATTGCTCGGAATTAAATACAAAAGGCACAATGCCGACTTAAGGGCAAGAAGACTGACTCTTCCTACTGACCATTCCTGTGACACTAGTTATAGATTCCGAGGCTTCACATCAGGTTTACTGTATCCCTTGGACCTTCTTATTGACGATGAAACACAGAAATTGCAACGGAATTAAATACAAAAGCACAATGCCGACTTAAGGACAAGAAGACTGACTCTTCCTACTGACCATTCCTGTGTCACTAGTTATAGATTCCGAGGCTTCACTTCAGGTTTACTGTATCCCTTGGACCTTCTTATTGACGATGAAACACAGAAATTGCATCGGAACTAAATACAAAAGGCACAATGCCGACTTAAGTACATGAAGACCGACACTTCTTACTGACTATGTCTTGAACCATTCCTGTGACACTAGTTATAGATTCCGATGCTACACTTCAGGTTTACTGTATCCCTTGGACCTTATTATTGACGATGAAACACAGAAATTGCATCGGAATTAAATACAAAAGGCACAATGCCGTCTTAAGGACAAGAAGAAAGACTCTTCCTACTGACCATTCCTGTAACACTAGTTGCAGATTCCGATGCTTCACTTCAGGCTTACTGTATCCCTTGGACCTTCGTATTGACGATGAAACACAGAAATTGCATCGGAATTAAATACAAAAGGCACAATGCCGACTTCAGTACATGAAGACCGACACTTCTTACTGACTTTGTTTTGAACCATACCTATGACACTAGTTATAGATTCCGATGCTTCACTTCAGGTTTACTGTATACCTTGGACCTTCTTTTTGACGATGAAACACAGAAACTGCATCGGAATTAAATACAAAAGGCACAATGCCGACTTAAGTACATGAAGACCGACACTTCGTACTGACTATGTTTTGAACCATTCCTGTGACACTAGTTATAGATTCCGATGCTTCACTCCAGGGTTCACTGTATCCCTTGGTCCTTCTTATTGACGATGAAACACAGAAATGGCATCGGAATTAAATACAAAAGGCACAATGCCGACTTAAGTACATGAAGACCGACACTTCTTACTGACTATGTTTTGAACCATTCCTGTAACAATAGTTATAGATTCCGATGCTTCACTTCAGGTTTACTGTATCCATTGGACCCTCTTATTGACGATGAAACACAGAAATTGCATCGGAATTAAATACAAAAGGCACAATGCCGACTTAAGGACAAGAAGACTGACTCTTCCTACTGACCATTCCTGTGACACTAGTTATATATTCCCATGCTTCACTTCATGTTTACTGTATCCCTTGGACGTTCTTATTGACGATGAAACACAGAAATTGCATCGGAAATAAATACAAAAGGCACAATGCCGACTTAAGTACATGAAGACCGACACTTCGTACTGACTATGATTTGAACCATTCCTGTGACACTAGTTATAGATTCCGATGCTTCACTCCAGGTTCACTGTATCCCTTGGACCTTCTTATTGACGATGAAACACAGAAATTGCATCGGAATTAAATACAAAAGGCACAATGCCGACTTAAGTACATGAAGACCGACACTTCTTACTGACTATGTTTTGAACCATGACTGTAACAATAGTTATAGATTCCGATGCTTCACTTCAGGTTTACTGTATCCATTGGACCTTCTTATTGACAATGAAACACAGAAATTGCATCGGAATTAAATACAAAACGCACAATGCCGACTTAAGGACAAGAAGACTGACTGTTCCCTACTGACCATTCCTGTGACACTAGTTATAGATTCCGATGCTTCACTTCAGGTTTACTGTATCCCTTGGACCTTCTTATTGACGATGAAACACAGAAATTGCTCGGAATTAAATACAAAAGGCACAATGCCGACTTAAGGGCAAGAAGACTGACTCTTCCTACTGACCATTCCTGTGACACTAGTTATAGATTCCGAGGCTTCACATCAGGTTTACTGTATCCCTTGGACCTTCTTATTGACGATGAAACACAGAAATTGCATCGGAACTAAATACAAAAGGCACAATGCCGACTTAAGTACATGAAGACCGACACTTCTTACTGACTATGTTTTAAACCATTCCTGTAACTCTAGTTATAGATTCCGATGCTTCACTTCAGGTTTACTGTATCCCTTGGACCTTCTTATTGACGATGAAACACAGAAATTGCATGTGAATTAAATTCAAAAGGCACTATGCCGACCTAAGGACACGAAGACTGACTCTTCCTACTGACCATTCCAGTGACACTAGTTTTAGGTTCCGATGCATCACTTCATTTTTACTGTATCCCTTGGACCTTCTTATTGACGATGAAACACAGAAATTGCAACGGAATTAAATACAAAAGCACCATGCCGACTTAAGGACAAGAAGACTGACTGTTCCCTACTGACCATTCCTGTGACACTAGTTATAGATTCCGATGCTTCACTCCAGGTTCACTGTATCCCTTGGACCTTCTTATTGACGATGAAACACAGAAATTGCATCGGAACTAAATACAAAAGGCACAATGCCGACTTAAGTACATGAAGACCGACACTTCTTACTGACTATGTCTTGAACCATTCCTGTGACACTAGTTATAGATTCCGATGCTACACTTCAGGTTTACTGTATCCTTTGGACCTTATTATTGACGATGAAACACAGAAATTGCATCGGAATTAAATACAAAAGGCACAATGCCGTCTTAAGGACAAGAAGAAAGACTGTTCCTACTGACCATTCCTGTAACACTAGTTTCAGATTCCGATGCTTCACTTCAGGCTTACTGTATCCCTTGGACCTTCGTATTGACGATGAAACACAGAAATTGCATCGCAATTAAATACAAGAGGCACAATGCCGACTTAAGTACATGAAGACCGACACTTCTTACTGACTTTGTTTTGAACCATACCTGTGACACTAGTTATAGATTCCGATGCTTCACTTGAGGTTTACTGTATACCTTGGACCTTCTTTTTGACGATGAAACACAGAAACTGCATTGGAATTAAATACAAAAGGCACAATGCCGACTTAAGTACATGAAGACCGACACTTCTTACTGACTATGTTTTAAACCATTCCTGTAACTCTAGTTATAGATTCCGATGCTTCACTTCAGGTTTACTGTATCCCTTGGACCTTCTTATTGACGATGAAACACAGAAATTGCATGGGAATTAAATTCAAAAGGCACTATGCCAACCTAAGGACTCGAAGACTGACTCTTCCTACTGACCATTCCAGTGACACTAGATTTAGGTTCCGATGCATCACTTCATTTTTACTGTATCCCTTGGACCTTCTTATTGACGATGAAACACAGAAGTTGCATCGGAATTAAATACAAAAGGCACAATGCCGACTTAAGGGCAAGAAGACTGACTCTTCCTACTGACCATTCCTGTGACACTAGTTATAGATTCCGATGCTTCACATCAGGTTTACTGTATCCCTTGGAACTTGTTATTCACGAAGAAACACAGAAATTGCATGGGAACTAATTGCAAAAAGCACAATGCCGACTTGAGTACATGAAGAACGACACTTCTTACTGACTATGTTTTGAACCATTCCTGTTACACTAGTTATAGATTCCGATGCTTCACTTCAGGTTTACTGTATCCCTTGGACCATCTTATTGACGAAGAAACACAGGAATTTCATCGGAATTAAAAACAAAAGGCACAATGAGGACTTAAGGACAAGAAGACTGACTCTTCCTAATGTCTAAGATTTGAACCATTCCTGTGACACTAGTTATAGTTTCCGTTGCTTCACTCCAGGTTTACTGTATCCCTTGGACCTTCTTATTGACGATGAAACACAGAAATTGCATCGGAATTAAATACAAAAGGCACAATGCCGACTTAAGGACAAGAAGACTGACTCTTCCTACTGTCTAATTTTTGAACCATTCCTGTGACATTAGTTATAGATTCCGATGCTTCACTCCAGGTTTACTGTATCCCTTGGACCTTCTTATTGACGATGAAACACAGTAATTGCATCGGAAATAAATGCAAAAGGCACAATGCCGACTTCAGTACAAGAAGACTGACTCTTCCTACTGTCTAAGTTTTGAACAATTCCTGTGACACTAGTTATAGATTCCGATGCTTCACTTCAGGTTTACTGTATCCCTTGGACCGTATTATTGACGATGAAACGCAGGAATTGCATCGGAATTAAATACAAAAGCAAAATTCCGACTTAAGTACAAGGGGACTACTCTTCCTAATGTCTAAGATTTGAACCATTCCTGTGACACTAGTTATAGTTTCCGTTGCTTCACTCCAGGTTTACTGTATCCCTTGGAACTTCTTATTGACGATGAAACACAGAAATTGCATGGGAAAAAAATACAAAAGGAACTATGCCGACCTAAGGACAAGAAGACTGAATCTTCCTACTGTCCTTTCCAGTGACACTAGTTATAGGTTCCGATGCTTCACTTAATTTTTACTGTATCCCTTGGACCTTCGTATTGACGATGAAACACAGAAATTGCATCGGAATTAAATACAAAAGGCACAATGCCGACTTAAGTACATGAAGACCAACACATCTTACCGACTATGTTTTGAACCATTCCTGTGACACTAGTTATAGATTCCGATGCTTCACTTCAGGTTTACTGTATACCTTGGACCTTCTTTTTGACGATGAAACACAGAAATTGCATCGGAATTAAATACAAAAGGCACAATGCCGACTTAAGGACAAGAAGTCTGACTCTTCCTACTGACCATTCCTGTGACACTAGTTATAGATTCCCATGCTTCACTTCATGTTTACTGTATCCCTTGGACCTTCTTATTGACGATGAAACACAGAAATTGCATCGGAATTAAATACAAAAGGCTCAATGCCGACTTAAGTACATGAAGACCGACACGTCTTACTATGTTTTGAACCATCCCTGTAACACTAGTTATAGATTCCGATGCTTCACTCCAGGTTTACTGTATCCCTTGGACCCTCTTATTGACGATAAAACACAGAAATTGCATCGGAATTAAAAAAAAAAGGCACAATGCCGACTTAAGGACAAGAAGACTGACTCTTCCTTCTGACCATTCCTGTGACACTAGTTATAGATTCCGATTCTTCACACGAGGTTTACTGTATCTCTTGGACCATCTTATTGACGATGAAACACAGAAATTGCATCGGAATTAAATACAGAAGGCACAATGCCGACTTAAGTACATGAAGACCGACACTTCTTACTGACTACGTTTTGAACCATTGCTGTGACACTAGTTATAGATTCCGATGCTTCACTTCAGGTATACTGTATCCCTTCGACCTTCTTATTGACGATGAAACACAGAAATTGAATTGGAATTAAATACAAAAAGCACAATGCTGACTTAAGGACAAGAAGACTGACTCTTCATACTGACCACTCCTATGACTCTAGTTATAGATTCCGATGCTTCACTTCAGGTTTACTGTATCCCTTGGACCTTCTTATTGACGATGAAACACTGAAATTGCATCGGAATTAAATGCAAAAGGCACAATGCCGACTTAAGTACATGAAGACCGAAACATCTTACTGACTATGTTTTGAACCATTCCCGTGCCACTAGTTATAGATTCCGATGCTTCACTCCAGGTTTACTGTATCCCTTGGACCTTCTTATTGACGATGAAACACAGATATTGCATCGGAATTAAATACAAAAGACACAATGCCGACTTAAGTACATGAAGACCGACACTTCTTACTGACTATGTTTTGAACCATTCCTGTAACACTAGTTATAGATTCCGATGCTTCACTTCAGGTTTACTGTATCCCTTGGACCTTCTTATTGACGATGAAACACAGAAATTGCATGGGAATTAAATACAAAAGGCACTACGCCGACCTAAGGACAAGAAGACTGACTCTTCCTACTGACCATTTCAGTGACACTAGTTATAGGTTCCGATGCTTCACTTCATTTTTACTGTATACCTTGGACTTTCGTATTGACGAAGAAACACAGAAATATGATCGGAATTAAATACAAAAGGCACAATGCGACTTAAGTACATGAAGACCGACACTTCTTATCGACTATGTTTTGAACCATTCCTGTGACACTAGTTATAGATTCCGATGCTTCACTTCAGGTATACTGTATACCTTGGACCTTCTTTTTGACGATGAAACACAGAAATTGCATCGGAATTAAATTTAAAAGCCACAATGCCGACTTAAGGACAAGAAGTCTGACTCTTCCTACTGACCATTCCTGTGACACAAGTTATAGATTGCCATGCTTCACTTCATGTTTACTGTATCCCTTGGACCTTCTTATTGACGACGATACACAGAAATTGTATCGGCAATAAATACAAAAGGCACAATGCCGACTTAAGTACATAAAGACCGACACTTCTTACTGACTACGTTTTGAACTATTCCTGTGACACTAGTTATAGATTCCGATGCTTCACTCCAGGTTCACTGTAACCCATGGACCTTCTCATTGACGATGAAACACAGAAATTGCATCGGAATTAAATACAAAAGGCACAATGCCGATTTAAGTACATGAAGACCGACACTTCTTACTGACTATGGTTTGAACCATTCCTGCAACACTGGTTATAGATTCCGATGCTTCACTTCAGGTTTACTGTATCCCTTGGACCTTCTTATTGACAATGAAACACAGAAATTGCATCGGAATTAAATACAAAAGGCACAATGCCGACTTAAGGACAAGATGACTGACTCTTCCTACTGACCATTCCTGTGACACTAGTTATAGATTCCGATGCTTCACTTCAGGTTTACTGTATCCCTTGGACCTTCTTATTTACGATGAAACACAGAAATTGCATCGGAATTAAATACAAAAGTCACAATGCCGACTTAAGTACATGAAGACCCACACTTCTTACTGACTATGTTTTGAACCATTCCTGCAACACTAGTTATAGATTCCGATGCTTCACTTCAGGTTTACTGTATCCCTTGGACCTTCTTATAGACGATGAAACACAGATTTTTGTATGGGAATTAAATACAAAAGGCACAATGCCGACTTAAGTACATGAAGACCGACACTTCTTACTGACTATGTTTTAAACCATTCCTGTAACTCTAGTTATAGATTCCGATGCTTCACTTCAGGTTTACTGTATCCCTTGGACCTTCTTATTGACAATGAAACACAGAAATTGCATCGGAATTAAATACAAAAGGCACAATGCCGACTTAAGGACAAGAAGACTGACTGTTCCCTACTGACCATTCCTGTGACACTAGTTATAGATTCCGATGCTTCACTTCAGGTTTACTGTATCCCTTGGACCTTCTTATTGACGATGAAACACAGAAATTGCTCGGAATTAAATACAAAAGGCACAATGCCGACTTAAGGGCAAGAAGACTGACTCTTCCTACTGACCATTCCTGTGACACTAGTTATAGATTCCGAGGCTTCACATCAGGTTTACTGTATCCCTTGGACCTTCTTATTGACGATGAAACACAGAAATTGCATCGGAACTGAATACAAAAGGCACAATGCCGACTTAAGTACATGAAGACCGACACTTCTTACTGACTATGTTTTAAACCATTCCTGTAACTCTAGTTATAGATTCCGATGCTTCACTTCAGGTTTACTGTATCCCTTGGACCTTCGTATTGACGATGAAACACAGAAATTGCATGGGAATTAAATTCAAAAGGCACTATGCCGACCTAAGGACACGAAGACTGACTCTTCCTACTGACCATTCCAGTGACACTAGTTTTAGGTTCCGATGCATCACTTCAATTTTACTGTATCCCTTGGACCTTCTTATTGACGATGAAACACTGAAATTGCAACGGAATTAAATACAAAAGCACAATGCCGACTTAAGGACAAGAAGACTGACTCTTCCTACTGACCATTCCTGTGACACTAGTTATAGATTCCGAGGCTTCACTTCAGGTTTACTGTATCGCTTGGACCTTCTTATTGACGATGAAACACAGAAATTGCATCGGAACTAAATACAAAAGGCACAATGCCGACTTAAGTACATGAAGACCGACACTTCTTACTGACTATGTCTTGAACCATTCCTGTGACACTAGTTATAGATTCCGATGCTACACTTCAGGTTTACTGTATCCCTTGGACCTTATTATTGACGATGAAACACAGAAATTGCATCGGAATTAAATACAAAAGGCACAATGCCGTCTTAAGGACAAGAAGAAAGACTCTTCCTACTGACCATTCCTGTAACACTAGTTGCAGATTCCGATGCTTCACTTCAGGCTTACTGTATCCCTTGGACCTTCGTATTGACGGTGAAACACAGAAATTGCATCGGAATTAAATACAAAAGGCACAATGCCGACTTCAGTACATGAAGACCGACACTTCTTACTGACTTTGTTTTGAACCATACCTGTGACACTAGTTATAGATTCCGATGCTTCACTTCAGGTTTACTGTATACCTTGGACCTTCTTTTTGACGATGAAACACAGAAACTGCATCGGAATTAAATACAAAAGGCACAATGCCGACTTAAGTACATGAAGACCGACACTTCGTAATGACTATGTTTTGAACCATTCCTGTGACACTAGTTATAGATTCCGATGCTTCACTCCAGGGTTCACTGTATCCCTTGGACCTTCTTATTGACGATGAAACACAGAAATGGCATCGGAATTAAATACAAAAGGCACAATGCCGACTTAAGTACATGAAGACCGACACTTCTTACTGACTATGTTTTGAACCATTCCTGTAACAATAGTTATAGATTCCGATGCTTCACTTCAGGTTTACTGTATCCATTGGACCTTCTTATTGACGATGAAACACAGAAATTGCATCGGAATTAAATACAAAAGGCACAATGCCGACTTAAGGACAAGAAGACTGACCCTTCCTACTGACCATTCCTGTGACACTAGTTATAGATTCCCATGCTTCACTTCATGTTTACTGTATCCCTTGGACGTTCTTATTGACGATGAAACACAGAAATTGCATCGGAAATAAATACAAAAGGCACAATGCCGACTTAAGTACATGAAGACCGACACTTCGTACTGACTATGTTTTGAACCATTCCTGTGACACTAGTTATAGATTCCGATGCTTCACTTCAGGTATACTGTATCCCTTCGACCTTCTTATTGACGATGAAACACAGAAATTGAATTGGAATTAAATACAAAAAGCACAATGCTGACTTAAGGACAAGAAGACTGACTCTTCATACTGACCACTCCTATGACTCTAGTTATAGATTCCAATGCTTCACTTCAGGTTTACTGTATCTCTTGGACCATCTTATTGACGATGAAACACAGAAATTGCATCGGAATTAAATACAGAAGGCACAATGCCGACTTAAGTACATGAAGACCGACACTTCTTACTGACTACGTTTTGAACCATTGCTGTGACACTAGTTATAGATTCCGATGCTTCACTTCAGGTTTACTGTATCCCTTGGACCTTCTTATTGACAATGAAACACAGAAATTGCATCGGAATTAAATACAAAAGGCACAATGCCGACTTAAGGACAAGATGACTGACTCTTCCTACTGACCATTCCTGTGACACTAGTTATAGATTCCGATGCTTCACTTCAGGTTTACTGTATCCCTTGGACCTTCTTATTTACGATGAAACACAGAAATTGCATCGGAATTAAATACAAAAGTCACAATGCCGACTTAAGTACATGAAGACCCACACTTCTTACTGACTATGTTTTGAACCATTCCTGCAACACTAGTTATAGATTCCGATGCTTCACTTCAGGTTTACTGTATCCCTTGGACCTTCTTATAGACGATGAAACACAGATTTTTGTATGGGAATTAAATACAAAAGGCACAATGCCGACTTAAGTACATGAAGACCGACACTTCTTACTGACTATGTTTTAAACCATTCCTGTAACTCTAGTTATAGATTCCGATGCTTCACTTCAGGTTTACTGTATCCCTTGGACCTTCTTATTGACAATGAAACACAGAAATTGCATCGGAATTAAATACAAAAGGCACAATGCCGACTTAAGGACAAGAAGACTGACTGTTCCCTACTGACCATTCCTGTGACACTAGTTATAGATTCCGATGCTTCACTTCAGGTTTACTGTATCCCTTGGACCTTCTTATTGACGATGAAACACAGAAATTGCTCGGAATTAAATACAAAAGGCACAATGCCCACTTAAGGGCAAGAAGACTGACTCTTCCTACTGACCATTCCTGTGACACTAGTTATAGATTCCGAGGCTTCACATCAGGTTTACTGTATCCCTTGGACCTTCTTATTGACGATGAAACACAGAAATTGCATCGGAACTAAATACAAAAGGCACAATGCCGACTTAAGTACATGAAGACCGACACTTCTTACTGACTATGTTTTAAACCATTCCTGTAACTCTAGTTATAGATTCCGATGCTTCACTTCAGGTTTACTGTATCCCTTGGACCTTCGTATTGACGATGAAACACAGAAATTGCATGGGAATTAAATTCAAAAGGCACTATGCCGACCTAAGGACACGAAGACTGACTCTTCCTACTGACCATTCCAGTGACACTAGTTTTAGGTTCCGATGCATCACTTCAATTTTACTGTATCCCTTGGACCTTCTTATTGACGATGAAACACTGAAATTGCAACGGAATTAAATACAAAAGCACAATGCCGACTTAAGGACAAGAAGACTGACTCTTCCTACTGACCATTCCTGTGACACTAGTTATAGATTCCGAGGCTTCACTTCAGGTTTACTGTATCCCTTGGACCTTCTTATTGACGATGAAACACAGAAATTGCATCGGAACTAAATACAAAAGGCACAATGCCGACTTAAGTACATGAAGACCGACACTTCTTACTGACTATGTCTTGAACCATTCCTGTGACACTAGTTATAGATTCCGATGCTACACTTCAGGTTTACTGTATCCCTTGGACCTTATTATTGACGATGAAACACAGAAATTGCATCGGAATTAAATACAAAAGGCACAATGCCGTCTTAAGGACAAGAAGAAAGACTCTTCCTACTGACCATTCCTGTAACACTAGTTGCAGATTCCGATGCTTCACTTCAGGCTTACTGTATCCCTTGGACCTTCGTATTGACGATGAAACACAGAAATTGCATCGGAATTAAATACAAAAGGCACAATGCCGACTTCAGTACATGAAGACCGACACTTCTTACTGACTTTGTTTTGAACCATACCTGTGACACTAGTTATAGATTCCGATGCTTCACTTCAGGTTTACTGTATACCTTGGACCTTCTTTTTGACGATGAAACACAGAAACTGCATCGGAATTAAATACAAAAGGCACAATGCCGACTTAAGTACATGAAGACCGACACTTCGTACTGACTATGCTTTGAACCATTCCTGTGACACTAGTTATAGATTCCGATGCTTCACTCCAGGGTTCACTGTATCCCTTGGACCTTCTTATTGACGATGAAACACAGAAATGGCATCGGAATTAAATACAAAAGGCACAATGCCGACTTAAGTACATGAAGACCGACACTTCTTACTGACTATGTTTTGAACCATTCCTGTAACAATAGTTATAGATTCCGATGCTTCACTTCAGGTTTACTGTATCCATTGGACCTTCTTATTGACGATGAAACACAGAAATTGCATCGGAATTAAATACAAAAGGCACAATGCCGACTTAAGGACAAGAAGACTGACTCTTCCTACTGACCATTCCTGTGACACTAGTTATAGATTCCCATGCTTCACTTCATGTTTACTGTATCCCTTGGACGTTCTTATTGACGATGAAACACAGAAATTGCATCGGAAATAAATACAAAAGGCACAATGCCGACTTAAGTACATGAAGACCGACACTTCGTACTGACTATGTTTTGAACCATTCCTGTGACACTAGTTATAGATTCCGATGCTTCACTCCAGGTTCACTGAATCCCTTGGACCTTCTTATTGACGATGAAACACAGAAACTGCATCGGAATTAAATACAAAAGGCACAATGCCGACTTAAGTACATGAAGACCGACACTTCTTACTGACTATGTTTTGAACCATGACTGTAACAATAGTTATAGATTCCGATGCTTCACTTCAGGTTTACTGTATCCATTCGACCTTCTTATTGACGATGAAACACAGAAATTGCATCGGAATTAAATACAAAAGGCACAATGCGCACTTAAGGACAAAAAGACTGACTGTTCCCTACTGACCATTCCTGTGACACTAGTTATAGATTCCGATGCTTCACTTCAGGTTTACTGTATCCCTTGGACCTTCTTATTGACGATGAAACACAGAAATTGCTCGGAATTAAATACAAAAGGCACAATGCCGACTTAAGGGCAAGAAGACTGACTCTTCCTACTGACCATTCCTGTGACACTAGTTATAGATTCCGAGGCTTCACATCAGGTTTACTGTATCCCTTGGACCTTCTTATTGACGATGAAACACAGAAATTGCAACGGAATTAAATACAAAAGCACAATGCCGACTTAAGGACAAGAAGACTGACTCTTCCTACTGACCATTCCTGTGACACTAGTTATAGATTCCGAGGCTTCACTTCAGGTTTACTGTATCCCTTGGACCTTCTTATTGACGATGAAACATAGAAATTGCATCGGAACTAAATACAAAAGGCACAATGCCGACTTAAGTACATGAAGACCGACACTTCTTACTGACTATGTCTTGAACCATTCCTGTGACACTAGTTATAGATTCCGATGCTACACTTCAGGTTTACTGTATCCCTTGGACCTTATTATTGACGATGAAACACAGAAATTGCATCGGAATTAAATACAAAAGGCACAATGCCGTCTTAAGGACAAGAAGAAAGACTCTTCCTACTGACCATTCCTGTAACACTAGTTGCAGATTCCGATGCTTCACTTCAGGCTTACTGTATCCCTTGGACCTTCGTATTGACGATGAAACACAGAAATTGCATCGGAATTAAATACAAAAGGCACAATGCCGACTTCAGTACATGAAGACCGACACTTCTTACTGACTTTGTTTTGAACCATACCTGTGACACTAGTTATAGATTCCGATGCTTCACTTCAGGTTTACTGTATACCTTGGACCTTCTTTTTGACGATGAAACACAGAAACTGCATCGGAATTAAATACAAAAGGCACAATGCCGACTTAAGTACATGAAGACCGACACTTCGTACTGACTATGTTTTGAACCATTCCTGTGACACTAGTTATAGATTCCGATGCTTCACTCCAGGGTTCACTGTATCCCTTGGACCTTCTTATTGACGATGAAACACAGAAATGGCATCGGAATTAAATACAAAAGGCACAATGCCGACTTAAGTACATGAAGACCGACACTTCTTACTGACTATGTTTTGAACCATTCCTGTAACAATAGTTATAGATTCCGATGCTTCACTTCAGGTTTACTGTATCCATTGGACCTTCTTATTGACGATGAAACACAGAAATTGCATCGGAATTAAATACAAAAGGCACAATGCCGACTTAAGGACAAGAAGACTGACTCTTCCTACTGACCATTCCTGTGACACTAGTTATAGATTCCCATGCTTCACTTCATGTTTACTGTATCCCTTGGACGTTCTTATTGACGATGAAACACAGAAATTGCATCGGAAATAAATACAAAAGGCACAATGCCGACTTAAGTACATGAAGACCGACACTTCGTACTGACTATGTTTTGAACCATTCCTGTGACACTAGTTATAGATTCCGATGCTTCACTCCAGGTTCACTGTATCCCTTGGACCTTCTTATTGACGATGAAACACAGAAATTGCATCGGAATTAAATACAAAAGGCACAATGCCGACTTAAGTACATGAAGACCGACACTTCTTACTGACTATGTTTTGAACCATGACTGTAACAATAGTTATAGATTCCGATGCTTCACTTCAGGTTTACTGTATCCATTGGACCTTCTTATTGACGATGAAACACAGAAATTGCATCGGAATTAAATACAAAAGGCACAATGCCGACTTAAGGACAAGATGACTGACTGTTCCCTACTGACCATTCCTGTGACACTAGTTATAGATTCCGATGCTTCACTTCAGGTTTACTGTATCCCTTGGACCTTATTGACGCTGAAACACAGAAATTGCTCGGAATTAAATACAAAAGGCACAATGCCGACTTAAGGGCAAGAAGACTGACTCTTCCTACTGACCATTCCTGTGACACTAGTTATAGATTCCGAGGCTTCACATCAGGTTTACTGTATCCCTTGGACCTTCTTATTGACGATGAAACACAGAAATTGCATCGGAACTAAATACAAAAGGCACAATGCCGACTTAAGTACATGAAGACCGACACTTCTTACTGACTATGTTTTAAACCATTCCTGTAACTCTAGTTATAGATTCCGATGCTTCACTTCAGGTTTACTGTATCCCTTGGACCTTCTTATTGACGATGAAACACAGAAATTGCATGGGAATTAAATTCAAAAGGCACTATGCCGACCTAAGGACACGAAGACTGACTCTTCCTACTGACCATTCCAGTGACACTAGTTTTAGGTTCCGATGCATCACTTCATTTTCACTGTATCCCTTGGACCTTCTTATTGACGATGAAACACAGAAATTGCAACGGAATTAAATACAAAAGCACAATGCCGACTTAAGGACAAGAAGACTGACTCTTCCTACTGACCATTCCTGTGACACTAGTTATAGATTCCGAGGCTTCACTTCAGGTTTACTGTATCCCTTGGACCTTCTTATTGACGATGAAACACAGAAATTGCATCGGAACTAAATACAAAAGGCACAATGCCGACTTAAGTACATGAAGACCGACACTTCTTACTGACTATGTCTTGAACCATTCCTGTGACACTAGTTATAGATTCCGATGCTACACTTCAGGTTTACTGTATCCCTTGGACCTTATTATTGACGATGAAACACAGAAATTGCATCGGAATTAAATACAAAAGGCACAATGCCGTCTTAAGGACAAGAAGAAAGACTCTTCCTACTGACCATTCCTGTAACACTAGTTTCAGATTCCGATGCTTCACTTCAGGCTTACTGTATCCCTTGGACCTTCGTATTGACGATGAAACACAGAAATTGCATCGCAATTAAATACAAAAGGCACAATGCCGACTTAAGTACATGAAGACCGACACTTCTTACTGACTTTGTTTTGAACCATACCTGTGACACTAGTTATAGATTCCGATGCTTCACTTGAGGTTTACTGTATACCTTGGACCTTCTTATTGACGATGAAACACAGAAATTGCATCGGAATTAAATACAAAAGGCACAATGCCGACTTAAGGACAAGAAGACTGACTCTTCCTACTGACCATTCCTGTGACACTAGTTAGAGATTCCGATGCTTCACTTCAGGCTTACTGTATCCCTTGGACCTTCTTATTGACGATGAGACACAGAAATTGCATCGGAATTATATACAAAAGGCATAATTCCGACCTAAGTACATGAAGAGCGAATCTTCTTACTGACTATGTTTTAACCATTCCTGTGACACTAGTTATAGATTCCGATGCTTCCCTCCAAGTCTACTGTATCCCTTGGACCTTCTTATTGACGATGAAACACAGAAATTGCATCGGAATTAAATACAAAAGCACAATGCCGACTTAAGGTCAAGAAGACTGACTCTTCCTACTGACCATCCCTGTGACACTAGTTATAGATTCCGATGCTTCACTTCAGGTTTACTGTATCCCTTGGTCCTTCTTATTGACGATGAAACACAGAAATTGCATCGGAATTAAATACAAAAGCCACAATGCCGACTTAAGTACTTGAAGTCCGACTCTTCTCACTGACTATGTCTTGAACCATTCCTGTGACACTAGTTATAGATTCCGATGCTTCACTTCAGGTTTACTGTATCCCTTGGACCTTCTTATTGACGATGAAACACAGAAATTGCATCGGAATTAAATACTAAAGGCACAATGCCGACTTAAGGACAAGAAGAATGACTCTTCGTACTGACCATTATTGTGACACTAGTTATAGATTCCGATTTTTCACTTCAGGTTTACTGTATCCCTTGGACATTCTTATTGACGATGAAACTCAGAAATTGCATCGGAATTAAATACAAAAGGCACTATGCCGACCAAAGGACAAGAAGACTGACTATTCCTACTGACCATTCCAGTGTCACTAGTTATTGGTTCCGATGCTTCACTTCATTTTTACTGTATCATTTGGACCTTCTTATTGACGATGAAACACAGATATTGCATCGGAATTAAATACAAAAGCACAATGCCGACTTAAGGACAAGAAGACTGACTCTTCCTACTGACCATCCCTGTGACACTAGTTATAGATTCCGATGCTTCACTTCAGGTTTACTGTATCCCTTGGTCCTTCTTATTGACGATGAAACACAGAAATTGCATCGGAATTAAATACAAAAGCCACAATGCCGACTTAACTACATGAAGACCGACACTTCTTACTGACTATGTCTTGAACCATTCCTGTGACACTAGTTATAAATTCCGATGCTTCACTTCAGGTTTACTGTATCCCTTGGATCTTCTTATTGACGATAAAACATAGAAATTGCATCGGAATTAAATACAAAAGGCACAATGCCGACTTAAGGACAAGAAGACTGACTCTTCCTACTGACTATTCCTGTGACACTAGTTACAGATTCCGATGCTTCACTTCAGAATTACTGTATCCCTTGGACCTTCTTATTGACGATGAAACACAGAAATTGCATCGGAATTAAATACAAAAGGCACAATCCCGACTTAAGTACATGAAGACCGACACTTCTTACTGACTATGTTTTGAACCATTCCTGTAACAATAGTTATAGATTCCGATGTTTCACTTCAGGTTTACTGTATACCTTGGACCTTCTTTTTGACGATGAAACACAGAAACTGCATCGGAATTAAATACAAAAGGCACAATTCCGACTTAAGGACAAGAAGTCTGACTCTTCCTACGGACCATTCCTGTGACACTAGTTATAGATTTCCATGCTTCACTTCATGTTTACTGTATCCCTTAGACCTTCTTATTGACGATGGAACACAGAAATTGCATCGGAAATAAATACAAAAGGCACAATGCCGACTTAAGTACATGAAGACCGACACTTCTTACTGACTATGTTTTGAACCATTCCTGTGACTCTAGTTATAGATTCCGATGCTTCACTCCAGGTTCACTGTATCCCTTGGACCTTCTTATTGACGATGAAACACAGAAATTGCATCGGAATTAAATACAACAGGCACAATGCCGACATAAGTACATGAAGAGCGACACTTCTTACTGACTATGTTTATAACCATTCCTGTAACAATAGTTATAGATTCCGATGCTTCACTTCAGGTTTACTGTATCCCTTGGACCTTCTTATTGACGATGAAACACAGAAATTGCATCGGAATTAAATAAAAAGGCACAATACCGACTTAAGGACAAGAAGTCTGACTCTTCCTACTGACCATTCCTGTGACACTAGTTATAGATTCCGATGCTTTACTTCAGGTTTACTGTGTCCCTTGGACCTTCTTATTGACGATGAAACACAGAAATTGCATCGGAATTATATACAAATAGCACAATGCCGACTTAAGTACTTGAAGAGCGACACTTCTTACTGATTATGTTTTGAACCATTCCTGTGACACTAGTTATAGATTCCGATGCTTCCTTCCAGGTTTACTGTATCCCTTGGACCTTCTTATTAACGATGAAACACAGAAATTGCATCGGAATTAAATACAAAAGGCACAATGCCGACTTAAGTACATGAAGACCAACACTTCATACTGACTATGTTTTGAACCATTCCTGCAACACTAGTTATAGATTCCCATGCTTCACTTCAGGTTTACTGTATCCTTTGTACCTTCTTATTGACGATGAAACACAGAAAATGCATCGGAATTAAATACAAAAGGCACAACGCCGACTTAAGGACAAGAAGACTGACTCTTCATACTGACCATTCCTGTGACACTAGTTATAGATTCCGATGCTTCACTTCAGGTTTACTGTATCCCTTGGACCTTCTTATTGACGATGAAACACAGAAATTGCATCGGAATTAAATACAAAAGGCACAATGCCGACTTAAGTACATGAAGACCGACACTTCTTACTGACTATGTTTAGCTCCCATTCCTGTGACACTAGTAATAGATTCTGATGCTTCAATTCAGTTTTCCTGTATCCCTTGGACTTTCTTATTGACGATGAAACACAGGAATTGCATCGGAATTAAATACAAAAGGCACAATGCCGACCTAAGGACAAGAAGACTGACTCTTTCTACTGACCATTCCTGTGCCACTAGTTATAGATTCCTATGCTACACTTCAGGTTTGCTGTACCCCTTGGACCTTCTTATTGACGATGAAACACAGAAATTGCTCGGAATTAAATACAAAAGGCACAATGTCGACTTAAGGGCAAGAAGACTGACTATTCCTACTGACCATTCCTGTGACACTAGTTATAGATTCCGAGGCTTCACATCTGGTTTACTGTATCCCTTGGACCTTCTTATTGACGAAGAAACACAGAAATTGCATCGGAATTAAATACAAAAAGCACAATGCCGTCTTAAGTACATGAAGAACGACACTTCTTACTGACTATGTTTTGAACCATTCCTGTGACACTACTTATAGATTCCGATGCTTCGCATCAGGTTTTCTGTATCCTTGGACCTTCTTATTGACGATGAAACACAGTAATTGCATCGGCATTAAATACAAAAGGCACAATGCCGACTTAAGGACAAGAAGACTGACTCCTCCTACTGACCATTCCTGTGACACTAGTTATAGATTCCGAGGCTTCACTTCAGGTTTACTGTATCCCTTGGACGTTCTTATTGACGATGAAACACAGAAATTGCATCGGAACTAAATACAAAAGGCACAATGCCGACTTAAGTACATGAAGACCGACACTTCTTACTGACTATGTCTTGAACCATTCCTGTGACACTAGTTATAGATTCCGATGCTTCACTTCAGGTATACTGTATCCCTTGGACCTTCTTATTGACGATGAAACACAGAAATTGCATCGGAATTAAATACAAAAGGCACAATGCCGTCTTAAGGACAAGAAGAAAGACTCTTACTACTGACCATTCCTGTAACACTAGTTACAGATTCCGATGCTTCACTTCAGGCTTACTGTATCCCTTGGACCTTCGTATTGACGATGAAACAGAGAAATTGCATCGGAATTAAATACAAAAGGCACAATGCCGACTTAAGTACATGAAGACCGACACTTCTTACTGACTTTGCTTTGAACCATTCCTGTGACACTAGTTATAGATTCCGATGCTTCACTTCAGGTTTACTGTATACCTTGGACCTTCTTTTTGACGATGAAACACAGAAACTGCATCGGAATTAAATACAAAAGGCACAATGCCGACTTAAGGGCAAGAAGTCTGACTCTTCCTACTGACCATTCCTGCGACACTAGTTATAGATTCCCATGCTTCACTCCATGTTTACTGTATCCCTTGGACCTTCTTCTTGACGATGAAACACAGAAATTGCATCGGAAATAAATACAAAAGGCACAATGCCGACTTAAGTACATGATGACCGACACTTCTTACTGACTATGTTTTGAACCATTCCTGTGACACTAGTTATAGATTCCGATGCTTCCCTCCAGGTCTACTGTATCCCTTGGACCTTCTTATTGACGATGAAACACAGAAATTGCATCGGAATTAAATACAAAAGGCACAATGCCGACTTAAGTACATAACCACCGACACTTCCTACTGACTATGTTTTGAACCATTCCTGTGACACTAGTTATAGATTCCGATGCTTCACTTCAGGTTTACTGTATCCCTTGGACCTTCTTATTGACGATGAAACTCAGAAATTGCATCGGAATTAAATACAAAAGGCACTATGTCGACCTAAGGTCAAGAAGACTGACTATTCCTACTGACCATTCCAGTGACACTAGTTATTGGTTCCGATGCTTCACTTCATTTTTACTGTATCCCTTGGACCTTCTTATTGACGATGAAACACAGAAATTGCATCGGAATTAAATACAAAAGCACAATGCCGACTTAAGGACAAGAAGACTGAATCATCCTACTGACCATCCCTGTGACACTAGTTATAGATTCCGATGCTTCACTTCAGGTTTACTGTATCCCTTGGTCCTTCTTATTGACGATGAAACACAGAAATTGCATCGGAATTAAATACAAAAGCCACAATGCCGACTTAAGTACATGAAGACCGACACTTCTTACTGACTATGTTTTGAACCATTCCTGTATCAATAGTTATAGATTCCGATGCTTCACTTCAGGTTTACTGTAAACCTTGGACCTTCTTTTTGACGATGAAACACAGAACCTGCATCGGAATTAAATACAAAAGGCACAATGCCGACTTAAGGACAAAAAGTCTGACTCTTCCTACTGACCATTCCTGTGACACTAGTTATAGATTTCCATGCTTCACTTCATGTTTACTGTATCCCTTGGACCTTCTTATTGACGATGGAACACAGAAATTGCATCGGAAATAAATGCAAAAGGCACAATGCCGACTTAAGTACATGAAGACCGACACTTCTTACTGACTATGTTTTGAACCATTCCTGTAACAATAGTTATAGATTCCGATGCTTCACTCCATGTTTACTGTATCCCTTGGTCCTTCTTATTGACGATGAAACACAGAAATTGCATCGGAATGAAATACAAAAGGCACAATACCAACTTAAGGACAAGAAGTCAGACTCTTCCTACTGACCATTCCTGTGACACTAGTTATAGATTCCGATGCATCACTTCAGGTTTACTGTATCCCTTGGACCTTCTTATTGACGATGAAACACAGAAATTGCATCGGAATTATATACAAAAAGCACAATGCCGACTTAAGTACATGAAGAGTGACACTTCTTACTGACTATGTTTTGAACCATTCCTGTGGCACTAGTTATAGATTCCGATGCTTCCCTCCAGGTTTACTGTATCCCTTGGACCTTCTTATTGACGATGAAACACAGAAATTGCATCGGAATTAAATACAAAAGGCACAATGCCGACTTAAGTACATGAAGACCAACACTTCATACTGACTATGTTTTGAACCATTCCTGCAACACTAGTTATAGATTCCGATGCTTCACTTCGGGTTTACTGTATCCGTTGGACCTTCGTATTGACGATGAAACAAAGAAAGTGCACCGGAATTAAATACAAAAGGCATAATGCCGACTTAAGGAGAAGAAGACTGACTCTTCATACTGACCATTCCTGTGACACTAGTTATAGATTCCGATGCTTCACTTCAGGTTTACTGTATCCCTTGGACCTTCTTATTGACGATGAAACACAGAGATTGCATCGGAATTAAATACAAAATGCGCAATGCCGAGTTAAGTACAAGAAGACTGACTCTTCCTACTATCTAAGTTTTGAACCATTCCTGTGACACTAGTTATGGATTCCCATGCTTCACTCCAGGTTTACTGTATCCCTTGGACCTTCCTATTGACGATGAAACACAGAAATTGCATCGGAATTAAATACAATAGGCACAATGCCGACTTAAGGACAAGAAGACTGACTCTTCCTACTGACCATTCCTGTGACACTAGTTATAGATTCCGATTCTTCACGCCAGGTTTACTGTATCCCTTGGACCTTCTTATTCACGGTGAAACACAGAAATTGCATCGGAATTAAATACAAAAAGCACAATGTCGACTCTCTTCCTACTGTCTCAGTTTTGAACCATTCCTCTGACACTAGTTATAGATTCCGATGATTCACTTCAGGTTTACTGTATCCCTTGGACCTTCTTATTGACGATGAAACACAGAAATTGAATCGGAATTAAATACAAAAGGCTCAATGCCGACATAAGTACATGAAGACTGACACTTCTTACTTACTATGTTTTGACCCACTCCTGTGACACTAGTTATAGATTTCCATGCTTCACTCCAGGTTTACAGTATCCCTTGGACCTTCTTATTGACGATGAAACACAGAAACTGCATCGGAATTAAATACAAAAGGCACAATGCCGACTTAAGTACATGAAGACCGACACTTCTTACTAACTATGTTTTGATCCATTCCTGTGACACTAGTTATTGATTTCCATGTTTCATTCCAGGTTTACTGTATGCCTTGGACCTACTTATTGACGATGAAACACAGAAATGGCATCGGAAAGAAATACAAAATTCACAATGCCGACTTAAGTACATGAAAACCGACACTTCTTACTGACTATGTTATGAACCATTCCTGTAACACTCGTTATAGATTCCGATGCTTCACTTCAGGTTTACTGTATCCCATGGACCTTCTTATTGACGATGAAACACAGAAATTGCATCGAAATTAAATACAAAAAGCACAATGCCGACTTAAGGGCAAGAAGACTGACTCTTCCTACTGATCATTCCTGTGACACTAGTTATAGATTCCGATGCTTCACTTCAGGTTTACTGTATCCCTTGGACCTTCTTATTGACGATGAAACACAGAAATTGCATCGGAATTAAATACGAAAGGCGCAATGCCGACTTAAGTACATGAAGAACGACACTTCTTACTGACTATGTTTTGATACATTCCTGTGACACTAGTTATAGATTCCGATGTTTCACTCCAGGTTTACTGTGTCCCTTGGACCTTTTTATTGCCGATGAAACACGGAAATTGCATCGGAAATAAATACAAAAGGCACAATCCCGACTTAAGTACATGAAGACCGACACTTCTTACTATGATTTGAAACTTTCCTGTAACACTAGTTATAGATTCCGATACTTCACTTCAGGTTTACTGTATCCCTTGGACCTTCTTATTGACGATGAAACACAGAAGTTGCATGGGAATTAAATACAAAAAGCACAATGCCGACCTAAGGACAAGAAGACTGACTCTTCCTACTGACCATTCCTGTGACACAATTTTTGGATTCCGATGCTTCACTTCAGGTTTACTATATCCCTTGGACCTTCTTATTGACGATGAAACACAGAAATCGCATCGGAATTAAATACAAAAGGCACCATGCTGACTTAAGTACATGAAGACCGACACTTCTTACTGACTATGTTTTGAACCATTCCTGTGACATTAGTTATAGATTCCGATGCTTCACGTCAGGTTCACTGTATCCCTTGGACCTACTTATTGACGATGAAACACAGAAATTGCATCGGAATTAAATACAAAAGGCACAATGCCGACTTAAGTACATGAAGCCGACACATCCTACTGACTAAGTTTTGAACCATTCCTGCAACACTAGTTATAGATTCCGATGCTTCACTTCAGGTTTACATTATCCCTTGGACCTTCTTATTGACGATGAAACACAGAAATTGCATCGGAATTAAATACAAAAGGCACAATGCCGACTTAAGTACATGAAGACCAACACTTCAAACTGACTATGTTTTGAACCATTCCTGCAACATTAGTTACAGATTCCGATGCTTCACTTCAGGTTTACTGTATCCCTTGGACCTTCTTATTGACGATGAAACACAGAAAATGCATCGGAATTAAATACAAAAGGCACAATGCCGACTTAAGGACAAGAAGACTGACTCTTCATACTGACCATTTTTGTGACACTAGTTATAGATTCCGATGCTTCACTTCAGGTTTACTGTATCCCTTGGACCTTCGTATTGACGATGAAACACAGAAATTGCATCGGAATGAAATACAAAAATCACAATGCCGACTTAAGGACAAGAACACTGACTCTTCCTACTGATTATTCCTGTGACACTAGTTATAGATTCCGATGCTTCACTCCTGGTTTACTGTACCCCTTGGACCTTCTTATTGACGATGTAACACAGAAATTGCATCGGAATTAAATACAAAAGGCACAATGCCGACTTAAGTACATGAAGACCGACACTTCTTATTGACTATGTTTTGAACCATTCCTGTGACTCTAGTTATAGATTCCGATGCTTCACTCCAGGTTCACTGTATCCCTTGGACCTTCTTATTGACGATGAAACACAGACATTGCATCGGAATTAAATACAAAAGGCACAATGCTGACTTAAGTACATGAAGACCGACACTTCTTACTGACTATGTTTTGAACCATTCCTATGACACTAGTTATAGATTCCGATGTTTCACTCCAGGTTTACTGTGTCCCTTGGACCTTTTTATTGCCGATGAAACACGGAAATTGCATCGGAAATAAATACAAAAGGCACAATCCCGACTTAAGTACATGAAGACCGACACTTCTTACTATGATTTGAAACATTCCTGTAACACTAGTTATAGACTCCGATACTTCACTTCAGGTTTACTGTATCCCTTGGACCTTCTTATTGACGATGAAACACAGAAGTTGCATGGGAATTAAATACAAAAGGCACAATGCCGACCTAGGGACAAGAAGACTGACTCTTCCTACTGACCATTCCTGTGACACAATTTTTGGATTCCGATGCTTCACTTCAGGTTTACTATATCCCTTGGACCTTCTTATTGACGATGAAACACAGAAATCGCATCTGAATTAAATACAAAAGGCACCATGCTGACTTAAGTACATGAAGACCGACACTTCTTACTGACTATGTTTTGAACCATTCCTGTGACATTAGTTATAGATTCCGATGCTTCACGTCAGGTTCACTGTATCCCTTGGACCTACTTATTGACGATGAAACACAGAAATTGCATCGGAATTAAATACAAAAGGCACAATGCCGACTTAAGTACATGAAGCCGACACATCCTACTGACTAAGTTTTGAACCATTCCTGCAACACTAGTTATAGATTCCGATGCTTCACTTCAGGTTTACATTATCCCTTGGACCTTCTTATTGACGATGAAACACAGAAATTGCATCGGAATTAAATACAAAAGGCACAATGCCGACTGAAGTACATGAAGACCAACACTTCAAACTGACTATGTTTTGAACCATTCCTGCAACATTAGTTACAGATTCCGATGCTTCACTTCAGGTTTACTGTATCCCTTGGACCTTCTTATTGACGATGAAACACAGAAAATGCATCGGAATTAAATACAAAAGGCACAATGCCGACCTAAGGACAAGAAGACTGACTCTTCATACTGACCATTTTTGTGACACTAGTTATAGATTCCGATGCTTCACTTCAGGTTTACTGTATCCCTTGGACCTTCGTATTGACGATGAAACACAGAAATTGCATCGGAATTAAATACAAAAATCACAATGCCGACTTAAGGACAAGAACACTGACTCTTCCTACTGACCATTCCTGTGACACTAGTTATAGATTCCGATGCTTCACTCCTGGTTTCCTGTACCCCTTGGACCTTCTTATTGACGATGTAACACAGAAATTGCATCGGAATTAAATACAAAAGGCACAATGCCGACTTAAGTACATGAAGACCGACACTTCTTATTGACTATGTTTTGAACCATTCCTGTGACTCTAGTTATAGATTCCGATGCTTCACTCCAGGTTCACTGTATCCCTTGGACCTTCTTATTGACGATGAAACACAGACATTGCATCGGAATTAAATACAAAAGGCACAATGCTGACTTAAGTACATGAAGACCGACACTTCTTACTGACTATGTTTTGAACCATTCCTATGACACTAGTTATAGATTCCGATGCTTCACGTAAGGTTTACTGTATAACTTGGACCTTCTTATTGACGGTGATACACTGAAATTGCTTCGGAATTACATACAAAAGGCACAATGCCGACTTAAGGACAAGAAGACTGGCTCTTCCTACTGACCATTCCTGTGACACTAGTTATAGATTCCGATTCTTCACACCAGGTTTACTGTATCCCTTGGACCTTCTTATTGACGGTGAAACACAGAAATTGCATCGGAATTAAGAACAAAAAGCACAATGTCGACTCTCTTCCTACTGTCTCAGTTTTGAACCATTCCTCTGACACTAGTTATAGATTCCGATGATTCACTTCAGGTTTACTGTATCCCTTGGACCTTCTTATTGACGATGAAACACAGAAATTGAATCGGAATTAAATACAATAGGCTCAATGACGACATAAGTACTTGAAGACTGACACTTCTTACTTACTATGATTTGACCCACTCCTGTGACACTAGTTATAGATTTCCATGATTCACTCCAGGTTTACTGTATCCCTTGGACGTTCTTATTGACGATGAAACACAGAAACTGCATCGGAATTAAATACTAAAGGCACAATGCTGACTTAAGTACATGAAGACCGACACTTCTTACTAACTATGTTTTGATCCATTCCTGTGACACTAGTTATTGATTTCCATGTTTCCTTCCAGGTTTACTGTATGCCTTGGACCTACTTATTGACGATGAAACACAGAAATTGCATCGGAATTAAATACAAAAGGCACAATGCTGGCTTAAGTACAAGAAGACTGACTCTTCCTACTGTCTCAGTTTTGAACCATTCCTCTGACACTAGTTATAGATTCCGATGATTCACTTCAGGTTTACTGTATCCCTTGGACCTTCTTATTTACGATGAAACACAGAAATTGAATCGGAATTAAATACAAAAGGCTCAATGCCGACTTAAGTACATGAAGACTGACACTTCTTACTGTCTATGTTTTGACCCACTCCTGTGACACTAGTTATAGATTTCCATGCTTCACTCCAGGTTTACTGTATCCCTTGGACCTTCTTATTGACGATGAGACAAAGAAACTGCATCGGAATTAAATACAAAAGGCACAATGCCGACTTAAGGGCAAGAAGACTGACTCTTCCTACTGATCATTCCAGTGACACTAGTTATAGATTCCGATGCTTCACTTCAGGTTTACTGTATCCCTTGAACCTTCTTATTGACGATGAAACACAGAAATTGCATCGGAATTAAATACAAAAGGCGCAATGCCGACTTTAGTACATGAAGATCGACACTTCTTACTGACTATGTTTTGATACATTCCTGTGACACTAGTTATAGATTCCGATGTTTCACTCCAGGTTTACTGTGTCCCTTGGACCTTCTTATTGCCGATGAAACACGGAAATTGCATCGGAATTAAATACAAAAGGCACAATGCCGACTTAAGTACATGAAGACCGACACTTCTTACTGACTATGTTTTGAACCATTCCTGTAACACTAGTTATAGATTCCGATGCTTCACTTCAGGTTTACTGTATCCCTTGGACCTTCTTATTGACGATGAAACACAGAAGTTGCATGGGAATTAAATACAAAAGGCACAATGCCGACTTAAGGACAAGAAGACTGACTCTTCCTACTGATCATTCCTGTGACACTATTTATAGATTCCGATGCTTCACTTCAGGTTTGCTATATCCCTTGGACCCTCTTATTGACGATGAAACACAGAAATAGCATCGGAATTAAATACAAAAGGCACCATGCCGCCTTAAGTACATGAAGACCGACACTTCTTACTGACTATGTTTTGAACCATTCCTGTGACACGAGTTATAGATTCCGATGCTTCACTTCAGGTTCACTGTATCCCTTGGACCTTCTTATTGACGATGAAACACTGAAATTGCATCGGAATTAAATACAAAGGGCACAATGCCGACTTAAGGACAAGAAGACTGACTCTTCCTACTGACCATTCCTGTGACTCTAGTTATAGATTCCGATGCTTCACTTCAGGTTCACTGTATCCCTTGGACTATCTTATTGACGATGAAACACAGAAATTGCATCGTAATTAAATACAAAATGCACAATGCCGACTAAAGTACATGAAGACCGACACTTCTTACTGACTATGTTTTGAACCATTCCTGTAACACTAGTTATAGATTCCGATGCTTCACTTCGGGCTTACTGTATCCCTTGGACCTTCTTATTGACGATGAAACACAGAAGTTGCATGGGAATTAAATACAAAAGGCACAATGCCGGCTTAAGGACAAGAAGACTGATTCTTCCTACTGACCATTCCTGTGACACTATTTATAGATTCCGATGCTTCACTTCAGGTTTACTATATCCCTTGGACCTTCTTATTGACGATGAAACACAGAAATTGCATCGGTATTAAATACAAAAGCACCATGCCCACTTAAGTACATGATGACCGACACTTCTTACTGACTATGTTTTGAACCATTCCTGTGACACTAGTTATAGATTCCGATGCTTCACTTCAGGTTCACTGTATCCCTTGGACCTTCTTATTGACGATGAAACACTGAAATTGCATCGGAAATATATACAAAGGGCACAATGCCGACTTAAGGACAAGAAGACTGACTCTTCCTACTGTCCATTCCTGTGACACTAGTTATAGATTCCGATGCATCACTTCAGGTTTACTGTATCCCTTGGACCATCTTATTGACGATGAAACACAGAAATTGCATCGTAATTAAATACAAAATGCACAATGCCGACTTAAGTACATGAAGACCGACACTTCTTACTGACTATGTTTTGATCCATTCCTGTGACACTAGTTATTGATTTCCATGTTTCAGTCCAGGTTTACTGTATGCCTTGGACCTACCTATTGACGATGAAACACAGAAATGGCATCGGAATGAAATACAAAAGGCACAATGCCGACTTAAGTACATGTAGACCGACACATCTTACTGACTATGTTACGAACCATTCCTGTAACACTCGTTATAGATTCAAATGCTTCACTTCAGGTTTACTGTATCCCTTGGACCTTCTTATTGGCGGTGAAACACAGAAATTGCATCGGAATTAAATACGAAAGGCGCAATGCCGACTTAAGAACATGAAGAACGACACTTCTTACTTAATATGTTTTGATACATTCCTGTGACACTAGTTATAGATTCCGATGTTTCACTCCAGGTTTACTGTGTCCCTTGGACCTTCTTATTGCCGATGAAACACGGAAATTGCATAGGAAGTAAATACAAAAGGCACAATGCCGACTTAAGTACATGAAGACCGAAACTTCTTACTATGATTTGAAACATTCCTGTAACACTAGTTATAGATTCCGATGCTTCACTTCAGGTTTACTGTATCCCTTGGACCTTCTTATTGACGATGAAACACAGAAGTTGCATGGGAATTAAATACAAAAGGCACAATGCCGACTTAAGGAAAAGAAGACTGACTCTTCCTACTGACCATTCCTGTGACACTATTTTTGGATTCCGATGCTTCACTTCAGGTTTACTATATCCCTTGGACCTTCTTATTGACGATGAAACACAGAAATTGCATCGGAATTAAATACAAAAGGCACCATGCCGACTTAAGTACATGGAGACCGACACTTCTTACTGACTATGTTTTGAACCATTCCTGTGACACTAGTTATAGATTCCGATGCTTCACTTCAGGTTCACTGTATCCCTTGGACCTTCTTATTGACGATGAAACACAGAAATTGCATCGGAATTAAATACAAAAGGCACAATGCCGACTTAAGTACATGAAGACCGACACTTCCTACTGACTAAGTTTTGAACCATTCCTGCAACACTAGTTATAGATCCCGATGATTCACTTCAGGTTTACTGTATCCCTTGGACCTTCTTATTGACGATGAAACACAGAAATTGCATCGAAATTAAATACAAAAATCACAATGCCGACTTAAGTACATGAAGACCGACACTTCTTACTGACTATGTTTTGAACCATTCCTGTAACACTAGTTATAGATTCCGATGCTTCACTTCGGGCTTACTGTATCCCTTGGACCTTCTTTTTGACGATGAAACACAGAAGTTGCATGGGAATTAAATACAAAAGGCACAATGCCGACTTAAGTACATGAAGACCAACACTTCAAACTGACTATGTTTTGAACCATTCCTGTGACTCTAGTTATAGATTCCGATGCTTCACTCCAGGTTCACTGTATCCCTTGGACCTTCTTATTGACGATGAAACACAGAAATTGCATCGGAATTAAATACAAAAGGCACAATGCTGACTTAAGTACATGAAGACCGACACTTCTTACTGACTATGTTTTGAACCATTTCTGTGACACTAGTTATAGATTCCGATGCTTCACGCAAGGTTTACTGTATAACTTGGACCTTCTTATTGACGATGAAACACTGAAATTGCTTCGGAATTAAATACAAAAGGCACAATGCCGACTTAAGTACATGAAGACCGACACTTCCTACTGACTATGTTTTGAACCATTCCTGTGACACTAGTTACAGATTCCGATGCTTCACTTCAGGTTTACTGTATCCCTTGGACCTTCTTGTTGACGATGAAACACAGAAATTGCATCGGAATTACATACCAATGGCACAATGCCGACTTAAGTACATGAAGACCGACACTTCTTACTGACTAAGTTTTGAACCATTCCTGCAACACTAGTTATAGATTCCGATGCTTCACTTCAGGATTACTGTATCCCTTGGACTTTCTTATTGACGATGAAACACAGAAATTGCATCGGAATTAAATACGAAAGGCACAATGCCGACTTAAGGACAAGAAGACTGACTCTTCGTACTGACCATTCCTGTGACACTAGTTATAGATTCCGACGCTTCACTTCAGGTTAACTGTATCCCTTGGACCTTCTTATTGACGATGAAACACAGAAATTGCATCGGAATTAAATACAAAAGGCACAATGCCGATTAAAGTACAAGAACACTGACTCTTCCTACTGACCATTCCTGAGACACTAGTTATAGATTCCGATGCTTCACTCCAGGTTTACTGTACCCCTTGGACCTTCTTATTGACGATGAAACACAGAAATTGCATCGGAATTAAATACAAAAGGCACAATGCCCACTTAAGTACATGAAGACCGACACTTCTTACTGACTATGTTTAGAACAGTTCCTGAGACACTAGTTATAGATTCCGATGCTTCACTTCAGGGTTACTGTATCCCTTGGACGTTCTTATTGACGATGAAACACAGAAATTGCATCGGAATTAAATACAAAAGGCACAATGCCGACTTAAGGACAAGAAGACTGACTGTTTCTACTGACCATTCCTGTGCCACTAGTTATAGATTCCTATGCTTCACTTCAGGTTTGCTGTATCCCTTGGACCTTCCTATTGACGATGAAACACAGAAATTGCATCGGAATTAAATACAAAACGCGCAATGCCGAGTTAAGTACAAGAAGACTGACTCTTCCTACTATCTAAGTTTTGAACCATTCCTGTGACACTAGTTATGGATTCCCATGCTTCACTCCAGGTTTACTGTATCCCTTGGACCATCTTTTTGACGATGAAACACAGAAATTGCATCGGAATTAAATACGAAACGCACAATACCGACTTAAGGACAAGAAGACTGACTCTTCCTACTGTCTCAGTTTTGAACCATTCCTCTGACACTAGTTATAGATTCCGATGATTCACTTCAGGTTTACTGTAACCCTTGGACCTTCTTATTGACGATGAAACACAGAAATTGAATCGGAATTGAATACAAAAGGCTCAATGACGACTTAAGTACATGAACACTGACACTTCTAACTGACTATGTTTGACCCACTCCTGTGACACTAGTTATAGATTTCCATGCTTCACTCCAGGTTTACTGTATCCCTTGGACCTTCTTATTGACGATGAAGCACAGAAACTGCATCGGAATTAAATACAAAAGGCACAATGCCGACTTAAGGGCAAGAAGACTGACTCTTCCTACTGATCATTCCTGTGACACTAGTTATAGATTCCGATGCTTCACTTCGGGTTTACTGTATCCCTTGGACCTTCTTATTGACGATGAAACACAGAAATTGCATCGGAATTAAATACAAAAGGAGCAATGTCGACTTAAGTACATGAAGAACGACACTTCTTACTGACTATGTTTTGATACATTCCTGTGTCACTAGTTATAGATTCCGATGTTTCACTCCAGGTTTACTGTGTCCCTTGGACCTTCTTATTGCCGATGAAACACGGAAATTGCATCGGAATTAAATACAAAAGGCACAATGCCGACCTAAGTACATGAAGACCGACACTTCTTACTGACTATGTTTTGAATGATACCTGTAACACTAGTTGTAGATTCCGATGCTTCACTTCAGGTTTACTGTATCCCTTGGACCTTCTTATTGACGATGAAACACAGAAGTTGCATGGGAATTAAATACAAAAGGCACAATGCCGACTTAAGGACAAGAAGACTGACTCTTCCTACTGACCATTCCTGTGACACTATTTATAGATTCCGATGCTTCACTTCAGGTTTACTATATCCCTTGGACCTTCTTATTGACGATGAAACACAGAATTTGCATCGGAATTAAATAAAAAAGGCACCATGCCGACTTAAGTACATGAAGACCGACACTTCTTACTGACTATGTTTTGAACCATTCCTGTGACACGAGTTATAGACTCCGATGCTTCACTTCAGGTTCACTGTATCCCTTGGACCTTCTTATTGACGATGAAACACTGAAATTGCATCGAAAATTAAACACAAAGGGCACAATGCCGACTTAAGGACAAGAAGACTGACTCTTCTTACTGACCATTCCTGTGACACTAGTTATAGATTCCGATGCTTCGCTTCAGGTTTACTGTATCCCTTGGACCATCTTATTGACGATGAAACACAGAAATTGCATCGTAATTAAATACAAAATTCACAATGCCGACTTAAGTACATGAAGACCGACACTTCTAACTGACTATGTTTTGAACCATTCCTGTAACACTAGTTATAGATTCCGATGCTTCACTTCAGGTTTACTGTATCCCTTGGACCTTCTTATTAACGATGAAACACAGAAATGGCATCGGAATTAAATACAAAAGGCACAATGCCGACTTAAGGACAAGAAGACTGACTCTTCATACTGACCATTCCTGTGACACTAGTTATAGATTCCGATGCTTCACGTCAGGTTTACTGTATCCCTTGGACCTTCTTATTGACGATGAAACACAGAAATTGCATCGGAATTAAATACAAAAGGCACAATGCAGACCTAAGTACATGAAGACCGACACTTCTTATTGACTATGTTTTGAACCATTCCTGTGACTCTAGTTATAGATTCCGATGCTTCACTCCAGGTTCACTGTATCCCTTGGACCTTCTTATTGACGATGAAACACAGAAATTGCATCGGAAATAAATACAAAAGGCACAATGCTGACTTAAGTACATGAAGACCGACACTTCTCACTGACTATGTTTTGAACCATTCCTGTGACACTGGTTATAGATTCCGATGCTTCACTTCAGGTTTACTGTATAACTTGGACCTTCTTATTGACGATGAAACACTGAAATTGCTTCGGAATTAAATACAAAAGGCACAATGCCGATTTAAGGACAAGAAGTCTGACTCTTCCCACTGACCATTCCTATGACACCAGTTACTGACTATGTTTTGAACCACTCCTGTGACACTAGTTATAGATTCCGATGCTTCACTTCAGGTTCACTGTATCCCTTGGACCTTCTTATTGCCGATGAAACACGGAAATTGCATAGGAAGTAAATACAAAAGGCACAATGCCGACTTAAGTACATGAAGACCGAAACTTCTTACTATGTTTTGAAACATTCCTGTAACACTAGTTATAGATTCCGATGCTTCACATCAGGTTTACTGTATCCCTTGGACCTTCTTATTGACGATGAAACACAGAAGTTGCATGGGAATTAAATACAAAAGGCACAATGCCGACTTAAGGACAAGAAGACTGACTCTTCCTACTGACCATTCCTGTGACACTATTTTTGGATTCCGATGCTTCACTTCAGGTTTACTATATCCCTTGGACCTTCTTATTGACGATGAAACACAGAAATTGCATCGGAATTAAATACAAAAGGCACCATGCCGACTTAAGTACATGGAGACCGACACTTCTTACTGACTATGTTTTGAACCATTCCTGTGACACTAGTTATAGATCCCGATGATTCACTTCAGGTTTACTGTATCCCTTGGACCTTCTTATTGACGATGAAACACAGAAATTGCATCGGAATTAAATACAAAAATCACAATGCCGACTTAAGTACATGAAGACCAACACTTCAAACTGACTATGTTTTGAACCATTCCTGCAACACTAGTTATAGATTCCGATGCTTCACTTCAGGTTTACTGTAACCCTTGGACCTTCTTATTGACGATGAAACACAGAAAATGCATCGGAATTAAATACAAAAGGCACAATGCCGACTTAAGGACAAGAAGACTGACTCTACATACTGACCATTCCTGTGACACTAGTTATAGATTCCGATGCTTCACTTCAGGTTTACTGTATCCCTTGGACCTTCTTATTGACGATGAAACACAGAAATTGCATCGGAATTAAATACAAAAGGCACAATGCCGACTAAAGGACAAGAACACTGACTCTTCCTACTAAACATTCCTATGACACTAGTTATAGATTCCGATGCTTCACTCCTGGTTTACTGTACCCCTTGGACCTTCTTATTGACGATGAAGCACAGAAATTGCATCGGAATTAAATACAAAAGGCACAATGCCGACTTAAGTACATGAAGACCGACACTTCTTATTGACTATGTTTTGAACCATTCCTGTGACTCTAGTTATAGATTCCGATGCTTCACTCCAGGTTCACTGTATCCCTTGGACCTTCTTATTGACGATGAAACACAGAAATTGCATCGGAATTAAATACAAAAGGCACAATGCTGACTTAAGTACATGAAGACCGACACTTCTTACTGACTATGTTTTGAACCATTCCTGTGACACTAGTTATAGATTCCGATGCTTCACGTAAGGTTTACTGTATAACTTGGACCTTCTTATTGACGATGAAACACTGAAATTGCTTCGGAATTAAATACAAAAGGCACAATGCCGACTTAAGTACATGAAGACCGACACTTCCTACTGACTATGTTTTGAACCATTCCTGTGACACTAGTTACAGATTCCGATGTTTCACTTCAGTTTTACTGTATCCCTTGGACCTTCTTGTTGACGATGAAACACAGAAATTGCATCGGAATTACATACCAATGGCACAATGCCGACTTAAGTACATGAAGACCGACACTTCTTACTGACTAAGTTTTGAACCATTCCTGCAACACTAGTTATAGATTCCGATGCTTCACTTCAGGTTTACTGTATCCCTTGGACTTTCTTATTGACGATGAAACACAGAAATTGCATCGGAATTAAATACGAAAGGCACAATGCCGACTTAAGGACAAGAAGACTGACTCTTCGTACTGACCATTCCTGTGACACTAGTTATAGATTCCGATGCTTCACTTCAGGTTAACTGTATCCCTTGGACCTTCTTATTGACGATGAAACACAGAAATTGCATCGGAATTAAATACAAAAGGCACAATACTGATTAAAGTACAAGAACACTGACTCTTCCTACTGACCATTCGTGTGACACTAGTTATAGATTCCGAAGCTTCACTCCAGGTTTACTGTACCCCTTGGACCTTCTTATTGACGATGAAACACAGAAATTGCATCGGAATTAAATACAAAAGGCACAATGCCCACTTAAGTACATGAAGACCGACACTTCTTACTGACTATGTTTAGAACCATTCCTGAGACACTAGTTATAGATTCCGATGCTTCACTTCAGGTTTACTGTATCCATTGGACGTTCTTATTGACGATGAAACACAGAAATTGCATCGGAATTAAATACAAAAGGCACAATGCCGACTTAAGGACAAGAAGACTGACTCTTTCTACTGACCATTCCTGTGCCACTAGTTATAGATTCCTACGCTTCACTTCAGGTTTGCTGTATCCCTCGGACCTTCCTATTGACGATGAAACACAGAAATTGCATCGGAATTAAATACAAAACGCGCAATGCCGAGTTAAGTACAAGAACACTGACTCTTCCTACTATCTAAGTTTTGAACCATTCCTGTGACACTAGTTATGGATTCCCATGCTTCACTCCATGTTTACTGTATCCCTTGGACCATCATTTTGACGATGAAACACAGAAATTGCATCGGAATTAAATACGAAACGCACAATACCGACTTAAGGACAAGAAGACTGACTCTTCCTACTGTCTCAGTTTTGAACCATTCCTCTGACACTAGTTATAGATTCCGATGATTCACTTCAGGTTTACTGTAACCCTTGGACCTTCTTATTGACGATGAAACACAGAAATTGAATCGGAATTGAATACAAAAGGCTCAATGACGACTTAAGTACATGAACACTGACACTTCTTACTGACTATGTTTGACCCACTCCTGTGACACTAGTTATAGATTTCCATGCTTCACTCCAGGTTTACTGTATCCCTTGGACCTTCTTATTGACGATGAAGCACAGAAACTGTATCGGAATGAAATACAAAAGGCACAATGCCGACCTAAGGGCAAGAAGACTGACTCTTCCTACTGATCATTCCTGTGACACTAGTTATAGATTCCGATGCTTCACTTCGGGTTTACTGTATCCCTTGGACCTTCTTATTGACGATGAAACACAGAAATTGCATCGGAATTAAATACAAAAGGAGCAATGTCGACGTAAGTACATGAAGAACGACACTTCTTACTGACTATGTTTTGATACATTCCTGTGTCACTAGTTATAGATTCCGATGTTTCACTCCAGGTTTACTGTGTCCCTTGGACCTTCTTATTGCCGATGAAACACGGAAATTGCATCGGAATTAAATACAAAAGGCACAATGCCGACCTAAGTACATGAAGACCGACACTTCTTACTGACTATGTTTTGAATGATTCCTGTAACACTAGTTGTAGATTCCGATGCTTCACTTCAGGTTTACTGTATCCCTTGGACCTTCTTATTGACGATGAAACACAGAAGTTGCATGGGAATTAAATACAAAAGGCACAATGCCGACTTAAGGACAAGAAGACTGACTCTTCCTACTGACCATTCCTGTGACACTATTTATAGATTCCGATGCTACACTTCAGGTTTACTATATCCCTTGGACCTTCTTATTGACGATGAAACACAGAATTTGCATCGGAATTAAATAAAAAAGGCACCATGCCGACTTAAGTACATGAAGACCGACACTTCTTACTGACTATGTTTTGAACCATTCCTGTGACACGAGTTATAGATTCCGATGCTTCACTTCAGGTTCAACGTATCCCTTGGACCTTCTTATTGACGATGAAACACTGAAATTGCATCGTAAATTAAACACAAAGGGCACAATGCCGACTTAAGGACAAGAAGACTGACTCTTCCTACTGACCATTCCTGTGACACTAGTTATAGATTCCGATGCTTCACTTCAGGTTTACTGTATCCCTTGGACCATCTTATTGACGATGAAACACAGAAATTGCATCGTAATTAAATACAAAATGCACAATGCCGACTTAAGTACATGAAGACCGACACTTCTAACTGGCTATGTTTCGAACCATTCCTGTAACACTAGTTATAGATTCCGACGCTTCACTGCAGGTTTACTGTATCCCTTGGACCTTCTTATTGACGATGAAAAACAGAAATGGCATCGGAATTAAATACAAAAGGCACAATGCCGACTTAAGGACAAGAAGACTGACTCTTCATACTGACCATTCCTGTGACACTAGTTATAGATTCCGATGCTTCACTTCAGGTTTACTGTATCCCTTGGACCTTCTTATTGACGATGAAACACAGAAAATGCATCGGAATTAAATACAAAAGACACAATGCAGACCTAAGTACATGAAGACCGACACTTCTTACTGACTATGTTTTGAACCATTCCTGTAACTCTAGTTATAGATTCCGATGCTTCACTCCAGGTTCACTGTATCCCTTGGACCTTCTTATTGACGATGAAACACAGAAATTGCATCGGAATTAAATACAAAAGGCACAATGCTGACTTAAGTACATGAAGACCGACACTTCTCACTGACTATGTTTTGAACCATTCCTGTGACACTGGTTATAGATTCCGATGCTTCACTTCAGGTTTACTGTATAACTTGCACCTTCTTATTGACGATGAAAAACTGAAATTGCTTCGGAATTAAATACAAAAGGCACAATGCCGATTTAAGGACAAGAAGTCTGACTCTTCCCACTGACCATTCCTATGACACCAGTTACTGACTATGTTTTGAACCACTCCTGTGACACTAGTTATAGATTCCGATGCTTCACTTCAGGTTCACTGTATCCCTTGGACCTTCTTATTGACGATGAAACACAGAAATTGCATCGGAATTAAATACAAAAGGCACAATTCCGACATAAGGACAAGAAGACTGACTCTTCCTACTGACCATTCGTGTGACACTAGTTATAGATTCCGATGCTTCACTTCAGGTTTACTGTATCCCTTGGACCTTCTTATTGTCGATGAAACACAGAAAATGCATCGGAATTAAATACAAAAGGCACAATGCCGACTTACGGACAAGAAGACTGTCTCTTCCTACTGACCATTCCTGTGACACTAGTTATAGATTCCGATGCTTCACTTCAGGTTTACTGTATCCCTTGGACCATCTTATTGACGATGAAACACAGAAATTGCATCGTAATTAAATACAAAATGCACAATGCCGACTTAAGTACATGAAGACCGACACTTCTTACTGACTATGTTTTGAACCATTCCTGTGACACTAGTTATAGATTCCGATGCTTCACTTCAGGTTTACTATATCCCTTGGACCTTCTTATTGACGACGAAACACAGAAATTGCATCGGAATTAAATACAAAAGGCACCATGCCGACTTAAGTACATGAAGACCGACACTTCTTACTGACTATGTTTTGAACCATTCCTGTGACACTAGTTATAGATTCCGATGCTTCACTTCAGGTTAACTATATCCCTTGGACCTTCTTATTGACGATGAAAAACAGAAATTGCATCGGAATTAAATACAAAAGGCACCATGCCGACTTAAGTACATGAAGACCGACACTTCTTACTGACTATGTTTTGAACCATTCCTGTGACACTAGTTATAGATTCCGATGCTTCACTTCAGGTTCACTGTATCCCTTGGACCTTCTTATAGACGATGAAACACAGAAATTGCATTGGAATTAAATACAAAACTCACAATGCCGACTTAAGGACAAGAAGACTGACTCCTCCTACTGACCATTCCTGTGACACTAGTTATAGATTCCGATGCTTCACTCCAGGTTTGCAGTATCCCTTGGACCTTCTTATTGACGATGAAACACAGAAATTGCATCGTAATTAAATACAAAAGGCACAATGCCGACTTAAGTACATGAAGACCGACACTTCTAACTGACTATGTTCTGAACCATTCCTGCAACACTAGTTATAGATTCCGATGCTTCACTTCAGGTTTACTGTATCCCTTGGACCCTCTTATTGACGATGAAACACAGAAATTGCATCGGAATTAAATACAAAAGGCACAATGCCGTTTTAAGTACATGAAGACTGACTCTTCCTACTGACCATTCCAGTGACACTAGTTATAGATTCCGATGCTTCACTTCAGGTTTACTGTATCCTTTGGAACTTCTTATTGACGATGTGACACAGAAATTGCGTCGGCATTAAATGCAAAAGGCACAATGTCGATTTAAGTACATGAAGACCGACACTTCTTACTGACTATGTTTTGAACCACTCCTGTGACACTAGTTATAGATTCCGATGCTTCACTTCAGCTTCACTGTATCCCTTGGACCTTCTTATTGACGATGTAACACATAAATTGCATCGGAAATAAATACAAAACGCACAATGCCGACTTAAGGACAAGAAGACTGACTCTTGCTACTGACCATTCCTGTGACACTAGTTATAGATTCCGATACTTCACTTCAGGTTTACTGTATCCCTTGGACCTTCTTATTGACGATGAAACACAGAAATTGCATCGTAATTAAATACAAAAGGCACAATGCCGACTTAAGTACATGAAGTTAGACACTTCTTACTGACTATGTTTTGAACCATTCCTGTGACACTAGTTATAGATTCCGATGCTTCACTTCAGGGTTACTGTATAACTTGGACCTACTTATTGACGATGAAGCACATAAATTGCATCGGAATTAAATACAAAAGGCATAATGCCGACTTAAGGACAAGAAGACTGACTCTTCCTACTGACCATTCCTGTGACACTAGTTATAGTTTCCGATGCTTCACTTCAGGTTTACTGTATCCCTTGGACCTTCTTATTGACGATGAAACACAGAAATTGCATCGGAATTAAATACAAAAGGCACAATGCCGACTTAAGGACAAGAAGACTGACTCTTCCTACTGACCATTCCTGTGACACTAGTTATAGATTCCGATGCTTCACTTCAGGTTTACTGTATCCCTTGGACCATCTTATTGACGATGAAACACAGAAATTGCATCGTAATTAAATACAAAATGCACAATGCCGACTTAAGTACATGAAGACCGACACTTCTTACTGACTATGTTTTGAACCATTCCTGTGACACTAGTTATAGATTCCGATGCTTCACTTCAGGTTTACTATATCCCTTGGACCTTCTTATTGACGTTGAAACACAGAAATTGCATCGGAATTAAAAACAAAAGGCACCATGCCGACTTAAGTACATGAAGACCGACACTTCTTACTGACTATGTTTTGAACCATTCCTGTGACACTAGTTATAGATTCCGATGCTTCACTTCAGGATCACTGTATCCCTTGGACCTTCTTATTGACGATGAAACACAGAAATTGCATTGGAATTAAATACAAAACTCACAATGCCGACTCAGGGACAAGAAGACTGACTGTTCCTACTGACCATTCCTGTTACACTAGTTATAGATTCCGATGCTTCACTTCAGGTTTACTGTATCCCTTGGACCATCTTATTGACGATGAAACACAGAAATTGCTTCGGAATTAAATACAAAATTCACAATGCCGACCTAAGTACAAGAAGACCGACACTTCTTACTGACTATGTTTTGAACCATTCCTGTGACACTAGTTATAGATTCCGATGCTTCACTCCAGGTTTACTGTATACCTTGGACCTACTTATTGACGATGAAACACAGAAATTGCATCGGAATTAAATACAAAAGGCACAATGCCGATTTAAGGACAAGAAGTCTGACTCTTCCCACTGACCATTCCTATGACACCAGTTATAGATTCCGATGCTTCTTTTCAGGTTTACTGTATCCCTTGGACCTTCTTATTGACGATGAAACACAGAAATTGCATCCTAATTAAATACAAAAGGCATAATGCCGACTTAAGGACAAGAAGACTGACTCTTCCTACTGACCATTCCTGTGACACTAGTTATAGATTCCGATGTTTCACTCCAGGTTTACTGTATGCATGGACCTTCTTATTGACGATGAAACACAGAAATTGCATCGGAATTAAATACAAAAGGCACAATGCCGACTGAAGTACATGAAGACCGACACTTCTAACTGACTATGTTCTGAACCATTCCTGCAACACTAGTTATAGATTCCGATGCTTCACTTCAGGTTTACTGTATCTCTTGGACCTTGTTATTGACGATGAAACACAGAAATTGCATCGGAATTAAATACAAAAGGCACAATGCCGTTTTAAGGACAAGAAGACTGACTCTTCCAACTGACCTTTCCTGTGACACTAGTTATAGATTCCGATGCTTCACTTCAGGTTTACTGTATCCCTTGGACCTTCTTATTGACGATGAAACACAGAAATTGCATCGTAATTAAATACAAAAGGCACAATGCGGACTTAAGTACATGAAGTTAGACACTTCTTATTGACTATGTTTTGAACCATTCCTGTGACACTAGTCATAGATTCCGATGCTTCACTTCAGGGTTACTGTATAACTTGGACCTACTTATTGACGATGAAGCACAGAAAATGAATCGGAATTAAATGCAAAAGGCACAATGCCGACTTAAGGACAAGAAGACTGACTCCTCCTACTGACCATTCCTGTGACACTAGTTATAGATTCCGATGCTTCACTTCAGGTTTACTGTATCCCTTGGAACTTCTTATTGACGATGAAATACATAAATTGCATCGGAATTAAAAACAAAAGTCACAATGCCGACTTATGTACATGAAGAGCGACACTTCTTACTGACTATGTTTTGAACCATTCCTGTGACACTAGTTATAGATTCCGATGCTTCACTCCAGGTTTACTGTATCCCTTAAACCTTCTTATTGACGATGAAACACAGAAATTACATCGGAATTAAATACTAAAGGCACAATCCCGTCTTAAGTACATGAAGACCGACACTTCTCAGTGACTATGTTTTGAACCATTCCTGCAACACTAGTTATAGATTCCGATGCTTCACTTCAGGTTTACAGTATCCCTTGGACCTTCTTATTGACGATGAAACACAGAAATTGCATCGGAATTAAAAACAAAAGGCACAATGCCGTTTTAAGGACAATAATACTGACTCTTCCTACTGACCATTCCTGTGACACTAGTTATAGATTCCGATGCTTCACTTCAGGTTTACCGTATCCCTTGGACCTTCTTATTGACGATGAAACACAGAAATTGCATCGGAATTGAATACAAAAGGCACAATGCCGACTTAAGTACATGAAGACAGACACTTCTTACTGACTATGTTTTGAACCATTCCTGTGCCACTAGTTATAGATTCCGAAGCTTCACTTCACGTTTACTGTATCCCTTGGACCTTCTTATTGACAATGAAACACAGAAATTGCATCGGAATTAAATACAAAAGGCACAATGCCGACTTAAGGACAAGAAGACTGACTCTTCCTACTGACCATTCCTGTGACAGTAGTTATATATTCCGATGCTTCACTTCAGGTTTACTGTATCCCTCGGACCTTCTTATTGACGATGAAACACAGAAATTGCATCGCTATTAAATACAAAGAGCGCAATGCCGACTTAAGTACAAGAGAACTGACTATTCTTACTGTCTATGTTTTGAACCATTCCTGTGACAGTAGTTATAGATTACGATGCTTCACTTCTGGTCTACTGTATCCCTCTGACTTTCTCATTGACGATGAAACACAGAAATTGCATCGGTATTAAATATGAAAGGCACAATGCCGACGTAAGTACAAGAAAACTGGCTCTCCTTACTGTCTATGATTTGAACCATTCCTGTGACACTAGTTATAGATTCCGATGCTTCTTTTCAGGTTTACTGTATCCCTCTGACTTTCTTATTGACGATGAAACACAGAAATTGCATCGGAATTAAATACAAAAAGCACAATGCCGACTTAATTATAAGAAAACTGACACTTCTTACTGTTTATGCTTTGAACCGTTTCTGTGACATTAGTTATAGATTCCGATGCTTCACTTCAGGTTTACTGTATCCCTCTGACCTTCTTATTGACGATGAAACACAGGAATTGCATCGGAATTAAATACAAAAATCACAATGACGACTCAAGTACAAGGAGACTGGCTCTTGTTACTGTCTATGCTTTGAACCTTTCCTGTGGCACTAGTTATAGGTTCCGATAATTCACTTCAGGTTTACTGTATCCCTTGGACAATCTTATTGACGATGAGTCACAGAAATTGCATCGGAATTAAATACAAAAGGTACAATGCCGACTTAAGTACAAGAAGACTGACTCTTCTACTGTCTAAGTTTGAACCATTCCTGTGACACTAGTTGTAGATTCCGATGCTTCACCTCATGTTTACTGTATCCCTTGGACCTTCTTATTGACGATGAAACACAGAAATTGCACGGAATTAAATACAAAAGGCACAATGCCGACTTAAGTACAAGAAGACCGACTCTTCCTACTATCTTAGTTAAGAAAAATTCCTGTGACACTAGTTATAGGTTGCGATGCTTTACTTCAGGTTTTCTGTATCCCTTGGACCTTCTTATTGACGATGAAACACAGAAATTGCATCGGAATTATAAATAAAAAGCACAATGCAGACTTAAGGACAAGATGACTGACTCATCCTACTGACCATTCCTGCGACACTAGTTATAGATTCCGATTCTTCACACCAGGTTTACTGCATCTCTTGGACCTTCTTATTGACGATGAAACACAGAAATTGCACGGAATTAAATACAAAAGGCACAATGCCGACTTAAGTACAAGAAGACCGACTCTTCCTACTATCTTAGTTTTGAAAAATTCGTGTGACACTAGTTATAGGTTGCGATGCTTTACTTCAGGTTTTCTGTATCCCTTGGACCTTCTTATTGACGATGAAACACAGAAATTGCATCGGAATTAAATACAAAAGGCACAATGCCGACTTGAGTACGTGAAGACCGACACTTCTTACTGACCATGTTTTGACCCATTCCTGTGACACTAGTTATAGATTTCCATGCTTCACTCCAGGTTTACTGTGTCCCTTGGACCTTCTTATTGACGATGAAACACACAAATTGCATCGGAATTAAATACAAAAGGCACAATGCAGACTTAAGGACAAGAAGACTGACTCTTCCTACTGACCATTCCTGCGATACTAGTTATAGATTCCGATTCTTCAAACGAGGTTTACTGCATCTCTTGGACCTTCTTATTGACGATGAAACACAGAAATTGCATCGGAATTAAATACAAATGGCACAATGCCAACTTAAGTACAAGAAGACTGACTCTTCCTACTGACCATTCCTGTGACACTAGTTATAGATTCTGCTGCTTCACTTCAGGTTTACTGTATCCCTTGGACCTTCTTATTGACGATGAAACACAGAAATTGCATCGGAATTAAATACTAAAATCACAATGCCGACTTAAGTACATGAAGAAGGACACTTCTTACTGACTATGTCTTGAACCATTCCTGTAACACTAGTTATGGATTCCGATGCTTCTCTTCAGGTTTACTGTATCCCTTGGACCTTCTTATTGACGATGAAACACAGAAATTGCATCCTAATTAAATACAAAAGGCATAATGCCGACTTAAGGACAAGAAGACTGACTCTTCCTACTGACCATTCCTGTGACACTAGTTATAGATTCCGATGCTTTACTTCAGGTTCACTGTATCCCTTGGACCTTCATATTGACGATGAAACACAGAAATTGCATCGGAATTAAATACAAAAGGCACAATGTCGACTTAAGTACATGAAGACCGACACTTCTTACTGACTATGTTTTGAACCATTCCTGTGACACTAGTTATAGATTCCGATGCTTCACTCCAGGTTTACTGTATCCCTTGGACCTTCTTATTGACGATGAAACACAGAAATTGCATCGGAATTAAATACAAAAGGCACAATGCCGTTTCAAGGACAAGAAGACTGACTCTTCCTACTGACCATTCCTGTGACACTAGTTATAGATTCCAATGCTTCACTTCAGGTTTACTGTATCCCTTGGACCTTCTTATTGACGATGAAACACAGAAATTGCATCGTAATTAAATACAAAAGGCACAATGCCGACTTAAGTACATGAAGTTAGACACTTCTTACTGACTATGTCTAGAACCATTCCTGTGACACTAGTTATAGATTCCGATGCTTCACTTCAGGGTTACTGTATAACTTGGACCTACTTATTGACGATGAAGCACAGAAAATGCATCGGAATTAAATAGAAAAGGCACAATGCCGACTTAAGGACAAGAAGACTGACTCCTCCTACTGACCATTCCTGTGACACTAGTTATAGATTCCGATGCTTCACTTCAGGTTTACTGTATCCCTTGGAACTTCTTATTGACGATGAATCACATAAATTGCATCGGAATTAAAAACAAAAGTCACAATGCCGACTTATGTACATGAAGACCGACACTTCTTACTGACTATGTTTAGAACCATTCCTGTGACACTAGTTATAGATTCCGATGCTTCACTCTAGGTTTACTGTATCCCTTGGACCTTCTTATTGACGATGAAACACAGAAATTACATCGGAATTAAATACAAAAGGCACAATGCCGACTTAAGTACATGAAGACCGACACTTCTCGCTGACTATGTTTGAACCATTCCTGCAACACTTGTTATAGATTCCGATGCTTCACTTCAGGTTTACTGTATCCCTTGGACCTTCGTATTGACGATGAAACACAGAAATTGCATCGGAATTAAAAACAAAAGGCACAATGCCGTTTTAAGGACAAGAAGACTGACTCTTCCTACTGACCATTCCTGTGACACTAGTTATAGATTCCGATGCTTCACTTCAGGTATACCGTATCCCTTGGACCTTATTATTGACGATGAAACACAGAAATTGCATCGGAATTGAATACAAAAGGCACAATGCCGACTTAAGTACATGAAGACTGACACTTCTTACTGACTATGTTTTGAACCATTCCTGTGACACTAGTTATAGATGCCGAAGCTTCACTTCACGTTTACTGTATCCCTTGGACCTTCTTATTGACAATGAAACATAGAAATTGCATCGGAATTAAATACAAAAGGCACAATGCCGAATTAAGGACAAGAAGACTGACTCTTCCTACTGACCATTCCTGTGACAGTAGTTATAGATTCCGATGCTTCACTCCAGGTTTACTGTATCCCTTGGACCTTCTTATTGGCGATGAAACACAGAAATTGCTTCGGAATTAAATATAAAAGGCACAATGCCGACTTAAGTACATGAAGACCGACACTTCTTACTGACTATGTTTTGAACCATTCCTGTGACACTAGTTATAGATTCCGAAGCTTCACTTCACGTTAACTGTATCCCTTGGACCTTCTTATTGACAATGATACACAGAAATTGCGTCGGAATTAAATACAAAAGGCACAATGCCGACTTAAGGACAAGAAGACTGACTCTTCCTACTGACCATTCCTGTGACAGTAGTTATAGATTCCGATGCTTCACTTCAGGTTTACTGTATCACTCGGACCTTTATATTGACGATGAAACACAGAAATTGCATCGGTATTAAATACAAAGAGCACAATGCCAACTTAAGTACAAGAGGACTGACTCTTCTTACTGTCTATGTTTTGAACCATTCCTGTGACAGTAGTTATAGATTACGATGCTTCACTTCTGGTCTACTGTATCCCTCTGACTTTCTCATTGACGATGAAACACAGAAATTGCATCGGTATTAAATATGAAAGGCACAATGCCGACGTAAGTACAAGAAAACTGGCTCTCCTTACTGTCTATGATTTGAACCATTCCTGTGACACTAGTTATAGATTCCGATGCTTCTTTTCAGGTTTACTGTATCCCTCTGACTTTCTTATTGACGATGAAACACAGAAATTGCATCGGAATTAAATACAAAAGGCACAATGCCGACTTAATTATAAGAAAACTGACACTTCTTACTGTATATGCATTGAACCATTCCTGTGACATTAGTTATAGAAACCGATGCTTCACTTCAGGTTTACTGTATCCCTCTGACCTTCTTATTGACGATGAAACACTGGAATTGCATCGGAATTAAATACAAAAGGCACAATGACGACTCAAGTACAAGGAGACTGGCTCTTCTTACTGTCTATGTTTTGCACCTTTCCTGTGGCACTAGTTATAGATTCCGATACTTCACTCCAGGTTTACTTTGTCCCTTGGACCTTCTTATTGACGATGAAACACAGAAATTGCATCGGAATTAAATACAAAAGGCACAATGCAGACTTAAGGACAAGAAGACTGACTCTTCCTACTGACCATTCCTGCGACACTAGTTATAGATTCCGATTCTTCAAACCAGGTTTACTGCATCTCTTGGACCTTCTTATTGACGATGAAACACAGAAATTGCATCGGAATTAAATACAAATGGCACAATGCCAACTTAAGTACAAGAAGACTGACTCTTCCTACTGACCATTCCTGTGACACTAGTTATAGATTCCGCTGCTTCACTTCAGGTTTACTGTATCCATTGGACCTTCTTATTGACGATGAAACACAGAAATTGCATCGGAATTAAATACAAAAGGCACAATGCCAACTTAAGTACATGAAGAAGGACACTTCTTACTGACTATGTCTTGAACCATTCCTGTAACACTAGTTATAGATTCCGATGCTTCACTTCAGGTTTACTGTATCCCTTGGACCGTCTTATTGACGATGAAACACAGAAATTGCATCCTAATTAAATACAAAAGGCATAATGCCGACTTAAGGACAAGAAGACTGAAACTTCCTACTGACCATTCCTGTGACACTAGTTATAGATTCCGATGCTTCACTCCAGGTTTACTGTATCCCTCGGACCTTCTTATTGACGATGAAACACAGAAATTGCATCGGAATTAAATACAAAAGGCACAATGCCGACTGAAGTACATGAAGACCGACACTTCTATCTGACTATGTTCTGAACCATTCCTGCAACACTAGTTATAGATTCCGATGCTTCACTTCAGGTTTACTGTATCCCTTAGACCTTCTTATTGACGATGAAACACAGAAATTGCATCGGAATAAAATACAAAAGGCACAATGCCGTTTTAAGGACAAGAAGACTGACTCTTCCTACTGACCATTCCTGTGACACTAGTTATAGATTCCGATGCTTCACTTCAGGTTTACTGTATCCCTTGGACCTTCTTATTGACGATGAAACGCAGAAATTGCATCGTAATTAAATACAAAAGGCTCAATGCCGACTTAAGTACATGAAGTTAGACACTTCTTACTGACTATGTTTTGAACCATTCCTGTGACACTAGTTATGGATTCCGATGCTTCACTTCAGGGTTACTGTATAACTTGGACCTACTTATTGACGATGAAGCACAGAAAATGCATCGGAATTAAATACAAAAGGCACAATGCCGACTTAAGGACAAGAAGTCTGACCCTTCCTACTGACCATTCCTGTGACACTAGTTATAGATTCCGATGCTTCACTTCAGGTTTACTGTATCCCTTGGAACTTCTTATTGACGATGAAAACCTAAATTGCATCGGAATTAAAAACAAAAGTCACAATGCCGACTTATGTACATGAAGACCGACACTTCTTACTGACTATGTTTTGAACCATTCCTGTGACACTAGTTATAGATTCCGATGCTTCACTCCAGGTTTACTGTATCCCTTGGACCTTATTATTGACGATGAAACATAGAAATTACATCGGAATTAAATACAAAAGGCACATTGCCGACTTAAGTACATGAAGACCGACACATCTCACTGACTATGTTTTGAACCATTCCTGCAACACTAGTTATAGATTCCGATGGTTCACTTCAGGTTTACTGTATCCCTTGGAGCTTCTTATTGACGATGAAACACAGAAATTGCATCGGAATTAAAAACAAAAGGCACAATGCCGATTTAAGGACAAGAAGACTGACTCTTCCTACTGACCATTCCTGTGACACTAGTTATAGATTCCGATGCTTCACTTCAGGTTTACCGTATCCCTTGGACCTTCTTATTGTCGATGAAACACAGAAATTGCATCGGAATTGAATACAAAAGGCACAATGCCGACTTCAGTACATGAAGACTGACACTTCTTACTGACTATGTTTTGAACCATTCCTGTGACACTAGTTATAGATTCCGAAGCTTCACTTCACGTTTACTGTATCCCTTGGACCTTCGTATTGACAATGAAACACAGAAATTGCATCGGAATTAAATACAAAAGGCTCAATGCCGAATTAAGGACAAGAAGACTGACTCTTCCTACTGACCATTCCTGTGACAGTAGTTATAGATTCCGATGCTTCACTCCAGGTTTACTGTATCCCTTGGACCTTCTTATTGACGATGAAACACAGAAATTGCATCGGAATTAAATATAAAAGGCACAATGCCGACTTAAGTACATGAAGACCGACACTTCTTACTGACTATGTTTTGAACCATTCCTGTGACACTAGTTATAGATTCCGAAGCTTCACTTCACGATTACTTTATCCCTTGGAGCTTCTTATTGACAATGAAACACAGAAATTGCATCGGAATTAAATACAAAAGGCACAATGCCGACTTAAGGACAAGAAGACTGACTCTTCCTACTGACCATTCCTGTGACAGTAGTTATAGATTCCGATGCTTCACTTCAGGTTTACTGTATCCCTCTGACTTTCTTATTGACGATGAAACACAGAAATTGCATCGGAATTAAATACAAAAGGCACAATGCCGACTTAGTTATAAGAAAACTGACACTTCTTACTGTTTATGCTTTGAACCATTCCTGTGACATTAGTTATAGAAACCGATGCTTCACTTCAGGTTTACTGTATCCCTCGGACCTTCTTATTGACGATGAAACACAGAATTTGCATCGGTATTAAATACAAAGAGCACAATGCCGACTTAAGTACAAGAGAACTGAATCTTCTTACTGCCTATGTTTTGAACCATTGCTGTGACAGTAGTTATAGATTACGATGCTTCACTTCTGGTCTACTGTATCCCTCTGACTTTCTCATTGACGATGAGACACAGAAATTGCATCGGTATTAAATATGAAAGGCACAATGCCGACGTAAGTACAAGAAAACTGGCTTTCCTTACTGTCTATGATTTGAACCTTTCCTGTGGCACTAGTTATAGATTCCGATACTTCACTTCAGGTTTACTGTATCCCTTGGACAATCTTATTCAAGATGAAATACAGAAATTGCATAGGAATTAAATACAAAAGGTACAATGCCGACTTAAGTACAAGAAGACTGACTCTTCTACTGTCTAAGTTTGAACCATTCCTGTGACACTAGTTATAGATTCCGATGCTTCACCTCATGTTTACTGTATCCCTTGGACCTTCTTATTGACGATGAAACACAGAAATTGCATCGGAATTAAATACAAAAGGCACAATGCCGACTTAAGTACAAGAAGACCGACTCTTCCTACTATCTTAGTTTTGAAAAATTCCTGTGACACTAGTTATAGATTCCGATGCTTCACTTCAGGTTTACTGTATCCCTTGGACCTTCTTATTGACGATCAAACTCAGAAATTGCATCGGAATTAAATACAAAAAGCTCAATGCCGACTTAAGTACATGAAGAACGACAGTTCTTACTGACTATGTTTTGAAACATTCCTGTGACACTACTTATAGATTCCTATGCTTCACTTCAAGTTTTCTGTATCCTTGGACCTTCTTCTTAACGATGAAACACAGAAATTGCATTGGAATGAAATACAAAAGGCACAATGCCGACTTAAGTACATGAAGACCGACACTTCTTACTGACTATGTTTTGAACCATTCCTGCAACACTAGTTATAGATTCTGATGCTTCACTTCAGGTTTACTGTATCCCTTGGACCTTCTTATTGACGATGAAACACAGAAATTGCATCGGAATTAAAAAAAAAAAAGCACAATGCAGACTTAAGGACAAGAAGACTGAATCATCCTACTGACCATTCCTGCGACACTAGTTATGGATTCCGATTCTTCACACCAGGTTTACTGCATCACTTGGACCTTCTTATTGACGATGAAACACAGAAATTGCATCGGAATTAAATACAAAAGGCACAATGCCGACTTAAGTACAAGATGACTGACTCTTCCTACTGTCTAAGATTTGAACCATTCCTCTGACACTAGTTATAGATTCCGATGATTCACTTCAGGTTTACTGTATCCCTTGGACCTTCTTATTGACGATGAAACACAGAAATTGCATCGGAATTAAATACAAAAGCCACAATGCCGACTTAAGTACGTGAAGACCGACACTTCTTACTGACAATGTTTTGACCCATTCCTGTGACACTAGTTATAGATTTCCATGCTTCACTCCAGGTTTACTGTGTCCCTTGGACCTTCTTATTGACGATGAAACACAGAAATTGCATCAGAATTAAATACAAAAGGCACAATGCTGATTTAAGGACAAGAAGACTGACTCTTCCTACTGACCATTCCTGTGACACTAGTTATAGATTCCGCTGCTTCACTTCAGGTTTACTGTATCCCTTGGACCTTCTTATTGACGATGAAACACAGAAATTGCATCGGAATTAAACACAAAAGGCACAATGCCGACTTAAGTACATGAAGAAGGACACTTCTTACTGACTATGTCTTGAACCATTCCTGTAACACTAGTTATAGATTCCGATGCTTCACTTCAGGTTTACTGTATCCCTTGGACCTTCTTATTGACGATGAAACACAGAAACTGCATCGGAATTAAATTCAAAGGCACAATGCCGACTTAAGTACATGAAGACCGACACTTCTTGCTAACTATGTTTTGATCCATTCCTGTGACACTAGTTATTGATTTCCATGTTTCACTCCAGATTTACTGTATCCCTTGGACCTACTTATTGACGATGAAACACAGAAATGGCATCGGAATTAAATACAGAAGGCACAATGCCGACTTAAGTACATGAAGACCGACACTTCTTACTGACTATGTTTTGAACCATTCCTGTAGCACTAGTTATAGATTCCGATGCTTCACTTCAGGTTTACTGTATCCCTTGGACCTTCATATTGACGATGAAACACAGAAATTGCATCTAAATTAAATACAAAAGGCACAATGCCGACATAAGGACAAGAAGACTGACTCTTCCTACTGATCATTCCTGTGACACTAGTTATAGATTCCGATGCTTCACTTCAGGTTTACTGTATCCCTTGGACCTTCTTATTGACGATGAAACACAGAAATTGCATCGGAATTAAATACATAATGCACAATGCCGACTTAAGTACATGAAGAGCGACACTTCTTACTGACTATGTTTTGAACCATTCCTGTGACACTAGTTATGTATTCCGATGCATCACTTCAGGTTTACTGTCTCCCTTGGACCTTCTTATGGACGATGAAACTCAGAAATTGCATCGGAAATAAATACAAAAGGCACAATGCCGACTTAAGGACAAGAAGACTGACTGTTCTTACTGTCTATGTTTTGAACCACTCCTGTGGCACTAGATATAGATTCCGATGCTTCACTTCAGGCTTACTGTATCCCTCTGACATTCTTATTGACGATGAAACACAGAAATTGCATAGGAATTAAATAGAAAAGGCACAATGCCGACTTATGTACTAGGAAACTGACTCTTCTTACTGTCTATGTTTTGAACCATTTCTGTGACACTAGTTATAGATTCCGATTCTTCACTTCAGGTTTACTGTATCCCTCGGACCTTCTTATTGACGATGAAACACAAAAATTGCATCGGTATTAAATACAATGAGCACAATGCCGACTTCAGTACAAGAGAACTGACTCTTCTTACTGTCTATGTTTTGAACCATTCCTGTGACAGTAGTTATAGATTACGATGCTTCACTTCTGGTCTACTGTATCCCTCTGACTTTCTCATTGACGATGAAACACAGAAATTGCATCGGAATTAGATACGAAAAGCACAATGCCGACGTAAGTACAAGAAAACTGGCTCTCCTTACTGTCTATGATTTGAACCATTCCTGTGACACTAGTTATAGATTCCGAAGCTTCTTTTCAGGTTTACTGTATCCCTCTGACTTTCTAATTGACGATGAAAGACAGAAAGTGCATCGGAATTAAATACAAAAGGCACAATGCCGACTTAATTATAAGAAAACTAACACTTCTTACTGTTTATGCTTTGAACCATTCCTGTGACATTAGTTATAGATTCCGATGCTTCACTTCAGGTTTACTGTATCCCTCTGACCTTCTTATTGACGATGAAACACAGGAATTGCATCGGAATTAAATACAAAAGGCACAATGACGACTCAAGTACAAGGAGACTGGCTCTTCTTACAGTCTATTTTTTGAACCTTTCCTGTGACACTAGTTATAGATTCCGATACTTCACTTCAGGTTTACTGTATCCCTTGGACAAGCTTATTGACGATGAAACACAGAAATTGCATCGGAATTAAATACAAAAGGTACAATGCCGACTTAAGTACAAGAAGACTGACTCTTCCTACTGTCTAAGTTTGAACCATTCCTGTGACACTAGTTATAGATTCCGATGCTTCACCTCAGGTTTACTGTACCCCTTGGACCTTCCTATTGACGATGAAACACAGAAATTGCATCGGAATGAAATACAAAAGGCACAATGCCGACTTAAGTACAAGAAGACTGACTCTTCCTACTGTCTAAGTTTTGAACCATTCCTCTGACACTAGTTATAGATTCCGATGCTTCACTTCAGGTTTACTGTATCCCTGGGACCTTCTTATTGACGATGAAACACAGAAATTGCATCGGAATTAAAAACAAAAGGCACAATGCCGTTTTAAGGACAAGAAGACTGACTCTTCCTACTGACCATTCCTGTGACACTAGTTATAGATTCCGATGCTTCACTTCAGGTTTACCGTATCCCTTGGACCTTCTTATTGTCGATGAAACACAGAAATTGCATCGGAATTGAATACAAAAGGCACAATGCCGACTTAAGTACATGAAGACTGACACTTCTTACTGACCATGTTTTGAACCATTCCTGTGACACTAGTTATAGATTCCGAAGCTTCACTTCACGTTTACTGTATCCCTTGGACCTTCTTATTGACAATGAAACACAGAAATTGCATCGGAATTAAATACAAAAGGCACAATGCCGAATTAAGGACAAGAAGACTGACTCTTCCTACTGACCATTCCTGTGACAGTAGTTATAGATTCCGATGCTTCACTCCAGGTTTACTGTATCCCTTGGACCTTCTTATTGACGATGAAACACAGAAATTGCATCGGAATTAAATATAAAAGGCACAATGCCGACTTAAGTACATGAAGACCGACACTTCTTACTGACTATGTTTTGAACCCTTCCTGTGACACTAGTTATAGATTCCGAAGCTTCACTTCACGATTACTTTATCCCTTGGAGCTTCTTATTGACAATGAAACACAGAAATTGCATTGGAATTAAATACAAAAGGCACAATGCCGACTTAAGGACAAGAAGACTGAATCATCCTACTGACCATTCCTGCGACACTAGTTATGGATTCCGACTCTTCACACCAGGTCTACTGCATCTCTTGGACCTTCTTATTGACGATGAAACACAGAAATTGCATCGGAATTAAATACAAAAGGCACAATGCCGACTTAAGTACAAGATGACTGACTCTTCCTACTGTCTAAGATTTGAACCATTCCTCTGACACTAGTTATAGATTCCGATGATTCACTTCAGGTTTACTGTATCCCTTGCACCTTCTTATTGACGATGAAACACAGAAATTGCATCGGAATTAAATACAAAAGCCACAATGCCGACTTAAGTACGTGAAGACTGACACTTCTTACTGACAATGTTTTGACCCATTCCTGTGACACTAGTTATAGATTTCCATGCTTCACTCCAGGTTTACTGTGTCCCTTGGACCTTCTTATTGACGATGAAACACAGAAATTGCATCAGAATTAAATACAAAAGGCACAATGCAGATTTAAGGACAAGAAGATTGACTCTTCCTACTGACCATTCCTGTGACACTAGTTATAGATTCCGCTGCTTCACTTCAGGTTTACTGTATCCCTTGGACCTTCTTATTGACGATGAAACACAGAAATTGCATCGGAATTAAACACAAAAGGCACAATGCCGACTTAAGTACATGAAGAAGGACACTTCTTACTGACTATGTCTTGAACCATTCCTGTAACACTAGTTATAGATTCCGATGCTTCACTTCAGGGTTACTGTATCCCTTGGACCTTCTTATTGACGATGAAACACAGAAACTGCATCGGAATTAATTTCAAAAGGTACAATGCCGACTTAAGTACATGAAGACCGACACTTCTTGCTAACTATGCTTTGATCCATTCCTGTGACACTAGTTATTGATTTCCATGTTTCACTCTAGATTTACTGTATCCCTTGGACCTACTTATTGACGATGAAACACAGAAATGGCATCGGAATTAAATACAAAAGGCACAATGCCGACTTAAGTACATGAAGACCGACACTTCTTACTGACTATGTTTTGAACCATTCCTGTAGCACTAGTTATAGATTCCGATGCTTCACTTCAGGTTTACTGTATCCCTTGGACCTTCTTATTGACGATGAAATACAGAAATTGCATCTAAATTAAATACAAAAGGCACAATGCCGACTTAAGGGCAAGAAGACTGACTCTTCCTACTGATCATTCCTGTGACACTAGTTATAGATTCCGATGCTTCACTTCAGGTTTACTGTATCCCTTGGACCTTCTTATGGACGATGAAACTCAGAAATTGCATCGGAAATAAATACAAAAGGCACAATGCCGACTTAAGGACAAGAAGACTGACTGTTCTTACTGTCTATGTTTTGAACCACTCCTGTGACACTAGATATAGATTCCGATGCTTCACTTCAGGTTTACTGTATCCCTCTGACATTCTTATTGACGATGAAACACAGAAATTGCATCGGAATTAAATAGAAAAGGCACAATGCCGACTTATGTACAAGGAAACTGACTCTTCTTACTGTCTATGTTTTGAACCATTTCTGTGACACTAGTTACAGATTCCAATTCTTCACTTCAGGTTTACTGTATCCCTCGGACCTTCTTATTGACGATGAAACACAAAAATTGCATCGGTATTAAATACAAAGAGCACAATGCCGACTTCAGTACAAGAGAACTGACTCTTCTTACTGTCTATGTTTTGAACCATTCCTGTGACAGTAGTTATAGATTACGATGGTTCACTTCTGGTCTACTGTATCCTCTGACTTTCTCATTGACGATGAAACACAGAAATTGCATCGGAATTAAATACGAAAAGCACAATGCCGACGTAAGTACAAGAAAACTGGCTCTCCTTACTGTCTATGATTTGAACCATTCCTGTGACACTAGTTATAGATTCCGATGCTTCTTTTCAGGTTTACTGTATCCCTATGAATTTCTTATTGACGATGAAAGACAGAAAGTGCATCGGAATTAAATACAAAAGGCACAATGCCGACTTAATTATAAGAAAACTGACACTTCTTACTGTTTATGCTTTGAACCATTCCTGTGACATTAGTTATAGATTCCGATGCTTCACTTCAGGTTTACTGTATCCCTCTGACCTTCTTATTGACGATGAAACACAGGAATTGCATCGGAATTAAATACAAAAGGCACAATGACGACTCAAGTACAAGGAGACTGGCTCTTCTTACAGTCTATTTTTTGAACCTTTCCTGTGACACTAGTTATAGATTCCGATACTTCACTTCAGGTTTTCTGTATCCCTTGGACAAGCTTATTGACGATGAAACACAGAAATTGCATCGGAATTAAATACAAAAGGTACAATGCCGACTTAAGTACAAGAAGACTGACTCTTCCTACTGTCTAAGTTTGAACCATTCCTGTGACACTAGTTATAGATTCCGATGCTTCACCTCAGGTTTACTGTACCCCTTGGACCTTCCTATTGACGATGAAACACGGAAATTGCATCGGAATGAAATAAAAAAGGCACAATGCCGACTTAAGTACAAGAAGACTGACTCTTCCTACTGTCTAAGTTTTGAACCATTCCTCTGACACTAGTTATAGATTCCGATGCTTCACTTCAGGTTTACTGTATCCCTTGGACCTTCTTATTGACGATGAAACACAGAAATTGCATCGGAATTAAAAACAAAAGGCACAATGCCGTTTTAAGGACAAGAAGACTGACTCTTCCTACTGACCATTCCTGTGACACTAGTTATAGATTCCGATGCTTCACTTCAGGTTTACCGTATCCCTTGGACCTTCTTATTGTCGATGAAACACAGAAATTGCATCGGAATTGAATACAAAAGGCACAATGCCGACTTAAGTACATGAAGACTGACACTTCTTACTGACCATGTTTTGAACCATTCCTGTGACACTAGTTATAGATTCCGAAGCTTCACTTCACGTTTACTGTATCCCTTGGACCTTTTTATTGACAATGAAACACAGAGATTGCATCGGAATTAAATACAAGAGGCACAATGCCGAATTAAGGACAAGAAGACTGACTCTTCCTACTGACCATTCCTGTGACAGTAGTTATAGATTCCGATGCTTCACTCCAGGTTTACTGTATCCCTTGGACCTTCTTATTGACGATGAAACACAGAAATTGCATCGGAAATAAATATAAAAGGCACAATGCCGACTTAAGTACATTAAGACCGACACTTCTTACTGACTATGTTTTGAACCCTTCCTGTGACACTAGTTATAGATTCCGAAGCTTCACTTCACAATTACTTTATCCCTTGGAGCTTCTTATTGACAATGAAACACAGAAATTGCATCGGAATTAAATACAAAAGGCACAATGCCGACTTAAGGACAAGAAGACTGACTCTTCCTACTGACCATTCCTGTGACAGTAGTTATAGATTCCGATGCTTCACTTCAGGTTTACTGTATCCCTCGGACCTTCTTATTGACGATGAAACACAGAAATTGCATCGGTATTAAATACAAAGAGCACAATGCCGACTTAAGTACAAGAGAACTGACTCTTCTTACTGTCTATGTTTTGAACCATTCCTGTGACAGTAGTTATAGATTACGATGCTTCACTTCTGGTCTACTGTATCCCTCTGACTTTCTCATTGACGATGAAACACAGAAATTGCATCGGTATTAAATATGAAAGGCACAATGCCGACTTAATTATAAGAAAACTGACACTACTTACTGTTTATGCTTTGAACCATTCCTGTGACATTAGTTATAGAAACCGATGCTTCACTTCAGGTTTACTGTATCCCTCGGACCTTCTTATTGACGATGAAACACAGAATTTGCATCGGTATTAAATACAAAGAGCACAATGCCGACTTAAGTACAAGAGAACTGACTCTTCTAGCTGTCTATGTTTTGAACCATTCCTGTGACAGTAGTTATAGATTACGATGCTTCACTTCTGGTCTACTGTATCCCTCTGACTTTCTCATTGACGATGAAACACAGAAATTGCATCGGAATTAGATACGAAAAGCACAATGCCGACGTAAGTACAAGAAAACTGGCTCTCCTTACTGTCTATGATTTGAACCATTCCTGTGACACTAGTTATAGATTCCGAAGCTTCTTTTCAGGTTTACTGAATCCCTCTGACTTTCTAATTGACGATGAAAGACAGAAAGTGCATCGGAATTAAATACAAAAGGCACAATGCCGACTTAATTATAAGAAAACTAACACTTCTTACTGTTTATGCTTTGAACCATTCCTGTGACATTAGTTATAGATTCCGATGCTTCACTTCAGGTTTACTGTATCCCTCTGACCTTCTTATTGACGATGAAACACAGGAATTGCATCGGAATTAAATACAAAAGGCACAATGACGACTCAAGTACAAGGAGACTGGCTCTTCTTACAGTCTATTTTTTGAACCTTTCCTGTGACACTAGTTATAGATTCCGATACTTCACTTCAGGTTTACTGTATCCCTTGGACAAGCTTATTGACGATGAAACACAGAAATTGCATCGGAATTAAATACAAAAGGTACAATGCCGACTTAAGTACAAGAAGACTGACTCTTCCTACTGTCTAAGTTTGAACCATTCCTGTGACACTAGTTATAGATTCCGATGCTTCACCTCAGGTTTACTGTACCCCTTGGACCTTCCTATTGACGATGAAACACAGAAATTGCATCGGAATGAAATACAAAAGGCACAATGCCGACTTAAGTACAAGAAGACTGACTCTTCCTACTGTCTAAGTTTTGAACCATTCCTCTGACACTAGTTATAGATTCCGATGCTTCACTTCAGGTTTACTGTATCCCTGGGACCTTCTTATTGACGATGAAACACAGAAATTGCATCGGAATTAAAAACAAAAGGCACAATGCCGTTTTAAGGACAAGAAGACTGACTCTTCCTACTGACCATTCCTGTGACACTAGTTATAGATTCCGATGCTTCACTTCAGGTTTACCGTATCCCTTGGACCTTCTTATTGTCGATGAAACACAGAAATTGCATCGGAATTGAATACAAAAGGCACAATGCCGACTTAAGTACATGAAGACTGACACTTCTTACTGACCATGTTTTGAACCATTCCTGTGACACTAGTTATAGATTCCGAAGCTTCACTTCACGTTTACTGTATCCCTTGGACCTTCTTATTGACAATGAAACACAGAAATTGCATCGGAATTAAATACAAAAGGCACAATGCCGAATTAAGGACAAGAAGACTGACTCTTCCTACTGACCATTCCTGTGACAGTAGTTATAGATTCCGATGCTTCACTCCAGGTTTACTGTATCCCTTGGACCTTCTTATTGACGATGAAACACAGAAATTGCATCGGAATTAAATATAAAAGGCACAATGCCGACTTAAGTACATGAAGACCGACACTTCTTACTGACTATGTTTTGAACCCTTCCTGTGACACTAGTTATAGATTCCGAAGCTTCACTTCACGATTACTTTATCCCTTGGAGCTTCTTATTGACAATGAAACACAGAAATTGCATTGGAATTAAATACAAAAGGCACAATGCCGACTTAAGGACAAGAAGACTGAATCATCCTACTGACCATTCCTGCGACACTAGTTATGGATTCCGATTCTTCACACCAGGTCTACTGCATCTCTTGGACCTTCTTATTGACGATGAAACACAGAAATTGCATCGGAATTAAATACAAAAGGCACAATGCCGACTTAAGTACAAGATGACTGACTCTTCCTACTGTCTAAGATTTGAACCATTCCTCTGACACTAGTTATAGATTCCGATGATTCACTTCAGGTTTACTGTATCCCTTGCACCTTCTTATTGACGATGAAACACAGAAATTGCATCGGAATTAAATACAAAAGCCACAATGCCGACTTAAGTACGTGAAGACCGACACTTCTTACTGACAATGTTTTGACCCATTCCTGTGACACTAGTTATAGATTTCCATGCTTCACTCCAGGTTTACTGTGTCCCTTGGACCTTCTTATTGACGATGAAACACAGAAATTGCATCAGAATTAAATACAAAAGGCACAATGCAGATTTAAGGACAAGAAGATTGACTCTTCCTACTGACCATTCCTGTGACACTAGTTATAGATTCCGCTGCTTCACTTCAGGTTTACTGTATCCCTTGGACCTTCTTATTGACGATGAAACACAGAAATTGCATCGGAATTAAACACAAAAGGCACAATGCCGACTTAAGTACATGAAGAAGGACACTTCTTACTGACTATGTCTTGAACCATTCCTGTAACACTAGTTATAGATTCCGATGCTTCACTTCAGGGTTACTGTATCCCTTGGACCTTCTTATTGACGATGAAACACAGAAACTGCATCGGAATTAATTTCAAAAGGTACAATGCCGACTTAAGTACATGAAGACCGACACTTCTTGCTAACTATGCTTTGATCCATTCCTGTGACACTAGTTATTGATTTCCATGTTTCACTCTAGATTTACTGTATCCCTTGGACCTACTTATTGACGATGAAACACAGAAATGGCATCGGAATTAAATACAAAAGGCACAATGCCGACTTAAGTACATGAAGACCGACACTTCTTACTGACTATGTTTTGAACCATTCCTGTAGCACTAGTTATAGATTCCGATGCTTCACTTCAGGTTTACTGTATCCCTTGGACCTTCTTATTGACGATGAAACACAGAAATTGCATCTAAATTAAATACAAAAGGCACAATGCCGACTTAAGGGCAAGAAGACTGACTCTTCCTACTGATCATTCCTGTGACACTAGTTATAGATTCCGATGCTTCACTTCAGGTTTACTGTATCCCTTGGACCTTCTTATGGACGATGAAACTCAGAAATTGCATCGGAAATAAATACAAAAGGCACAATGCCGACTTAAGGACAAGAAGACTGACTGTTCTTACTGTCTATGTTTTGAACCACTCCTGTGACACTAGATATAGATTCCGATGCTTCACTTCAGGTTTACTGTATCCCTCTGACATTCTTATTGACGATGAAACACAGAAATTGCATCGGAATTAAATAGAAAAGGCACAATGCCGACTTATGTACAAGGAAACTGACTCTTCTTACTGTCTATGTTTTGAACCATTTCTGTGACACTAGTTACAGATTCCAATTCTTCACTTCAGGTTTACTGTATCCCTCGGACCTTCTTATTGACGATGAAACACAAAAATTGCATCGGTATTAAATACAAAGAGCACAATGCCGACTTCAGTACAAGAGAACTGACTCTTCTTACTGTCTATGTTTTGAACCATTCCTGTGACAGTAGTTATAGATTACGATGGTTCACTTCTGGTCTACTGTATCCTCTGACTTTCTCATTGACGATGAAACACAGAAATTGCATCGGAATTAAATACGAAAAGCACAATGCCGACGTAAGTACAAGAAAACTGGCTCTCCTTACTGTCTATGATTTGAACCATTCCTGTGACACTAGTTATAGATTCCGATGCTTCTTTTCAGGTTTACTGTATCCCTATGAATTTCTTATTGACGATGAAAGACAGAAAGTGCATCGGAATTAAATACAAAAGGCACAATGCCGACTTAATTATAAGAAAACTGACACTTCTTACTGTTTATGCTTTGAACCATTCCTGTGACATTAGTTATAGATTACGATGCTTCACTTCAGGTTTACTGTATCCCTCTGACCTTCTTATTGACGATGAAACACAGGAATTGCATCGGAATTAAATACAAAAGGCACAATGACGACTCAAGTACAAGGAGACTGGCTCTTCTTACAGTCTATTTTTTGAACCTTTCCTGTGACACTAGTTATAGATTCCGATACTTCACTTCAGGTTTTCTGTATCCCTTGGACAAGCTTATTGACGATGAAACACAGAAATTGCATCGGAATTAAATACAAAAGGTACAATGCCGACTTAAGTACAAGAAGACTGACTCTTCCTACTGTCTAAGTTTGAACCATTCCTGTGACACTAGTTATAGATTCCGATGCTTCACCTCAGGTTTACTGTACCCCTTGGACCTTCCTATTGACGATGAAACACGGAAATTGCATCGGAATGAAATAAAAAAGGCACAATGCCGACTTAAGTACAAGAAGACTGACTCTTCCTACTGTCTAAGTTTTGAACCATTCCTCTGACACTAGTTATAGATTCCGATGCTTCACTTCAGGTTTACTGTATCCCTTGGACCTTCTTATTGACGATGAAACACAGAAATTGCATCGGAATTAAAAACAAAAGGCACAATGCCGTTTTAAGGACAAGAAGACTGACTCTTCCTACTGACCATTCCTGTGACACTAGTTATAGATTCCGATGCTTCACTTCAGGTTTACCGTATCCCTTGGACCTTCTTATTGTCGATGAAACACAGAAATTGCATCGGAATTGAATACAAAAGGCACAATGCCGACTTAAGTACATGAAGACTGACACTTCTTACTGACCATGTTTTGAACCATTCCTGTGACACTAGTTATAGATTCCGAAGCTTCACTTCACGTTTACTGTATCCCTTGGACCTTTTTATTGACAATGAAACACAGAGATTGCATCGGAATTAAATACAAGAGGCACAATGCCGAATTAAGGACAAGAAGACTGACTCTTCCTACTGACCATTCCTGTGACAGTAGTTATAGATTCCGATGCTTCACTCCAGGTTTACTGTATCCCTTGGACCTTCTTATTGACGATGAAACACAGAAATTGCATCGGAAATAAATATAAAAGGCACAATGCCGACTTAAGTACATTAAGACCGACACTTCTTACTGACTATGTTTTGAACCCTTCCTGTGACACTAGTTATAGATTCCGAAGCTTCACTTCACAATTACTTTATCCCTTGGAGCTTCTTATTGACAATGAAACACAGAAATTGCATCGGAATTAAATACATAAGGCACAATGCCGACTTAAGGACAAGAAGACTGACTCTTCCTACTGACCATTCCTGTGACAGTAGTTATAGATTCCGATGCTTCACTTCAGGTTTACTGTATCCCTCGGACCTTCTTATTGACGATGAAACACAGAAATTGCATCGGTATTAAATACAAAGAGCACAATGCCGACTTAAGTACAAGAGAACTGACTCTTCTTACTGTCTATGTTTTGAACCATTCCTGTGACAGTAGTTATAGATTACGATGCTTCACTTCTGGTCTACTGTATCCCTCTGACTTTCTCATTGACGATGAAACACAGAAATTGCATCGGTATTAAATATGAAAGGCACAATGCCGACTTAATTATAAGAAAACTGACACTACTTACTGTTTATGCTTTGAACCATTCCTGTGACATTAGTTATAGAAACCGATGCTTCACTTCAGGTTTACTGTATCCCTCGGACCTTCTTATTGACGATGAAGCACAGAATTTGCATCGGTATTAAATACAAAGAGCACAATGCCGACTTAAGTACAAGAGAACTGACTCTTCTAGCTGTCTATGTTTTGAACCATTCCTGTGACAGTAGTTATAGATTACGATGCTTCACTTCTGGTCTACTGTATCCCTCTGACTTTCTCATTGACGATGAAACACAGAAATTGCATCGGTATTAAATATGAAAGGCACAATGCCGACGTATGTACAAGAAAACTGGCTTTCCTTACTGTCTATGATTTGAACCTTTCCTGTGGCACTAGTTATAGATTCCGATACTTCACTTCAGGTTTACTGTATCCCTTGGACAATCTTATTCACGATGAAATACAGAAATTGCATCGGAATTAAATACAAAAGGTACAATGCCGACTTAAGTACAAGAAGACTGACTCTTCTACTGTCTAAGTTTGAACCATTCCTGTGACACTAGTTATAGATTCCGATGCTTCACCTCATGTTTACTGTATCCCTTGGACCTTCTTATTGACGATGAGACACAGAAATTGCATCGGAATTGAATACAAAAGGCACAATGCCGACTTAAGTACATGAAGACTGACACTTCTTACTGACCATGTTTTGAACCATTCCTGTGACACTAGTTATAGATTCCGAAGCTTCACTTCACGTTTACTGTATCCCTTGGACCTTCTTATTGACAATGAAACACAGAAATTGCATCGGAATTAAATACAAAAGGCACAATGCCGAATTAAGGACAAGAAGACTGACTCTTCCTACTGACCATTCCTGTGACAGTAGTTATAGATTCCGATGCTTCACTCCAGGTTTACTGTATCCCTTGGACCTTCTTATTGACGATGAAACAAAGAAATTGCATCGGAATTAAATATAAAAGGCACAATGCCGACTTAAGTACATGAAGACCGACACTTCTTACTGACTATGTTTTGAACCCTTCCTGTGACACTAGTTATAGATTCCGAAGCTTCACTACACGATTACTTTATCCCTTGGAGCTTCTTATTGACAATGAAACACAGAAATTGCATCGGAATTAAATACAAAAGGCACAATGCCGACTTAAGGACAAGAAGACTGAATCATCCTACTGACCATTCCTGCGACACTAGTTATGGATTCCGATTCTTCACACCAGGTTTACTGCATCTCTTGGACCTTCTTATTGACGATGAAACACAGAAATTGCATCGGAATTAAATACAAAAGGCACAATGCCGACTTAAGTACAAGATGACTGACTCTTCCTACTGTCTAAGATTTGAACCATTCCTCTGACACTAGTTATAGATTCCGATGCTTCACTTCAGGTTTACTGTATCCCTTGGACCTTCTTATTGACGATGAAACACAGAAATTGCATCGGAATTAAAAACAAAAGGCACAATGCCGTTTTAAGGACAAGAAGACTGACTCTTCCTACTGACCATTCCTGTGACACTAGTTATGGATTCCGATGCTTCACTTCAGGTTTACCGTATCCCTTGGACCTTCTTATTGTCGATGAAACACAGAAATTGCATCGGAATTGAATACAAAAGGCACAATGCCGACTTAAGTACATGAAGACTGACACTTCTTACTGACCATGTTTTGAACCATTCCTGTGACACTAGTTATAGATTCCGAAGCTTCACTTCACGTTTACTGTATCCCTTGGACCTTCGTATTGACAATGAAACACAGAGATTGCATCGGAATTAAATACAAGAGGCACAATGCCGAATTAAGGACAAGAAGACTGACTCTTCCTACTGACCATTCCTGTGACAGTAGTTATAGATTCCGATGCTTCACTCCAGGTTTACTGTATCCCTTGGACCTTCTTATTGACGATGAAACACAGAAATTGCATCGGAATTAAATATAAAAGGCACAATGCCGACTTAAGTACATTAAGACCGACACTTCTTACTGACTATGTTTTGAACCCTTCCTGTGACACTACTTATAGATTCCGAAGCTTCACTTCACAATTACTTTATCCCTTGGAGCTTCTTATTGACAATGAAACACAGAAATTGCATCGGAATTAAATACAAAAGGCACAATGCCGACTTAAGGACAAGAAGACTGACTCTTCCTACTGACCATTCCTGTGACAGTAGTTATAGATTCCGATGCTTCGCTTCAGGTTTACTGTATCCCTCGGACCTTCTTATTGACGATGAAACACAGAAATTGCATCGGTATTAAATACAAAGAGCACAATGCCGATTTAAGTACAAGAGAACTGACTCTTCTTACTGTCTATGTTTTGAACCATTCCTGTGACAGTAGTTATAGATTACGATGCTTCACTTCTGGTCTACTGTATCCCTCTGACTTTCTCATTGACGATGAAACACAGAAATTGCATCGGTATTAAATATGAAAGGCACAATGCCGACTTAATTATAAGAAAACTGACACTACTTACTGTTTACGCTTTGAACCATTCCTGTGACATTAGTTATAGAAACCGATGCTTCACTTCAGGTTTACTGTATCCCTCGGACCTTCTTATTGACGATGAAACACAGAATTTGCATCGGTATTAAATACAAAGAGCACAATGCCGACTTAAGTACAAGAGAACTGACTCTTCTAGCTGTCTATATTTTGAACCATTCCTGTGACAGTAGTTATAGATTACGATGCTTCACTTCTGGTCTACTGTATCCCTCTGACTTTCTCATTGACGATGAAACACAGAAATTGCATCGGTATTAAATATGAAAGGCACAATGCCGACGTAAGTACAAGAAAACTGGCTTTCCTTACTGTCTATGATTTGAACCTTTCCTGTGGCACTAGTTATAGATTCCGATACTTCACTTCAGGTTTACTGTATCCCTTGGACAATCTTATTCACGATGAAATACAGAAATTGCATCGGAATTAAATACAAAAGGTACAATGCCGACTTAAGTACAAGAAGACTGACTCTTCTACTGTCTAAGTTTGAACCATTCCTGTGACACTAGTTATAGATTCCGATGCTTCACCTCATGTTTACTGTATCCCTTGGACCTTCTTATTGACGATGAGACACAGAAATTGCATCGGAATTGAATACAAAAGGCACAATGCCGACTTAAGTACATGAAGACTGACACTTCTTACTGACCATGTTTTGAACCATTCCTGTGACACTAGTTATAGATTCCGAAGCTTCACTTCACGTTTACTGTATCCCTTGGACCTTCTTATTGACAATGAAACACAGAAATTGCATCGGAATTAAATACAAAAGGCACAATGCCGAATTAAGGACAAGAAGACTGACTCTTCCTACTGACCATTCCTGTGACAGTAGTTATAGATTCCGATGCTTCACTCCAGGTTTACTGTATCCCTTGGACCTTCTTATTGACGATGAAACACAGAAATTGCATCGGAATTAAATATAAAAGGCACAATGCCGACTTAAGTACATGAAGACCGACACTTCTTACTGACTATGTTTTGAACCCTTCCTGTGACACTAGTTATAGATTCCGAAGCTTCACTACACGATTACTTTATCCCTTGGAGCTTCTTATTGACAATGAAACACAGAAATTGCATCGGAATTAAATACAAAAGGCACAATGCCGACTTAAGGACAAGAAGACTGAATCATCCTACTGACCATTCCTGCGACACTAGTTATGGATTCCGATTCTTCACACCAGGTTTACTGCATCTCTTGGACCTTCTTATTGACGATGAAACACAGAAATTGCATCGGAATTAAATACAAAAGGCACAATGCCGACTTAAGTACAAGATGACTGACTCTTCCTACTGTCTAAGATTTGAACCATTCCTCTGACACTAGTTATAGATTCCGATGCTTCACTTCAGGTTTACTGTATCCCTTGGACCTTCTTATTGACGATGAAACACAGAAATTGCATCGGAATTAAAAACAAAAGGCACAATGCCGTTTTAAGGACAAGAAGACTGACTCTTCCTACTGACCATTCCTGTGACACTAGTTATAGATTCCGATGCTTCACTTCAGGTTTACCGTATCCCTTGGACCTTCTTATTGTCGATGAAACACAGATATTGCATCGGAATTGAATACAAAAGGCACAATGCCGACTTAAGTACATGAAGACTGACACTTCTTACTGACCATGTTTTGAACCATTCCTGTGACACTAGTTATAGATTCCGAAGCTTCACTTCACGTTTACTGTATCCCTTGGACCTTCTTATTGACAATGAAACACAGAGATTGCATCGGAATTAAATACAAGAGGCACAATGCCGAATTAAGGACAAGAAGACTCACTCTTCCTACTGACCATTCCTGTGACAGTAGTTATAGATTCCGATGCTTCACTCCAGGTTTACTGTATCCCTTGGACCTTCTTATTGACGATGAAACACAGAAATTGCATCGGAATTAAATATAAAAGGCACAATGCCGACTTAAGTACATTAAGACCGACACTTCTTACTGACTATGTTTTGAACCCTTCCTGTGACACTAGTTATAGATTCCGAAGCTTCACTTCACAATTACTTTATCCCTTGGAGCTTCTTATTGACAATGAAACACAGAAATTGCATCGGAATTAAATACAAAAGGCACAATGCCGACTTAAGGACAAGAAGACTGACTCTTCCTACTGACCATTCCTGTGACAGTAGTTATAGATTCCGATGCTTCACTTCAGGTTTACTGTATCCCTCGGACCTTCTTATTGACGATGAAACACAGAAATTGCATCGGTATTAAATACAAAGAGCACAATGCCGACTTAAGTACAAGAGAACTGACTCTTCTTACTGTCTATGTTTTGAACCATTCCTGTGACAGTAGTTATAGATTACGATGCTTCACTTCTGGTCTACTGTATCCCTCTGACTTTCTCATTGACGATGAAACACAGAAATTGCATCGGTATTAAATATGAAAGGCACAATGCCGACTTAATTATAAGAAAACTGACACTACTTACTGTTTATGCTTTGAACCATTCCTGTGACATTAGTTATAGAAACCGATGCTTCACTTCAGGTTTACTGTATCCCTCGGACCTTCTTATTGACGATGAAACACAGAATTTGCATCGGTATTAAATACAAAGAGCACAATGCCGACTTAAGTACAAGAGAACTGACTCTTCTAGCTGTCTATGTTTTGAACCATTCCTGTGACAGTAGTTATAGATTACGATGCTTCACTTCTGGTCTACTGTATCCCTCTGACTTTCTCATTGACGATGAAACACAGAAATTGCATCGGTATTAAATATGAAAGGCACAATGCCGACGTAAGTACAAGAAAACTGGCTTTCCTTACTGTCTATGATTTGAACCTTTCCTGTGGCACTAGTTATAGATTCCGATACTTCACTTCAGGTTTACTGTATCCCTTGGACAATCTTATTCACGATGAAATACAGAAATTGCATCGGAATTAAATACAAAAGGTACAATGCCGACCTAAGTACAAGAAGACTGACTCTTCTACTGTCTAAGTTTGAACCATTCCTGTGACACTAGTTATAGATTCCGATGCTTCACCTCATGTTTACTGTATCCCTTGGACCTTCTTATTGACGATGAGACACTGAAATTGCATCGGAATTGAATACAAAAGGCACAATGCCGACTTAAGTGCATGAAGACTGACACTTCTTACTGACCATGTTTTGAACCATTCCTGTGACACTAGTTATAGATTCCGAAGCTTCACTTCACGTTTACTGTATCCCTTGGACCTTCTTATTGACAATGAAACACAGAAATTGCATCGGAATTAAATACAAAAGGCACAATGCCGAATTAAGGACAAGAAGACTGACTCTTCCTACTGACCATTCCTGTGACAGTAGTTATAGATTTCGATGCTTCACTCCAGGTTTACTGTATCCCTTGGACCTTCTTATTGACGATGAAACACAGAAATTGCATCGGAATTAAATATAAAAGGCACAATGCCGACTTAAGTACATGAAGACCGACACTTCTTACTGACTATGTTTTGAACCCTTCCTGTGACACTAGTTATAGATTCCGAAGCTTCACTTCACGATTACTTTATCCCTTGGAGCTTCTTATTGACAATGAAACACAGAAATTGCATCGGAATTAAATACAAAAGGCACAATGCCGACTTAAGGACAAGAAGACTGAATCATCCTACTGACCATTCCTGCGACACTAGTTATGGATTCCGATTCTTCACACCAGGTTTACTGCATCTCTTGGACCTTCTTATTGACGATGAAACACAGAAATTGCATCGGAATTAAATACAAAAGGCACAATGCCGACTTAAGTACAAGATGACTGACTCTTCCTACTGTCTAAGATTTGAACCATTCCTCTGACACTAGTTATAGATTCCGATGACTCACTTCAGGTTTACTGTATCCCTTGCACCTTCTTATTGACGATGAAACACAGAAATTGCATCGGAATTAAATACAAAAGCCACAATGCCGACTTAAGTACGTGAAGACCGACACTTCTTACTGACAATGTTTTGACCCATTCCTGTGACACTAGTTATAGATTTCCATGCTTCACTCCAGGTTTACTGTGTCCCTTGGACCTTCTTATTGACGATGAAACACAGAAATTGCATCAGAATTAAATACAAAAGGCACAATGCAGATTTAAGGACAAGAAGATTGACTATTCCTACTGACCATTCCTGTGACACTAGTTATAGATTCCGCTGCTTCACTTCAGGTTTACTGTATCCCTTGGACCTTCTTATTGACGATGAAACACAGAAATTGCATCGGAATTAAACACAAAAGGCACAATGCCGACTTAAGTACATGAAGAAGGACACTTCTTACTGACTATGTCTTAAACCATTCCTGTAACACTAGTTATAGATTCCGATGCTTCACTTCAGGTTTACTGTATCCCTTGGACTTTCTTATTGACGATGAAACACAGAAACTGCATCGGAATTAATTTCAAAAGGCACAATGCCGACTTAAGTACATGAAGACCGACACTTCTTGCTAACTATGTTTTGATCCATTCCTGTGACACTAGTTATTGATTTCCATGTTTCACTCTAGATTTACTGTATCCCTTGGACCTACTTATTGACGATGAAACACAGAAATGGCATCGGAATTAAATACAAAAGGCACAATGCCGACTTAAGTACATGAAGATCGACACTTCTTACTGACTATGTTTTGAACCATTCCTGTAGCACTAGTTATAGATTCCGATGCTTCACTTCAGGTTTACTGTATCCCTTGGACCTTCTTATTGACGATGAAACACAGAAATTGCATCTAAATTAAATACAAAACGCACAATGCCGACTTAAGGGCAAGAAGACTGACTCTTCCTACTGATCATTCCTGTGACACTAGTTATAGATTCCGATGCTTCACTTCAGGTTTACTGTATCCCTTGGACCTTCTTATTGACGATGAAACACAGAAATTGCATCGGAATTAAATACATAATGCACAATGCCGACTTAAGTACATGAAGAGCGACACTTCTTACTGACTATGTTTTGAACCATTCCTGTGACACTAGTTATGTATTCCGATGCATCACTTCAGGTTTACTGTCTCCCTTGGACCTTCTTATGGACGATGAAACTCAGAAATTGCATCGGAAATAAATACAAAAGGCACAATGACGACTTAAGGACAAGAAGACTGACTGTTCTTACTGTCTATGTTTTGAACCACTTCTGTGACACTAGATATAGATTCCGATGCTTCACTTCAGGTTTACTGTATCCCTCTGACATTCTTATTGACGATGAAACACAGAAATTGCATCGGAATTAAATAGAAAAGGCACAATGCCGACATATGTACAAGGAAACTGACTCTTCTTACTGTCTATGTTTTGAACCATTTCTGTGACACTAGTTATAGATTCCGATTCTTCACTTCAGGTTTACTGTATCCCTCGGACCTTCTTATTGACGATGAAACACAAAAATTGCATCGGTATTAAATACAAAGAGCACAATGCCGACTTCAGTACAAGAGAACTGACTCTTCTTACTGTCTATGTTTTGAACCATTCCTGTGACAGTAGTTATAGATTACGATGGTTCACTTCTGGTCTACTGTATCCTCTGACTTTCTCATTGACGATGAAACACAGAAATTGCATCGGAATTAAATACGAAAAGCACAATGCCGACGTAAGTACAAGAAAACTGGCTCTCCTTACTGTCTATGATTTGAACCATTCCTGTGACACTAGTTATAGATTCCGATGCTTCTTTTCAGGTTTACTGTATCCCTCTGACTTTCTTATTGACGATGAAAGACAGAAAGTGCATCGGAATTAAATACAAAAGGCACAATGCCGACTTAATTATAAGAAAACTGACACTTCATACTGTTTATGCTTTGAACCATTCCTGTGACATTAGTTATAGATTCCGATGCTTCACTTCAGGTTTACTGTATCCCTCTGACCTTCTTATTGTCGATGAAACACAGGAATTGCATCGGAATTAAATACAAAAGGCACAATGACGACACAAGTACAAGGAGACTGGCCCTCCTTACAGTCTATTTTTTGAACCTTTCCTGTGACACTAGTTATAGATTCCGATACTTCACTTCAGGTTTACTGTATCCCATGGACAAGCTTATTGACGATGAAACACAGAAATTGCATCGGAGTTACATACAAAAGGTACAATGCCGACTTAAGTACAAGAAGACTGACTCTTCCTACTGTCTAAGTTTGAACCATTCCTGTGACGCTAGTTATAGATTCCGATGCTTCACCTCAGGTTTACTGTACCCCTTGGACCTTCCTATTGACGATGAAACACGGAAATTGCATCGGAATGAAATACAAAAGGCACAATGCCGACTTAAGTACAAGAAGACTGACTCTTCCTACTGTCTAAGTTTTGAACCATTCCTCTGACACTAGTTATAGATTCCGATGCTTCACTTCAGGTTTACTGTATCCCTTGGACCTTCTTATTGACGATGAAACACAGAAATTGCATCGGAATTAAAAACAAAAGGCACAATGCCATTTTAAGGACAAGAAGACTGACTCTTCCTACTGACCATTCCTGTGTCACTAGTTATAGATTCCGATGCTTCACTTCAGGTTTACCATATCCCTTGGACCTTCTTATTGTCGATGAAACACAGAAATTGCATCGGAATTGAATACAAAAGGCACAATGCCGACTTAAGTACATGAAGACTGACACTTCATACTGACCATGTTTTGAACCATTCCTGTGACACTAGTTATAGATTCCGAAGCTTCACTTCACGTTTACTGTATCCCTTGGACCTTCTTATTGACAATGAAACACAGAGATTGCATCGGAATTAAATACAAAAGGCACAATGCCGAATTAAGGACAAGAAGACTGACTCTTCCTACTGACCATTCCTGTGACAGTAGTTATAGATTCCGATGCTTCACTCCAGGTTTACTGTATCCCTTGGACCTTCTTATTGACGATGAAACACAGAAATTGCATCGGAATTAAATATAAAAGGCACAATGCCGACTTAAGTACATGAAGACCGACACTTCTTACTGACTATGTTTTGAACCCTTCCTGTGACACTAGTTATAGATTCCGAAGCTTCACTTCACAATTACTTTATCCCTTGGAGCTTCTTATTGACAATGAAACACAGAAATTGCATCGGAATTAAATACAAAAGGCACAATGCCGACTTAAGGACAAGAAGACTGACTCTTCCTACTGACCATTCCTGTGACAGTAGTTATAGATTCCGATGCTTCACTTCAGGTTTACTGTATCCCTCGGACCTTCTTATTGACGATGAAACACAGAAATTGCATCGGTATTAAATACAAAGAGCACAATGCCGACTTAAGTACAAGAGAACTGACTCTTCTTACTGTCTATGTTTTGAACCATTCCTGTGACAGTAGTTATAGATTACGATGCTTCACTTCTGGTCTACTGTATCCTTCTGACTTTCTCATTGACGATGAAACACAGAAATTGCATCGGTATTAAATATGAAAGGCACAATGCCGACGTAAGTACAAGAAAACTGGCTTTCCTTACTGTCCATGATTTGAACCATTCCTGTGACACTAGTTATAGATTCCGATGCTTCTTTTCAGGTTTACTGTATCCCTCTGACTTTCTTATTGACGATGAAACACAGAAATTGCATCGGAATTAAATACAAAAGGCACAATGCCGACTTAATTATAAGAAAACTGACACTACTTACTGTTTATGCTTTGAACCATTCCTGTGACATTAGTTATAGAAACCGATGCTTCACTTCAGGTTTACTGTATCCCTCGGACCTTCTTATTGACGATGAAACACAGAATTTGCATCGGTATTAAATACAAAGAGCACAATGCCGACTTAAGTACAAGAGAACTGACTCTTCTTGCTGTCTATGTTTTGAACCATTCCTGTGACAGTAGTTATAGATTACGATGCTTCACTTCTGGTCTACTGTATCCCTCTGACTTTCTCATTGACGATGAAACACAGAAATTGCATCGGTATTAAATACAAAAGGCACAATGCCGACTTAAGGACAAGAAGACTGACTCTTCCTACTGACCATTCCTGTGACAGTAGTTATAGATTCCGATGCTTCACTTCAGGTTTACTGTATCCCTCGGACCTTCTTATTGACGATGAAACACAGAAATTGCATCGGTATTAAATACAAAGAGCACAATGCCGACTTAAGTACAAGAGAACTGACTCTTCTTACTGTCTATGTTTTGAACCATTCCTGTGACAGTAGTTATAGATTACGATGCTTCACTTCTGGTCTACTGTATCCCTCTGACTTTCTCATTGACGATGAAACACAGAAATTGCATCGGTATTAAATATGAAAGGCACAATGCCGACGTAAGTACAAGAAAACTGGCTTTCCTTACTGTCCATGATTTGAACCATTCCTGTGACACTAGTTATAGATTCCGATGCTTCTTTTCAGGTTTACTGTATCCCTCTGACTTTCTTATTGACGATGAAACACAGAAATTGCATCGGAATTAAAAAAAAAAGCACAATGCAGACTTAAGGACAAGAAAACTGACTCATCCTACTGACCATTCCTGCGACACTAGTTATGGATTCCGATTCTCCACACCAGGTTTACTGCATCTCTTGGACCCTCTTATTGACGATGAAACACAGAAATTGCATCGGAATTAAATACAAAAGGCACAATGCTGACTTAAGTACAAGATGACTGACTCTTCCTACTGTCTAAGATTTGAACCATTCCTCTGACACTAGTTATAGATTCCGATGATTCACTTCCGGTTTACTGTATCCCTTGGACCTTCTTATTGACGATGAAACACAGAAATTGCATCGGAATTAAATACAAAAGCCACAATGCCCACTTAAGTACGTGAAGACCGATACTTCTTACTGACAATGTTTTGACCCATTCCTGTGACACTAGTTATAGATTTCCATGCTTCACTCCAGGTTTACTGTGTCCCTTGGACCTTCTTATTGACGATGAAACACAGATATTGCATCGGAATTAAATACAAAAGGCACAATGCAGATTTAAGGACAAGAAGACTGACTCTTCCTACTGACCATTCCTGTGACACTAGTTATAGATTCCGCTGCTTCACTTCAGGTTTACTGTATCCCTTGGACCTTCTTATTGACGATGAAACACAGAAATTGCATCGGAATTAAATACAAAAGGCACAATGCCGACTTAAGTACATGAAGAAGGACACTTCTTACTGACTATGTCTTGAACCATTCCTGTAACACTAGTTATAGATTCCGATGCTTCACTTCAGGTTTACTGTATCCCTTGGACCTTCTTATTGACGATGAAACACAGAAACTGCATCGGAATTAAATTCAAAAGGCACAATGCCGACTTAAGTACATGAAGACCGACACTTCTTACTGACTATGTTTTGAACCATTCCTGTAGCACTAGTTATAGATTCCGATGCTTCACTTCAGGTTTACTGTATCTCTTGGACCTTCTTATTGACGATGAAACACAGAAATTGCATCGGAATTAAATACAAAAGGCACAATGCCGACTTAAGTACATAAAGACCGACACTTCTTACTGACTACGTTTTGAACCATTCCTGTGACACTAGTTATAGATTCCGATGCTTCACTTCAGGTTTACTGTATCCCTTGGACCTTCTTATTGACGATGAAACACAGAAATTGCATCGGAATTAAATACAAAAGGCACAATGCCGACTTAAGTACATAAAGACCGACACTTCTTACTGACTATGTTTTGAACCATTCCTGTAACACTTGTTATAGATTCCGATGCTTCACTTCAGGTTTACTGTATCCCTTGGACCTTCTTATTGACGATGAAACACAGAAATTTCATCGGAATTAAATACAAAAGGCACAATGCCGATTTAAGTACATAAAGACCGACACTTCTTACTGACTATGTTTTGAACCATTCCTGTAACAGTTGTTATAGATTCCGATGCTTCACTTCAGGTTTACTGTATCCCTTGGACCTTCTTATTGACGATGAAACACAGAAATTGCTTCGGAATTAAATGCAAAAGCACAATGCCGACTTAAGTACATGAAGACAGACTCTTCTTACTGACTATGTTTTGAACCATTCATGTGATACTAGTTATAGATTCCGAAGCTTCACTTCACGTTTACTGAATCCCTTGGACCTTCTTATTGACAATGAAACACAGAAATTGCATCGGAATTAAATACAAAAGGCACAATGCCGACTTAAGGACAAGAAGACTGTCTCTTCCTACTGACCATTCCTGTGACAGTAGTTATAGATTCCGATGCTTCACTCCAGGTTTACTGTATCCCTTGGACCTGCTTATTGACGATGAAACACAGAAATTGCATCGGAATTAAATACAAAATGCACAATGCCGACTTAAGTACATGAAGAGCGACACTTCTTACTGACTATGTTTTGAACCATTCCTGTGACACTAGTTATGTATTCCGATGCATCACTTCAGGTTTACTGTCTCCCTTGGACCTTCTTATTGACGATGAAACTCAGAAACTGCATCGGAAATAAATACAAAAGGCACAATGCCGACTTAAGGACAAGAAGACTGACTGTTCTTACTGTCTATGTTTGAACCACTCCTGTGACACTAGATATAGATTCCGATGCTTCACTTCAGGTTTACTGTATCCCTCTGACATTCTTATTGACGATGAAACACAGAAATTGCATCGGAATTAAATAGAAAAGGCACAATGCCGACTTATGTACAAGAAAACTGACTCTTCTTACTGTCTATGTTTTGAACCATTCCTGTGACAGTAGTTATAGATTACGATGCTTCACTTCTGGTCTACTGTATCCCTCTGACTTTCTCATTGACGATGAAACACAGAAATTGCATCGGTATTAAATACAAAGAGCACAATGCCGACTTATGTACATGAAGAACGACAGTTCTTACTGACTATGTTTTGAACCATTCCTGTGACACTACTTATAGATTCCTATGCTTCACTTCAAGTTTTCTGTATCCTTGGACCTTCTTCTTAACGATGAAACACAGAAATTGCATTGGAATGAAATACAAAAGGCACAATGCCGACTTAAGTACATGAAGACCGACACTTCTTACTGACTATGTTTTGAACCATTCCTGCAACACTAGTTATAGATTCCGATGCTTCACTTCAGGTTTACTGTATCCCTTGGACCTTCTTATTGACGATGAAACACAGAAATTGCATCGGAATTAAAAAAAAAAAAAGCACAATGCAGACTTAAGGACAAGAAGACTGACTCATCCTACTGACCATTCCTGCGACACTAGTTATGGATTCCGATTCTTCACACCAGGTTTACTGCATCTCTTGGACCTTCTTTATGACGATGAAACACAGAAATTGCATCGGAATTAAATACAAAAGGCACAATGCCGACTTAAGTACAAGATGACTGACTCTTCCTACTGTCTAAGATTTGAACCATTCCTCTGACACTAGTTATAGATTCCGATGATTCACTTCAGGTTTACTGTATCCCTTGGACCTTCTTATTGACGGTGAAACACAGAAATTGCATCGGAATTAAATACAAAAGGCACAATGCCGACATAAGTACGTGAAGACCGACACTTCTTACTGACAATGTTTTGACCCATTCCTGTGACACTAGTTATAGATTTCCATGCTTCACTCCAGGTTTACTGTGTCCCTTGGACCTTCTTATTGACGATAAAACACAGAAATTGCATCGGAATTAAATACAAAAGGCACAATGCAGATTTAAGGACAAGAAGACTGACTCTTACTACTGACCATTCCTGTGACACTAGTTATAGATTCCGCTGCTTCACTTCAGGTTTACTGTATCCCTTGGCCCTTCTTATTGACGACGAAACACAGAAATTGCATCGGAATTAAATACAAAAGGCACAATGCCGACTTAAGTACATGAAGAAGGACACTTCTTACTGACTATGTCTTGAACCATTCCTGTAACACTAGTTATAGATTCCGATGCTTCACTTCAGGTTTACTGTATCCCTTGGACCTTCTTATTGACGATGAAACACAGAAACTGCATCGGAATTAAATTCAAAAGGCACAATGCCGACCTAAGTACATGAAGACCGACACTCCTTGCTAACTATGTATTGATCCATTCCTGTGACACTAGTTACTGATTTCCATCTTTCACTCCAGATTTACTGTATCCCTTTTACCTACTTATTGACGATGAAACACAGAAATGGCATCGGAATTAAATACAAAAGGCACAATGCCGACTTAAATACATGAAGACCGACATTTCTTACTGACTATGATTTGAACCATTCCTGTAGCACTAGTTATAGATTCCGATGCTTCACTTCAGGTTTACTGTATCCCTTGGACCTTCTTATTGACGATGAAACACAGAAATTGCCTCTAAATTAAATACAAAAGGCTCAATGCCGACTTAAGGGCAAGAAGACTGACTCTTCCTACTGATCATTCCTGTGACACTAGTTATAGATTCCGATGCTTCACTTCAGGTTTACTGTATCCCTTGGACCTTCTTATTGACGATGAAACACAGTAATTGCATCGAAATTAAATACAAAAGGCACAATGCCGACTTAAGTACATGAAGAACGACACTTCTTACTGACTATGTTTTGAACCATTCCTGTGACACTAGTTATAGATTCCGATGCTTCACTTCAGGTTTACTGTCTCCCTTGGACCTTCTTATTGACGATGAAACTCAGAAATTGCATCGGAAATAAATACAAAAGGCACAATCCCGACTTAAGGACAAGAAGACTGACTGTTCTTACTGTCTATGTTTTGAACCACTCCTGTGACACTAGATATAGATTCCGATGCTTCACTTCAGTTTTACTGTATCCCTCTGACATTCTTATTGAATGAAACTCAGAAATTGCATCGGAATTAAATACAAAAGGCACAATCCCGACTTATGGACAAGAAGACTGACTGTTCTTACTGTCTATGTTTTGAACCATTCCTGTGACAATAGTTATAGATTCCGATGCTTCACTTCAGGTTAACTGTGTCCCTCGAACCTAATTATTGACGATGAAACACAAACATTGCATCGGTATTAAATACAAAGAGCACAATGCCGACTTAAGTACAAGAGAACTGACTCTTCTTACTGTCTATGTTTTGAACCATTCCTGTGACAGTAGTTATAGATTACGATGTTTCACTTCTGGTCTACTGTATCCCTCTGACTTTCTCATTGACGATGAAACACAGAAATTGCATCGGTATTAAATACGAAAAGCACAATGCCGACGTAAGTACAAGAAAACTGGCTCTCCTTACTGTCTACGATTTGAACCATTCCTGTGACACTATTTATAGATTCCGATGCTTCTTTTCAGGTTTACTGTATCCCTCTGACTTTCTTATTGACGATGAAACTCAGAAAGTGCATCGGAATTAAATACAAAAGGCACAATGCCGACTTAATTATAAGAAAACTGACACTTCTTACTGTTTATGCTTTGAACCATTCCTGTGACATTAGTTATAGATTCCGATGCTTCACTTCAGGTTTACTGTATCCCTCTGACCTTCTTATTGACGATGAAACACAGGAATTGCATCGGAATTAAATACAAAAGGCACAATGACGACTCAAGTACAAGAAGATTGGCTCTTCTTACAGTCTATGTTTTGAACCTATCCTGTGACACTAGTTATAGATTCCGATACTTCACTTCAGGTTTACTGTATCCCTTGGACAATGTTATTGACGGTGAAACACAGAAATTGCATCGGAATTAAATACAAAAGGTACAATGCCGACTTAAGTACAAGAAGACTGACTCTTCCTACTGTCTAAGTTTGAACCATTCCTGTGACACTAGTTATAGATTCCGATGCTTCACCTCAGGTTTACTGTACCCCTTGGACCTTCCTATTGACGATGAAACACAGAAATTGCATCGGAATGAAATACAAAAGGCACAATGCCGACTTAAGTACAAGAAGACTGACTCTTCCTACTGTCTAAGTTTTGAACCATTCCTCTGACACTAGTTATAGATTCGGATGATTCACTTCAGGTTTACCTTATCCCTTGGACCTTCTTATTGACGATGAAACTCAGAAAATGCATCGGAATTAAATACAAAAGGCACAATGCCGACTCAAGTACATGAAGACCGACACTTCTTACTACCGGTGCTTTGACCCATTCCTGTGACACTAGTTATAGATTTACATGCTTCCCTCCAGGTTTACTGTGTCCCTTGGACCTTCTTATTGACGATGAAACACAGAAATTGCATCGGAATTAAATACAAAAGGCACAATTCCGACTTAAGTACATGAAGACCGATACTTCTCACTGACTATGTTTTGAACCATTCCTGTAGCACTAGTTATAGATTCCGATGCTTCACTTCAGGTTTACTGTATCCCTTGGACCTTCTTATTGACGATGAAACACAGAAATTGCATCGGAATTATATACAAAAGGCACAATGCAGACTTAAGGAGAAGAAGACTGACTCTTCCTACTGACCATTCCTGCGACACTAGTTATAGATTCCGATTCTTCCCTTCAGGTTTACTGTGTCCCTCGGACCTACTTATTGACGATGAAACACAAAAATTGCATCGGTATTAAATACAAAGAGCACAATGCCGACTTAAGTACAAGAGAACTGACTCTTCTTACTGTCTATGTTTTGAACCATTCCTCTGACACTAGTTATAGATTCGGATGATTCACTTCAGGTTTACTGTATCCCTTGGACCTTCTTATTGACGATTAAACTCAGAAATTGCATCGGAATTAAATACAAAAGGCACAATTCCGACTCATGTAAATGAAGACCGACACTTCTTACTGACCATATTTTGACCCATTCCAGTGACACTAGTTATAGATTTCCATGCTTCACTCCAAGTTTACTGTGTCCCTTGGACCTTCTTATTGACGATGAAACACAGAAATTGCATCGGAATTAAATACAAAAGGCACAATTCCGACTTAAGTACATGAAGACCGATACTTCTCACTGACTATGTTTTGGACCATTCCTGTAACACTAGTTACAGATTCCGATGCTTCACTTCAGGTTTACTGTATCCCTTGGACCTTCTTATTGACGATGAAACACAGAAATTGCATCGGAATTATGTACAAAAGGCACAATGCAGACTTAAGGACAAGAAGACTGAGTCTTCCTACTGACCATTCCTGCGACACTAGTTATAGATTCCGGTTCTTCACTTCAGGTTTACTGTATCCCTTGGACCTTCCTATTGACGATGAAACACAGAAATTGCATCGGAATTAAATACAAATGGCACAATGCCAACTTAAGTACAAGAAGACTGACTCTTCCTACTGACCATTCCTGTGACACCAGTTATAGATTCCGTTGCTTCACTTCAGGTTTACTGTATCCCTTGGACCTTCTTATTGACGATAAAACACAGAAATTGCATCGGAATTAAATACAAAAGGCACAATGCCGACGTAAGTACATGAAGAAGGACACTTCTTACTGACTATGTCTTGAACCATTCCTGTAACACTAGTTATGGATTCCGATGCTTCACTTCACGTTTACTGTATCCCTTGGACCTTCTTATTGACGATGAAACACAGAAACTGCATCGGAATTAAATACAAAAGGCACAATGCCGACTTAAGTACATGAAGACCGACACTTCTTACTGACTATGTTTTGAACCATTCCTGTAACACTAGTTATAGATTCCGATGCTTCACTTCAGGTTTACTGTATACCTTGGACCTTCTTACTGACGATGAAACACAGAAATTGCATCGAAATTAAATACAAAGGGCACAATGCCGACTTAAGTGCAAGAAGACTGACTCTTCCTACTGATCATTCCTGTGACACTAGTTATAGATTCCGATGCTTCACTTCAGGTTTACTGCATCCCTTGGACCTTCTTATTGACAATGAAACACAGAAATTGCATCGAAATTAAATACAAAAGGCACAATGCCGACTTAAGGACAAGAAGACTGACTCTTCCTACTGACCATTCCTTTGACAGCAGTTATAGATTCCGATGCTTCACTCCAGGTTTACTGTATCTTTTGGACCTTCTTATTGACGATGAAACAGAGAAATTGCATCGGAATTAAATACAAAAGACACAATGCCGACTTAAGTACATGAAGACCGACATTTCTTACTGATTATGTTTTGAACCATTCCTGTGACACTAGTTATGTATTCCGATGCCTCACTTCAGGTTTACTGTCTCCCTTGGACCTTCTTATTGACGATGAAACTCAGAAATTGCATCGGAATTAAATACAAAAGGCACAATCCCGACTTATGGACAAGAAGACTGACTGTTCTTACTGTCTATGTTTTGAACCATTCCTGTGACACTAGTTATAGATTCCGATTCTTCACTTCAGGTTTACTGTGTCCCTCGGACCTAATTGTTGACGATGAAACACAAACATTGCATCGGTATTAAATACAAAGAGCACAATGCCGACTTAAGTACAAGAGAACTGACTCTTCTTACTGTCTATGTTTTGAACCATTCCTGTGACAGTAGTTATAGATTACGATGCTTCACTTCTGGTCTACTGTATCCCTCTGACTTTCTCATTGACGATGAAACACAGAAATTGCATCGGTATTAAATACGAAAAGCACAATGCCGACGTAAGTACAAGAAAACTGGCTCTCCTTACTGTCTATGATTTGAACCATTCCTGTGACACTATTTATAGATTCCGATGCTTCTTTTCAGGTTTACTGTATCCCTCTGACTTTCTTATTGACGATGAAACACAGAAAGTGCATCGGAATTAAATACAAAAGGCACAATGCCGACTTAATTATAAGAAAACTGACACTTCTTACTGTTTATGCTTTGAACCATTCCTGTGACATTAGTTATAGATTCCGATGCTTCACTTGAGGTTTACTGTATCCCTCTGACCTTCTTATTGACGATGAAACACAGGAATTGCTTCGGAATTAAATACAAAAGCCACAATGACGACTCAAGTACAAGGAGATTGGCTCTTCTTACAGTCTATGTTTTGAACCTTTCCTGTGACACTAGTTATAGATTCCGATACTTCACTTCAGGTTTACTGTATCCCTTGGACAATCTTATTGACGATGAAACACAGAAATTGCATCGGAATTAAATACAAAAGGTACAATGCCGACTTAAGTACAAGAAGACTGACTCTTCCTACTGTCTAAGTTTGAACCATTCCTGTGACACTAGTTATAGATTCCGATGCTTCACCTCAGGTTTACTGTACCCCTTGGACCTTCCTATTGACGATGAAACACAGAAATTGCATCGGAATGAAATACAAAAGGCACAATGCCGACTCAAGTACATGAAGACCGACACTTCTTACTGACCATGTTTTGACCCATTCCTGTGACACTAGTTATAGATTTCCATGTTTCCCTCCAGGTTTACTGTGTCCCTTGGACCTTCTTATTGACGATGAAACACAGAAATTGCATCGGAATTAAATACAAAAGGCACAATTCCGACTTAAGTACATGAAGACCGATACTTCTCACTGACTATGTTTTGAACCATTCCTGTAACACTAGTTATAGATTCCGATGCTTCACTTCAGGGTTACTGTATCCCTTGGACCTTCTTATTGACGATGAAACACAGAAATTGCATCGGAATTATATACAAAAGGCACAATGCAGACTTAAGGAGAAGAAGACTGACTCTTCCTACTGACCTTTCCTGCGACACTAGTTATAGATTCCGATTCTTCACTTCAGGTTTACTGTATCCCTTGGACCTTCCTATTGACGATGAAACACAGAAATTGCATCGGAATTAAATACAAATGGCACAATGCCAACTTAAGTACGAGAAGACTGACTCTTCCTACTGACCATTCCTGTGACACTAGTTATAGATTCCGATGCTTCACTTCAGGTTTACTGTATCCCTTGGACCTTCTTATTGACGATGAAACACAGAAATTGCATCGGAATTAAATACAAAAGGCACAATGCCGACTTAAGTACATGAAGAAGGACACTTCTTACTGACTATGTCTTGAACCATTCCTGTAACACTTGTTATGGATTCCGATGCTTCACTTCAGGTTTACTGTATCCCTTGGACCTTCTTATTGACGATGAAACACAGAAACTGCATCGGAATTAAATACAAAAGGCACAATGCCGACTTAAGTACATGAAGACCGACACTTCTTACTAACTATGTTTTTATCCATTCCTGTGACACTAGTTATTGATTTCCATGTTTCACTCCAGGTTTACTGTATCCCTTGGACCTACTTATTGACGATGAAACACAGAAATGGCATCGGAATTAAATACAAAAGGCACAATGCCGACTTAAGTACATGAAGACCGACACTTCTTACTGACTATGTTTTGAACCATTCCTGTAACACTAGTTATAGATTCCGATGCTTCACTTCAGGTTTACTGTATCCTTTGGACCTTCTTATTGACGATGAAACACAGAAATTGCATCGAAATTAAATACAAAAGGCACAATGCCGACTTAAGGGCAAGAAGACTGACTCTTCCTACTGATCATTCCTGTGACACTAGTTATAGATTCCGATGCTTCACTTCAGGTTTACTGCATCCCTTGGACCTTCTTATTGACGATGAAACACAGTAATTGCATCGGAATTAAATACAAAAGGCACAATGCCGACTTAAGTACATGAAGAACGACAATTCTTACTGACTATGTTTTGAACCATTCCTGTGACACTAGTTATAGATTCCGAAGCTTCACTTCGCGTTTACTGTATCCCTTGGACCTTCTTATTGACAATGAAACACAGAAATTGCATCGGAATTAAATACAAAAGGCAGAATGCCGACTTATGGACAAGCAGACTGACTGTTCTTACTGTCTATGTTTGAACCACTCCTGTGACACTAGATATAGATTCCGATGCTTCACTTCAGGTTTACTGTCTCCCTTGGACCTTCTTATTGACGATGAAACTCAGTAATTGTATCGGAATTAAATACAAAAGGCACAATGCCGACTTATGGACAAGAAGACTGACTGTTCTTACTGTCTATGTTTGAACCACTCCTGTGACACTAGATATAGATTCCGATGCTTCACTTCAGGTTTACTGTATCCCTCTGACATTCTTATTGACGATGAAACACAGAAATTGCATCGGAATTAAATAGAAAAGGCACAATGCCGACTTATGTACAAGAAAACTGACTCTTCTTACTGTCTATGTTTTGAACCATTCCTGTGACACTAGTTATAGATTCCGATTCTTCCCTTCAGGTTTACTGTGTCCCTCGTACCTACTTATTGACGATGAAACACAAAAATTGCATCGGTATTAAATACAAAGAGCACAATGCCGACTTAAGTACAAGAGAACTGACTCTTCTTACTGTCTATGTTTTGAACCATTCCTCTGACACTAGTTATAGATTCGGATGATTCGCTTCAGGTTTACTGTATCCCTTGGACCTTCTTATTGACGATTAAACTCAGAAATTGCATCGGAATTAAATACAAAAGGCACAATTCCGACTCATGTAAATGAAGACCGACACTTCTTACTGACCATATTTTGACCCATTCCAGTGACACTAGTTATAGATTTCCATGCTTCACTCCAGGTTTACTGTGTCCCTTGGACCTTCTTATTGACGATGAAACACAGAAATTGCATCGGAATTAAATACAAAAGGCACAATTCCGACTTAAGTACATGAAGACCGATACTTCTCACTGACTATGTTTTGGACCATTCCTGTAACACTAGTTATAGATTCCGATGCTTCACTTCAGGTTTACTGTATCCCTTGGACCTTCTTATTGACGATGAAACACAGAAATTGCATCGGAATTATATACAAAAGGCACAATGCAGACTTAAGGACAAGAAGACTGACTCTTCCTACTGACCATTCCTGCGACACTAGTTATAGATTCCGATTCTTCACTTCAGGTTTACTGTATCCCTTGGACCTTCCTATTGACGATGAAACACAGAAATTGCATCGGAATTAAATACAAATGGCACAGTGCCAACTTAAGTACCAGAAGACTGACTCTTCCTACTGACCATTCCTGTGACACTAGTTATAGATTCCGTTGCTTCACTTCAGGTTTACTGTATCCCTTGGACCTTCTTATTGACGATAAAACACAGAAATTGCATCGGAATTAAATACAAAAGGCACAATGCCGACGTAAGTACATGAAGAAGGACACTTCTTACTGACTATGTCTTGAACCATTCCTGTAACACTAGTTATGGATTCCGATGCTTCACTTCAGGTTTACTGTATCCCTTGGACCTTCTTATTGACGATGAAACACAGAAACTTCATCGGAATTAAATACAAAAGGCACAATGCCGACAAAAGTACATGAAGGCCGACACTTCTTACTAACTATGTTTTGATCCATTCCTGTGACACTAGTTATTGATTTCCATGTTTCACTCCAGGTTTACTGTATCCCTTGGACCTACTTATTGACGATGAAACACAGAAATTGCATCGAAATTAAATACAAAAGGCACAATGCCGACTTAAGGACAAGAAGACTGACTCTTCCTACTGACCATTCCTGTGACAGTAGTTATAGATTCCGATGCTTCACTCCAGGTTTACTGTATCCCTTGGACCTTCTTATTGACGATGAAACAGAGAAATTGCATCGGAATTAAATACAAAAGACACAATGCCGACTTAAGTACATGAAGACCGACACTTCTTACTGACTATGTTTTGAACCATTCCTGTGACACTAGTTATGTATTCCGATGCCTCACCTCAGGTTTACTGTCTCCCTTGGACCTTCTTATTGACGATGAAACTCAGAAATTGCATCGGAATTAAATACAAAAGGCACAATCCCGACTTATGGACAAGAAGACTGACTGTTCTTACTGTCTATGTTTTGAACCATTCCTGTGACACTAGTTATAGATTCCGATTCTTCACTTCAGGTTTACTGTGTCCCTCGGACCTAATTATTGACGATGAAACACAAACATTGCATCGGTATTAAATACAAAGAGCACAATGCCGACTTAAGTACAAGAGAACTGACTCTTCTTACTGTCTATGTTTTGAACCATTCCTGTGACAGTAGTTATAGATTACGATGCTTCACTTCTGGTCTACTGTATCCCTCTGACTTTCTCATTGACGACGAAACACAGAAATTGCATCGGTATTAAATACGAAAAGCACAATGCCGACGTAAGTACAAGAAAACTGGCTCTCCTTACTGTCTGTGATTTGAACCATTCCTGTGACACTATTTATAGATTCCGATGCTTCTTTTCAGGTTTACTGTATCCCTCTGACTTTCTTATTGACGATGAAACACAGAGAGTGCATCGGAATTAAATACAAAAGGCACAATGCCGACTTAATTATAAGAAAACTGACACTTCTTACTGTTTATGTTTTGAACCATTCCTGTGACATTAGTTATAGATTCCGATGATTCACTTCAGGTTTACTGCATCCCTCTGACCTACTTATTGACGATGAAACACAGGAATTGCATCGGAATTAAATACAAAAGGCACAATGACGACTCAAGTACAAGGAGATTGGCTCTTCTTACAGTCTATGTTTTGAACCTTTCCTGTGACACTAGTTATAGATTCCGATACTTCACTTCAGGTTTACTGTATCCCTTGGACAATCTTATTGACGATGAAACACAGAAATTGCATCGGAATTAAATACAAAAGGTACAATGCCGACTTAAGTACAAGAAGACTGACTCTTCCTACTGTCTAAGTTTGAACCATTCCTGTGACACTAGTTATAGATTCCGATGCTTCACCTCAGGTTTACTGTATCCCTTGGACCTTCTTATTGACGATGAAACACAGAAATTTGCATCGGAATTAAATACAAAAGGCACAATGCCTCCTTAAGTACAAGAAACCGACTCTTCCTACTATCTTAGTTTTGAACCATACCTGTGACACTAGTTATAGATTCCGATGCTTCACTTCAGGTTTACTCTATCCCTTGGACCTTCTAATTGACGATGAAACACAGAAATTGCTCGGAATTAAATGCAAAAGGCACAATGCCGACTTAAGGGCAAGAAGACTGACTCTTCCTACTGACCATTCCTGTGACACTAGTTATAGATTCCGATGCTTCACTTCAGGTTTACTGTATCCCTTGGACCTTCTCATTGACGATGAAACTCAGAAATTGCATCGGAATTAAATACAAAAAGCACAATGCCGACTTAAGTACATGATAAACGACACTTCTTACTGACTATGTTTTGAACCAATCCTGTGACACTACTTATAGACTCCGATGCTTCACTACAGGTTTTCTGTATCCTTGGACCTTCTTCTTCACGATGAAACACAGAAATTGCATCGGAATTAAATACAAAAGGCATAATGCCGACTTAAGTACACGAAGACCGACACTTCTTACTGACTATGCTTTGAGCCATTCCTGAGACACTAGTTATAGATTCCGATGCATCACTCCAGGTTTACTGTATCCCTTGGACCTTCTTATTGACGATGAAACACAGAAATTGCATCGGAATTAAACACAAAAGTCACAATGCCGACTTAAGTACATGAAGACCGACACTTCTTACTGACTATGTTTTGAACCATTCCTGTAACACTAGTTATACATTCCGATGCTTCACTTCAGGTTTACTGTATCCCTTGGACCTTCTTATTGACGATGAAACACAGAAATTGCATCGGAATTAAATGCAAAAGGCACAATGCCGACGTAAGTACATGAAGACCGACACTTCTTATTGACTATGATTTGAACTATTCCTGTGCCACTAGTTACAGATTCCGATGCTTCACTAGAGGTTTACTGTATCCCTTGGACCTTCTTATTGACGATGAAACACAGAAATTGCATCGGAAGTAAATACAAAAGGCACAATGCCGACTTAAGTACATGAAGACCGACACTTCTTACTGACTATGTTTTGAACCATTCCTGTAACACTAGTTATAGATTCCGGTGCTTCACTTTAGGTTTACTGTATCCCTTGGACCTTCTTATTGACGATTAAACACAGAATTTGCATGGGAATTAAATACAAAAGGCACTATGCCGACCTAAGGACAAGAAGAATGACTCTTCCTACTGACCACTCCAGTGACACTAGTTATAGGTTCCGATGCTTCACTTCATTTTTACTGTATCCCTTGGACCTTCTTATTGACGATGAAACACAGAAATTGCATCGGAATTAAATACAAAAGCACAATGCCGACTTAAGGACAAGAAGACTGAATCTTCCTACTGACTATGTTTTGAACCAGTCCTGTGACACTAGTTATAGATTCCGATGCTTCACTCCAGGTTTACTGTGTCCCTTGCACCTTCTTATTGACGATGAAACACAGAAATTGCATCGGAATTAAACACAAAAGGCACAATGCCGACTTAAGTACATGAAGACCGACACTTCTTACTGACTATGTTTTGAACCATTCCTGCAACACTAGTTATGGATTCCGATGCTTCACTTCAGGTTTACTGTATCCCTTGGACCTTCTTATTGACGATGAAACACAGAAATTGCATCGGAATTAAATACAAGAGGCACAATGCCGACATAAGGACAAGAACACTGACTCTTCCTACTGAACATTCCTGTGACACTAGTTACAGATTCCGATGCTTCACTCCAGGTTTACTGTATCCCTTGGACCTTCTTAATGACGATGAAACACAGAAATTGCATCGGAATTAAATACAAAAGGCACAATGCCGACTTAAGGACAAGAAGACTGACTCTTAATAATGCCTAAGTTTTGAACCATTCCTGTGACACTAGTTATAGATTCCGATGCTTCACTTCAGGTTTACTGTTTCCCTTGGACCTTCTTATTGACGATGAAACACAGAAATTGCATCGGAAATAAATACAAAAGGCACAATGCCGACTTAAGTACATGAAGACCGACACGTCCTTCTGACTATGCTTTGAAAAATTCCTGTGACACTAGTTATAGATTCCGATGCTTCACTTCAGGTTTACTGTATCCCTTGGACCACCTTATTGACGATGAAACACAGAAATTGCATCGGAATTAAATACAAAAGGCACAATGCCGACTTAAGGACAAGAAGAATGACTCTTCCTACTGACCATTCCTGTGACACTAGTTATAGATTCCGATTCTTCACACCAGGTTTACTGTATCCCTTGGACCTTCTTATTGACGATGAAACACAGAAATTGCATCGGAATTAAATACAAAAGGCACAATGCCGACTTGAGGGCAAGAAGACTGACTCTTCCTACTGACCATTCCTGTGACACTAGTTATAGATTCCGATGCTTCACTTCAGGTTTACTGTATCCCTTTGACCTTCTTAATGACGATGAAACACAGAAATTGCATCGGAATTAAATACAAAAGGCACAATGCCGACTTAAGGACAAGAAGACTGATTCTTCCTACTTTCCATTCCTGTGACACTAGTTATAGATTCCTATGCTTCACTTCAGGTTTACTGTGTACCTAGGACCTTCTTATTGACGATGAAACACAGAAATTGCATCGGAATTAAATACAAAAGGCACAATGCCGACTTCAGTACATGAAGAAGGACACTTCTGACTGACTATGTTTTGAACCATTCCTGTGACACTAGTTATAGATTCCGATGCTTCACTTCAGGATTACTGTATCCCTTGGACCTTCTTATTGACGATGAAACACAGAAATTGCATCGGAATTAAATACAAAAGGCACAATGCCGACTTAAGTACATGAAGATTGACACTTCTTACTGACTATGTTTTGACCCATTCCTGTGACGCTAGTTATAGATTTCCATGCTTCACTCCAGGTTTACCGTATCCCTTTGACCTACTTATTGACGATGAAACACAGAAATTGCATCGGAATTAAATACAAAAGGCACAATGCCGACTTAAGTACATGAAGACCAACACTTCTTACTGACCATGTTTTGAACCATTCCTGCAACACTAGTTATGGATTCCGATGCTTCACTTCAGGTTTACTGTATCCCTTGGACCTTCTTATTAACGATGAAGCACAGAAAATGCATCGGAATTAAATACAAAAGGCACAATACCGATTTAGGGACAAGAAGGCTGACACTTCCTACTGACCATTCCTGTGACACTAGTTATAGATTCCGATGCTTCACTTCAGGTTTATTGTATCCCTTAAACCTCCTTATTGACGATGAAACACAGAAATTGCATCGGAATTAAATACAAAAGGCACAATGCCGATTTAAGGACAAGAACACTGACTCTTCCTACTGACCATTCTTGTGACACCAGTTATAGAATCCTATCTTTCACTTCAGGTTTACTGTATCCCTTGGACCTTCTTATTGACGATGAAACACAGAAATTGCATCGGAATTAAATACAAAAGGCACAATGCCGACTTAAGTACATGAAGACCGACACTTCTTACTGACTATGTTTTGAACCATTCCTGTGACACTGGTTATAGATTTCGATGCTTCACTTCAGGTTTACTGTATAACTTGGACTTTCTTATTGACGATGAGACACAGAAATTGCATCGGTATTAAATACAAAAGGCACAATGCCGACTTAAGTACATGAAGACAGACATTTCCTTCTGAAAATGTTTTGAACCATTCCTGTGACACTAGTTATAGATTCCGATGCTTCACTTCAGGTTTACTGTATCCTTTCGACCTTCTTATTGACGATGAAACACAGAAATTGCATCGGAATTAAATACAAAAGGCACAATGCCGACTTGAGGACAAGAACACTGACTCTTCCTACTGACCATTCCTGTGACACTAGTTATAGATTCCGATGCTTCACTCCAGGTTTACTGTATCCCTTGGACCTTCTTATTGACGATGAAACACAGAAATTGCATCGGAATTAAATACCAAAGGCACAATGCCGACTTAAGTACATGAAGACCGACACTTCTTACTGACTATGTTTTGAACCATTCCTGCAACACTAGTTATGGATTTCGATGCTTCACTTCTGGTTTACTGTATCCCTTAGACCTTCTTATTGACGATGAAACACAGAAAATGCATCGGAATTAAATACAAAAGGCACAATACCGACTTAGGGACAAGAAGACTGACTCTTCCTACTGCCATTCCTGTGACACTAGTTATAGATTCCGATGCTTCACTCCAGGTTCACTGTATCCCTTGGACCTTCTTATTGACGATGAAACACAGAAATTGCATCGGAATTAAATACAAAAGGCACAATGCCGCCTTAAGAACAAGAAGACCGACTCTTCCAACTGACCATTCCTGTGACACTAGTTATAGATTCCGATGCTTCACTTCAGGTTTACTGTATAACTTGTCCTTCTTATTGACGATGAAACACAGAAATTGCATCGGAATTAAATACAAAAGGCACAATGCCGACTTAAGTACATGAAGACCGACACTTCCTTCTGACTATGATTTGAAAAATACCTGTGACACTAGTTATAGATTCCGATGCTTCACTTCAGTTTTACTGTATCCCTTGGACCTTCTTATTGACGATGAAACACAGAAATTGCATCGGAATTAAATACAAAAGGCACAATGCCGACTTAAGGACAAGAAGAATGACTCTTCCTACTGACCATTCCTGTGACACTAGTTATAGATTCCGATGCTTCACTCCAGGTTCACTGTATCCCTTGGACCTTCTTATTGACGATGAAACACAGAAATTGCATCTGAATTAAATACAAAAGCACAATGCCGACTTAAGGACAAGAACACTTTCTTCCTACTGACCAATCCTGTAACACTAGTTATAGATTCCGATGCTTCACTCCAGGTTTACTGTATCCCTTGGACCTTCTTATTGACGATGAAAGACAGAAATTGCATCGGAATTGAATACAAAAGGCACAATGCCGACTTAAGTACATGAAGACCGACACTTCTTACTGACTATGTTTTGACCCATTCCAGTGACACTAGTTATAGATTTCCATGCTTCACTCCAGGTTTACTGTATCTCTTGGACCTTCTTATTGACGATGAAACACACAAATGGCATCGGAATTAAATACACAAGGCACAATGCCGACATAAGTACATGAAGACCGACACTTCTTACTGACTATGTTTTGAACCATTACTGTAACACTAGTTATAGATTCCGATGCTTCACTTCAGGTTCACTGTATCCCTTGGACCTTCTTATTGACGATGAAAGACAGAAATTGCATCGGAATTAAATACAAAAAGCACAATGCCGACGTAAGGGCAAGAAGACTGGCTCTTCCTACTTTCCATTCCTGTGACAGTAGTTATAGATTCCTATGCTTCACTTCAGGTTTACTGTATCTCTAGGACCTTCTTATTGACGACGAAACACAGAAATTGCATCGGAATTAAATACAACGGGCACAATGCCGACTTAAGTACATGAGGACCGACACTTCTTACTGACTATGTTTTGAACCATTCCTGTAACACTAGTTATAGATTCCGATGCTTCACTTCAGGTTTACTGTATCCTTTGGACCTTCTTATTGACGATGAAACACAGAAATTGCATCGGAATTAAATACAAAAGGCACAATGCCGACTTGAGGACAAGAAGAATGACTCTTCCTACTGACCATTCCTGTGACACTAGTTATAGATTCCGATGCTTCACTTCAGGTTTATTGTATCCCTTGGACCTTCTTATTGACGATGAAACACAGAAATTGCATCTGAATTAAATACAAAAGCACAATGCCGACTTAAGGACAAGAACACTGACTCTTCCTACTGACCATTCCTGTGACACTAGTTATAGATTCCGATGCTTCACTCCAGGTTTACTGTATCCCTTGGACCTTCTTATTGACGATAAAACACAGAAATTGCATCGGAATTAAATACAAAAGGCACAATGCCGACTTAAGTACATGAAGACCGACACTTCTTACTGACTATGTTTTGAACCATTCCTGCAACACTAGTTATGGATTTCGATGCTTCACTTCAGGTTTACTGTATCCCTTAGACCTTCTTATTGACGATGAAACACAGAAAATGCATCGGAATTAAATACAAAAGGCACAATACCGACTTAGGGACAAGAAGACTGACTCTTCCTACTGACCATTCCTGTGACACTAGTTGTAGATTCCGATGCTTCACTCCAGGTTTACTGTATCCCTTGGACCTTCTTATTGACGATGAAACACAGAAATTGCATCGGAATTAAATACAAAAGGCACAATGCCGCCTTAAGAACAAGAAGACCGACTCTTCCAACTGACCATTCCTGTGACACTAGTTATAGATTCCGATGCTTCACTTCAGGTTTACTGTATAACTTGGACCTTCGTATTGACGATGAAACACAGAAATTGCATCGGAATTAAATACAAAAGGCACAATGCCGACTTAAGTACATGAAGACCGACACTTCCTTCTGACTATGATTTGAAAAATTCCTGTGACACTAGTTATAGATTCCGATGCTTCACTTCAGGTTTACTGTATCCCTTGGACCTTCTTATTGACGATGAAACACAGAAATTGCATCGGAATTAAATACAAAAGGCACAATGCCGACTTAAGGACAAGAAGAATGACTCTTCCTACTGACCATTCCTGTGACACTAGTTATAGATTCCGATGCTTCACTTCAGGTTTACTGTATCCCTTGGAGCTTCTTATTGACGATGAAACACAGAAATTGCATCTGAATTAAATACAAAAGCACAATGCCGACTTAAGGACAAGAACACTGACTCTTCCTACTGACCATTCCTGTAACACTAGTTATAGATTCCGATGCTTCACTTCAGGTTTACTGTATCCCTTGGACCTTCTTATTGACGATGAAAGACAGAAATTGCATCGGAATTAAATACAAAAAGCACAATGCCGACGTAAGGGCAAGAAGACTGGCTCTTCCTACTTTCCATTCCTGTGACAGTAGTTATAGATTCCTATGCTTCACTTCAGGTTTACTGTATCTCTAGGACCTTCTTGTTGACGACGAAACACAGAAATTGCATCGGAATTAAATACAAAGGGCACAATGCCGACTTAAGTACATGAGGACCGACACTTCTTACTGACTATGTTTTGAACCATTCCTGTAACACTAGTTATAGATTCCGATGCTTCACTTCAGGTTTACTGTATCCCTTGGACCTTCTTATTGACGATGAAACACAGAAATTGTATCGGAATTAAATACAAAAGGCACAATGCCGACTTAAGGACAAGAAGACTGACTCTTCCTACTGTCTAAGATTTGAACCATTCCTCTGACACTAGTTATAGATTCCGATGCTTCACTTCAGGTTTACTGTATCCCTTGGACCTTCTTATTGACGATAAAACACAGAAATTGCATTGGAATTAAATACAAAAGGCACAATGCTGACTTAAGTACATGAAGACCGACACATCCTACTGACTATGATTTGAACCATTCTTGTGCCACTAGTTATAGATTCCGATGCTTCACATCAGGTTTACTGTATTCCTTGGACCTTCTTATTGACGATGAAGCAGAGAAATTGCATCGGAATTAAATACAAATGGCTCAATGCCAACTTAAGTACAAGAAGACTGACTCTTCCTACTGACCATTCCTGTGACACTAGTTATAGATTCCGATGCTGCACTTCAGGTTTACTGTATCCCTTGGACCTTCTTATTGACGATGAAACATAGAAATTGCATCGGAATTAAATACAAAAGGCACAATGCCGACTTAAGTACATGAAGAAGGACACTTCTTACTGACTATGTTTTGAACCACTCCTGTGACACTAGTTATAGATTCCGATGCTTCACTTCAGGTTTACTGTATCCCTTGGACCTACTTATTGACGATGAAGCACAGAAATTGCATCTGAATTAAATACAAAAGGCACAATGTCGACTGATGTGCATGAAGACCGACACTTCTTACTGACTATGTTTTGACCCATTCCTGTGACACTAGTTATAGATTTCCATGCTTCACTCCAGGTTTACTGTATCCCTTGGACCTTCTTATTGTCGATGAAACAAAGAAATTGCATCGAAATTAAATACAAAAGGCACAATGGCGACTTAAGAGCAAGAAGACTGACTCTTCCTACTGATCATTCCTGTGACACTAGTTATAGATTCCGATGCTTCACTTCAGGTTTACTGTATCCCTTGGACCTTCTTATTGACGATGAAACACAGAAATTGCATCGGAATTAAATACAAAAGGCACAATGCCCACTTAAGTACAAGAAGACCGACACTTCTTACTGACTATGTTTTGAACCATTCCTGTGACACTAGTTATGGATTCCGATGCTTCACTCAAGGTTTACTGTATCCCTTGGACCTTCTTATTGACGATGAAACACAGAAATTGCATCGGACTTAAATACAAAAGGCACAATGCCGACTTAAGTACAAGAAGACTGACTCATCCTACTGACCATTCCTGTCACACTAGTTATAGATTCGGATTTTTTACACCAGGTTTACTGTATCCCTTGGACCTTCTTATTGACGACGAAACACAGAAATTGCATCGGAATTAAATACAAAAGACACAATGCCGACATAAGTACATGAAGACCGACACTTCTTACTGACTATGTTTTGTCATATTCCTGTGACACTAGTTATAGATTTCCATGCTTCACTCCAGGTTTACTGTATCCCTTGGACCTTCTTATTGACGATGAAACACAGAAATGGCATCGGAATTAAATACAAAATTCACAATGCAGACTACAGTACATGAAGATCGACACTTCTTACTGACTATGTTTTGACCCATTCCTGTGACACTAGTTATAGATTTCCATGCTTCACTACAGGTTTACTGTATCCCTTGGACCTTCTTATTGACGATGAAACACAGAAATGGCATCGGAATTAAATACAAAATTCACAATGCCGACTTAAGTACATGAAGAACGACACTTCTTACTGACTATGTTTTGAACCATTACTGTAACACTAGTTATAGAATCCGATGCTTCACTTCAGGTTTACTGTATCCCTTGGACCTTCTTATTGACGATGAAACACATAAATTGCATCGGAATTAAATACAAAAGGCACAATGCCGACTTAAGTACAAGAAGACTGACTCTTCCTACTGTCTAAGTTTTAAACCATTCCTCTGACACTAGTTACAGATTCCGATGCTTCACTTCAGGTTTACTGTATCCCTTGGACCTTCTTATTGACGATTAAACACAGATATTGCATCGGAATTAAATACAAAAGGCACAATGCCGACATAAGTACATGAAGACCGACACTTCTTACTGACTATGTTTTAACCCATTCCTGTGACACTAGTTATAGATTCCGATGCTTCACTTCAGGTTTACTGTATCCCTTGGACCTTCTTATTGACGATGAAACACAGAAATTGCATCGGAATTAAATACAAAAGGCACAATGCCCACTTAAGTACATGAAGACCGACACTTCTTACTGACTATGTTTTGAACCATTCCTGAGACACTAGTTATGGATTCCGATGCTTCACTCAAGGTTTACTGTATCCCTTGGACCTTCTTATTGACGATGAAACACAGAAATTGCATCGGACTTAAATACAAAAGGCACAATGCCGACTTAAGTACAAGAAGACTGACTCTTCCTACTGACCATTCCTGTGACACTAGTTATAGATTCGGATTTTTTACACCAGGTTTACTGTATCCCTTGGACCTTCTTATTGACGACGAAACACAGAAATTGCATCGGAATTAAATACAAAAGACACAATGCCGACTTAAGTACATGAAGACCGACACTTCCTACTGACTATGTTTTGACCCATTCCGGTGACACTAGTTATAGATTTCCATGCTTCACTCCAGGTTTACTGTATCCCTTGGACCTTCTTATTGACGATGAAACACAGAAATAGCATCGGAATTAAATACAAAATTCACAATGCCGACTTCAGTACATGAAGACCGACACTTCGTACTGACTATGTTTTGACCCATTCCTGTGACACTAGTTATAGATTTCCATGCTTCACTCCAGGTTTACTGTATCCCTTGGACCTTCTTATTGACGATGAAACACAGAAATGGCATCGGAATTAAATACAAAATTTACGAGGGTCAGTCAAAAAGTAATGCCTCCTATTTTTTTTTCTACGTTTAATTGTCAGGAAATTTAAATGCAATTACGTAGGTTGAAAACCACAACATTGAGGATCATTTTGTCATTTTTCAATGTAATCTCCGCCCATCTCTACAGTTTTGGTCCATCTTTGAACAAGGGCATGTATCCCAGCACGGTAAAAATCACAGCTCTGCTTCCTAAGCCATTGACGCACGGATGTTTTGACGGCCTCCTCATCTTCAAAATGAATCCCATGATGAGCTTCTTTTAGTGGCCCGAACAGATGGAAGTCTGAAGGTGCCAGGTCAGGGCTGTATGGGGGATGAGGCAAAACTTCCCATCAAATTTTGACAATCTCGTCAGAGGTGTGACGACTGGTGTGTGGTCTTGCATTGTCATGCAAAAGAAGAACATCTGCCATTGATTTTGTTGGGCGAACTCGCTGAAGACGTGCTTTAAGTTTGTTGAGGGTTGTGACGTATTGAACAGAATTTATTGTGGATCCCTGCTCCAAAAAATCAACCAGAATCACACCCTCTGTATCCCAGAAAACTGTTGCCATAACTTTCCCTGCCGATCGCACAGTTTTGAATTTTTTCTTCCTCGGCGAGCTTGTGTGACGCCACTCCATTGACTGCCTCTTTGATTCGGGTTCAAAAAAATGCACCCATGTTTCGTCCCCGGTCACAATTTTTTTCAGAAACTCATCTCCCTCCAAACGGAAGCGCTGCAAGTGTTGGGAGGCTATTGTTTTCCTTGCCTCGTTATTCTGATCGGTTAACATTCTTGGAACCCACCGTGCACAAACTTTTGAGTACCCCAATTGTTTAATAATCGTGATCACACTGCCTTTACTAAGAGAAATAATGCGACACACTTCATCTGCAGTCACCCGACGGTCACCACGAATGATGTCATCAACTTGCTGAATGTTATGTGGAGTCACTGCACTCACCGGCCTGCCGCTCCGCTTTTCGTCAGTCAACAGTGTTTGCCCTTCAGCTTCCTTACAACGACGAACCCATCGTCTAACAGTGCTGACATCCACTGTCACAACACCATACACCTTCTTCAGTCTTTCATGAATGCGTATGGGCGTTTCACCTTCTGCATTCAAGAATTCAATCACACAACGCTGTCTCAAACGAACATCGATGTCGGCCATCTTACAAACTTCTGCTGTGCTGCCACCTGTTGACACAGAAAGTTACTACTGCAGTGGATTGCAGAAGAAGGTTTGAGGAATGGCGCCAAATTCAAATTTTTCACTTAACTTAATTTCTTTAAGTAGAAAAAAAATGGGAGGCATTACTTTTTGACCGACCCTCGTACAATGCCGACTTAAGTACATGAGGAACGACACTTCTTACTGACCATTCCTGTGACACTAGTTATAGATTCCGATGCTTCACTCCAGGTTTACTGTATCCCTTGGACCTTCTTATTGTCGATGAAACACAGAAATTGCATCGGAATTAAATACAAAAGGCACAATGCCGACTTAAGTACATGAAGACCGACACTTCTTACTGACTATGTTTTGAACCATTTCTGCAACACTAGTTATGGATTTCGATGCTTCACTTCAGGTTTACTGTATCCCTTAGACCTTCTTATTGGCGATGAAACACAGAAAATGCATCGGAATTAAATACAAAAGGCACAATACCGACTTAGGGACAAGAAGACTGACTCTTCCTACTGACCATTCCTGTGACACTAGTTATAGATTCCGATGCTTCACTCCAGGTTTACTGTATCCCTTGGACCTTCGTATTGACGATGAAACACAGAAATTGCATCGGAATTAAATACAAAAGGCACAATGCCGCCTTAAGAACAAGAAGACTGACTCTTCCAACTGACCATTCCTGTGACACTAGTTATAGATTCCGATGCTTCACTTCAGGTTTACTGTATAACTTGGACCTTCTTATTGACGATGAAACACAGAATTTGCATCGGAATTAAATACAAAAGGCACAATGCCGACTTAAGTACATGAAGACCGACACTTCCTTCTGACTATGATTTGAAAAATTCCTGTGACACTAGTTATAGATTCCGATGCTTCACTTCAGGTTTACTGTATCCCTTGGACCTTCTTATTGACGATGAAACACAGAAATAGCATCGGAATTAAATACAAAAGGCACAATGCCGACTAAAGGACAAGAAGAATGACTCTTCCTACTGACCATTCCTGTGACACTAGTTATAGATTCCGATGCTTCACTTCAGTTTTACTGTATCCCTTGGACCTTCTTATTGACGATGAAACACAGAAATTGCATCTGAATTAAATACAAAAGCACAATGCCGACTTAAGGACAAGAACACTGACTCTTCCTACTGACCATTCCTGTAACACTAGTTATAGATTCCGATGCTTCACTCCAGGTTTACTGTATCCCTTGGACCTTCTTATTGACGATGAAACACAGAAATTGCATCGGAATTAAATACAAAACGCGCAATGCCGTGTTAAGTACAAGAAGACTGACTCTTCCAACTATCTAAGCTTTGAACCATTCCTGTGACACTAGTTATAGATTCCGATGCTTCACTCCAGGTTTACTGTATCCCTTGGACCTTCTTTTTGACGATGAAACACAGAAATTGCATCGGAATTAAATACAAAAGGCACAAAGCCGACTTAAGGACAAGAATACTGACTCTTCCTAATGTCTAAGTTTCGAACCATTCCTGTGACACTAGTAATAGATTCCGATTCTTCACTTCAGGTTTACTGTATCCCTTGGACCTTCTTATTGACGATGAAACACAGAAATTGCATCGGAATTAAATGCAAAAGGCACAATGCCGACTTAAGTATATGAAGATCGACACTTCTTACTGACTATGTTTTGAACCATTCCTGTAACACTAGTTATAGATTCCGATGCTTCACTTCAGGTTTACTGTATCCCTTGGACCTTCTTAATGGCGATGAAGCACAGAAATTCCATCGGAATTAAATACAAATGGCACAATGGCGACTTAAGTGCAAGAAGCCTGACTCTTCCTACTGACCATTCCTGTGACACTAGTTATAGTTTCCGATTCTTCACACCAGGTTTACTGTATCCCGTCGACCTACTTATTGACGATGACACACAGAAATTGCATCGGAATTAAATACAAAAGGCACAATGCCGACTTAAGTACAAGAAGACTGACTCTTTCTACTGTCTAGGTTTTGAACCATTCCTATGACACTAGATATAGATTCCGATGCTTCATTCAGGTTTACTGTATCCCTTGGACCTTCTTATAGACGATGAAACACAGAAATTGCATCGGAATTGAATACAAAAGGCACAATGCCGACTTAAGTACATGAAGACCGACACTCCTTACTGACTATGTTTTGAACCATTCCAGTGACACTAGTTATAGATTTCCATGCTTCACTCCAGGTTTACTGTATCCCTTGGACCTTCTTATTGACGATGAAACACACAAATGGCATCGGAATTAAATACACAAGGCACAATGCCGACATAAGTACATGAAGACCGACACTTCTTACTGACTATGTTTTGAACCATTCCTGTAACACTAGTTATAGATTCCGATGCTTCACTTCAGGTTTACTGTATCCCTTGGACCTTCTTATTGACGATGAAACACAGAAATTGCATCGGAATTAAATACAAAAGGCACAATGCCGACTTAAGGACAAGAAGACTGATTCTTCCTACTGTCTAAGTTTTGAACCATTCCTCTGACACTAGTTATAGATTCCGATGCTTCACTTCAGGTTTACTGTATCCCTTGGACCTTCTTATTGACGATAAAACACAGAAATTGCATCGGATTTAAATACAAAAGGCACAATGCTGACTTAAGTACATGAAGACCGACACTTCCTACTGACTATGTTTTGAACCATTCTTGTGCCACTAGTTATAGATTCCGATGCTTCACATCAGGTTTACTGTATTCCTTGGACCTTCTTATTGACGATGAAGCAGAGAAATTGCATCGGAATTAAATACAAATGGCTCAATGCCAACTTAAGTACAATAAGACTGACTCTTCCGACTGACCATTCCTCTGACACTAGTTATAGATTCCGATGCTGCACTTCAGGTTTACTGTATCCCTTGGACCTTCTTATTGACGATGAAACATAGAAATTGCATCGGAATTAAGTACAAAAGGCACAATGCCGACTTAAGTACATGAAGAAGGACACTTCTTACTGACTATGTTTTGAACCAATCCTGTGACACTAGTTATAGATTCCGATGCTTCACTTCAGGTTTACTGTATCCCTTGGACCTACTTATTGACGATGAAACACAGAAATTGCATCTGAATTAAATACAAAAGGCACAATGTCGACTGATGTACATGAAGACCGACACTTCTTACTGACTATGTTTTGACCCATTCCTGTGACACTAGTTATAGATTTCCATGCTTCACTCCAGGTTTACTGTATACCTTGGACCTACATATTGACGATGAAACTCAGAAATGGCATCAGAATTAAATACAAAAGGCACAATGCCGACTTAAGTACGTGAAGACCGTCACTTCTTACTGACTATGTTTTAAACCATTCCTGTAACACTAGTTATAGATTCCGATGCTTCACTTCAGGTTTACTGTATCCCTTGGACCTTCTTATTGTCGATGAAACAAAGAAATTGCATCGAAATTAAATACAAAAGGCACAATGGCGACTTAAGGGCAAGAAGACTGACTCTTCCTACTGATCATTCCTGTGACACTAGTTATAGATTCCGATGCTTCACTTCAGGTTTACAGTATCCCTTGGACCTTCTTATTGTCGATGAAACAAAGAAATTGCATCGAAATTAAATACAAAAGGCACAATGGCGACTTAAGGGCAAGAAGACTGACTCTTCCTACTGATCATTCCTGTGACACTAGTTATAGATTTCGATGCTTCACTTCAGGTTTACTGTATCCCTTGGACCTTCTTATTGACGATGAAACACAGAAATTGCATCGGAATTAAATACAAAAGGCACAATGCCCACTTAAGTACAAGAAGACCGACTCTTCTTACTGACTATGTTTTGAACCATTCCTGAGACACTAGTTATGGATTCCGATGCTTCACTCAAGGTTTACTGTATCCCTTGGACCTTCTTATTGACGATGAAACACAGAAATTGCATCGGACTTAAATACAAAAGGCACAATGCCGACTTAAGTACAAGAAGACTGACTCTTCCTACTGACCATTCCTGTGACACTAGTTATAGAATTCCATGCTTCACTCCAGGTTTACTGTATACCTTGGACCTACATATTGACGATGAAACACAGAAATGGCATCAGAATTAAATACAAAAGGCACAATGCCGACTTAAGTACGTGAAGACCGTCACTTCTTACTGACTATATTTTGAACCATTCCTGTAACACTAGTTATAGATTCCGATGCTTCACTTCAGGTGTACTGTATCCCTTGGACCCTCTTATTGACGATGAAACACAGAAATTGCATCGAAATTAAATACAAAAGGCACAATGCCGACTTAAGGGCAAGAAGACTGACTCTTCCTACTGATCATTCCTGTGACACTAGTTATAGATTCCGATGCTTCACTTCAGGTTTACTGTATCCCTTGGACCTTCTTATTGACGATGAAACACAGAAATTGCATCGGAATTAAATACAAAGGCACAATGCCGACTTAAGTACATGAAGACCGACACTTCCTACTGACTATGTTTTGAACCATTCCTGTGACACTAGTTATTGAATCCGATGCTTCACTTCAGGTTTACTGTATCCCTTGGACCTTCTTATGGACGATGAAACACAGAAATTGCATCGGAATTAAATACAAAAGGCACAATGCCCACTTAAGTACATGAAGACCGACACTTCTTACTGACTATGTTTTGTACCATTCCTGAGACACTAGTTATGGATTCCGATGCTTCACTCAAGGTTTACTGTATCCCTTGGACCTTCTTGTTGACGATGAAACACAGAAATTGCATCGGACTTAAATACAAAAGGCACAATGCCGACTTAAGTACAAGAAGACTGACTCTTCCTACTGACCATTCCTGTGACACTAGTTATAGATTCCGATTTTTTACACCAGGTTTACTGTATCCCTTGGACCTTCCTATTGACGACAAAACACAGAAATTGCATCGGAAATTAATACAAAAAGCACAATGCCGACTTAAGTACAAGATGACTGACTCTTCCTACTGTCTAAGTTTTGAACCATTCCTCTGACACTAGTTATAGATTCCGATGCTTCACTTCAGGTTTACTGTATCCCTTGGACCTTCTTATTGACGATTAAACACAGAAATTGCATCGGAATTAAATACAAAAGGCACAATGCCGACATAAGTACATGGAGACCGACACTTCTTACTGACTATGTTTTAACCCATTCCTGTGACACTAGTTATAGATTCCGATGCTTCACTTCAGGTTTACTGTATCTCTTGGACCTTCTTATTGACGATGAAACACAGAAATTTCATCGGAATTAAATACAAAAGGCACAATGCCGACTTAAGTACAAGAAGACTGACTCTTCCTACTGTACAAGTTTTCAACCATTCCTCTGAGACTAGTTATACATTCCGATGCTTCACTTCAGGTTTACTGTATCCCTTGGACCTTCTTATTGACAATGAAACACAGAAATTGCATCGGAATTAAATACAAAAGGCACAATGCCGACTTAAGTACATGAAGACCGACACTTCCTACTGACTATGTTTTGAACCATTCCTGTGACACTAGTTATAGATTCCGATGCTTCACTTCAGGTTTACTGTATCATTTGGACCTTCTTATTGACGATGAAACACAGAAATTGCATCGGAATTAAATACAAAAGGCACAATGCCCACTTAAGTACATGAAGACCGACACTTCTTACTGACTATGTTTTGAACCATTCCTGAGACACTAGTTATGGATTCCGATGCTTCACTCAAGGTTTACTGTATCCCTTGGACCTTCTTATTGACGATGATACACAGAAATTGCATCGGACTTAAATACAAAAGGCACAATGCCGACTTAAGGACAAGAAGACTGACTCTTCCTACTGACCATTCCTGTGACACTAGTTATAGATTCGGATTTTTTACACCAGGTTTACTGTATCCCTTGGTCCTTCTTATTGACGACGAAACACAGAAATTGCATCGGAATTAAATACAAAAGACACAATGCCGACTTAAGTACATGAAGACCGACACTTCTTACTGACTATGTTTTGACCCATTCCGGTGACACTAGTTATAGAATTCCATGCTTCACTCCAGGTTTACTGTATCCCTTGGACCTCTTATTGACGATGAAACACAGAAATGGCATCGGAATTAAATACAAAATATACAATGGCGACTTAAGTACATGAAGAACGACACTTCTTACTGACTATGTTTTGAACCATTACTGTAACACTTGTTATAGATTCCGATGCTTCACTTCAGGTTTACTGTATCCCTTGGACCTTCTTATTGACGATGAAACACACAAATTGCATCGGAATTAAATACAAAAGGCACAATGCCGACTTAAGGGCAAGAAGACTGACTCTTCCTACTGACCATTCCTGTGACACTAGTTATAGATTTCCATGCTTCACTCCAGGTTTACTGTATACCTTGGACCTACATATTGACGATGAAATACAGAAATGGCATCAGAATTAAATACAAAAGGCACAATGCCGACTTAAGTACGTGAAGAGCGTCACTTCTTACTGACTATGTTTTGAACCATTCCTGTAACACTAGTTATAGTTTCCGATGCTTCACTTCAGGTGTACTGTATCCCTTGGACCTTGTTATTGACGATGAAACACAGAAATTGCATCGGAATTAAATACAAAAGGCACAATGTCGACTTAAGTACATGAAGACCGACACTTCTTACTGACTATGTTTTGACCCATTCCGGTGACACTAGTTATAGATTTCCATGCTTCACTCCAGGTTTACTGTATCCCTTGGACCTTCTTGTTGACGATGAAACACAGAAATGGCATCGGAATTAAATACAAAATTCACAATGCCGACTTCAGTACATGAAGACCGACACTTCTTACTGACTATGTTTTGACCCATTCTTGTGACACTAGTTATAGATTTCCATGCTTCACTCCAGGTTTACTGTATCCCTTGGACCTTCTTATTGACGATGAAACACAGAAATGGCATCGGAATTAAATACAAAATTTACAATGGCGACTTAAGTACATGAAGAACGACACTTCTTACTGACTATGTTTTGAACCATTACTGTAACACTAGTTATAGATTCCGATGCATCACTTCAGGTTTACTGTATCCCTTGGACCTTCTTATTGACGATGAAACACACAAATTGCATCGGAATTAAATACAAAAGGCACAATGCCGACTTAAGGGCAAGAAGACTGACTCTTCCTACTGACCATTCCTGTGACACTAGTTATAGATTTCCATGCTTCACTCCAGGTTTACTGTATACCTTGGACCTACATATTGACGATGAAATACAGAAATGGCATCGGAATTAAATACAAAATTTACAATGGCGACTTAAGTACATGAAGAACGACACTTCTTACTGACTATGTTTTGAACCATTACTGTAACACTAGTTATAGATTCCGATGATTCACTTCAGGTTTACTGTATCCCTTGGACCTTCTTATTGACGATGAAACACAGAAATTGCATCGGACTTAAATACAAAAGGCACAATGCCGACTTAAGGACAAGAAGACTGACTCTTCCTACTGACCATTCCTGTGACACTAGTTATAGATTCCGATGCTTCACTTCAGGTTTACTGTATCCCTTGGACCTTCTTATTGGCGACGAAACACAGAAATTGCATCGGAATTAAATACAAAAGGCACAATGCCGACGTATGTATACGAAGACCGACACTTCTTACTGACTATGTTTTGAACCATTCCTGTGACACAAGTTATAGATTCCGATGCTTCACTTCAGGTTTACTGTATCCCTTGGACCTTCTTATTGACGATGAAACACATAAATTGCATCGGAATTAAATACAAAAGGGACAATGCCGACTTAAGGGCAAGAAGACTGACTCTTCCTACTGACCATTCCTGTGACATTAGTTATAGATTCCGATGCTTCACTTCAGGTTTACTGTATCTCTTGGACCTTCTTATTGACGATGAAACACAGAAATTTCATAGGAATTAAATACAAAAGGCACAATGCCGACTAAAGTACAAGAAGACTGACTCTTCCTACTGTCTAAGTTTTGAACCATTCCTCTGAGACTAGTTATAGATTCCGATGCTTCACTTCAGGTTTACTGTATCCCTTGGACCTTCTTATTGACGATGAAACACAGAAATTGCATCGGAGTTAAATACAAAAGGCACAATGCCGACTTAAGGACAAGAAGACTGACTCTTCCTACTGACCATTCCTGTGACACTAGTTATAGATTCCGATGCTTCACTTCATTTTTACTGTATCCCTTGGACATTCTTATTGACGAAGAAACACAGAAATTGCATCGGAATTAAATACAAAAGGCACAATGCGGACTTAAGGACAAGAAGACTGACTCTTCCCACTGACCATTCCTGTGACAGTAGTTATAGATTCCGATGCTTCACTCCAGGTTTACTGTATCCCTTGGACCTTCTTATTGACGATGAAACACAGAAATTGCATCGGAATTGAGTACAAAAGGCACAATGCCGACTTAAGTACATGAAGACCGACACTTCTTACTGACTATGCTTTTGAACCATTCCTGTGACACTAGTTATAGATTCTGAAGCTACACTTCACGTTTACTGTATCCCTTGGACCTTCTTATTGACGATGAAACACAGAAATTGCATCGGAATTAAATACAAAAGGCACAATGCCGACTTAAGTACATGAAGACGGACCCTTCTTATTGACTATGTTTTGAACCATTCCTGCAACACTAGTTATAGATTCCGATGCTTCACTTCAAGTTTACTGTATCTTTTGGACGTTCGTATTGACGATGAAACACAGAAATTGCATCGGAAATAAATACAAAAGGCACAATGCCGACTTAAGGACAAGAAGACTGACTCTTCCAACTGACCATTCCTGTGACAGTAGTTATAGATTCCGATGCTTCACTTCAGGTTTACTGTATCCCTTGGACCTTCTTATTGACGATGAAACACAGAAATTGCATCGGAATTAAATACAAAAGGCACAATGCCCACTTAAGTACATGAAGACCGACACATCTTACTGACTATGCTTTGAACCATTCCTGAGACACTAGTTATGGATTCCGATGCTTCACTCAAGGTTTACTGTATCCCTTGGACCTTCTTATTGACGATGAAACACAGAAATTGCATCGGTCTTAAATACAAAGGCACAATGCCGACTCAAGTACAGGAAGACTGACTCTTCCTACTGACCATTCCTGTGACACTAGTTATAGATTCGGTTTTTTTACACCAGGTTTACTGTATCCCTTGGACCTTCTTATTGACGACGAAACACAGAAATTGCATCGGAATTAAATACAAAAGACACAATGCCGACTTAAGTACATGAAGACCGACACTTCTTACTGACTATGTTTTGACCCATTCCTGTGACACTAGTTATAGATTTCCATGCTTCACTCCAGGTTTACTGTATCCCTTGGACCTTCGTATTGACGATGAAACACAGAAATTACATCGGAATTAAATACAAAATTCACAATGCCGACTTAAGTACATGAAGACCGACACTTCTTACTGACTATGTTTTGACCCATTCCTGTGACACTAGTTATAGATTTCCATGCTTCACTCCAGGTTTACTGTATCCCTTGGACCTTCTTATTGACGATGAAACACAGAAATGGCATCGGAATTAAATACAAAATTCACAATGCCGACTTAAGTACATGAAGACCGACACTTCTTACTGACTATGTTTTGACCCATTCCTGTGACACTAGTTATAGATTTCCATGCTTCACTCCAGGTTTACTATATCGCTTGGACCTTCTTATTGGCGATGAAACACAGAAATTGCATCGGAACTAAATACAAAAGGCACAATGCCGACGTATGTATATGAGGACCGACACTTCTTACTGACTATGTTTTGAACCATTCCTGTGACACTAGTTATAGATTCCGATGCTTCACTTCAGGTTTACTGTATCCCTTGGACCTTCTTATTGACGAAGAAACACAGAAATTGCATCGGAATTAAATACAAAAGGCACAATGCGGACTTAAGGACAAGAAGACTGACTCTTCCCACTGACCATTCCTGTGACAGTAGTTATAGATTCCGATGCTTCACTCCAGGTTTACTGTATCCCTTGGACCTTCTTATTGACGATGAAACACAGAAATTGCATCGGAATTAAGTACAAAAGGCACAATGCCGACTTAAGTACATGAAGACCGACACTTCTTACTGACTATGCTTTTGAACCATTCCTGTGACACTAGTTATAGATTCTGAAGCTACACTTCACGTTTACTGTATCCCTTGGACCTTCTTATTGACGATGAAACACAGAAATTGCATCGGAATTAAATACAAAAGGCACAATGCCGACTTAAGTACATGAAGACGGACCCTTCTTATTGACTATGTTTTGAACCATTCCTGCAACACTAGTTATAGATTCCGATGCTTCACTTCAAGTTTACTGTATCCCTTGGACGTTCGTATTGACGATGAAACACAGAAATTGCATCGGAAATAAATACAAAAGGCACAATGCCGACTTAAGGACAAGAAGACTGACTCTTCCAACTGACCATTCCTGTGACAGTAGTTATAGATTCCGATGCTTCACTTCAGGTTTACTGTATCCCTTGGACCTTCTTATTGACGATGAAACACAGAAATTGCATGGGAATTAAATACAAAAGGGACAATGCCCACTTAAGTACATGAAGACCGACACTTCTTACTGAATATGCTTTGAACCATTCCTGAGACACTAGTTATGGATTCCGATGCTTCACTCAAGGTTTACTGTATCCCTTGGACCTTCTTATTGACGATGAAACACAGAAATTGCATCGGTCTTAAATACAAAAGGCACAATGCCGACTCAAGTACAGGAAGACTGACTCTTCCTACTGACCATTCCTGTGACACTAGTTATAGATTCGGTTTTTTTACACCAGGTTCACTGTATCCCTTGGACCTTCTTATTGACGACGAAACACAGAAATTGCATCGGAATTAAATACAAAAGACACAATGCCGACTTAAGTACATGAAGACCGACACTTCTTACTGACTATGTTTTGACCCATTCCTGTGACACTAGTTATAGATTTCCATGCTTCACTCTAGGTTTACTGTATCCCTTGGACCTTCTTATTGACGATGAAACACAGAAATGGCATCGGAATTAAATACAAAATTCACAATGCCGACTTAAGTACATGAAGACCGACACTTCTTACTGACTATGTTTTGACCCATTCCTGTGACACTAGTTATAGATTTCCATGCTTCACTCCAGGTTTACTGTATCCCTTGGACCTTCTTATTGACGATGAAACACAGAAATGGCATCGGAATTAAATACAAAATTCACAATGCCGACTTAAGTACATGAAGACCGACACTTCTTACTGACTATGTTTTTACCCATTCTTGTGACACTAGTTATAGATTTCCATGCTTCACTCCAGGTTTACTATATCCCTTGGACCTTCTCATTGGCGATGAAACACAGAAATTGCATCGGAATTAAATACAAAAGGCACAATGCCGACGTATGTATATGAGGACCGACACTTCTTACTGACTATGTTTGAACCATTCCTGTGACACTAGTTATAGATTCCGATGCTTCACTTCAGGTTTACTGTATCCCTTGGACCTTCTTATTGACGATGAAACACAGCAATTGCATCGGAATTAAGTACAAAAGGCACAATGCCGACTTAAGTACATGAAGACCGACACTTCTTACTGACTATGCTTTTGAACCATTCCTGTGACACTAGTTATAGATTCCGAAGCTACACTTTACGTTTACCGTATCCCTTGGACCTTCTTATTGACGATGAAACACAGAAATTGCATCGGAATTAAATACAAAAGGCACAATGCCGACTTAAGTACATGAAGACCGTCACTTCTTACTGACTATGTTTTGAACCATTCCTGTAACACTAGTTACAGATTCCGATGCTTCACTTCAGGTTTACTGTATCCCTTGGACCTTCTTATTGACGATGAAACACAGAAATTGCATCGGAATTAAATACAAAAGGCACAATGCCGACTTAAGTACATGAAGAACGATACGTCTTACTGACTATGATTTGAACCATTCCTGTGACACTAGTTATAGATTACGATGCTTCACTTCAGGTTTACTGTATCCATTGGACCTTCTTATTGACGATGAAACACAGAAATTGCATGGGAATTAAATACAAAAGGCACAATGCCGACTTAAGTACATGAAGACCGACACTATATACTGACTATGTTTTGACCCATTCCTGTGACACTAGTTATAGATTTCCATGCTTCACTCCAGGTTTACTGTATACCTTGGACCTACATATTGACGACGAAACACAGAAATGGCATCAGAATTAAATACAAAAGGCACAATGCCGACTAAAGTACGTGAAGACCGTCACTTCTTACTGACTATGTTTCGAACCATTCCTGTAACACTAGTTATAGATTCCGATGCTTCACTTCAGGTTTACTGTATCCCTTGGACCTTCTTATTGACGATGAAACACAGAAATTGCATCGGAATTAAATACAAAAGGCACAATGCCGACTTAAGTACATGAAGAACGACACGTCTTACTGACTCTGATTTGAACCATTCCTGTGACACTAGTTATAGATTCCGATGCTTCACTTCAGGTTTACTGTATCCCTTGGACCTTCGTATTGACGATGAAACACAGAAATTGCATCGGAATTAAATACAAAAGGCACAATGCCGACTTAAGTACATGAAGACCGACACTAATTACTGACTATGTTTTGAACCATTCCTGAGACATTAGTTATGGATTCCGATGCTTCACTCAAGGTTTACTGTATCCCTTGGATCTTCTTATTGACGATGAAACACAGTAATGGCATCGGAATTAAATACAAAATTCACAATGCCGACTTAAGTACATGAAGACCGACACTTCTTACTGACTATGTTTTGACCCATTCCTGTGACACTAGTTATAGATTTCCATGCTTCACTCCAGGTTTACTGTATCACTTGGACCTTCTTATCGACGATGAAACACAGAAATGGCATCGGAATTAAATACAAAATTCACAATGCCGACTTAAGTACATGAAGAACGACACTTCTTACTGACTATGTTTTGAACCATTACTGTAACACTAGTTATAGATTCCGATGCTTCACTTCAGGTTTACTGTATCCCTTGGACCTTCTTACTGACGATGAAACACATAAATAGCATCGGAATTAAATACAAACGGCACAATGCCGACTTAAGGGCAAGAAGACTGACTCTTCCTACTGACCATTCCTGTGACACTAGTTATAGATTTCCATGCTTCACTCCATGTTTACTGTATACCTTGGACCTACATATTGACGATGATACACAGAAATGGCATCAGAATTAAATACAAAAGGCACAATGCCGACTTAAGTACGTGAAGACCGTCACCTCTTACTGACTATGTTTTGAACCATTCCTGTGACACTAGTTATGGATTCCGATGCTTCACTTCAAGTTTACTGTATTCCTTGGACGTTCTTATTGACGATGAAACACAGAAATTGCATCGGAATTAAAAACAAAAGGCACAATGCCGACTTAAGTACATGAAGACCGACAATTCTTATTGACTATGTTTTGAACCATTCCTGCAACACTAGTTATAGATTCCGATGCTTCACTTCAAGTTTACTGTATCCGTTGGACCTTCTTATTGACGATGAAACAGAGATATTGCATCGAAATTAAATACAATAGGCACAATGCCGACTTAAATACATGAAGACCGACACTACTTACTGACTATGTTTTGAACCATTCCTGAGACACTAGTTATGGATTCCGATGCTTCACTCAAGGTTTACTGTATCCCTTGGACCATCTTATTGACGATGAAACACAGAAATGGCATCGGAATTAAATACAAAATTCACAATGCCGACTTAAGTACATGAAGACCGACACTTCTTACTGACTATGTTTTGACCCATTCCTGTGACACTAGTTATAGATTTCCATGCTTCACTCCAGGTTTACTGTATCCCTTGGACCTTCTTATTGACGATGAAACACAGAAATGGCATCGGAATTAATTACAAAATTCACAATGCCGACTTAAGTACATGAAGAACGACACTTCTTACTGACTATGTTTTGAACCATTACTGTAACACTAGTTATAGATTCCGATGCTTCACTTCAGGTTTACTGTATCCCTTGGACCTACTTATTGACGATGAAACACATAAATTGCATCGGAATTAAATACAAAATGCACAATGCCGACTTAAGGGCAAGAAGACTGACTCTTCCTACTGACCATTCCTGTGACACTAGTTATAGATTTCCATGCTTCACTCCAGGGTTACTGTATACCTTGGACCTACATATTGACGATGAAACACAGAAATGGCATCAGAATTAAACACAAAAGGCACAATGCCGACTTAAGTACGTGAAGACCGTCACTTCTTACTGACTATGTTTTGAACCATTCCTGTAACACTAGTTATAGATTCCGATGCTTCACTTCAGGTTTATTGTATCCCTTGGACCTTCTTATTGACGATGAAACACAGAAATTGCATCGGAATTAAATACAAAAGGCACAATGCCCACTTAAGTACATGAAGACCGACACTTCTTACTGACTATGTTTTGAACCATTCCTGAGACACTAGTTGTGGATTCCGATGCTTCACTCAAGGTTTACTGTATCCCTTGGACCTTCTTATTGACGATGAAACACAGAATTTGCATCTGACTTAAATACAAAAGGCACAAAGCCGACTTAAGTACATGAAGAACGACACTTCTTACTGACTATGATTTGAACCATTCGTGTGACACTAGTTATAGATTCCGATGCTTCACTTCAGGTTTACTGTATCCCTTGGACCTTCTTATTGACGATGAAACACAGAAATTGCATCGGAATTAAATACAAAAGGCACAATGCCCACTTAAGTACATGAAGACCGACACTTCTTACTGACTATGTTTTGTACCATTCCTGAGACACTAGTTATGGATTCCGATGCTTCACTCAAGGTTTACTGTATCCCTTGGACCTTCTTATTGATGATGAAAAACAGAAATTGCATCGGACTTAAATACAAAAGGCACAATGCCGACTTAAGTACAAGAAGACTGACTCTTCCTACTGACCATTCCTGTGACACTAGTTATAGATTCCGATTTTTTACACCAGGTTTTCTGTATCCCTTGGACCTTCTTATTGACGATTAAACACAGAAATTTCATCGGAATTAAATACAAAAGGCACAATGCCGATTTAAGTACAAGAAGACTGACTCTTCCGACTGTCTAAGTTTTGAACCATTCCTCTGAGACTAGTTATAGATTCCGATGCTTCACTTCAGGTTTACTGTATCCCTTGGACCTTCTTATTGACGATGAAACACAGAAATTGCATCGGAATTAAATACAAAAGGCACAATGCCGACTTAAGTACATGAAGAACGACACGTCTTAATGACTATGATTTGAACCATTCCTGTGACACTAGTTATAGATTCCGATGCTTCACTTCAGGTTTACTGTATCCCTTGGACCTTCTTATTGACGATGAAACACAGAAATTGCATCGGAATTAAATACAAAAGGCACAATGCCGACTTAAGTACATGAAGACCGTCACTACTTACTGACTATGTTTTGAACCATTCCTGAGACACTAGTTATGGATTCCGATGCTTCACTCAAGGTTTACTGTATCCCTTGGACCTTCTTATTGACGATGAAACACAGAAATTGCATCGGAATTAAAAACAAAGGCACATTGCCGACTTTAGTACATGAAGACCGACACTTCTTACTGACTATGTTTTGAACCATTCCTGTGACACTAGTTATAGATTCCGATGCATCACTTCAGGTTTACTGTCTCCCTTGGACCTTCTTATCGACGATGAAACACAGAAATTGCATCGGAATTAAATACAAAAGGCACAATGCCGACTTAAGGACAAGAAGACTGACAGTACTTACTGTCTATGTTTTGAACCACTCCTGTGACACTAGATATAGATTCCGATGCTTCATTTCAGGTTTACTGTATCCCTCTGACATTCTTAATGACGATGAAACACAGAAATTGCATCGGAATTAAATAGGAAAGGCACAATGCCGACTTAAGTACATGAAGACCGACTCTTCCTACTATCTGAGTTTTGAACCATTCCTGTGTCACTAGTTATAGATTCTGATGCATCGCTTCTGGTGTACTGTATTCCTTGGACCTTCTTATTGACGATGAAACACAGAAATTGCATCGGAATTAAATACAAAATGCACAATGCCGACTTAAGTACAAGAAGACTGACTCTTCCTACTGTCTAAGTTTTGAACCATTCCTGTGACACTAGTTATAGATTCTGATGCTTCACTCAGGTTTACTGTATCCCTTGGACCTTCTTATTGACGATGAAACACAGAAATTGCATCCGAATTAAATTCAAAATGCACATTGCCGACTTAAGTACAAGAAGACTGACTCCTCCTAATGTCTAAGTTTTGAACCATTCCTGTGACACTAGTTATAGATTCCGATGCTTCACTTCAGGTTTACTGTATCGTTTGGACGTTCTTACTGACGATGAAACACAAAAATTGCATCGGAATTAAATACAAAAGGCTCAATGCCGACTTAAGTACATGAAGACCGACACTTCTTACTGACTATGTTTTGAACCATTCCTGTAACACTAGTTATAGATTCCGATGCTTCACTTCAGGTTTACTGTATCCCATGGACCTTCTTATTGACGATGAAACACAGAAATTGCATAGGAATTAAATACAAAAGGCACAATGCCGAGTTAAGGACAAGAAGACTGATTCTCCCTACTGACCATTTTTGTGACACTGGTTATAGATTCCGATTCTTCACACTAGGTTTACTGTATCCCTTGGACCTTCTTATTGACGATGAAACACAGAAATTGCATCGGAATTAAATACAAAATGCACAATGCCGACTTAAGTACAAGAAGACTGACACTTCCTACTGTCTAAGTTTTGAACCATTCCTGTGACACTAGTTATAGATTCCGATACTTCACTTCAGGTTTACCGTATCCCTTGGACCTTCTTATTGACGATGAAACACAGAAATTGCATCGGAATTTAATACAAAAGGCACAATGCGGACTTAAGTACAAGAAGACTGACTCTTCCTACTGTCTAAGTTTGAACCATTCCTGTGACACTAGTTATAGATTCCGATGCATCACTCCAGGTTTACTGTATCCCTTGGACCTTCTTATTGACGATGAAACACAGAAATTGCATCGGAATTAAACACAAAAGGCTCGATGCCGACTTAAGTACATGAAGACCGACACTTCTTATTGACTATGTTTTGAACCATTCCTGTAACACTAGTTATAGATTCCGATGCTTCACTTCAGGTTTACTGTATCCATTCGACGTTCTTATTGACGATGAAACACACAAATTGCATCGGAATTAAATACAAAAGGCTCGATGACGACTTAAGTACATGAAGACCGACACTTCTTACTGACTATGTTTTGAACCATTCCGGTGACACTAGTTATAGTTTCCGATGCTTCACTTCAGGTTTACTGTATCCCTTGGACTTTCTTACTGACGATGAATCAGAGAAATTGCATCGGAATTAAATTCAAAAGGCACAATGCCGGCTTAAGTACAAGAAGACTGACTCTTCCTACTGTCTAAGTTTTGATCCATTTCTCTGACACTAGTTGTAGATTCCGATGCTTCACTTCAGGTTTAATGTATCCCTTGGACCTTCTTATTGACGATGAAACACAGAAATTGCATCGGAATTAAATACAAAAGGCGCAATGCCGACTTAAGTACAAGAAGACTGACTCTTCCTACAGTCTATGTTTTGAACCATTCCTGTGACACTAGTTATAGATACCGATGCTTCACTTCAGGTTTACTGTATCCCTTGGACCTTCTTATTGACGATGAAACACAGAAATTGCATCGGAAATAAATACAAAAGGCACAATGACGACTTAAGTACATGAAGACCGACACTTCTTACTGACTATGATTTGAACCATTCCTGTGACACTAGTTATAGATTCCGATGCTTCACTCCAGGTTCGCTGCATCCGTTGTACCTTCTTATTGACGATGAAACACAGAAATTGCATCGGAATTAAATACAAAAGGCACAATGCCGGCTTAAGGACAAGAAGACTGACTCTTCCTACTGACCATTCCTGTGCCACTAGTTATAGATTCCGATTCTTCACACCAGGTTTACTGTATCACTTGGACCTTGTTATTGACGATGAAATACAGAAATTGCATCGGAACTAAATACAAAAGGCACAATTCCGACTTAAGTACAAGATAACTGACTTTTCCTACCGTCTAAGATTTGAACCATTCCTCTGACACTAGTTATAGATTCCGATGCTTCACTCCAGTTTTACTGTATCCCTTGGACCTTCTTATTGACGATGAAACACAGAAATTGCATCGGAATTATATACAAAAGGCACAATGCCGACTTAAGTACACGAAGACCGACTCTTCTTACTGACTATGTTTTGAACCATTCCTGTGACACTAGTTATAGATTCCGATGCATCACTTCAGGTTTACTGTCTCCCTTGGACCTTCTTATCGACGATGAAACACAGAAATTGCATCGGAATTAAATACAAAAGGCACAATGCCGACTTAAGGACAAGAAGACTGACAGTTCTTACTGTCTATGTTTTGAACCATTCCTGTAACACTAGTTATAGATTCCGATGCTTCACTTCAGGTTTACTGTATCCCATGGACCTTCTTATTGACGATGAAACACAGAAATTGCATAGGAATTAAATACAAAAGGCACAATGCCGAGTTAAGGACAAGAAGACTGATTCTCCCTACTGACCATTTTTGTGACACTAGTTATAGATTCCGATTCTTCACACTAGGTTTACTGTATCCCTTGGACCTTCTTATTGACGATGAAACACAGAAATTGCATCGGAATTAAATACAAAAGGCACAATGCCTACTTATGTACAAGAAGACTGACTCTTCCTACTGTCTAAGTTTTGAACCATTCCTCTGCCACTAGTTATAGTTTCCGATGCTTCACTTAAGGTTTACTGTATCCCTAAGACCTTCTTATTGACGATGAAACACAGGAATTGCATCGGAATTAAATGCAAAAGGCACAATGACGACTCAAGTACAAGGAGACTGTCTCTTCTTACTGTCTATGTTTTGAACCTTTCCTGTGACACTAGTTATAGATTCCGATACTTCACTTCAGGTTTACTGTATCCCTTGGACCTTCTTATTGACGATGAAACACAGAAATTGCATCGGAATTTAATACAAAAGGCACAATGCGGACTTAAGTACAAGAAGACTGACTCTTCCTACTGTCTAAGTTTGAACCATTCCTGTGGCACTAATTATAGATTCCGATGCATCACTCCAGGTTTACTGTATCCCTTGGACCTTCTTATTGTCGATGAAACACAGAAATTGCATCGGAATTAAACACAAAATGCTCGATGCCGACTTAAGTACATGAAGACCGACACTTCTTACTGACTATGTTTTGAACCATTCCTGTAACACTAGTTATAGATTCTGATGCTTCACTTCAGGTTTACTGTATCCATTCGACCTTCTTATTGACGATGAAACACAGAAATTGCATCGGAATTAAATACAAAAGGCTCGATGCCGACTTAAGTACATGAAGACCGACACTTCTTACTGACTATGTTTTGAACCATTCCTGTGACACTAGTTATAGTTTCCGATGCTTCACTTCAGGTTTACTGTATCCCTTGGACCTTCTTACTGACGATGAAACAGATAAATTGCATCGGAATTAAATTCAAAAGGCACAATGCCGGCTTAAGTACAAGAAGACTGACTCTTCCTACTGTCTAAGTTTTGATCCATTTCTCTGACACTAGTTGTAGATTCCGATGCTTCACTTCAGGTTTAATGTATCCCTTGGACCTTCTTATTGACGATGAAACACAGAAATTGCATCGGAATTAAATACAAAAGGCACAATGCGGACCTAAGGACAAGACGACTGACTCTTCCTACTGACCATTCCTGTGACACTAGTTATAGATTCCGATGCTTCACTTCAGGTTTACTGTATCCCTTGGACCTTCTTATTGACGTTGAAACACAGAAATTGCATCGGAATTACATACAAAAGGCACAATGCCGACTTAAGTACATGAAGACCGACACTTCTTACTGACTTTGTTTTGAACCATTCCTGTGACACCAGTTATAGATTCCGATGCTTCACTTCAGGTTTACTGTATCCCTTGGACTTTCTTATTGACGATGAAACACAGAAATTGCATCGGAATTAAATACAAAAGGCACAATGCCGACTTAAGTGCAAGAAGACTGACTCTTCCTACAGTCTATGTTTTGAACCATTCCTGTGACACTAGTTATAGATTCCGATGCATCACTTCAGGTTTACTGTATCCGTTGGACCCTCTTATTGACGATGAAACACAGAAATTGCATCGGAATTAAATACAGAAGGCACAATGCCGACTTATGTACATGAAGACCGACACTTCTTATTGACTATGTTTTGAACCAATCCTGCAACACTAGTTATAGATTCCGATGCTTCACTTCCAGTTTGCTGTATCCCATGGACCTTCTTATTGACGATGAAACACAGAAATTGCATCGGAATTAAATACAAAAGGCACAATTCCGACTTAAGGACAATAAGACTGACTCTTCCTACTGACCATTCCTGTGACACTAGTTATAGATTCCGATGCTTCACTTCAGGCTTACTGTATCTCTTGGACCTTCTTATTGACGAAGAAACACAGAAATTGCATCGGAATTAAATACAAAAGGCACAATGCCGACTTAAGGACAAGAAGACTGACTCTTCCCACTGACCATTCCTGTGACAGTAGTTATAGATTCCGATGCTTCACTCCAGGTTTACTGTATCCCTTGGACCTTCTTATTGACGATGAAACACTGAAATTGCATCGGAATTAAATACAAAGGCACAATGCCGACATTAGTACATGAAGACCGACACTTCTTACTGACTATGTTTTGAACCATTCCTGTGACACTAGTTATAGATTCCGATGCATCACTTCAGGTTTACTGTCTCCCTTGGACCTTCTTATCGACGATGAAACACAGAAATTGCATCGGAATTAAATACAAAAGGCACAATGCCGACTTAAGGACAAGAAGACTGACAGTTCTTACTGTCTATGTTTTGAACCACTCCTGTGACACTAGATATAGATTCCGATGCTTCATTTCAGGTTTACTGTATCCCTCTGACATTCTTAATGACGATGAAACACAGAAATTGCATCGGAATTAAATAGAAAAGGCACAATGCCGACTTAAGTACATGAAGACCGACTCTTCCTACTATCTGAGTTTTGAACCATTCCTGTGTCACTAGTTATAGATTCTGATGCATCGCTTCTGGTGTACTGTATTCCTTGGACCTTCTTATTGACGATACAACACAGAAATTGCATCGGAATTAAATACAAAATGCACAATGCCGACTTAAGTACAAGAAGACTGACTCTTCCTACTGTCTAAGTTTTGAACCATTCCTGTGACACTAGTTATAGATTCTGATGCTTCACTCAGGTTTACTGTATCCCTTGGACCTTCTTATTGACGATGAAACACAGAAATTGCATCCGAATTAAATTCAAAATGCACATTGCCGACTTAAGTACAGGAAGACTGACTCTTCCTAATGTCTAAGTTTTGAACCATTCCTGTGACACTAGTTATAGATTCCGATGCTTCACTTCAGGTTTACTGTATCGTTTGGACGTTCTTACTGACGATGAAACACAAAAATTGCATCGGAATTAAATACAAAAGGCTCAATGCCGACTTAAGTACATGAAGACCGACACTTCTTACTGACTATGTTTTGAACCATTCCTGTAACACTAGTTATAGATTCCGATGCTTCACTTCAGGTTTACTGTATCCCATGGACCTTCTTATTGACGATGAAACACAGAAATTGCATAGGAATTAAATACAAAAGGCACAATGCCGAGTTAAGGACAAGAAGACTGATTCTCCCTACTGACCATTTTTGTGACACTGGTTATAGATTCCGATTCTTCACACTAGGTTTACTGTATCCCTTGGACCTTCTTATTGACGATGAAACACAGAAATTGCATCGGAATTAAATACAAAAGGCACAATGCCCACTTATGTACAAGAAGACTGACTCTTCCTACTGTCTAAGTTTTGAACCATTCCTCTGCCACTAGTTATAGTTTCCGATGCTTCACTTCAGGTTTACTGTATCCCTAAGAACTTCTTATTGACGATGAAACACAGGAATTGCATCGGAATTAAATGCAAAAGGCACAATGACGACTCAAGTACAAGGAGACTGGCTCTTCTTACTGTCTATGTTTTGAACCTTTCCTGTGACACTAGTTATAGATTCCGATACTTCACTTCAGGTATACCGTATCCCTTGGACCTTCTTATTGACGATGAAACACAGAAATTGCATCGGAATTTAATACAAAAGGCACAATGCGGACTTAAGTACAAGAAGACTGACTCTTCCTACTGTCTAAGTTTGAACCATTCCTGTGACACTAGTTATAGATTCCGATGCATCACTCCAGGTTTACTGTATCCCTTGGACCTTCTTATTGACGATGAAACACAGAAATTGCATCGGAATTAAACACAAAAGGCTCGATGCCGACTTAAGTACATGAAGACCGACACTTCTTACTGACTATGTTTTGAACCATTCCTGTAACACTAGTTATAGATTCCGATGCTTCACTTCAGGTTTACTGTATCCATTCGACCTTCTTATTGACGATGAAACACAGAAATTGCATCGGAATTAAATACAAAAGGCTCGATGCCGACTTAAGTACATGAAGACCGACACTTCTTACTGACTATGTTTTGAACCATTCCTGTGACACTAGTTATAGTTTCCGATGCTTCACTTCAGGTTTACTGTATCCCTTGGACCTTCTTACTGACGATGAAACAGATAAATTGCATCGGAATTAAATTCAAAAGGCACAATGCCGGCTTAAGTACAAGAAGACTGACTCTTCCTACTGTCTAAGTTTTGATCCATTTCTCTGACATTAGTTGTAGATTCCGATGCTTCACTTCAGGTTTAATGTATCCCTTGGACCTTCTTATTGACGATGAAACACAGAAATTGCATCGGAATTAAATACAAAAGGCACAATGCGGACCTAAGGACAAGAAGACTGACTCTTCCTACTGACCATTCCTGTGACACTAGTTATAGATTCCGATGCTTCACTTCAGGTTTACTGTATCCCTTGGACCTTCTTATTGACGTTGAAACACAGAAATTGCATCGGAATTACATACAAAAGGCACAATGCCGACTTAAGTACATGAAGACCGACACTTCTTACTGACTTTGTTTTGAACCATTCCTGTGACACCAGTTATAGATTCCGATGCTTCACTTCAGGTTTACTGTATCCCTTGGACTTTCTTATTGACGATGAAACACAGAAATTGCATCGGAATTAAATACAAAAGGCACAATGCCGACTTAAGTGCAAGAAGACTGACTCTTCCTACAGTCTATGTTTTGAACCATTCCTGTGACACTAGTTATAGATTCCGATGCATCACTTCAGGTTTACTGTATCCGTTGGACCTTCTTATTGACGATGAAACACAGAAATTGCATCGGAATTAAATACAGAAGGCACAATGCCGACTTATGTACATGAAGACCGACACTTCTTATTGACTATGTTTTGAACCATTCCTGCAACACTAGTTATAGATTCCGATGCTTCACTTCAAGTTTACTGTATCCCTTGGACCTTCTTATTGACGATGAAACACAGAAATTGCATCGGAATTAAATACAAAAGGCACAATTCCGACTTAAGGACAATAAGACTGACTCTTCCTACTGACCATTCCTGTGACACTAGTTATAGATTCCGATGCTTCACTTCAGGCTTACTGTATCTCTTGGACCTTCTTATTGACGAAGAAACACAGAAATTGCATCGGAATTAAATACAAAAGGCACAATGCCGACTTAAGGACAAGAAGACTGACTCTTCCCACTGACCATTCCTGTGACAGTAGTTATAGATTCCGATGCTTCACTCCAGGTTTACTGTATCCCTTGGACCTTCTTATTGACGATGAAACACTGAAATTGCATCGGAATTAAATACAAAGGCACAATGCCGACTTTAGTACATGAAGACCGACACTTCTTACTGACTATGTTTTGAACCAGTCCTGTGACACTAGTTATAGATTCCGATGCATCACTTCAGGTTTACTGTCTCCCTTGGACCTTCTTATCGACGATGAAACACAGAAATTGCATCGGAATTAAATACAAAAGGCACAATGCCGACTTAAGGACAAGAAGACTGACAGTTCTTACTGTCTATGTTTTGAACCACTCCTGTGACACTAGATATAGATTCCGATGCTTCATTTCAGGTTTACTGTATCCCTCTGACATTCTTAATGAGGATGAAACACAGAAATTGCATCGGAATTAAATAGAAAAGGCACAATGCCGACTTAAGTACATGAAGACCGACTCTTCCTACTATCTGTTTTTTGAACCATTCCTGTGTCACTAGTTATAGATTCTGATGCATCGCTTCTGGTGTACTGTATTCCTTGGACCTTCTTATTGACGATGAAACACAGAAATTGCATTGGAATTAAATACAAAATGCACAATGCCGACTTAAGTACAAGAAGACTGACTCTTCCTACTGTCTAAGTTTTGAACCATTCCTGTGACACTAGTTATAGATTCTGATGCTTCACTCAGGTTTACTGTATCCCTTGGACCTTCTTATTGACGATGAAACACAGAAATTGCATCCGAATTAAATTCAAAATGCACATTGCCGACTTAAGTACAAGAAGACTGACTCTTCCTAATGTCTAAGTTTTGAACCATTCCTGTGACACTAGTTATAGATTCCGATGCTTCACTTCAGGTTTACTGTATCGTTTGGACGTTCTTACTGACGATGAAACACAAAAATTGCATCGGAATTAAATACAAAAGGCTCAATGCCGACTTAAGTACATGAAGACCGACACTTCTTACTGACTATGTTTTGAACCATTCCTGTAACACTAGTTATAGATTCCGATGCTTCACTTCAGGTTTACTGTATCCCATGGACCTTCTTATTGACGATGAAACACAGAAATTGCATAGGAATTAAATACAAAAGGCACAATGCCGAGTTAAGGACAAGAAGACTGATTCTCCCTACTGACCATTTTTGTGACACTGGTTATAGATTCCGATTCTTCACACTAGGTTTACTGTATCCCTTGGACCTTCTTATTGACGATGAAACACAGAAATTGCATCGGAATTAAATACAAAAGGCACAATGCCCACTTATGTACAAGAAGACTGACTCTTCCTACTTTCTAAGTTTTGAACCATTCCTCTGCCACTAGTTATAGTTTCCGATGCTTCACTTCAGGTTTACTGTATCCCTAAGACCTTCTTATTGACGATGAAACACAGGAATTGCATCGGAATTAAATGCAAAAGGCACAATGACGACTCAAGTACAAGGAGACTGGCTCTTCTTACTGTCTATGTTTTGAACCTTTCCTGTGACACTAGTTACAGATTCCGATACTTCACTTCAGGTATACCGTATCCCTTGGACCTTCTTATTGACGATGAAACACAGAAATTGCATCGGAATTTAATACAAAAGGCACAATGCGGACTTAAGTACAAGAAGACTGACTCTTCCTACTGTCTAAGTTTGAACCATTCCTGTAACACTAGTTATAGATTCCGATGCATCACTCCAGGTTTACTGTATCCCTTGGACCTTCTTATTGACGATGAAACACAGAAATTGCATCGGAATTAAACACAAAAGGCTCGATGCCGACTTAAGTACATGAAGACCGACACTTCTTACTGACTATGTTTTGAACCATTCCTGTAACACTAGTTATAGATTCCGATGCTTCACTTCAGGTTTACTGTATCCATTCGACCTTCTTATTGACGATGAAACACAGAAATTGCATCGGAATTAAATACAAAAGGCTCGATGCCGACTTAAGTACATGAAGACCGACACTTCTTACTGACTATGTTTTGAACCATTCCTGTGACACTAGTTATAGTTTCCGATGCTTCACTTCAGGTTTACTGTATCCCTGGGACCTTCTTACTGACGATGAAACAGAGAAATTGCATCGGAATTAAATTCAAAAAGCACAATGCCGGCTTAAGTACAAGAAGACTGACTCTTCCTACTGGCTAAGTTTTGATCCATTTCTCTGACACCAGTTATAGTTTCCGATGCTTCACTTCAGGTTTACTGTATCCCTGGGACCTTCTTACTGACGATGAAACAGAGAAATTGCATCGGAATTAAATACAAAAGGCACAATGCCGACCTAAGGACAAGAAGACTGACTCTTCCTACTGACCATTCCTGTGACACTAGTTATAGATTCCGATGCTTCACTTCAGGTTTACTGTATCCCTTGGACCTTCTTATTGACGTTGAAACACAGAAATTGCATCGGAATTACATACAAAAGGCACAATGCCGACATAAGTACATGAAGACCGACACTTCTTACTGACTTTGTTTTGAACCATTCCTGTGACACCAGTTATAGATTCCGATGCTTCACTTCAGGTTTACTGTATCCCTTGGACTTTCTTATTGACGATGAAACACAGAAATTGCATCGGAATTAAATACAAAAGGCACAATGCCGACTTAAGTACAAGAAGACTGACTCTTCCTACAGTCTATGCTTTGAACCATTCCTGTGACACTAGTTATAGATACCGATGCTTCACTTCAGGTTTACTGTATCCCTTGGACCTTCTTATTGACGATGAAACACTGAAATTGCATCGGAAATAAATACAAAAGGCACAATGACGACTTAAGTACATGAAGACCGACACTTCTTACAGACTATGATTTGAACCATTCCTGTGACACTAGTTATAGATTCCGATGCTTCACTCCAGGTTCGCTGCATCCGTTGTACCTTCTTATTGACGATGAAACACAGAAATTGCATCCGAATTAAATTCAAAATGCACATTGCCGACTTAAGTACAAGAAGACTGACTCTTCCTAATGTCTAAGTTTTGAACCATTCCTGTGACACTAGTTATAGATTCCGATGCTTCACTTCAGGTTTACTGTATCGTTTGGACGTTCTTACTGACGATGAAACACAAAAATTGCATCGGAATTAAATACAAAAGGCTCAATGCCGACTTAAGTACATGAAGACCGACACTTCTTACTGACTATGTTTTGAACCATTCCTGTAACACTAGTTATAGATTCCGATGCTTCACTTCAGGTTTACTGTATCCCATGGACCTTCTTATTGACGATGAAACACAGAAATTGCATAGGAATTAAATACAAAAGGCACAATGCCGAGTTAAGGACAAGAAGACTGATTCTCCCTACTGACCATTTTTGTGACACTGGTTATAGATTCCGATTCTTCACACTAGGTTTACTGTATCCCTTGGACCTTCTTATTGACGATGAAACACAGAAATTGCATCGGAATTAAATACAAAAGGCACAATGCCCACTTATGTACAAGAAGACTGACTCTTCCTACTGTCTAAGTTTTGAACCATTCCTCTGCCACTAGTTATAGTTTCCGATGCTTCACTTCAGGTTTACTGTATCCCTAAGACCTTCTTATTGACGATGAAACACAGGAATTGCATCGGAATTAAATGCAAAAGGCACAATGACGACTCAAGTACAAGGAGACTGGCTCTTCTTACTGTCTATGTTTTGAACCTTTCCTGTGACACTAGTTACAGATTCCGATACTTCACTTCAGGTATACCGTATCCCTTGGACCTTCTTATTGACGATGAAACACAGAAATTGCATCGGAATTTAATACAAAAGGCACAATGCGGACTTAAGTACAAGAAGACTGACTCTTCCTACTGTCTAAGTTTGAACCATTCCTGTGACACTAGTTATAGATTCCGATGCATCACTCCAGGTTTACTGTATCCCTTGGACCTTCTTATTGACGATGAAACACAGAAATTGCATCGGAATTAAACACAAAAGGCTCGATGCCGACTTAAGTACATGAAGACCGACACTTCTTACTGACTATGTTTTGAACCATTCCTGTAACACTAGTTATAGATTCCGATGCTTCACTTCAGGTTTACTGTATCCATTCGACCTTCTTATTGACGATGAAACACAGAAATTGCATCGGAATTAAATACAAAAGGCTCGATGCCGACTTAAGTACATGAAGACCGACACTTCTTACTGACTATGTTTTGAACCATTCCTGTGACACTAGTTATAGTTTCCGATGCTTCACTTCAGGTTTACTGTATCCCTGGGACCTTCTTACTGACGATGAAACAGAGAAATTGCATCGGAATTAAATTCAAAAAGCACAATGCCGGCTTAAGTACAAGAAGACTGACTCTTCCTACTGGCTAAGTTTTGATCCATTTCTCTGACACTAGTTGTAGATTCCGATGCTTCACTTCAGGTTTAATGTATCCCTTGGACCTTCTTATTGACGATGAAACACAGAAATTGCATCGGAATTAAATACAAAAGGCACAATGCCGACCTAAGGACAAGAAGACTGACTCTTCCTACTGACCATTCCTGTGACACTAGTTATAGATTCCGATGCTTCACTTCAGGTTTACTGTATCCCTTGGACCTTCTTATTGACGTTGAAACACAGAAATTGCATCGGAATTACATACAAAAGGCACAATGCCGACTTAAGTACATGAAGACCGACACTTCTTACTGACTTTGTTTTGAACCATTCCTGTGACACCAGTTATAGATTCCGATGCTTCACTTCAGGTTTACTGTATCCCTTGGACTTTCTTATTGACGATGAAACACAGAAATTGCATCGGAATTAAATACAAAAGGCACAATGCCGACTTAAGTACAAGAAGACTGACTCTTCCTACAGTCTATGCTTTGAACCATTCCTGTGACACTAGTTATAGATACCGATGCTTCACTTCAGGTTTACTGTATCCCTTGGACCTTCTTATTGACGATGAAACACAGAAATTGCATCGGAAATAAATACAAAAGGCACAATGACGACTTAAGTACATGAAGACCGACACTTCTTACAGACTAAGATTTGAACCATTCCTGTGACACTAGTTATAGATTCCGATGCTTCACTCCAGGTTCGCTGCATCCGTTGTACCTTCTTATTGACGATGAAACACAGAAATTGCATCGGAATTAAAAACAAAAGGCACAATGCCGGCTTAAGGACAAGAAGACTGACTCTTCCTACTGACCATTCCTGTGACACTAGTTATAGATTCCGATTCTTCACACCAGGTTTACTGTATCACTTGGACCTTGTTATTGACGATGAAACACAGAAATTGCATCGGAATTAAATACAAAAGGCACAATTCCGACTTAAGTACAAGAAGACTGACTTTTCCTACCGTCTAAGATTTGAACCATTCCTCTGACACTAGTTATAGATTCCGATGCTTCACTCCAGGTTTACTGTATCCCTTGGACCTTCTTATGGACGATGAAACACAGAAATTGCATCGGAATTATATACAAAAGGCACAATGCCGACTTGAGTACATGAAGACCGACACTTCTTACTGACTATGTTTTGAACCATTCCTGTGACACTAGTTATAGATTCCGATGCATCACTTCAGGTTTACTGTCTCCCTTGGACCTTCTTATCGACGATGAAACACAGAAATTGCATCGGAATTAAATACAAAAGGCACAATGCCGACTTAAGGACAAGAAGACTGACAGTTCTTACTGTCTATGTTTTGAACCACTCCTGTGACACTAGATATAGATTTCGATGCTTCACTTCAGGTTTACTGTATCCCTCTGACATTCTTAATGACGATGAAACACAGAAATTGCATCGGAATTAAATAGAAAAGGCACAATGCCGACTTAAGTACATGAAGACCGACTCTTCCTACTATCTAAGTTTTGAACCATTCCTGTGTCACTAGTTATACATTCTGATGCATCGCTTCTGGTTTACTGTATTCCTTGGACCTTCTTATTGACGATGAAACACAGAAATTGCATCGGAATTAAATACAAAATGCACAATGCCGACTTAAGTACAAGAAGACTGACTCTTCCTACTGTCTAAGTTTTGAACCATTCCTGTGACACTAGTTATAGATTCTGATGCTTCACTCAGGTTTACTGTATCCCTTGGACCTTCTTATTGACGATGAAACACAGAAATTGCATCCGAATTAAATACAAAATGCACATTGCCGACTTAAGTACAAGAAGACTGACTCTTCCTAATGTCTAAGTTTTGAACCATTCCTGTGACACTAGTTATAGATTCCGATGCTTCACTTCAGGTTTACTGTATCGCTTGGACCTTCTTACTGACGATGAAACACAAAAATTGCATCGGAATTAAATACAAAAGGCTCAATGAAGACTTAAGTACATGAAGACCGATACTTCTTACTGACTATGTTTTGAACCATTCCTGTAACACTAGTTATAGATTCCGATGCTTCACTTCAGGTTTACTGTATCCCATGGACCTTCTTATTGACGATGAAACACAGAAATTGCATAGGAATTAAATACAAAAGGCACAATGCCGAGTTAAGGACAAGAAGACTGATTCTCCCTACTGACCATTTTTGTGACACTAGTTATAGATTCCGATTCTTCACACTAGGTTTACTGTATCCCTTGGACCTTCTTATTGACGATGAAACACAGAAATTGCATCGGAATTAGATACAAAAGGCACAATGCCTACTTATGTACAAGAAGACTGACTCTTCCTACTGTCTAAGTTTTGAACCATTCCTCTGCCACTAGTTATAGTTTCCGATGCTTCACTTCAGGTTTACTGTATCCCTAAGACCTTCTTATTGACGATGAAACACAGGAATTGCATCGGAATTAAATGCAAAAGGCACAATGACGACTCAAGTACAAGGAGACTGGCTCTGCTTACTGTCTATGTTTTGAACCTTTCCTGTGACACTAGTTATAGATTCCGATACTTCACTTCAGGTTTACTGTATCCCTTGGACCTTCTTATTGACGATGAAACACAGAAATTGCATCGGAATTTAATACAAAAGGCACAATGCGGACTTAAGTGCAAGAAGACTGACTCTTCCTACTGTCTAAGTTTGAACCATTCCTGTGACACTAGTTATAGATTCCGATGCATCACACCAGGTTTACTGTATCCCTTGGACCTTCTTATTGACGATGGAACACAGAAATTGCATCGGAATTAAACACAAAAGGCTCGATGCCGACTTAAGTACATGAAGACCGACACTTCTTACTGACTATGTTTTGAACCATTCCTGTAACACTAGTTATAGATTCCGATGCTTCACGTCAGGTTTACTGTATCCATTCGACCTTCTTATTGACGATGAAACACAGAAATTGCATCGGAATTAAATACAAAAGTCTCGATGCCGACTTAAGTACATGAAGACCGACACTTCTTACTGACTATGTTTTGAACCATTCCTGTGACACTAGTTATAGTTTCCGATGCTTCACTTCAGGTTTACTGCATCCCTTGGACCTTCTTACTGACGATGAAACAGAGAAATTGCATCGGAATTAAATTCAAAAGGCACAATGCCGGCTTAAGTACAAGAAGACTGACTCTTCCTATTGTCTAAGTTTTGATCCATTTCTCTGACACTAGTTGTAGATTCCGATGCTTCACTTCAGGTTTAATGTATCCCTTGGACCTTCTTATTGACGATGAAACACAGAAATTGCATCGGAATTAAATACAAAAGGCACAATGCCGACCTAAGGACAAGAAGACTGACTCTTCCTACTGACCATTCCTGTGACACTAGTTATAGATTCCGATGCTTCACTTCAGGTTTACTGTATCCCTTGGACCTTCTTATTGACGTTGAAACACAGAAATTGCATCGGAATTACATACAAAAGGGACAATGCCGACTTAAGTACATGAAGACCGACACTTCTTACTGACTATGTTTTGAACCATTCCTGTAACACTAGTTATAGATTCCGATGCTTCACTTCAGGTTTACTGTATCCCATGGACCTTCTTATTGACGATGAAACACAGAAATTGCATAGGCATTAAATACAAAAGGCACAATGCCGAGTTAAGGACAAGAAGACTGATTCTCCCTACTGACCATTTTTGTGACACTAGTTATAGATTCCGATTCTTCACACTAGGTTTACTGTATCCCTTGGACCTTCTTATTGACGATGAAACACAGAAATTGCATCGGAATTAGATACAAAAGGCAGAATGCCTACTTATGTACAAGAAGACTGACTCTTCCTACTGTCTAAGTTTTGAACCATTCCTCTGCCACTAGTTATAGTTTCCGATGCTTCACTTCAGGTTTACTGTATCCCTAAGACCTTCTTATTGACGATGAAACACAGGAATTGCATCGGAATTAAATGCAAAAGGCACAATGACGACTCAAGTACAAGGAGACTGGCTCTGCTTACTGTCTATGTTTTGAAACCTTCCTGTGACACTAGTTATAGATTCCGATACTTCACTTCAGGTTTACTGTATCCCTTGGACCTTCTTATTGACGATGAAACACAGAAATTGCATCGGAATTTAATACAAAAGGCACAATGCGGACTTAAGTACAAGAAGACTGACTCTTCCTACTGTCTAAGTTTGAACCATTCCTGTGACACTAGTTATAGATTCCGATGCATCACTCCAGGTTTACTGTATCCCTTGGACCTTCTTATTGACGATGAAACGCAGAAATTGCATCGGAATTAAACACAAAAGGCTCGATGCCGACTTAAGTACATGAAGACCGACACTTCTTACTGACTATGTTTTGAACCATTCCTGTAACACTAGTTATAGATTCCGATGCTTCACTTCAGGTTTACTGTATCCATTCGACCTTCTTATTGACGATGAAACACAGAAATTGCATCGGAATTAAATACAAAAGGCTCGATGCCGACTTAAGTACATGAAGACCGACACTACTTACTGACTATGTTTTGAACCATTCCTGTGACACTAGTTATAGTTTCCGATGCTTCACTTCAGGTTTACTGTATCCCTTGGACCTTCTTACTGACGATGAAACAGAGAAATTGCATCGGAATTAAATTCAAAAGGCACAATGCCGGCTTAAGTACAAGAAGACTGACTCTTACTACTGTCTAAGTTTTGATCCATTTCTCTGACACTAGTTGCAGATTCCGATGCTTCACTTCAGGTTTAATGCATCCCTTGGACCTTCTTATTGACGATGAAACACAGAAATTGCATCGGAATTAAATACAAAAGGCACAATGCCGACCTAAGGACAAGAAGACTGACTCTTCCTACTGACCATTCCTGTGACACTAGTTATAGATTCCGATGCTTCACTTCAGGTTTACTGTATCCCTTGGACCTTCTTATTGACGTTGAAACACAGAAATTGCATCGGAATTACATACAAAAGGCACAATGCCGACTTAAGTACATGAAGACCGACACTTCTTACTGACTTTGTTTTGAACCATTCCTGTGACACCAGTTATAGATTCCGATGCTTCACTTCAGGTTTACTGTATCCCTTGGACATTCTTATTGACGATGAAACACAGAAATTGCATCGGAATTAAATACAAAAGGCACAATGCCGACTTAAGTACAAGAAGACTGACTCTTCCTACAGTCTATGTTTTGAACCATTCCTGTGACACTAGTTATAGATTCCGATGCTTCACTTCAGGTTTACTGTATCCCTTGGACCTTCTTATTGACGATGAAACACAGAAATTGCATCGGAAATAAATACAAAAGGCACAATGTCGACTTAAGTACATGAAGACCGACACTTCTTACTGACTATGATTTGAACCATTGCTGTGACACTAGTTATAGATTCCGATGCTTCACTCCAGGTTCGCTGCATCCGTTGTACCTTCTTATTGACGATGAAACACAGAAATTGCATCGGAATTAAATACAAAAGGCACAATGCCGGCTTAAGGACAAGAAGAATGACTCTTCCTACTGAAAATTCCTGTGAAACTAGTTATAGATTCCGATTCTTCACACCAGGTTTACTGTATCACTTGGACCTTGTTATTGACGATGAGACACAGAAATTGCATCGGAATTAAATACAAAAGGCACAATTCCGACTTAAGTACAAGAAGACTGACTTTTCCTACCGTCTAAGATTTGAACCATTCCTCTGACACTAGTTATAGATTCCGATGCTTCACTCCAGGTTTACTGTATCCCTTGGACCTTCTTATTGACGATGAAACACAGAAATTGCATCGGAATTATATACAAAAGGCACAATGCCGACTTAAGTACATGAAGACCGACACTTCTTACTGACTATGTTTTGAACCATTCCTGTGACACTAGTTATAGATTCCGATGCATCACTTCAGGTTTACTGTCTCCCTTGGACCTTCTTATCGACGATGAAACCCAGAAATTGCATCGGAATTAAATACAAAAGGCACAATGCCGACTTAAGGACAAGAAGACTTACAGTTCTTACTGTCTATGTTTTAAACCACTCCTGTGACACTAGATATAGATTCCGATGCTTCACTTCAGGTTTACTGAATCCCTCTGACATTCTTATTGACGATGAAATAACACAAATTGCACCGGAATTAAATAGAAGAGGCACAATGCCGACTTATGTACAAGATAACTGACTCTTCTTACTGTCTATGTTTTGAACCATTCCTGTGACACTAGTTATAGATTCCGATGCTTCACTTCAGGTTTACTGTATCCCTCGGATATTCTTATTGACGATGAAACACAGAAATTGCACCGGTATTAAATACAAAAGGCACAATGCCGACTTAAGTACAAGAGAACTGACTCTTCTTACTGTCTATGTTTTGAACCATTCCTGTGACAGTAGTTATAGATTACGATGCTTCACTTCTGGTCAACTGTATCCCTCTGACTTTCTCATTGACGATGAAACACAGAAATTGCATCGGTATTAAATATGAAAGGCACAATGCCGACGTAAGTACAAGAAAACTGACTCTCCTTACTGCCTATGATTTGAACCATTCCTGTGACACTAGGTATAGATTCCGAAGCTTCACTTCTGGTTTACTGTATCCCTTGGACCTTCTTATTGACGATGAAACACAGAAATTGCATCGGAATTAAATACAAAAGACACAATGCCGACTTAAGTACAAGAAGACTGACTCTTCCTACTGTCTAAGATTTGAACCATTCCTGTGACACTAGATATAGATTCCGATGCTTCACTCCGGGTTTACTGTATCCCTTGGACCTTCTTATTGACGATGAAACACAGATGTTGCATCGGAATTAAATACAAAATTTACAATGCCGAATTAAGTACAAGGGTACTGACTCTTCCTAATGTCTAAGTTTTGAACCATTCCTGTGACACTAGGTATAGATTCCGAAGCTTCACTTCTGGTTTACTGTATCCCTTGGACCTTCTTATTGACGATGAAACACAGATATTGCATCGGAATTAAATACAAAATTTACAATGCCGAATTAAGTACAAGGGTACTGACTCTTCCTAATGTCTAAGTTTTGAACCATTCCTGTGACACTAGTTATAGATTCCGAAGCTTCACTTCAGGTTACTGTATCCCTTGGACCTTCTTATTGACGATGAAACACAGAAATTGCATCCGAATTAAATACACAAGGCACAATGATGACTTAAGGACAAGAGTACTGACTCTTCCTACTGACCATTCCTGTGACCCTAGTTATAGATTCCGATTCTTCCCACCAGGTTTACTGTATCCCTTGGACCTTCTTATTGACGATGAAACACAGAAATTGCATCGGAATTAAATACAAAAGGCACAATGCCGACTTCAGTACAAGAAGACTGACTCTTCCTACTGACCATTCCTGTGACACTAGTTATAGATTCCGATGCTTCACTTCAGGTTTACTGTATCCCTTGGACCTTCTTATTGACGATGAAACACAGAAATTGCACCGGAATTAAATACAAAAGGCACAATGCCGGCCTAAGTACATGAAGACCGACACTTCTTACTGATTATGTTTTGAACCATTCCTGTAACACTCTTATAGATTCCGATGCTTCACTTCAGGTTTACTGTATCCCTTGGACCTTCTTATTGACGATGAAACACAGAAATTGCATGCGAATTAAATACACAAGGCACAATGCCGACTTAAGGACAAGACCACTGAATCTTCCTACTGACCATTCCTGTGACCCTAGTTATAGTTTCCGATTCTTCCCACCAGGTTTACTGTATCCCTTGGACCTTCTTATTGACGATGAAACACAGAAATTGCATCGGAATTTAATACAAAAGGCACAATGCGGACTTAAGTGCAAGAAGACTGACTCTTCCTACTGTCTAAGTTTGAACCATTCCTGTGACACTAGTTATAGATTCCGATGCATCACACCAGGTTTACTGTATCCCTTGGACCTTCTTATTGACGATGAAACACAGAAATTGCATCGGAATTAAACACAAAAGGCTCGATGCCGACTTAAGTACATGAAGACCGACACTTCTTACTGACTATGTTTTGAACCATTCCTGTAGCACTAGTTATAGATTCCGATGCTTCACGTCAGGTTTACTGTAACCATTCGACCTTCTTATTGACGATGAAACACAGAAATTGCATCGGAATTAAATACAAAAGTCTCGATGCCGACTTAAGTACATGAAGACCGACACTTCTTACTGACTATGTTTTGAACCATTCCTGTGACACTAGTTATAGTGTCCGATGCTTCACTTCAGGTTTACTGTATCCCTTGGACCTTCTTACTGACGATGAAACAGAGAAATTGCATCGGAATTAAATTCAAAAGGCACAATGCCGGCTTAAGTACAAGAAGACTGACTCTTCCTACTGTCTAAGTTTTGATGCATTTCTCTGACACTAGTTGTAGATTCCGATGCTTCACTTCAGGTTTAATGTATCCCTTGGACCTTCTTATTGACGATGAAACACAGAAATTGCATCGGAATTAAATACAAAAGGCACAATGCCGACCTAAGGACAAGAAGACTGACTCTTCCTACTGACCATTCCTGTGACACTAGTTATAGATTCCGATGCTTCACTTCAGGTTTACTGTATCCCTTGGACCTTCTTATTGACGTTGAAACACAGAAATTGCATCGGAATTACATACAAAAGGGACATTGCCGACTTAAGTACATGAAGACCGACACTTCTTACTGACTATGTTTTGAACCATTCCTGTAACACTAGTTATAGATTCCGATGCTTCACTTCAGGCTTACTGTATCCCATGGACCTTCTTATTGACGATGAAACACAGAAATTGCATAGGAATTAAATACAAAAGGCACAATGCCGAGTTAAGGACAAGAAGACTGATTCTCCCTACTGACCATTTTTGTGACACTAGTTATAGATTCCGATTCTTCACACAAGGTTTACTGTATCCCTTGGACCTTCTTATTGACGATGAAACACAGAAATTGCATCGGAATTAGATACAAAAGGCAGAATGCCTACTTATGTACAAGAAGACTGACTCTTCCTACTGTCTAAGTTTTGAACCATTCCTCTGCCACTAGTTATAGTTTCCGATGCTTCACTTCAGGTTTACTGTATCCCTAAGACCTTCTTATTGACGATGAAACACAGGAATTGCATCGGAATTAAATGCAAAAGGCACAATAACGACTCAAGTACAAGGAGACTGGCTCTGCTTACTGTCTATGTTTTGAACCCTTCCTGTGACACTAGTTATACATTCCGATACTTCACTTCAGGTTTACTGTATCCCTTGGACCTTCTTATTGACGATGAAACACAGAAATTGCATCGGAATATAATACAAAAGGCACAATGCGGACTTAAGTACAAGAAGACTGACTCTTCCTACTGTCTAAGTTTGAACCATTCCTGTGACACTAGTTATAGATTCCGATGCATCACTCCAGGTTTACTGTATCCCTTGGACCTTCCTGTTGACGATGAAACGCAGAAATTGCATCGGAATTAAACACAAAAGGCTCGATGCCGACTTAAGTACATGAAGACCGACACTTCTTACTGACTATGTTTTGAACCATTCCTGTAACACTAGTTATAGATTCCGATGCTTCACTTCAGGTTTACTGTATCCATTCGACCTTCTTATTGACGATGAAACACAGAAATTGCATCGGAATTAAATACAAAAGGCTCGATGCCGACTTAAGTACATGAAGACCGACACTTCTTACTGACTATGTTTTGAACCATTCCTGTGACACTAGTTATAGTTTCCGATGCTTCACTTCAGGTTTACTGTATCCCTTGGACCTTCTTACTGACGATGAAACAGAGAAATTGCATCGGAATTAAATTCAAAAGGCACAATGCCGGCTTAAGTACAAGAAGACTGACTCTTCCTACTGTCTAAGTTTTGATCCATTTCTCTGACACTAGTTGCAGATTCCGATGCTTCACTTCAGTTTTAATGCATCCCTTGGACCTTCTTATTGACGATGAAACACAGAAATTGCATCGGAATTAAATACAAAAGGCACAATGTCGACCTAAGGACAAGAAGACTGACTCTTCCTACTGACCATTCCTGTGACACTAGTTATAGATTCCGATGCTTCACTTCAGGTTTACTGTATCCCTTGCACCTACTTATTGACGTTGAAACACAGAAATTGCATCGGAATTACATACAAAAGGCACAATGCCGACTTAAGTACATGAAGACCGACACTTCTTACTGACTATGATTTGAACCATTGCTGTGACACTAGTTATAGATTCCGATGCTTCACTCCAGGTTCGCTGCATCCGTTGTACCTTCTTATTGACGATGAAACACAGAAATTGCATCGGAATTAAATACAAAAGGCACAATGCCGGCTTAAGGACAAGAAGAATGACTCTTCCTACTGAAAATTCCTGTGAAACTAGTTATAGATTCCGATTCTTCACACCAGGTTTACTGTATCACTTGGACCTTGTTATTGACGATGAAACACAGAAATTGCATCGGAATTAAATACAAAAGGCACAATTCCGACTTAAGTACAAGAAGACTGACTTTTCCTACCGTCTAAGATTTGAACCATTCCTCTGACACTAGTTATAGATTCCGATGCTTCACTCCAGGTTTACTGTATCCCTTGGACCTTCTTATTGACGATGAAACACAGAAATTGCATCGGAATTATATACAAAAGGCACAATGCCGACTTAAGTACATGAAGACCGACACTTCTTACTGACTATGTTTTGAACCATTCCTGTGACACTAGTTATAGATTCCGATGCATCACTTCAGGTTTACTGTCTCCCTTGGACCTTCTTATCGACGATGAAACACAGAAATTGCATCGGAATTAAATACAAAAGGCACAATGCCGACTTAAGGACAAGAAGACTTACAGTTCTTACTGTCTATGTTTTAAACCACTCCTGTGACACTAGATATAGATTCCGATGCTTCACTTTAGGTTTACTGTATCCCTCGGATCTTCTTATTGACGATGAAACACAGAAATTGCACCGGTATTAAATACAAAAGGCACAATGCCGACTTAAGTACAAGAGAACTGACTCTTCTTACTGTCTATGTTTTGAACTATTCCTGTGACAGTAGTTATAGATTACGATGCTTCACTTCTGGTCAAATGTATCCCACTGACTTTCTCATTGACGATGAAACACAGAAATTGCATCGGTATTAAATACGAAAGGCACAATGCCGACGTAAGTACAAGAAAACTGACTCTCCTTACTGCCTATGATTTGAACCACTCCTGTGACACTAGGTATAGATTCCGAAGCTTCACTTCTGGTTTACTGTATCCCTTGGACCTTCTTATTGACGATGAAACACAGAAATTGCATCGGAATTAAATACAAAAGACACAATGCCGACTTAAGTACAAGAAGACTGACTCTTCCTACTGTCTAAGATTTGAACCATTCCTGTGACACTAGATATAGATTCCGATGCTTCACTCCGGGATTACTGTATCCCTTGGACCTTCTTATTGACGATGAAACACAGATATTGCATCGGAATTAAATACAAAATTTACAATGCCGAATTAAGTACAAGGGTACTGACTCTTCCTAATGTCTAAGTTTTGAACCATTCCTGTGACACTAGGTATAGATTCCGAAGCTTCACTTCTGGTTTACTGTATCCCTTGGACCTTCTTATTGACGATGAAACACAGAAATTGCATCGTAATTAAATACAAAAGGCACAATGCCGACTTAAGTACAAGAAGACTGACTCTTCCTACTGTCTAAGATTTGAACCGTTCCTGTGACACTAGTTATAGATTCAGATGCTTCACTGCAGGTTAACTGTATCCCTTGGACCTTCTTATTGACGACGAAACACAGAAATTGCATCGGAATTAAATACAAAAGGCACAATGCCGACTTAGGTTCAAGAAGACCGACTCTTCCTACTGTCTAAGCTTTGAACCATTCCTGTGACACTAGTTATAGATTCCGATGCTTCACTTCAGGTTTACTGTATCCCTTGCACCTTCTTATTGACGATGAAACACAGAAATTGCATCGGAATTAAATACAAAATGCACAATACCGACTAAAGTACAAGAAGACTGACTCTTCCTACTGTCTAAGCTTTGAACAATTCCTGTGACACTAGTTATAGATTCCGATGCTTCACTCCAGGTTTACTGTATCCCTTGGACCTTCTTATTGACGATGAAACACAGAAATTGCTTCGGGATTAAATACAAAAGCACAATGCCGACTTAAGTACAAGGGGTCTGACTCTCCTTACTGTCTATGATTTGAACCATTCCTGTGACACTAGTTATAGATTCTGATGCTTTTTTTCAGGTTTAATGTATCCCTCTGACTTTCTTATTGACGATGAAACACAGAAATTGCATCAGAATTGAATACAAAAGGCACAATGCCGACTTAAGTACAAGAAGACTGACTCTTCTTACTGACTGCTTTGAACCATTCCTGTGACACTAGTTATAGAATCCGATGCTGCACTTCAGGTTTACTGTATCCCTGCGACTTTCTTATTGACGATGAAACACAGATATTGCATCGGAATTAAATACAAAAGGCTCAATGCCGACTTAAGTACAAGAAGACTGACTCTTCCTACTGTCTAAGTTTTAAACCATTCCTGTGACAATAGTTATAGATTCCGATGCTTCACTCCGAGTTTACAGTATCCCTTGGACCATCTTATTGACGATGAAACACAGAAATGGCATCGGAATTAAATACAAAATGCACAATGCCGAATTAAGTACAAGGGGACTGACGCTTCCTAATGTCTAAGTTTTGAACCATTCCTGTGACACTAGTTATAGATTCCGAAGCTTCACTTCAGGTTACTGTATCCCTTGGACCTTCTTATTGACGATGAAACACAGAAATTGCATCCGAATTAAATACACAAGGCACAATGATGACTTAAGGACAAGAGGACTGACTCTTCCTACTGACCATTCCTGTGGCCCTAGTTATAGATTCCGATTCTTCCCTCCAGGTTTACTGTATCCCTTGGACCTTCTTATTGACGATGAAACACAGAAATTGCATCGGAATTAAATACAAAAGGCACAATGCCGACTTCAGTACAAGAAGACTGACTCTTCCTACTGACCATTCCTGTGACACTAGTTATAGATTCCGATGCTTCACTTCAGGTTTACTGTATCCCTTGGACCTTCTTATTGACGATGAAACACAGAAATTGCATCGGAATTAAATACAAAAGGCACAATGCCGACTTAAGTACATGAAGACCGACACTTCTTACTGACTATGTTTTGAACCATTCCTGAGACACTAGTTATAGATTCCGATGCTTCACTCCTGGTTTACTGTATCCCTTAGACCTTCTTGTTGACGATGAAACACAGAAATTGCATCGGAATTAAATACAAAAGGCACAATGCCGACTTAAGTACAAGAAGACTGACTCTTCCTACTGTCTAAGATTTGAACCATTCCTGTGACACTAGTTATAGATTCCGATGCTTCACTCCAGGTTTACTGTATCCCTTGGACCTTCTTATTGACGATGAGTCACAGAAATTGCATCGGAATTAAATACAAAAGGCACAATGCCGACTTAAGTACAAGAACACTGACTCTTCCTACAGACCATTCCTGTGACACTAGTTATAGATTCCGATGCTTCACTTCAGGTTTACTGTATCCCTTGGACCTTCTTATTGTCGATGAAACACAGAAATTGCATCGGAATTAAATACAAAAGGCACAATGCCGGCCTAAGTACATGAAGACCGACACTTCTTACTGATTATGTTTTGAACCATTCCTGTAACACTCTTATAGATTCCGATGCTTCACTTCAGGTTTACTGTATCCCTTGGACCTTCTTGTTGACGATGAAACACAGAAATTGCATGCGAATTAAATACACAAGGCACAATGCCGACTTAAGGACAAGACCACTGACTCTTCCTACTGACCATTCCTGTGACCCTAGTTATAGATTCCGATTCTTCCCACCAGGTTTACTGTATCCCTTGGTCCTTCTTATTGACGATGAAACACAGAAATTGCATCGGAATTAAATACAAAAGGCACAATGCCGACTTAAGTACAAGAAGACTGACTCTTCCTACTGTCTAAGTTTTGAACCATTCCTCTGACACTAGTTATAGATTCCGATGCTTCTCTTCAGGTTTACTGTATCCCTTGGACCTTCTTATTGACGATGAGTCACAGAAATTGCATCGGAATTAAATACAAAAGGCACAATGCCGACTTAAGTACATGAAGACCGACACTTCCTACTGACTATGTATTGAACCATTCCTGTGACACTAGTTATAGATTCCGATGCTTCACTTCAGGTTTACTGTACCCCTTGGACCTTCTTATTGACGATGAAACACAGAAATTTCATCGGAATTAAATACAAAAGGCACAATGCCGACTTAAGTACAAGAAGACTGACTTTTCCTACTGACCATTCCTGTGACTCTAGTTATAGATTCCGATGCTTCACTTCAGGTTTACTGTATCCCTTGGACCTTCTTATTGTCGATGAAACACAGAAATTGCTTCGGAATTAAATACAAAAGGCACAATGCCGACTTAAGTACATGAAGACCGACACATCTTACTGACTATGTTTGGAACCGTTCCTGTAACACTCTTATAGATTCCGATGCTTCACTTCGGGTTTACTGTATCCCTTGGACCTTCTTATTGACGATGAAACACAGAAATTGCATCGGAATTAAATACAAAAGGCACAATGCCGACTTCAGGACAAGAAGACTAACTCTTCCTACTGACGATTCCTGTGACACTAGTTATAGATTCCGATGCTTCACTTCAGGTTTACTGTATCCTTTGGAACTTCTTATTGACGATGAAACACAGAAATTGCATCGCAATTAAATGCAAAAGGCACAATGCCAACTTAAGTACATGAAGACCGACACTTCTTACTGACTATGTTTTGAACCATTCCTGTGACACTAGTTATAGATTCCGATGCCTCACTCCAGGTTTACTGTATCCCTTGAACCTTTTTAATGACGATGAAACACAGAAATTGCATCGGAATTAAATACAAAAGGCACAATGCCGACTTAAGTACATGAAGACCGACACTTCTTACTGACTATGTTTTGAACCATTCCTGTATCACAAGTTATAGATTCCGATGCTTCACTTCAGGTTTACTGTATCCCTTGAACCTTCTTATTGACGATGAAACACAGAAATTGCATGGGAATTAAATACAAAAGGCACAATGCCGACTTAAGAGCAAGAAGACTGACTCTTCCTACTGATTATTCCTGTGACACTAGTTATAGATTCCGAAGCTTTACTTTAGGTTTACTGTATCCCTTGGACCTTCTTATTGACGATGAAACACAGAAATTGCATCGGAATTAAATACAAAAGGCACAATGCCGACTTAAGGTCAAGAAGACTGACTCTTCCTACTGACCATTCCCTGTGACACTAGTTATAGATTCCGATGCTTCACTTCAGGTTTACTGTATCCCTTGGACCTTCTTATTGACGATGAAACAGAGAAATTGCATCGGAATTAAATACAAAAGGCACAATGCCGACTTAAGTACATGAAGAACGACACTTCTAACTGACTATGATTTGAACCATTCCTGTGACACTAGTTATAGATTCCGATGCTTCACTTCAGATTTACTGTATTCCTTGGACCTTCTTATTGACGAAGAACCACAGAAATTGCATCGGAATTAAAAACAAAAGGCACAATGCCGACTTAAGGACATGAAGACTGACCCTTCCTACTGAAAATTCCTGTGACACTAGTTATAGATTCCGATGCTTCACTTCAGGTTTATATATCCCTTGGACCTTCTTATTGACGATGAAACAGAGAAATTGCATCGGAATTAAATACAAAAGGCACAATGCCGACTTAAGTACATGAAGACCGACACTTCTAACTGACTATGTTTTGAACCATTCCTGTGACAATAGTTATAGATTCCGATGCTTCACTTCAGGTTTACTGTATACCTTGGACCTTCTTATTGACGATGAAACACAGAAATTGCATCGGAATTAAATACAAAAGGCACAATGCCGACTTAAGTACAAGAAGACTGACTCTTCCTACTGTCTAAGTTTTGAACCATTCCTCTGACACTAGTTATAGATTCCGATGCTTCTCTTCAGGTTTACTGTATCCCTTGGACCTTCTTATTGACGATGAGACACAGAAATTGCATCGGAATGAAATACAAAACCACAATGCCGACTTAAGTACATGAAGACCGACACTTCTTACTGACTATGATTTGAACCATTCCTGTGACACTAGTTATAGATTCCGATGCTTCACTTCAGATTTACTGTATTCCTTGGACCTTCTTATTGACGAAGAAAGACAGAAATTGCATCGGAATTAAATACAAAAGGCACAATGCCGACTTAAGGAAATGAAGACTGACTCTTCCTACTGAAAATTCCTGTGACACTAGTTATAGATTCCGATGCTTCACTTCAGGTTTACTGTATCCCTTGGACCTTCTTATTGACGATGAAACAGAGAAATTGCATCGGAATTAAATACAAAAGGCACAATGCCGACTTAAGTACATGAAGAACGACACTTCTAACTGACTATGTTTTGAACCATTCCTGTGACAATAGTTATAGATTCCGATGCTTCACTCCGGGTTTACTGTATCCCTTGGACCTTCTTATTGACGATTAAACAGAGATATTGCATCGGAATTAAATACAAAATTTACAATGCCGAATTAAGTACAAGGGTACTGACTCTTCCTAATGTCTAAGTTTTGAACCATTCCTGTGACACTAGGTATAGATTCCGAAGCTTCACTTCTGGTTTACTGTATCCCTTGGACATTCTTATTGACGATGAAACACAGAAATTGCATCGTAATTAAATACAAAAGGCACAATGCCGACTTAAGTACAAGAAGACTGACTCTTCCTACTGTCTAAGTTTTGAACCGTTCCTGTGACACTAGTTATAGATTCAGATGCTTCACTGCAGGTTAACTGTATCCCTTGGACCTTCTTATTGACGACGAAACACAGAAATTGCATCGGAATTAAATACAAAAGGCACAATGCCGACTTAGGTTCAAGAAGACCGACTCTTCCTACTGTCTAAGCTATGAACCATTCCTGTGACACTAGTTATAGATTCCGATGCTTCACTTCAGGTTTACTGTATCCCTTGCACTTTCTTATTGACGATGAAACACAGAAATTGCATCGGAATTAAATACAAAATGCACAATACCGACTTAAGTACAAGAAGACTGACTCTTCCTACTGTCTAAGCTTTGAACCATTCCTGTGACACTAGTTATAGATTCCGATGCTTCACTCCAGGTTTACTGTATCCCTTGGATCTTCTTATTGACGATGAAACACAGAAATTGCTTCGGGATTAAATACAAAAGCACAATGCCGACTTAAGTACAAGGGGTCTGACTCTCCTTACTGTCTATGATTTGAACCATTCCTGTTACACTAGTTATAGATTCTGATGCTTCTTTTCAGGTTTAATGTATCCCTCTGACTTTCTTATTGACGATGAAACACAGAAATTGCATCGGAATTGAATACAAAAGGCACAATGCCGACTTAAGTACAAGAAGACTGACTCTTCTTACTGACTGCTTTGAACCATTCCTGTGACACTAGTTATAGATTCCGATGCTTCACTCCGCGTTTACTGTATCCCTTGTACCATCTTATTGACGATGAAACACAAAAATTGCATCGGAATTAAATACAAAAGGCTCGATTCCGACTTAAGTACATGAAGACCGACACTTCTTACTGACTATGTTTTGAACCATTCCTGTGACACTAGTTATAGATTCCGATGCTTCACTTCTGGCTTAATGTATCCCTTGGACCTTCTTATTGACGATGAAACACAGAAATTGCATCGGAATTAAATACAAAAGGCACAATGCCGACGTAAGTACAAGAAGACCGACTCTTCCTACTGTCTAAGCTTTGAACCATTCCTGTGACACTAGTTATAGATTCCAATGCTTCACTCCAGGTTTACTGTATCCCTTGGACCTTCTTATTGACGATGAAACACAGAAATTGCATCCGAATTAAATACACAAGGCACAATGCCGACTTAAGGACAAGAGTACTGACTCTTCCTACTGACCATCCCTGTGACCCTAGTTATAGATTCCGATTCTTCCCACCAGGTTTACTGTATCCCTTGGACCTTCTTATTGACGATGAAACACAGAAATTGCATCGGAATTAAATACAAAAGGCACAATGCCGACTTAAGTACAAGAAGACTGACTCTTCCTACTGACCATTCCTGTGACACTAGTTATAGATTCCGATGCTTCACTTCAGGTTTACTGTATCCCTTGGACCTTCTTATTGACGATGAAACACAGAAATTGCATCGGAATTAAATACAAAAGGCACAATGCCGACGTAAGTACATGAAGACCGACACTTCTTACTGACTATGTTTTGAACAATTCCTGAGACACTAGTTATAGATTCCGATGCTTCACTCCTGGTTTACTGTATCCCTTAGACCTTCTTGTTGACGATGAAACACAGAAATTGCATCGGAATTAAATACAAAAGGCACAATGCCGACTTAAGTACATTAAGACCGACACTTCTTACTGACTATTTTTGGAACCATTCCTGTAACACTCTTATAGATTCCGATGCTTCACTTCAGGTTTACTGTATCCCTTGGACCTTCTTATTGACGATGAAACACAGAAATTGCATCGGAATTAAATACAAAAGGCACAATGCCGACTTAAGTACAAGAAGACTGACTCTTCCTACCGTCTAAGATTTGAACCATTCCTGTGACACAAGTTATAGATTCCGATGCTTCACTCCAGGTTTACTGTATCCCTTGGACCTTCTTATTGACGATGAAACACAGAAATTGCATCGGAATTAAATACAAAAACACAATGCCGACTTAAGTACAAGAAGACTGACTCTTCCTAATGTCTAAGTTTTGAACCACTCCTGTGACACTAGTTATAGATTCCGATGCTTCACTTCAGGTTTACTGTATCCCTTGGACCTTCTTATTGACGATGAAACACAGAAATTGCATCGGAATTAAATACAAAAGGCACAATGCCGGCCTAAGTACATGAAGACCGACACTTCTTACTGACTATGTTTTGAACCATTCCTGTGACAATAGTTATAGATTCCGATGCTTCACTACAGATTTACTGTATTCCTTGGACCTTCTTATTGACGAAGAAACACAGAAATTGCATCGGAATTAAGTACAAAAGGCACAATGCCGACTTAAGGACATGAAGACTGACTCTTCCTACTGAAAATTCCTGTGACACTAGTTATAGATTCCGATGCTTCACTTCAGGTTTACTGTATCCCTTGGACCTTCTTATTGACGATGAAACAGAGAAATTGCATCGGAATTAAATACAAAAGGCACAATGCCGACTTAAGTACATGAAGACCGACACTTCTTACTGACTATGTTTTGAACCATTCCTGTGACAATAGTTATAGATTCCGATGCTTCACTCCGGGTTTACTGTATCCCTTGGACCTTCTTATTGACGATGAAACAGAGATAGTGCATCGGAATTAAATACAAAATTTACAATGCCGAATTAAGTACAAGGGTACTGACTCTTCCTAATGTCTAAGTTTTGAACCATTCCTGTGACACTAGGTATAGATTCCGAAGCTTCACTTCTGGTTTACTGTATCCCTTGGACCTTCTTATTGACGATGAAACACAGAAATTGCATCGTAATTAAATACAAAAGGCACAATGCCGACTTAAGTACAAGAAGACTCACTCTTCCTACTGTCTAAGTTGTGAACCGTTCCTGTGACACTAGTTATAGATTCAGATGCTTCACTGCAGGTTAACTGTATCCCTTGGACCTTCTTATTGACGACGAAACACAGAAATTGCATCGGAATTAAATACAAAAGGCACAATGCCGACTTAGGTTCAAGAAGACCGACTCTTCCTGCTGTCTAAGCTATGAACTATTCCTGTGAAACTAGTTATAGATTCCGATGCTTCACTTCAGGTTTACTGTATCCCTTGCACTTTCTTATTGACGATGAAACACAGAAATTGCATCGGAATTAAATACAAAATGCACAATACCGACTTAAGTACAAGAAGACTGACTCTTCCTACTGTCTAAGCTTTGAACCATTCCTGTTACACTAGTTATAGATTCTGATGCTTCTTTTCAGGTTTAATGTATCCCTCTGACTTTCTTTTTGACGATGAAACACAGAGATTGCATCTGAATTGAATACAAAAGGCGCAATGCCGACTTAAGTACAAGAAGACTGACTCTTCTTACTGACTGCTTTGAACCATTCCTGTGACACTAGTTATAGATTCCGATGCTGCACTTCAGGTTTACTGTATCCCTGCGACTTTCTTATTGACGATGAAACACAGATATTGCATCGGAATTAAATACAAAAGGCTCAATGCCGACTTAAGTACAAGAAGACTGACTCTTCCTACTGTCTAAGTTTTAAACCATTCCTGTGACACTAGTTATAGATTCCGATGCTTCACTCCGGGTTTACTGTATCCCTTGGACCATCTTATTGACGATGAAACACAGAAATTGCATCGGAATTAAATACAAAATGCACAATGCCGAATTAAGTACAAGGGGACTGACTCTTCCTAATGTCTAAGTTTTGAACCATTCCTGTGACACTAGTTATAGATTCCGAAGCTTCACTTCAGGTTTACTGTATCCCTTGGACCTTCTTATTGACGATGAAACACAGAAATTGCATCGGAATTAAATACAAAAGGCACAATGCCGACTTAAGTACAAGAAGACTGACTCTTCCTACTGTCTAAGTTTTGAACCATTCCTGTGACACTAGTTATAGATTCAGATGCTTCACTTCAGGTTAACTGTATCCCTTGGACCTTCTTATTGACGATGAAACACAGAAATTGCATCGGAATTAAATACAAAAGGCACAATGCCGACTTATGTACATGAAGACTGACTCTTCCTACTGTCTAAGTTTTGAACCATTCCTGTGACACTAGTTATCAATTCCGATGCATCACTCTGGGTTTACTGTATCCCATGGACCTTCTTATTGACGATGAAACACAAAAATTGCATCGGAATTAAATACAAAAGGCTCGATTCCGACTTAAGTACATGAAGACCGACACTTCTTACTGACTATGTTTTGAACCATTCCTGTGACACTAGTTATAGATTCCGATGCTTCACTTCTGGTTTAATGTAACCCTTGGACCATCTTATTGACGATGAAACACAGAAATTGCATCGGAATTAAATACAAAAGGCACAATGCCGACGTAAGTACAAGAAGACCGACTCTTCCTACTGTCTAAGCTTTGAACCATTCCTGTGACACTAGTTATAGATTCCGATGCTTCACTCCAGGTTTACTGTATCCCTTGGACCTTCTTATTGACGATGAAACACAGAAATTGCAACCGAATTAAATACACAAGGCACAATGCCGACTTAAGGACAAGAGGACTGACTCTTCCTACTGACCATTCCTGTGACCCTAGTTATAGATTCCGATTCTTCCCACCAGGTTTACTGTATCCCTTGGACCTTCTTATTGACGATGAAACACAGAAATTGCATCGGAATTAAATACAAAAACACAATGCCGACTTAAGTACAAGAAGACTGACTCTTCCTAATGTCTAAGTTTTGAACCATTCCTGTGACACTAGTTATAGATTCCGATGCTTCACTTCAGGTTTACTGTATCCCTTGGACCTTCTTATTGACGATGAAACACAGAAATTGCATCGGATTTAAATACAAAAGGCACAATGCCGGCCTAAGTACATGAAGACCGACACTTCTTACTGACTATGTTTTGAACCATTCCTGTGACAATAGTTATAGATTCCGATGCTTCACTTCAGATTTACTGTATTCCTTGGACCTTCTTATTGACGAAGAAACACAGAAATTGCATCGGAATTAAATACAAAAGGCACAATGCCGACTTAAGGACATGAAGACTGACTCTTCCTACTGAAAATTCCTGTGACACTAGTTATAGATTCCGATGCTTCACTTCAGGTTTACTGTATCCCTTGGACCTTCTTATTGACGATGAAACAGAGAAATTGCATCGGAATTAAATACAAAAGGCACAATGCCGACTTAAGTACATGAAGACCGACACTTCTTACTGACTATGTTTTGAACCATTCCTGTGACAATAGTTATAGATTCCGATGCTTCACTCCGGGTTTACTGTATCCCTTGGACCTTCTTATTGACGATGAAACAGAGATATTGCATCGGAATTAAATACAAAATTTACAATGCCGAATTAAGTACAAGGGTACTGACTCTTCCTAATGTCTAAGTTTTGAACCATTCCTGTGACACTAGGTATAGATTCCGAAGCTTCACTTCTGGTTTACTGTATCCCTTGGACCTTCTTATTGACGATGAAACACAGAAATTGCATCGTAATTAAATACAAAAGGCACAATGCCGACTTAAGTACAAGAAGACTGACTCTACCTACTGTCTAAGTTGTGAACCGTTCCTGTGACACTAGTTATAGATTCAGATGCTTCACTGCAGGTTAACTGTATCCCTTGGACCTTCTTATTGACGACGAAACACAGAAATTGCATCGGAATTAAATACTAAAGGCACAATGCCGACTTAGGTTCAAGAAGACCGACTCTTCCTGCTGTCTAAGCTATGAACCATTCCTGTGAAACTAGTTATAGATTCCGATGCTTCACTTCAGGTTTACTGTATCCCTTGCACTTTCTTATTGACGATGAAACACAGAAATTGCATCGGAATTAAATACAAAATGCACAATACCGACTTAAGTACAAGAAGACTGACTCTTCCTACTGTCTAAGCTTTGAACCATTCCTGTGACACTAGTTATAGATTCCGATGCTTCACTCCAGGTTTACTGTATCCCTTGGAACTCCTTATTGACGATGAAACACAGAAATTGCTTCGGGATTAAATACAAAAGCACAATCCCGACTTAAGTACAAGGGGTCTGACTCTCCTTACTGTCTATGATTTGAACCATTCCTGTTGCACTAGTTATAGATTCTGATGCTTCTTTTCAGGTTTAATGTATCCCTCTGACTTTCTTTTTGACGATGAAACACAGAAATTGCATCGGAATTGAATACAAAAGGCACAATGCCGACTTAAGTACAAGAAGACTGACTCTTCTTACTGACTGCTTTGAACCATTCCTGTGACACTAGTTATAGATTCCGATGCTGCACTTCAGGTTTACTGTATCCCTGCGACTTTCGTATTGACGATGAAACACAGATATTGCATCGGAATTAAATACAAAAGGCTCAATGCCGACGTAAGTACAAGAAGACTGACTCTTCCTACTGTCTAAGTTTTAAACCATTCCTGTGACACTAGTTATAGATTCCGATGCTTCACTCCGGGTTTACTGTATCCCTTGGACCATCTTATTGACGATGAAACACAGAAATTGCATCGGAATTAAATACAAAATGCACAATGCCGAATTAAGTACAAGGGGACTGACTCTTCCTAATGTCTAAGTTTTGAACCATTCCTGTGACACTAGTTATAGATTCCGAAGCTTCACTTCAGGTTTACTGTATCCCTTGGACCTTCTTACTGACGATGAAACACAGAAATTGCATCGGAATTAAATACAAAAGGCACAATGCCGACTTAAGTACAAGAAGACTGACTCTTCCTACTGTCTAAGTTTTGAACCATTCCTGTGACACTAGTTATAGATTCAGATGCTTCACTTCAGGTTAACTGTATCCCTTGGACCTTCTTATTGACGATGAAACACAGAAATTGCATCGGAATTAAATACAAAAGGCACAATGCCGACTTATGTACATGAAGACTGACTCTTCCTACTGTCTAAGTTTTGAACCATTCCTGTGACACTAGTTATCAATTCCGATGCATCACTCTGGGTTTATTGTATCCCATGGACCTTCTTATTGACGATGAAACACAAAAATTGCATCGGAATTAAATACAAAAGGCTCGATTCCGACTTAAGTACATGAAGACCGACACTTCTTACTGACTATGTTTTGAACCATTCCTGTGACACTAGTTATAGATTCCGATGCTTCACTTCTGGTTTAATGTAACCCTTGGACCATCTTATTGACGATGAAACACAGAAATTGCATCGGAATTAAATACAAAAGGCACAATGCCGACGTAAGTACAAGAAGACCGACTCTTCCTACTGTCTAAGCTTTGAACCATTCCTGTGACACTAGTTATAGATTCCGATGCTTCACTCCAGGTTTACTGTATCCCTTGGACCTTCTTATTGACGATGAAACACAGAAATTGCAACCGAATTAAATACACAAGGCACAATGCCGACTTAAGGACAAGAGGACTGACTCTTCCTACTGACCATTCCTGTGACCCTAGTTATAGATTCCGATTCTTCCCACCAGGTTTACTGTATCCCTTGGACCTTCTTATTGACGATGAAACTCAGAAATTGCATCGGAATTAAATACAAAAGGCACAATGCCGACTTAAGTACAAGAAGACTGATTCTTCCTACTGACCATTCCTGTGACACTAGTTATAGATTCCGATGCTTCACTTCAGGTTTACTGTATCCCTTGGACCTTCTTATTGACGATGAAACACAGAAATTGCATCGGAATTAAATACAAAAGGCACAATGCCGACTTAAGTACAAGAAGACCGACACTTCTTACTGACTATGCTTTGAACCATTCCTGAGACACTAGTTATAGATTCCGATGCTTCACTCCTGGTTTACTCTATCCCTTAGACCTTCTTGTTGACGATGAAACACAGAAATTGCATCGGAATTAAATACAAAAGGCACAATGCCGACTTAAGTACATGAAGACCGACACTTCTTACTGACTATGTTTTGAACCATTCCTGAGACACTAGTTATAGATTCCGATGCTTCACTTCAGGTTTACTGTATCCCTTGGACCTTCTTATTGACGAAGAAACACAGATATTGCATCGGAATTAAATACAAAAGGCACAATGCCGACTTAAGTACAAGAAGACTGACTCTTCCTACTGTCTAAGATTTGAACCATTCCTGTGACACAAGTTATAGATTCCGAAGCTTCACTCCAGGTTTACTGTGTCCCTTGGACCTTCTTATTGACGATGAAACACTGAAATTGCATCGGAATTAAATACAAAAACACAATGCCGACTTAAGTACAAGAAGACTGACTCTTCCTACTGTCTAAGATTTGAACCATTCCTGTGACACAAGTTATAGATTCCGATGCTTCACTTCAGGTTTACTGTATCCCTTGGACCTTCTTATTGACGATGAAACACAGAAATTGCATCGGAATTAAATACAAAAGGCACAATGCCGGCCTAAGTACATGAAGACCGACACTTCTTACTGACTATGTTTTGAACCATTCCTGTAACACTCTTATAGATTCCGATGCTTCACTTCAGGTTTACTGTATCCCTTGGACCTTCTTATTGACGATGAAACACAGAAATTGCATGCGAATTAAATACACAAGGCACAATGCCGACTTAAGGACAAGACCACTGACTCTTCCTACTGACCATTCCTGTGACCCTAGTTATAGATTCCGATTCTTCTTACCAGGTTTACTGTATCCCTTGGACCTTCTTATTGACGATGAAACACAGAAATTGCATCGGAATTAAATACAAAAGGCACAATGCCGACTTAAGTACAAGAAGACTGACTCTTCCTACTGTCTAAGTTTTGAACCATTCCTCTGCCACTAGTTATAGATTCCGATGCTTCTCTTCTGGTTTACTGTATCCCTTGGACCTTCTTATTGACGATGAGTCACAGAAATTGCATCGGAATTAAATACAAAAGGCACAATGCCGACTTAAGTACATGAAGACCGACACTTCCTACTGACTATGTTTTGAACCATTCCTGTGACACTAGTTATAGATTCCGATGCTTCACTTCAGGTTTACTGTATCCCTTGGACCTTCTTATTGACGATGAAACACAGAAATTTCATCGGAATTAAATACAAAAGGCACAATGCCGACTAAAGTACAAGAAGACTGACTCTTCCTGCTGACCATTCCTGTGACACTAGTTATAGATTCCGATGCTTCACTTCAGATTTACTGTATCCCTTGGACCTTCTTATTGTCGATGAAACACAGATATTGCATCGGAATTAAATACAAAAGGCACAATGCCGACTTAAGTACATGAAGACCGACACTTCCTACTGACTATGTTTGGAACCATTCCTGTAACACTCTTATAGATTCCGATGCTTCACTTCAGGTTTACTGTATCCCTTGGACCTTCTTATTGACGATGAAACACAGAAATTGCATCGGAATTAAATACAAAAGGCACAATGCCGACTTCAGGACAAGAAGACTAACTCTTCCTACTGACGATTCCTGTGACACTAGTTATAGATTCCGATGCTTCACTTCAGGTTTACTGTTTCCTTTGGAACTTCTTATTGACGATGAAACACAGATATTGCATCGCAATTAAATGCAAAAGGCACAATGCCGACTTAAGTACATGAAGACCGACACTTTTTACTGACTATGTTTTGAACCATTCCTGTGACACTAGTTATAGATTCCGATGCCTCACACCAGGTTTACTGTATCCCTTGGACCTTCTTAATGACGATGAAACACAGAAATTGCATCGGAATTAAATACAAAAGGCACAATGCCGACTTAAGTACATGAAGACCGACACTTCTTACTGACTATGTTTTAAACCATTCCTGTATCACAAGTTATAGATTCCGATGCTTCACTTCAGGTTTACTGTATCCCTTGAACCTTCTTATTGACGATGAAACACAGAAATTGCATGGGAATTAAATACAAAAGGCACAATGCCGACTTAGGTTCAAGAAGACCGACTCTTCCTGCTGTCTAAGCTATGAACCATTCCTGTGACACTAGTTATAGATTCCGATGCTTCACTTCAGGTTTACTGTATCCCTTGCACTTTCTTATTGACGATGAAACACAGAAATTGCATCGGAATTAAATACAAAATGCACAATACCGACTTAAGTACAAGAAGACTGACTCTTCCTACTGTCTAAGCTTTGAACCATTCCTGTGACACTAGTTATAGATTCCGATGCTTCACTCCAGGTTTACTGTATCCCTTGGAACTCCTTATTGACGATGAAACACAGAAATTGCTTCGGGATTAAATACAAAAGCACAATGCCGACTTAAGTACAAGGGGTCTGACTCTCCTTACTGTCTATGATTTGAACCATTCCTGTTACACTAGTTATAGATTCTGATGCATCTTTTCAGGCTTAATGTATCCCTCTGACTTTCTTATTGACGATGAAACACAGAAATTGCATCGGAATTGAATACAAAAGGCACAATGCCGACTTAAGTACAAGAAGACTGACTCTTCTTACTGACTGCTTTGAACCATTCCTGTGACACTAGTTATAGATTCCGATGCTGCACTTCAGGTTTACTGTATCCCTGCGACTTTCTTATTGACGATGAAACACAGATATTGCATCGGAATTAAATACAAAAGGCTCGATGCCGACTTAAGTACATGAAGACCGACACTTCTTACTGACTATGTTTTGAACCATTCCTGTGACACTAGTTATAGATCCCGATGCTTCACTTCTGGTTTAATGTATCCCTTGGACCTTCTTATTGACGATGAAACACAGAAATTGCATCGGAATTAAATACAAAAGGCACAATGCCGACGTAAGTACAAGAAGACCGACTCTTCCTACTGTCTAAGCTTTGAACCATTCCTGTGACACTAGTTATAGATTCCGATGCTTCACTCCAGGTTTACTGTATCCCTTGGACCTTCTTATTGACGATGAAACACAGAAATTGCATCCGAATTAAATACACAAGGCACAATGCCGACTTAAGGACAAGAGGACTGACTCTTCCTACTGACCATTCCTGTGACCCTAGTTATATATTCCGATTCTTCCCACCAGGTTTACTGTATCCCTTGGACCTTCTTATTGACGATGAAACACAGAAATTGCATCGGAATTAAATACAAAATTCACAATGCCGACTTAAGTACAAGAAGACTGACTCTTCCTACTGACCATTCCTGTGACACTAGTTATAGATTCCGATGCTTCACTTCAGGTTTACTGTATCCCTTGGACCTTCTTATTGACGATGAAACACAGAAATTGCATCGGAATTAAATACAAAAGGCACAATGCCGACTTAAGTACATGAAGACCGACACTTCTTACTGACTATGTTTTGAACCATTCCTGAGTTACTAGTTATAGATTCCGATGCTTCACTCCTGGTTTACTGTATCCCTTAGACCTTCTTGTTGACGATGAAACACAGAAATTGCATCGGAATTAAATACAAAAGGCACAATGCCGACTTAAGTACATGAAGACCGACACTTCTTACTGACTATGTTTTGAACCATTCCTGAGACACTAGTTATAGATTCCGATGCTTCACTTCAGGTTTACTGTATCCCTTGGACCTTCTTATTGACGAAGAAACACAGAAATTGCATCGGAATTAAATACAAAAGGCACAATGCCGACTTAAGTACAAGAAGACTGACTCTTCCTACTGTCTAAGATTTGAACCATTCCTGTGACACAAGTTATAGATTCCGATGCTTCACTCCAGGTTTACTGTATCCCTTGGACCTTCTTATTGACGATGAAACACTGAAATTGCATCGGAATTAAATACAAAAACACAATGCCGACTTAAGTACAAGAAGACTGACTCTTCCTACTGTCTAAGATTTGAACCATTCCTGTGACACAAGTTATAGATTCCGATGCTTCACTTCAGGTTTACTGTATCCCTTGGACCTTCTTATTGACGATGAAACACAGAAATTGCATCGGAATTAAATACAAAAGGCACAATGCCGGCCTAAGTACATGAAGACCGACACTTCTTACTGACTATGTTTTGAACCATTCCTGTAACACTCTTATAGATTCCGATGCTTCACTTCAGGTTTACTGTATCCCTTGGACCTTCTTATTGACGATGAAACACAGAAATTGCATGCGAATTAAATACACAAGGCACAATGCCGACTTAAGGACAAGACCACTGACTCTTCCTACTGACCATTCCTGTGACCCTAGTTATAGATTCCGATTCTTCTTACCAGGTTTACTGTATCCCTTGGACCTTCTTATTGACGATGAAACACAGAAATTGCATCGGAATTAAATACAAAAGGCACAATGCCGACTTAAGTACAAGAAGACTGACTCTTCCTACTGTCTAAGTTTTGAACCATTCCTCTGACACTAGTTATAGATTCCGATGCTTCTCTTCTGGTTTACTGTATCCCTTGGACCTTCTTATTGACGATGAGTCACAGAAATTGCATCGGAATTAAATTCCAAAGGCACAATGCCGACTTAAGTACATGAAGACCGACACTTCCTACTGACTATGTTTTGAACCATTCCTGTGACACTAGTTATAGATTCCGATGCTTCACTTCAGGTTTACTGTATCCCTTGGACCTTCTTATTGACGATGAAACACAGAAATTTCATCGGAATTAAATACAAAAGGCACAATGCCGACTAAAGTACAAGAAGACTGACTCTTCCTACTGACCATTCCTGTGACACTAGTTATAGATTCCGATGCTTCACTTCAGGTTTACTGTATCCCTTGGACCTTCTTATTGTCGATGAAACACAGAAATTGCATCGGAATTAAATACAAAAGGCACAATGCCGACTTAAGTACATGAAGACCGACACTTCCTACTGACTATGTTTGGAACCATTCCTGTATCACAAGTTATAGATTCCGATGCTTCACTTCAGGTTTACTGTATCCCTTGAACCTTCTTATTGACGATGAAACACAGAAATTGCATGGGAATTAAATACAAAAGGCACAATGCCGACTTAAGAACAAGAAGACTGACTCTTCCTACTGATTATTCCTGTGACACTAGTTATAGATTCCGAAGCTTTACTTTATGTTTACTGTATCCCTTGGACCTTCTTATTGACGATGAAACACAGAAATTGCATCGGAATTAAATACAAAAGGCACAATGCCGACTTAAGGTCAAGAAGACTGACTCTTCCTACTGACCATTCCTGTGACACTAGTTATAGATTCCGATGCTTCACTTCAGATTTACTGTATCCCTTGGATCTTCTTATTGACGATGAAACACAGAAATTGCATCGGAATTAAATACAAAAGGCACAATGCCGACTTAAGTACATGAAGACCGACACTTCTTACTGACTATGATTTGAACCATTCCTGTGACACTAGTTATAGATTCCGATGCTTCACTTCAGATTTACTGTATTCCTTGGACCTTCTTATTGACGAAGAAACACAGAAATTGCATCGGAATTAAATACAAAAGGCACAATGCCGGCTTAAGGACATGAAGACTGACTCTTCCTACTGACGATTCCTGTGACACTAGTTATAGATTCCGATGCTTCACTTCAGGTTTACTGTTTCCTTTGGAACTTCTTATTGACGATGAAACACAGATATTGCATCGCAATTAAATGCAAAAGGCACAATGCCGACTTAAGTACATGAAGACCGACACTTCTTACTGACTATGTTTTGAACCATTCCTGTGACACTAGTTATAGATTCCGATGCCTCACTCCAGGTTTACTGTATCCCTTGGACCTTCGTAATGACGATGAAACACAGAAATTGCATCGGAATTAAATACAAAAGGCACAATGCCGACTTAAGTACATGAAGACCGACACTTCTTACTGACTATGTTTTGAACCATTCCTGTATCACAAGTTATAGATTCCGATTCTTCACTTCAGGTTTACTGTATCCCTTGAACCTTCTTATTGACGATGAAACACAGAAATTGCATGGGAATTAAATACAAAAGGCACAATGCCGACTTAGGTTCAAGAAGACCGACTCTTCCTGCTGTCTAAGCTATGAACCATTCCTGTGACACTAGTTATAGATTCCGATGCTTCACTTCAGGTTTACTGTATCCCTTGCACTTTCTTATTGACGATGAAACACAGAAATTGCATCGGAATTAAATACAAAATGCACAATACCGACTTAAGTACAAGAAGACTGACTCTTCCTACTGTCTAAGCTTTGAACCATTCCTGTGACACTAGTTATAGATTCCGATGCTTCACTCCAGGTTTACTGTATCCCTTGGAACTCCTTATTGACGATGAAACACAGAAATTGCTTCGGGATTAAATACAAAAGCACAATGCCGACTTAAGTACAAGGGGTCTGACTCTCCTTACTGTCTATCATTTGAACCATTCCTGTTACACTAGTTATAGATTCTGATGCTTCTTTTCAGGTTTAATGTATCCCTCTGACTTTCTTATTGACGATGAAACACAGAAATTGCATCGGAATTGAATACAAAAGGCACAATGCCGACTTAAGTACAAGAAGACTGACTCTTCTTACTGACTGCTTTGAACCATTCCTGTGACACTAGTTATAGATTCCGATGCTGCACTTCAGGTTTACTGTATCCCTGCGACTTTCTTATTGACGATGAAACACAGATATTGCATCGGAATTAAATACAAAAGGCTCGATGCCGACTTAAGTACATGAAGACCGACACTTCTTACTGACTATGTTTTGAACCATTCCTGTGACACTAGTTATGGATCCCGATGCTTCACTTCTGGTTTAATGTATCCCTTGGACCTTCTTATTGACGATGAAACACAGAAATTGCATCGGAATTAAATACAAAAGGCACAATGCCGACGTAAGTACAAGAAGACCTACTCTTCCTACTGTCTAAGCTTTGAACCATTCCTGTGACACTAGTTATAGATTCCGATGCTTCACTCCAGGATTACTGTATCCCTTGGACCTTCTTATTGACGATGAAACACAGAAATTGCATCCGAATTAAATACACAAGGCACAATGCCGACTTAAGGACAAGAGGACTGACTCTTCCTACTGACCATTCCTGTGACACTAGTTATAGATTCCGATGCTTCACTTCAGGTTTACTGTATCCCTTGGACCTTCTTATTGACGAAGAAACACAGCAATTGCATCGGAATTAAATACAAAAGGCACAATGCCGACTTAAGTACAAGAAGACTGACTCTTCCTACTGTCTAAGATTTGAACGATTCCTGTGACACAAGTTATAGATTCCGATGCTTCACTCCAGGTTTACTGAATCCCTTGGACCTTCTTATTGACGATGAAACACTGAAATTGCATCGGAATTAAATACAAAAACACAATGCCGACTTAAGTACAAGAAGACTGACTCTTCCTACTGTCTAAGATTTGAACCATTCCTGTGACACAAGTTATAGATCCCGATGCTTCACTTCAGGTTTACTGTATCCCTTGGACCTTCTTATTGACGATGAAACACAGAAATTGCATCGGAATTAAATACAAAAGGCACAATGCCGGCCTAAGTACATGAAGACCGACACTTCTTACTGACTATGTTTTGAACCATTCCTGTAACACTCTTATACATTCCGATGCTTCACTTCAGGTTTACTGTATCCCTTGGACCTTCTTATTGACGATGAAACACAGAAATTGCATGCGAATTAAATACACAAGGCACAATGCCGACTTAAGGACAAGACCACTGACTCTTCCTACTGACCATTCCTGTGACCCTAGTTATAGATTCCGATTCTTCTTACCAGGTTTACTGTATCCCTTGGACCTTCTTATTGACGATGAAACACAGAAATTGCATCGGAATTAAATACAAAAGGCACAATGCCGACTTAAGTACAAGAAGACTGACTCTTCCTACTGTCTAAGATTTGAACCATTCCTGTGACACAAGTTATAGATTCCGATGCTTCACTCCAGGTTTACTGTATCCCTTGGACCTTCTTATTGACGATGAGTCACAGAAATTGCATCGGAATTAAATACAAAAGGCACAATGCCGACTTAAGTACATGAAGACCGACACTTCCTACTGACTATGTTTTGAATCATTCCTGTGACACTAGTTATAGATTCCGATGCTTCACTTCAGGTTTACTGTATCCCTTGGACCTTCTTATTGACGATGAAACACAGAAATTGCATCGGAATTAAATACAAAAGGCACAATGCCGACTTAAGTACATGAACACCGACACTTCCTACTGACTATGTTTGGAACCATTCCTGTATCACAAGTTATAGATTCCGATGCTTCACTTCAGGTTTACTGTATCCCTTGAACCTTCTTATTGACGATGAAACACAGAAATTGCATGGGAATTAAATACAACAAGAAGACTGACTCTTCCTACTGATTATTCCTGTGACACTAGTTATAGATTCCGAAGCTTTACTTTATGTTTACTGTATCCCTAGGACCTTCTTATTGACGATGAAACACAGAAATTGCATCGGAATTAAATACAAAAGGCACAATGCCGACTTAAGGTCAAGAAGACTGACTCTTCCTACTGACCATTCCTGTGACACTAGTTATAGATTCCGATGCTTCACTTCAGGTTTACTGTATCCCTTGGATCTTCTTATTGACGATGAAACACAGAAATTGCATCGGAATTAAATACAAAAGGCACAATGCCGACTTAAGTACATGAAGACCGACACTTCTTACTGACTATGATTTGAACCATTCCTGTGACACTAGTTATAGATTCCGATGCTTCACTTCAGATTTACTGTATTCCTTGGACCTTCTTATTGACGAAGAAACACAGAAATTGCATCGGAATTAAATACAAAAGGCACAATGCCGGCTTAAGGACATGAAGACTGACTCTTCCTACTGAAAATTCCTGTGACACTAGTTATAGATTCCGATGCTTCACTTCAGGTTTACTGTATCCCTTGGACCTTCTTATTGACGATGAAACAGAGAAATTGCATCGGAATTAAATACAAAAGGCACAATGCTGACTTAAGTACATGAAGACCGACACTTCTTACTGACTATGTTTTGAACCATTCCTGTGACAATAGTTATAGATTCCGATGCTTCACTTCAGGTTTACTGTATACCTTGGACCTCCTTATTGCCGATGAAACACAGAAATTGCATCGGAATTAAATACAAAACTCACAATGCCGACTTAAGTACATGAAGACCGACACTTCCTACTAACAATGTTTTGAACCATTCCTGTGACACTAGTTATAGATTCCGATGCTTCACTTCAGGTTTACTGTATCCCTTGGACCTTCTTATTGACGATGAAACACAGAAATTTCATCGGAATTAAATACAAAAGGCACAATGCCGACTTAAGTACAAGAAGACTGACTCTTCCTACTGACCACTCCTGTGACACTAGTTATAGATTCCGATGCTTCACTTTAGGTTTACTGTATCCTTTGGAACTTCTTATTGACGATGAAACACAGAAATTGCATCGCAATTAAATGCAAAAGGCACAATGCCGACTTAAGTACATGAAGACCGACACTTCTTACTGACTATGTTTTGAACCATTCCTGTGACACTAGTTATAGATTCCGATGCCTCACTCCAGGTTTACTGTATCCCTTGGACCTTCTTAATGACGATGAAACACAGAAATTGCATCGGAATTAAATACAAAAGGCACAATGCCGACTTAAGTACATGAAGACCGACACTTCTTACTGACTATGCTTTGAACCATTCCTGTATCACAAGTTATAGATTCCGATGCTTCACTTCAGGTTTACTGTATCCCTTGATCCTTCTTATTGACGATGAAACACAGAAATTGCATGGGAATTAAATACAAAAGGCACAATGCCGACTTAAGAACAAGAAGACTGACTCTTCCTACTGATTATTCCTGTGACACTAGTTATAGATTCCGAAGCTTTACTTTAGGTTTACTGTATCCCTTGGACCTTCTTATTGACGATGAAACACAGAAATTGCATCGGAATTAAATACAAAACTCACAATGCGCACTTAAGTACATGAAGACCGACACTTCCTACTAACTATGTTTTGAACCATTCCTGTGACACTAGTTATAGATTCCGATGCTTCACTTCAGGTTTACTATATCCCTTGGACCTTCTTATTGACGATAAAAAACAGAAATTGCATGGGAATTAAATGCAAAAGGCATAATGCCGACTTAAGTACATGAAGACCGACACTTCTTACTGACTATGATTTGAACCATTCCTGTGACACTTGTTATATCTTCCGATGCTTCACTCCAGGTTTACTGTATCCCTTGGACCTTCTTATTGACGATGAAACGCAGAAATTGCTTCGGAATTAAACTCAAAAGGCACACCGCCGTTTTAAGTAGATGAAAACCGACACTTCTTACTGACTATGTTTTGAACCATTCCTGTGACACTAGTTTTAGATTCCGATGCTTCACTTCAGGTTTACTGTATCCCTTGGACCTTCTTTATGACGATGAAACACAGAAATTGCATCGGAATTACACACAAAAGGCACATGCTGACTTAAAGACAAGAAAACTGACTCTTCCTACTGATCATTCCTGTGACACTAGTTATAGATTCCGATGCTTCACTTCAGGTTTACTGTATCCCTTGGACCTTCTTATTGACGATGAAACACAGATATTGCATCGGAATTAAATACAAAAGGCACAATGCCGACATAAGGACAAGAAGACTGACTCTTCCTACTGACCATTCCTGTGACACTAGTTATAGATTCCGATGCTTCACTTCAGGTTTGTCTTATCCCTTGGACCTTCTTATTGACGATGAAACACAGAAATTGCATCGGAATCAAATACAAAAAGCACAATGCCGACTTAAGTACATAAAGACCGACACTTCTTACTGACAATGTTTTGAACCATTCCTGTGACACTAGTTATAGATTCCGATGCTTCACTTCTGGTTTACTGTATCCCTTGGACTTTCTTATTGACGATGAAACACAGAAATTTCCTCGGAACTAAATACAAAAGGCACAAAGCTGACTTAAGGACAAGAAGACTGGCTCTTCCTACTGACTATTCCTGTGAGACTAGTTATAGATTCCGATGCTTCACTTCAGGTTTACTGTATCCGTTGGACCTTCTTATTGACGATGAAACACAGAAATTGCATCGGAATTAAATACAAAAGGCACAACGCAAACTTAAGTACATGCAGGCCGACACTTCCTACTGACTATGTTTCGAACCATTCCTGTAACACTAGTTATAGATTCCGATGCTTCACTTCCGGTTTACTATATCCCTTGGACCTTCTTATTGACGATGAAACACAGAAATTGCATCGAAATTAAATACAAAAGGCCCAATGCCGACTTAAGTTCATGAAGACCGACACTTCTTACTGACTATGTTTTCAACCATTCCTGTAACACTTGTTATAGATTCCGATGCTTCACTTCAGGTTTACTGTATCCCTTGGACCTTCTTATTGACGATGAAACACAGAAATTGCATCGGAATTAAATACAAAAGGCACAATGCCGACTTAAGTACATGAAGACCGACACTTCCTACTGACTATGTTTTGAACCATTTCTGTGACTCTAATTATAGATTCCGATGCTTCACTTCAGGTTTACTGTATCCCTTGGACCTTCTTATTGACGATGAAACACAGAAATTGCATCGGAATTAAATACAAAAGGCACAATGCCGACTTAAGGACAAGAAGACTGACTCTTCCTACTGACCATTCCTGTGACACTAGTTATAGATTCCGATTCTTCACACCAGTTTTCTGTATCACTTAGACCTTCTTATTGACGATGAAACACAGAAATTGCATCGGAATTAAATACAAATGGCACAATGCCGACTTAAGAACATGAAGTAGGACACTTCTTACTGACTATGTTTTGAACCATTCCTATGACACTAGTTATAGATTGCGATGCTTCACTTCAGGTTTTCAGTATCCCTTGGACCTTCTTATTGACGATGAAACACAGAAATTGCATCGGAATTAAATACAAAAGGCACAATGCCGACTTAAGGACAAGAAGACTGACTCTTCCTACTGACCATTCCTGTGACACTAGTTATAGATTCCGATTCTTCACACCAGTTTTCTGTATCACTTGGACCTTCTTATTTACGATGAAACACAGATTTTGCATCGGAATTAAATACAAAAGGCACAATGCCGACTTAAGTACAAGAAGACTGACTCTTCCAACTGTCTAAGTTTTGAACCATTCCTCTGACACTAGTTATAGATTCCGATGCTTCACTTCAGGTTTACTGTATCCCTTGGACCATCTTCTTGACGATGAAACACAGAAATTGCATCGGAATTAAATACAAAAGGCAAAATGCCGACTTAAGTACATGAAGACCGATACTTCCTACTGACTATGTTTTGAACCATTTCTGTGACTCTAGTTATAGATTCCGATGCTTCACTTCAGGTTTACTGTATCCCTTGGACCTTTTTATTGACGATGAAACACAGAAATTGCATCGGAATTAAATACAAAAGGCACAATGCCGACTTAAGTACAAGAAGACTGACTCTTCTTACTGACCATTCCTGTGACACTAGTATAGATTGCGCTACTTCACTTCGGGTTTACTGTATCCCTTGGACCTTCTTATTGACGATGAAACACAGAAATTGCATCGGAATTAAATACAAATGGCACAATGCCGACTTAAGAACATGAAGAAGGACACTTCTTACTGACTATGTTTTGAACCATTCCTATGACACTAGTTATAGATTGCGATGCTTCACTTCAGGTTTTCTGTATCCCTTGGACCTTCTTATCGACGATGAAACACAGAAATTGCATCGGAATTGAATACAAAAGGCACAATGCCGACTTAAGTACATGAGGACCGACACTTCTTACTGACTATGTTTGAACCATTTCAGTGACACCAGTTATAGATTCCCATGCTTCACTCCAGGTTTACTGTATCCCTTGGACCTTCTTATTGACGATGAAACACAGAAATTACATCGGAATTAAATACAAAAGGCACAATGAAGACATAAGTACATGAAGACCGACACTTCTTACTGACTATGATTTGAACCATTCCTGTAACACTAGTTATAGATTCCGATGCTTCACTTCAGGTTTACTGTATCACTTGGACCTTCATATTGACGATGAAACACAGAAATTGCATCGGAATTAAATACAAAAGGCACAATGCCGACTTAAGGGCAAGGAGACTGACTTTTCCTACTGACCATTCCCGTGACACTAGTTATAGATTCCGATGCTTCACTTCAGATTTACTGTATCCCTTGGAACTTCTTATTGACGATGAAACACAGAAATTGCATCGGAATTAAGTGCAAAAGGCACAATGCCGACTTAAGTACATGAAGACCGACACTTCTTACTGACTATGTTTTGAACCATACCTGTGACACTAGTTATAGATTCCGATGCTTCACTCCAGGTTCACTGTATCCCTTGCACCTTCTTATTGACGATGAAACACAGAAATTGCATCGGAATTAAATACAAAAGGCACAACGCCGACTTAAGTACATGAAGACCGACACTTCTTACTGACTATGTTTTGAACCATTCCTGTAACACTACTTATAGATTCCGATGCTTCACTTCATGTTTACTATATCCGTTGGACCTTCTTATTGACGATGAAACACAGAAATTGCATCGGAATTAAATACAAAAGGCCCAATGCCGACTTAAGTTCATGAAGACCGACACTTCTTACTGACTATGTTTTGAACCATTTCTGTGACTCTAGTTATAGATTCCGATGCTTCACTTCAGGTTTACTGTATCCCTTGGACCTTCTTATTGACGATGAAACACAGAAATTGCATCGGAATTAAATACAAAAGGCACAATGCCGACTTAAGGACAAGAAGACTGACTCTTCCTACTGACCATTCCTGTGACACTAGTTATAGATTCCGATTCTTCACACCAGTTTTCTGTATCACTTGGACCTTCTTATTTACGATGAAACACAGATTTTGCATCGGAATTAAATACAAAAGGCACAATGCCGACTTAAGTACAAGAAGACTGACTCTTCCAACTGTCTAAGTTTTGAACCATTCCTCTGACACTAGTTATAGATTCCGATGCTTCACTTCAGGTTTACTGTATCCCTTGGACCTTCGTATTGACGATGAGTCACAGAAATTCCATCGGAATTACATACAAAAGGCACAATGCCGACTTAAGTACATGAAGACCGACACTTCCTACTGACTATGTTTTGAACCATTTCTGTGACTCTAGTTATAGATTCCGATGCATCACTTCAGGTTTACTGTATCCCTTGGACATTTTATTGACGATGAAACACAGAAATTGCATCGGAATTAAATACAAAAGGCACAATGCCGACTTAAGTACAAGAAGACTGACTCTTCTTACTGACCATTCCTGTGACACTAGTATAGATTGCGCTACTTCACTTCGGGTTTACTGTATCCCTTGGACCTTCTTATTGACGATGAAACACAGAAATTGCATCGGAATTAAATACAAATGGCACAATGCCGACTTAAGAACATGAAGTAGGACACTTCTTACTGACTATGTTTTGAACCATTCCTATGACACTAGTTATAGATTGCGATGCTTCACTTCAGGTTTTCTGTATCCCTTGGACCTTCTTATTGACGATGAAACACAGAAATTGCATCGGAATTGAATACAAAAGGCACAATGCCGACTTAAGTACATGAGGACAGACACTTCTTACTGACTATGTTTGAACCATTTCAGTGACACCAGTTATAGATTCCCATGCTTCACTCCAGGTTTACTGTATCCCTTGGACCTTCTTATTGACGATGAAACACAGAAATTACATCGGAATTAAATACAAAAGGCACAATGAAGACATAAGTACATGAAGACCGACACTTCTTACTGACTATGATTTGAACCATTCCTGTAACACTAGTTATAGATTCCGATGCTTCACTTCAGGTTTACTGTATCACTTGGACCTTCTTATTGACGATGAAACACAGAAATTGCATCGGAATTAAATACAAAAGGCACAATGCCAACTTAAGGGCAAGAAGACTGACTTTTCCTACTGACCATTCCCGTGACACTAGTTATAGATTCCGATGCTTCACTTCAGATTTACTGTATCCCTTGGAACTTCTTATTGACGATGAAACACAGAAATTGCATCGGAATTAAGTGCAAAAGGCACAATGCCGACTTAAGTACATGAAGACCGACACTTCTTACTGACTATGTTTTGAACCATACCTGTGACACTAGTTATAGATTCCGATGCTTCACTCCAGGTTCACTGTATCCCTTGCACCTTCTTATTGACGATGAAACACAGAAATTGCATCGGAATTAAATACAAAAGGCACAACGCCGACTTAAGTACATGAAGACCGACACTTCTTACTGACTATGTTTTGAACCATTCCTGTAACACTACTTATAGATTCCGATGCTTCACTTCATGTTTACTATATCCCTTGGACCTTCTTATTGACGATGAAACACAGAAATTGCATCGGAATTATATACAAAAGGCACAATGCCGACTTAAGGACAAGAAGACTGACTCTTCCTACTGATCATTCCTGTGACACTAGTTTTAGATTCCGATGCTTCACTTCAGGTTTTCTGTATCCCTTGGACCTTCTTATTGACGATGAAACACAGAAATTGCATCGGAATTAAATACAAAAGGTACAATGCCGACTTAAGTACATGAAGACCGACACTTCTTACTGACTATGTTTTGAACCATTCCTGTGACACTAGTTATAGATTCCGATGCTTCACTCAAGGTTTACTGTATCCCTTGGACCATCTTATTGACGATGAAACACAGAAATTGCATCGGAATTATATACAAAAGGCACAATGCCGACTTAAGTACATGAAGACCGACACTTCTTACTGACTATGCTTTGAACCATTCCTGCAACACTAGTTACGGATTCCGATCCTTCACTTCAGGTTTTCTGTATCCCTTGGACCTCCTTATTGACGGTGAAACACAGAAATTGCATCGGAATGAAATACAAAGGCACAATGCCGACTTAAGGACAAGATGACTGACTCTTCCTACTGACCATTCCTGTGACACTAGTTATAGAGTCCGATGCTTCACTTCAGGTTTACTGTATCCCTTGGACCTTCTTATTGACGATGAAACACAGAAATTGCATCGGAATTAAATACAAATGGCACAATGCCGACTTAAGTACATGAAGACCGACACTTCTTACTGACTATGTTTTGGACCATTCCTGTGACACTAGTTATAGATTCCTATGCTTCACTCAAGGTTTACTGTATCCCTTGGACCTTCTTATTGACGATGAAACACAGAAATTGCATTGGAATTAAATACAAAAGGCACAATGCCGACTTAAGTACATGAAGACCGACACTTCTTGCTGACTATGCTTTGAACCATTCCTGCAACACTAGTTATAGATTCCGATCCTTCACTTCAGGTTTACTGTATCCCTTGGACCTTCTTATTGACGATGAAACACAGAAATTGCACCGGAATTAAATACAAAAGGCACAATGCCGACTTAAGTACAAGAAGACTGACTCTTCCTACTGACCATTCCTGTGACACTAGTTATAGATTCCGATGCTTCACTTCAGGTTTACTGTATCCCTTGGACCTTCTTATTGACGATGAAACACAGAAATTGCATCGGAATTAAATACAAAAGGCACAATGCCGACTTAAGTACATGAAGACCGACACTTCTTACTGACTATGTTTTGATGCATTCCTGTGACAATAGTTATAGATTCCGATGCTTCACTTCAGGTTCACTGTATACCTTGGACCTTCTTATTGACGATGAAACACAGAAATTGCATCGGAATTAAATACAAAAGGCACAATGCCGACTTAAGGACAAGAAGACTGACTCTTCTTGCTGACCATTCCTGAGACACTAGTTATAGATTCCGATGCTTCACTTCAGGTTTACTGTATCCCTTGGACCTTCTTATTGACGATGAAACGCAGAAATTGAATCGTAATTAAATACAAAAGGCACAATGCCGACTTAAGTACATGAAGACCGACACCTCTTACTGACTATGTTTTGAACCATTTCTGTGACTCTAGTTATAGATTCCGATGCTTCACTTCAGGTTTACTGTATCCCTTGGACCTTTTTATTGACGATGAAACACAGAAATTGCATCGGAATTAAATACAAAAGGCACAATGCCGACTTAAGTACAAGAAGACTGACTCTTCTTACTGACCATTCCTGTGACACTAGTATAGATTGCGCTACTTCACTTCGGGTTTACTGTATCCCTTGGACCTTCTTATTGACGATGAAACACAGAAATTGCATCGGAATTAAATACAAATGGCACAATGCCGACTTAAGAACATGAAGTAGGACACATCTTACTGACTATGTTTTGAACCATTCCTATGACACTAGTTATAGATTGCGATGCTTCACTTCAGGTTTTCTGAATCCCTTGGACCTTCTTATTGACGATGAAACACAGAAATTGCATCGGAATTGAATACAAAAGGCACAATGCCTACTTAAGTACATGAGGACCGACACTTCTTACTGACTATGTTTGAACCATTTCAGTGACACCAGTTATAGATTCCCATGCTTCACTCCAGGTTTACTGTATCCCTTGGACCTTCTTATTGACGATGAAACACAGAAATTACATCGGAATTAAATACAAAAGGCACAATGAAGACATAAGTACATGAAGACCGACACTTCTTACTGACTATGATTTGAACCATTCCTGTAACACTAGTTATAGATTCCGATGCTTCACTTCAGGTTTACTGTATCACTTGGACCTTCTTATTGACGATGAAACACAGAAATTGCATCGGAATTAAATACAAAAGGCACAATGCCGACTTAAGGGCAAGAAGACTGACTTTTCCTACTGACCATTCCCGTGACACTAGTTATAGATTCCGATGCTTCACTTCAGATTTACTGTATCCCTTGGAACTTCTTATTGACGATGAAACACAGAAATTGCATCGGAATTAAGTGCAAAAGGCACAATGCCGACTTAAGTACATGAAGACCGACACTTCTTACTGACTATGTTTTGAACCATACCTGTGACACTAGTTATAGATTCCGATGCTTCACTCCAGGTTCACTGTATCCCTTGCACCTTCTTATTGACGATGAAACACAGAAATTGCATCGGAATTAAATACAATAGGCACAACGCCGACTTAAGTACATGAAGACAGACACTTCTTACTGACTATGTTTTGAACCATTCCTGTAACGCTACTTATAGATTCCGATGCTTCACTTCATGTTTACTATATCCCTTGGACCTTCTTATTGACGATGAAACACAGAAATTGCATCGGAATTATATACAAAAGGCACAATGCCGACTTAAGGACAAGAAGACTGACTCTTCCTACTGACCATTCCTGTGACACTAGTTTTAGATTCCGATGCTTCACTTCAGGTTTTCTGTATCCCTTGGACCTTCTTATTGACGATGAAACACAGAAATTGCATTGGAATTAAATACAAAAGGCACAATGCCGACTTAAGTACATGAAGACCGACACTTCTTGCTGACTATGCTTTGAACCATTCCTGCAACACTAGTTATAGATTCCGATCCTTCACTTCAGGTTTACTGTATCCCTTGGACCTTCTTATTGACGATGAAACACAGAAATTGCACCGGAATTAAATACAAAAGGCACAATGCCGACTTAAGTACAAGAAGACTGACTCTTCCTACTGACCATTCCTGTGACACTAGTTATAGATTCCGATGCTTCACTTCAGGTTTACTGTATCCCTTGGACCTTTTTATTGACGATGAAACACAGAAATTGCATCGGAATTAAATACAAAAGGCACAATGCCGACTTAAGTACATGAAGACCGACACTTCTTACTGACTATGTTTTGATGCATTCCTGTGACAATAGTTATAGATTCCGATGCTTCACTTCAGGTTCACTGTATACCTTGGACCTTCTTATTGACGATGAAACACAGAAATTGCATCGGAATTAAATACAAAAGGCACAATGCCGACTTAAGGACAAGAAGACTGACTCTTCTTGCTGACCATTCCTGAGACACTAGTTATAGATTCCGATGCTTCACTTCAGGTTTACTGTATCCCTTGGACCTTCTTATTGACGATGAAACGCAGAAATTGCATCGTAATTAAATACAAAAGGCACAATGCCGACTTAAGTACATGAAGACCGACACTTCTTACTGACAATGTTTTCAACCAATCCTGTGATACTAGTTATAGATTCCGATGCTTCACTCCAGGTTTACTGTATCCCTTGGACCTTCTTATTGACGTTGAAACACAGAAATTGCATCGGAATTAAATACAAAAGGCACAATGCCGACTTAAGGACAAGAAGACTGACTCTTCCTACTGACCATTCCTGTGACACTAGTTATAGATTACGATGCTTCACTTCAGGTTTACTGTATCCCTTTGTACCTTCTTATTGACCATGAAACACAGAAATTGCATCGGAATTAAATACAAAAGGCACAATGCCGACTTAAGTTCATGAAGACCGACACTTCTTACTGACTATGTTTTGAACCATTCCTGTGGCACTAGTTACAGTTTCCGATGCTTCACTTCAGGTTTACTGTATCCCTTGGACCTTCTTATTGACGATGAAACACAGAAAATCCATCGGAATTAAAAATCAAAAGTCACAATGCCGACTTAAGGACAAGAAGACTGACTCTTCCTACTGACCATTCCTGTGACAATAGTTATAGATTACGATGCATCAATTCAGGTTTACTGTATCCTTTGGACCCTCTTATTGACGACGAAACACAGAAATTGCATCGGAATTAAATAAAAAAGGCACAATGCCGACTTAAGTACATGAAGCCCGACACTTCTTACTGACTATGTTTTGAACCATTCCTGTGACACTAGTTATAGATTCCGATGCTTCACTTCAGGTTTACTGTATCCCTTGGACCTTCTTATTGACGATGAAACACAGAAATTGCATCGGAATTAAATACAAAAGGCACAATGCCGACTTAAGTACATGAAGCCCGACACATCTTACTGACTATGTTTTTAACCATTCCTGTGACACTAGTTATAGATTATGATGCTTCACTCCAGGTTTACTGTATCCCCTGAACCTTCTTATTGACGATAAAACACAGAAATTGCATCGGAATTAAATACATAAGGCACAATGCCGACTTAAGAACATGAAGACCGACACTTATTACTGACTATGCTTTGAACCATTCCTGCAACACTAGTTATAGATTCCGATCCTTCACTTCGGATTTACTTTATCCCTTGGACCTTCTTATTGACGATGAAACACAGAAATTGCATCGGAATTGAATACAAAAGGCACAAAGCCGACTTAAGGACAAGAAGACTGACTCAACATACTGACCTTTCCTGTTACACTAGTTATAGATTCCGATGCTTCACTTCAGGTTTACTGTATCCCTTGGACCTTCTTATTGACGATGAGACACAGAAATTGCATCGGAATTAAATACAAAAGGCACAATGCCGACTTAAGGACAAAAAGACTGACCCTTCCTACTGACCATTCCTGTGACACAAGTTATAGATTCCGATGCTTCACTCCAGGTTAACTGTATCCATTGGACCTTCTTAATGACGATGAAACACAGAAATTGCATCGGAATTATATACAAAAGGCACAACGCCGACTTAAGTACATGAAGACCGACACTTCTTACTGACTATGTTTTGAACCATACCTGTAACACTAGTTGTAGATTAGGATGCTGCACTTCAGGTTTACTATATCCCTTTGACCTACTTATTGACGATGAAACACAGAAATTGCATCGGAATTAAATACAAAAGGCACAATGCTGACTTAAGGACATGAAGACTGACTCTTCCTACTGACCATTCCTGTGACACTAGTTATAGATTCCGATGCATCAATTCAGGTTTACTGTATCCCTTGGACCTTCTTATTGACGACGAAACACAGAAATTGCATCGGAATTAAATAAAAAAGGCACAATGCCGACTTAAGTACATGAAGCCCGACACTTCTTACTGACTATGTTTTGAACCATTCCTGTGACACTAGTTATAGATTCCGATGCTTCACTCCAGTTTTACTAAATCTATTGGACCTTCTTATTGACGATGAAACACAGAAAATGCATCGGAATTAAATACAAAAGGAACAATGCCGACTTTAGTACATGAAGACCGACACTTCTTACTGACTATCCTTGGAACCATTCCTGCAACACTAGTTATAGATTCCGATCCTTCACTTCAGGTTTACTGCATCCCTTGGACCTTCTTATTGACGATGAAACACAGAAATTGCATCGGAATTAAATACAAAAGGCACAATGCCGACTTAAGGACAAGAAGACTGACTCTTCCTACTGACCATTCCTGTGACACTAGTTATAGATTCCGATGCTTCACTTCAGGTTTACCGTATCCCTTGGACCTTCTTATTGACGATGAAACACAGAAATTGCATCGGAATTAAATACAAAAGGCACAATGCCGACTTACGGACAAGAAGACTGACTCTTCCTACTGACCATTCCTGTGACACAAGTTATAGATTCCGATGCTTCACTCCAGGTTTACTGTATCCCTTGGACCTTCTTATTGACGATGAAACACAGAAATTGCATCGGAATTAAATACAAAAGGCACAATGCCGACTTAAGTACAAGAAGACTGACTCTTCCTACTATCTAAGTTTTGAACCATTCCTCTGACACTAGTTATAGATTCCGATGCTTCACTTCAGGTTTACTGTATCCCTTGGACCTTCGTATTGACGATGAGTCACAGAAATTGCATCGGAATTAAATACAAAAGGCACAATGCCGACTTAAGTACATGAAGACCGACACTTCCTACTGACTATGTTTTGAACCATTTCTGTGACACTAGTTATAGAATCCGATGCTTCACTTCAGGTTTACTGTATCCCTTGGACCTTCTTATTGACGATGAAACACAGAAATTGCATCGGAATTAAATACAAAAGGCACAATGCCGACTTAAGTACAAGAAGACTGACGCTTCTTACTGACCATTCCTGTGACACTAGTATAGATTCCGCTACTTCACTTCAGGTTTACAGTATCCCTTGGACCTTCTTATTGACGATGAAACACAGAAATTGCATCAGGATTAAATACAAATGGCACAATGCCGACTTAAGAACATGAAGTAGGACAGTTCTTACTGACTATGTTTTGAACCATTCCTGTGACACTAGTTATAGATTGCGATGCTTCACTTCAGGTTTTCTGTATCCCTTGGACCTTCTTATTGACGATGAAACACAGAAATTGCATCGGAATTGAATACAAAAGGCACAATGCCGACTTAAGTACATGAGGACCGACACTTCTTACTGACTATGTTTGAACCATTCCTGTGACACCAGTTATAGATTCCCATGCGTCACTCCAGGTTAACTGTACCCCTTGGACCTTCTTATTGACGATGAAGCACAGAAATTGCATCGGAGTTAAATACAAAAGGCACAATGCCGACTTAAGTACATGAAGACCGACAGATCTTACTGACTCTGTTTTGAACCATTCCTGTGACACTAGTTATAGATTCCGATGCTTCACATCAGGTTTACTGTATCCCTTGGACCTTCTTATTGACGATGAAACACAGAAATTGCATCGGAATTAAATACAAAAGGCACAATGCCGACTTAAGGGCAAGAAGACTGACTTTTCCTACTGACCATTCCCGTGACACTAGTTATAGATTCCGATGCTTCACTTCAGATTTACTGTATCCCTTAGAACTTCTTATTGACGATGAAACACAGAAATTGCATCGGAAATAAATGCAAAAGGCACAATGCCGACTTAAGTACATGAAGACCGACACTTCTTGCTGACTATGTTTTGAACCATACCTGTGACACTAGTTATAGATTCGGATGCTTCACTCCAGGTTCACTGTATCCCTTGGACCTTCTTATTGACGATGAAACACAGAAATTGCATCGGAATGAAATACAAAAGGCACAACGCCGACTTAAGTACATGAAGACCGACACTTCTTACTGACTATATTTTGAACCGTTCCTGTAACACTACTTATAGATTCCGATGCTTCACTTCATGTTTACTATATCCCTTGGACCTTCTTATTGACGATGAAACACAGAAATTGCATCGGAATTATATACAAAAGGCACAATGCCGACTTAAGGACAAGAAGACTGACTCTTCCTACTGACCATTCCTGTGACACTAGTTTTAGATTCCGATGCTTCACTTCAGGTTTACTGTATCCCTTGGACCTTCTTATTGACGATGGAACACAGAAATTGCATCGGAATTAAATACAAAAGGCACAATGCCGACTTAAGTACATGAAGACCGACACTTCTTACTGACTATGTTTTGAACCATTCCTGTGACACTAGTTATAGATTCTGATGCTTCACTCAAGGTTTACTGTATCCCTTGGACCATCTTATTGACGATGAAACACAGAAATTGCATCGGAATTAAATACAAAAGGCACAATGCCGACTTAAGTACATGAAGACCGACACTTCTTACTGACTATGCTTTGAACCATTCCTGCAACACTAGTTACAGATTCCGATCCTTCACTTCAGGTTTTCTGTATCCCTTGGACCTCCTTATTGACGATGAAACACAGAAATTGCATCGGAATTAAATACAAAATGCAAAATGCCGGCTTAAGGACAAGAAGACTGACTCTTCCTACTGACCATTCCTGTGACACTAGTTATAGATTCCGATGCTTCACTTCAGGTTTACTGTATCCCTTGGACCTTCTTATTGACGATGAAACACAGAAATTGCATCGGAATTAAATACAAATGGCACAATGCCGACTTAAGTACATGAAGACCGACACTTCTTACTGACTACGTTTTGGACCATTCCTGTGACACTAGTTAAAGATTCCGATGCTTCACTCAAGGTTTACTGTATCCCTTGGACCTTCTTATTGACGATGAAACACAGAAATTGCATCGGAATTAAATACAAAAGGCACAATGCCGACTTAAGTACGTGAAGACCGACACTTCTTGCTGACTATGCTTTGAACCATTCCTGCAACACTAGTTATAGATTCCGATCCTTCACTTCAGGTTTACTGTATCCCTTGGACCTTCTTATTGACGATGAAACACAGAAATTGCATCGGAATTAAATACAAAAGGCACAATGCCGACTTAAGTACAAGAAGACTGACTCTTCCTACTGACCATTCCTGTGACACTAGTTATAGATTCCGATGCTTCACTTCAGGTTTACTGTATCCCTTGGACCTTCATATTGACGATGAAACACAGAAATTGCATCGGAATTAAATACAAAAGGCACAATGCCGACATAAGTACATGAAGACCGACACTTCTTACTGACTATGATTTGATGCATTCCTGTGACAATAGTTATAGATTCCTATGCTTCACTTCAGGTTTACTGTATACCTTGGACCTTCTTATTGACGATGAAACACAGAAATTGCATCGGAATTAAATACAAAAGGCACAATGCCGACTTAAGGACAAGAAGACTGACTCTTCCTTCTGACCATTCCTGTGACACTAGTTATAGATTCCGATGCTTCACTTCAGGTTTACTGTATCCCTTGGACCTTCTTATTGACGATGAAACGCAGAAATTGCCTCGTAATTAAATACAAAAGGCACAATGCCGACTTAAGTACATGAAGACCGACACTTCTTACTGACAATGTTTTCAACCAATCCTGTGACACTAGTTATAGATTCCGATGCTTCACTCCAGGTTTACTGTATCCCTTGGACCTTCTTATTGACGAAGAAACACAGAAATTGCATCGGAATTAAATACAAAAGGCACAATGCCGACTTAATGACAAGAAGACTGACTCTTCCTACTGACCATTCCTGTGACACTAGTTATAGATTACGATGCTTCACTTCAGGTTCTACTGTATCCCTTTGTACCTTCTTATTGACGATGAAACACAGAAATTGCATCGGAATTAAATACAAAAGGAGCAATGCCGACTTAAGTACATGAATACCGACACTTCTTACTAACTATGTTTTGAACCATTCCTGTGACACTAGTTATAGATTCCTATGCTTCACTCCAGGTTTACTGTTTCCCTTGGACCTTCTTATTGATGATGAAACACAAAAATTAAATAGGAATTAAATACAGAAGGCACAATGCCGACTTAAGTACATGAAGAACGACACTTCTTACTGACTATGTTTTGAACCATTCCTGTGGCACTAGTTATAGTTTCCGATGCTTCACTTCAGGTTTACTGTATCCCTTGGACCTTCTTATTGACGATGAAACACAGAAATTCCATCGGAATTAAAAAACAAAAGTCGCAATGCCGACTTAAGTACATGAAGTCCGACACTTCTTACTGCCAATGTTTTGAACCATTCCTGTGACACTAGTTATAGATTCCGATGCCTCACTCCAGGTTTACTGTATCCCTTGGACCTTCTTATTGACGATGAAACACAGAAATTGCATCGGAACTAAATACAAAAGGCACAATGCCGACTTAAGTACATGAAGACCGACACTTCTTACTGACTATGATTTGAACCATTCCTGTGACACTAGTTATGGTTTCCGATGCTTCACTTCAGGTTTACTGTATCCCTTGGACCTTCTTATTGACGATGAATCACAGAAATTGCATGGGAATTAAATACAAAACGCACAATGCCAACTTAAGGACAAGAAGACTGACTCTTCCTACTGACCATTCCTGTGACACTAGTTATAGATTCCGATGCTTCACTTCTGGTTTACTGTATCCCTTGGACCTTCTTATTGACGATGAAACACAGAAATAGTATCGGAATTTAATACAAGAGGCACAATGCCGACTTAAGGACAAGAAGACTGACTCTTCCTACTGACCATTCCTGTGACACTAGTTATAGATTCCGATGCTTCACTTCAGGTTTACTGTATCCCTTGGACCTTCTTATTGACGATGAAACACAGAAATTGCATCGGAATTAAATACAAAAGGCACAATGCCGGCTTAAGTACATGAAGCCCGACACTTCTTACTGACTATGTTTTTAACCATTCCTGTGACACTAGTTATAGATTCTGATGCTTCACTCCAGGTTTACTGTATCCCTTGAACCTTCTTATTGACGATAAAACACAGAAATTGCATCGGAATGAAATACATAAGGCACAATGCCGACTTAAGTACATGAAGACCGACACTTATTACTGACTATGCTTTGAACCATTCCTGCAACACTAGTTATAGATTCCGATCCTTCACATCAGATTTACTGTATCCCTTGGACCTTCTTATTGACGATGAAACACAGAAATTGCATTGGAATTAAATACAAAAGGCACAATGCCGACTTAAGGACAAGAAGACTGACTCATCATACTGACCTTTCCTGTTACACAAGTTATAGATTCCGATGCTTCACTTCAGGTTTACTGTATCCCTTGGACCTTCTTATTGACGATGAGACACAGAAATTGCATCGGAATTAAATACAAAAGGCACAATGCCGACTTAAGGACAAGAAGACTGACTCTTCCTACTGACCATTCCTGTGACACAAGTTATAGGTTCCGATGCTTCACTCCAGGTTTACTGTATCCCTTGGACCTTCTTAATGACGATGAAGCACAGAAATTGCATCGGAATTATATACAAAAGGCACAACGCCGACTTAAGTACATGAAGACCGACACTTCTTACTGACTAATTTTTGAACCATACCTGTAACACTAGTTATAGATTCCGATGCTTCACTTCAGGTTTACTATATCCCTTTGACCTACTTATTGACGATGAAACACAGAAATTGCATCGGAATTAAATACAAAAGGCACAATGCCGACTTAAGGACAAGAAGACTGACTCTTCCTACTGACCACTCCTGTGACACTAGTTATAGATTCCAATGCATCAATTCAGGATTACTGTATCCCTTGGACCTTCTTTATTGACGACGAAACACAGAAATTGCATCGGAATTAAATAAAAAAGGCACAATGCCGACTTAAGAACATGAAGCCCGACACTTCTTACTGACTATGTTTTGAACCATTCCTGTGACACTAGTTATAGATTCCGATGCTTCACTCCAGTTTTACTAAATCCCTTGGACGTTCTTATTGACGATGAAACACAGAAAATGCATCGGAATTAAATACAAAAGGCAAAATGCCGACTTAAGGAGAAGAAGACTGACTCTACCTACTGACCATTCCTGTGACACTAGTTATAGATTCCGATGCATCACTTCAGGTTTACTGTATCCCTTGGACCTTCTTATTGACGATGAAACACAGAAATTGCATCGGAATTAAATACAAAAGGCACAATGCCGACTTACGGACAAGAAGACTGATTCTTCCTACTGACCATTCCTGTGACACAAGTTATAGATTCCGATGCTTCACTTCAGGTTTACTGTATCCCTTGGACCTTCTTATTGACGATGAAACACAGAAATTGCATCGGAATTAAATACAAATGGCACAATGCCGACTAAAGTACTTGAAGACCGACACTTCTTACTGACTACGTTTTGAACCATTCCTGTGACACTACTTATAGATTCCTATGCTTCACTTCAGGTTTACTGTATCCTTTGGACCTTCTTATTGACGATGAAACACAGAAATTGCATCGGAAATAAATACAAAAGGCACAATGCCGACTTAAGGACAAGAAGACTGACTCTTCCTACTAACCATTCCTGTGACACTAGTTATAGATTCCGATGCTTCACTTCAGGTTTACTGTATCCCTTGGACCTTCTTATTGACGATGAAACGCAGAAATTGCCTCGTAATTAAATACAAAAGGCACAATGCCGACTTAAGTACATGAAGACCGACACTTCTTACTGACAATGTTTTCAACCAATCCTGTGACACTAGTTATAGATTCCGATGCTTCACTCCAGGTTTACTGTATCCCTTGGACCTTCTTATTGACGAAGAAACACAGAAATTGCATCGGAATTAAATACAAAAGGCACAATGCCGACTTAATGACAAGAAGACTGACTCTTCCTACTGACCATTCCTGTGACACTAGTTATAGATTACGATGCTTCACTTCAGGTTCTACTGTATCCCTTTGTACCTTCTTATTGACGATGAAACACAGAAATTGCATCGGAATTAAATACAAAAGGAGCAATGCCGACTTAAGTACATGAATACCGACACTTCTTACTAACTATGTTTTGAACCATTCCTGTGACACTAGTTATAGATTCCTATGCTTCACTCCAGGTTTACTGTTTCCCTTGGACCTTCTTATTGATGATGAAACACAAAAATTAAATAGGAATTAAATACAGAAGGCACAATGCCGACTTAAGTACATGAAGAACGACACTTCTTACTGACTATGTTTTGAACCATTCCTGTGGCACTAGTTATAGTTTCCGATGCTTCACTTCAGGTTTACTGTATCCCTTGGACCTTCTTATTGACGATGAAACACAGAAATTCCATCGGAATTAAAAAACAAAAGTCGCAATGCCGACTTAAGTACATGAAGTCCGACACTTCTTACTGCCAATGTTTTGAACCATTCCTGTGACACTAGTTATAGATTCCGATGCCTCACTCCAGGTTTACTGTATCCCTTGGACCTTCTTATTGACGATGAAACACAGAAATTGCATCGGAACTAAATACAAAAGGCACAATGCCGACTTAAGTACATGAAGACCGACACTTCTTACTGACTATGATTTGAACCATTCCTGTGACACTAGTTATGGTTTCCGATGCTTCACTTCAGGTTTACTGTATCCCTTGGACCTTCTTATTGACGATGAATCACAGAAATTGCATGGGAATTAAATACAAAACGCACAATGCCAACTTAAGGACAAGAAGACTGACTCTTCCTACTGACCATTCCTGTGACACTAGTTATAGATTCCGATGCTTCACTTCTGGTTTACTGTATCCCTTGGACCTTCTTATTGACGATGAAACACAGAAATAGTATCGGAATTTAATACAAGAGGCACAATGCCGACTTAAGGACAAGAAGACTGACTCTTCCTACTGACCATTCCTGTGACACTAGTTATAGATTCCGATGCTTCACTTCAGGTTTACTGTATCCCTTGGACCTTCTTATTGACGATGAAACACAGAAATTGCATCGGAATTAAATACAAAAGGCACAATGCCGGCTTAAGTACATGAAGCCCGACACTTCTTACTGACTATGTTTTTAACCATTCCTGTGACACTAGTTATAGATTCTGATGCTTCACTCCAGGTTTACTGTATCCCTTGAACCTTCTTATTGACGATAAAACACAGAAATTGCATCGGAATGAAATACATAAGGCACAATGCCGACTTAAGTACATGAAGACCGACACTTATTACTGACTATGCTTTGAACCATTCCTGCAACACTAGTTATAGATTCCGATGCTTCACTTCAGGTTTACTATATCCCTTTGACCTACTTATTGACGATGAAACACAGAAATTGCATCGGAATTAAATACAAAAGGCACAATGCCGACTTAAGGACAAGAAGACTGACTCTTCCTACTGACCACTCCTGTGACACTAGTTATAGATTCCAATGCATCAATTCAGGATTACTGTATCCCTTGGACCTTCTTTATTGACGACGAAACACAGAAATTGCATCGGAATTAAATAAAAAAGGCACAATGCCGACTTAAGAACATGAAGCCCGACACTTCTTACTGACTATGTTTTGAACCATTCCTGTGACACTAGTTATAGATTCCGATGCTTCACTCCAGTTTTACTAAATCCCTTGGACCTTCTTATTGACGATGAAACACAGAAAATGCATCGGAATTAAATACAAAAGGCAAAATGCCGACTTAAGGAGAAGAAGACTGACTCTACCTACTGACCATTCCTGTGACACTAGTTATAGATTCCGATGCATCACTTCAGGTTTACTGTATCCCTTGGACCTTCTTATTGACGATGAAACACAGAAATTGCATCGGAATTAAATACAAAAGGCACAATGCCGACTTACGGACAAGAAGACTGATTCTTCCTACTGACCATTCCTGTGACACAAGTTATAGATTCCGATGCTTCACTTCAGGTTTACTGTATCCCTTGGACCTTCTTATTGACGATGAAACACAGAAATTGCATCGGAATTAAATACAAATGGCACAATGCCGACTAAAGTACTTGAAGACCGACACTTCTTACTGACTACGTTTTGAACCATTCCTGTGACACTACTTATAGATTCCTATGCTTCACTTCAGGTTTACTGTATCCTTTGGACCTTCTTATTGACGATGAAACACAGAAATTGCATCGGAAATAAATACAAAAGGCACAATGCCGACTTAAGGACAAGAAGACTGACTCTTCCTACTAACCATTCCTGTGACACTAGTTATAGATTCCGATGCTTCACTTCAGGTTTACTGTATCCCTTGAACCTTCTTATTGACGATGAAACACAGAAATTGCATCGGAATTAAATACAAAAGGCACAATGCCGACTTAAGTACATGAAGACCGACACTCCTTACTGACTATGTTTTGAACCATTCCTGTGACACTAGTTATAGATTCCGATGCTTCGCTTCAGGTTTACTGTATCCCTTGGACCTTCTTATTGACGATGAAACGCAGAAATTGCATCGGAATTAAATACAAAAGGCACAATGCCGACTTAAGGACAAGAAGACTGACTCTTCCTACTGACCATTCCTGTGACACTAGTTATATATTCCGATGCTTCACTTCAGGTTTACAGTATCCCTTGGACCATCTTATTGACGATGAAACACAGAAATTGCATCGGAATTAAATACAAAAGGCACAATGCCGACTTAAGTACATGAAGACCGACACCTCTTCCTGACTATATTTTGAACCATTTCTGTGACACTAGTTATAGTTTCCGATGCTTCACTTCAGTTTAACTGTATCCCCTGGACCTTCTTATTGACGATGAAACACAGAAATTGCATCTTAGTTAAATACAAAAGGCACAATGCCAACTTAAGTACATGAAGACCGACAGTTCTTACTGACTATGTTTTGAACCATTCCTGTGACACTAGTTATAGATTCCGATGCTTCAATTCATGTTTACTGTATCCCTTTGACCTTCTTATTCACGATGAAACACAGAAATTGCATCGGAATTATACACAAAAGGCACAATGCCGACTTAAGTACATGAAGACCGGCACTTCTTACTGACTATGTTTTGAACCATTCCAGTGACACTTGTTATAGATTCCGATGCTTCACTTCAGGTTTACTGTATCCCTTGGACCTTCTTATTGACGATGAAACACAGAAATTGCATCGGAATTAAATACAAATGGCAGAATGCCGACATAAGGACAAGAAGACTGACTCATCCTGCTGGCCATTCCTGTGACGCTAGTTATAGATTCCGATGCTTCACTTCAGGTTTACTGTATCCCTTGGACCTTCTTATTGACGATTAAACACAGAAATTGCATCGGAATTAAATACAAAAGGCACAATGCCGACCTAAGTACAAGAAGACTGACTCTTCCTACTGACCACTCCTGTGACACTAGTTATAGTTTCCGATGCTTCACTTCAGGTTTACTGTATCCCTTGGACCTTCTTATTGACGATGAAACACATAAATTGCATCGGAATTAAATACAAAACCCACAATGCCGACTTAAGTACATGAAGACCGACAGTTCTTACTTACTATGTATTGAACCATTCCTGTGACACTAGTTATAGATTCCGATGCTTCACTTCAGGTTCACTGTATCCCTTGGACCTTCTTATTGACGATGAAGCACAGAAATTGCATCGGAATTATTTACAAAAGGCACAATGCCTACTGAAGTACATGAAGACCGACGTTTCTTACTGACTTTGTTTTGAACCATTCCTGTAACACCAGTTATAGATTCCGATGCTTCACTTCAGGTTTACTGTATCCCTTGGACCTTCTTATTGACGATGAAACACAAAAATTGCATCGCAAATAAATACAAAAGGCACAAAGCTGACTTAAGTACATGAAGACCGACACTTCTTACTGACTATGTTTTGAACCATTCCTGTGACACTACTTATAGGTTCTGATGGTTCACTTCAGGTTTACTGTATCCCTTGGACCTTCTTTATGACGATGAAACACAGAAATTGCATCGGAATTAAACACAAAAGTCACGACGCCGACTTAAGTACATGAAGACAGACACATCTTACTGACTAAGTTTTGAACCATTAATGTAACACTAGTTATAGATTCCGATGCTTCACTTCAGGTTTACTGTATCCCTTGGACTCTCTTATTGACGATGAAACACAGAAATTGCATGGAATTTAAATACAAAAGGCACAATGCCGACTTAAGGACAAGAAGACTGACTCTTCCTACTGACCATTCCTGTGACACTAGTTATAGATTCCGATTCTTCACTTCATGTTTACTGTATCCCTTGGACCTTCTTATTAACGATGAAACACAGAAATTGCATCGGAATTAAATACAAAAGGCACAATGCCGACTTAAGGACAAAAGACTGACTCTTCCTACTGACCATTCCTGTGACGGTAGTTATAGATTCCGATTCTTCACACCAGGTCTACTGTATCCCTTCTACCTTCTTATTGACGATTAAACACAGATATTGCATCGGAATTAATTACAAAAGGCACAATGCCGACTTAAGTACAAGAAGACTGACTCTTCCTACTGACCACTCCTGTGACACTAGTTATAGTTTCCGATGCTTCACTTCAGGTTTACTGTATCCCTTGGACCTTCCTATTGACGATGAAACACAGAAATTGCATCGGAATTAAATACAAAAGGCACAATGCCGACTTAAGTACATGAAGACCCACAGTTCTTACTTACTATGTATTGAACCATTCCTGTGACACTAGTTATAGATTCCGATGCTTCACTTCAGGTTTACTGTATCCCTTGGACCATCTTATTGACGATGAAACACAGAAATTGCATCGGAATTAAATACAAAAGGCACAATGCCGACTTAAGTACATGAAGACCGACACTTCTTACTAACTATATTTTGAACCATTCCTGTGACACTAGTTATAGTTTCCGATGCTTCACTTCAGGTTTACTGTATCCCTTGGACCTTCTTATTGACGATGAAACACAGAAATTGAATCGGAATTAAATACAAAAGGAACTATGCCGACTTAAGTACATGAAGACCGACAGTTCTTACTGACTATGTTTTGAAACATTCCTGTGACACTAGTTATAGAATCCGATGCTTCACTTCAGGTTTACTGTATCCCTTGGACCTTTTTATTGACGATGAAACACAGAAATTGCATCGGAATTAAACACAAAAGGCACGACGCCGACTTAGGTACATGAAGACCGACACTTCTTTCTGACTAAGTTTTGAACCATTCCTGTAACACTAGTTATAGATTCAGATGCTTCACTTCAGGTTTACTGTATCCCTTGGACCTTCTTATTGACGATGAAACACATAAATTGCATGGGAATTAAATACAAAAGCCACAATGCCGGCTTAAGGACAAGAAGACTGACTCTTCCTACTGACCATTTCTGTGACACTAGTTATAGATTCCGATGCTTCACTTCAGGTTTACTGTATCCCTTGGACCTTCTTATTGACGCTGAAGCACAGAAATTGCATCGGAATTATTTACAAAAGGCACAATGCCGACTTAAGTACATGAAGACCGACACTTCTTACTGACTTTCTTTTGAACCATTCCTGTAACACCAGTTATAGATTCCGATGCTTCACTTCAGGTTTACTGTATCATTTGGACCTTCTTATTGACGATGAAACGCAAAACTTGCAACGGAATTATATACAAAAGGCACAATGCCGACTTGAGGACAAGAAGACTGACTCTTCCTACTGACCATTCCTGTGACACTAGTTATGGATTCCGATGCTTCACTTCAGGTTTACTGTATCCCTTGGACCTTCTCATAGACGATGAAACATAGAAATTGCATCGGAATTAAATACAAAAGGCTCAATGCCGACTTAAGTACATGAAGACCGACACTTCTTAATGACTATGTTTTGAACCATTCCTGTGACACTAGTTATAGAATCCGATGCTTCACTTCAGGTTTACTGTATCCCTTGGGCCTTCTTATTGTCGATGAAACACAGAAATTGCATCGGAATTAAATGCAAAAGGCACAATGCCGACTTAAGTACATGAAGACCGACACTTCTTACTGACAAAGTTTTGAACCATTCCTGTAACACTAGTTATAGATTCCGATGCTTCACTTCAGGTTTACTGTATCCCTTGGACCTTCTTATTGACGATGAAACACAGAAATTGCATCGGAATTAAATGCAAAAGGCACAATGCCGACTTAAGTACATGAAGACCGACACTTCTTACTGACAAAGTTTTGAACCATTCCTGTAACACTAGTTATAGATTCCGATGCTTCACTTCAGTTTTACTGTATCCCTTGGACCTTCTTATTGACGATGAAACACAGAAATTGAATGGGATTTTAATACAAAAGGCACAATGCCGACTTAAGGACAAGAAGACTGACTCTTCCTACTGACCATTCCTGTGACACTAGTTGTATATTCTGATGCTTCACTTCAGGTTTACTGTATCCCTTGGACCTTCTTATTGACGATGAAACACAGAAATTGCATCGGAATTAAATACAAAAGGCACAATGCCGACTTACGGACAAGAAGACTGACTCTTCCTACTGACCATTCCTGTGACACAAGTTATAGATTCCGATGCTTCACTCCAGGTTTACTGTATCCCTTGGACCTTCTTATTGACGATGAAACACAGAAATTGCATCGGAATTAAATACAAAAGGCACAATGCCGACCTAAGTACAAGAAGACTGACTCTTCCTACTGACCACTCCTGTGACACTAGTTAAAGTTTCCGATGCTTCACTTCAGGTTTACTGTATCCCTTGGACCTTCTTATTGACGATGAAACACAGAAATTGCATCGGAATTAAATACAAAAGGCACAATGCCGACTTAAGTACATGAAGACCGACAGTTCTTACTTACTATGTATTGAACCATTCCTGTGACACTAGTTATAGATTCCGATGCTTCACTTCAGGTTCACTGTATCCCTTGGACCTTCTTATTGACGATGAAACACAAAAATTGCATCGGAAATAAATACAAAAGGCACAATGCCGGCTTAAGGACAAGAAGACTGACTCTTCCTACTGACCATTCCTGTGACACTAGTTATGGATTCCGATGCTTCACTTCAGGTTTACTGTATCCATTGGGGCTTCTCCTAGACGATGAAACATAGGAATTGCATCGGAATTAAATACAAAAGGCACAATGCTGACTTAAGTACATGAAGACCGACACTTCTTACTGACTATGTTTTGAACCATTCCTGTGACACTAGTTATAGGTTCTGATGGTTCACTTCAGGTTTACTGTATCCCTTGGACCTTCTTTATGACGATGAAACACAGAAATTGCATCGGAATTAAACACAAAAGGCACGACGCCGACTTAAGTACATGAAGACAGACACATCTTACTGACTAAGTTTTGAACCATTAATGTAACACTAGTTATAGATTCCGATGCTTCACTTCAGGTTTACTGTATCCCTTGGACTCTCTTATTGACGATGAAACACAGAAATTGAATGGAATTTAAATACAAAAGGCACAATGCCGACTTAAGGACAAGAAGACTGACTCTTCCTACTGACCATTCCTGTGACACTAGTTGTAGATTCCGATTCTTCACTTCATGTTTACTGTATCCCTTGGACCTTCTTATTAACGATGAAACACAGAAATTGCATCGGAATTAAATACAAAAGGCACAATGCCGACCTAAGGACAAAAGACTGACTCTTCCTACTGACCATTCCTGTGACGGTAGTTATAGATTCCGATTCTTCACACCAGGTCTACTGTATCCCTTCTACCTTCTTATTGACGATGAAACACAGATATTGCAATGGAATTAATTACAAAAGGCACAATGCCGACTTAAGTACAAGAAGACTGACTCTTCCTACTGTCTAAGTTTTTAACCATTCCTGTGACACTAGTTATAGATTCCGATGCTTCACTTCAGGTTTACTGTATCCCTTGGACCTTCTTATTGACGATGAAACACAGAAATTGCATCGGAATTAAATACAAATGGCAGAATGCCGACATAAGGACAAGAAGACTGACTCATCCTGCTGGCCATTCCTGTGACGCTAGTTATAGATTCCGATGCTTCACTTCAGGTTTACTGTATCCCTTGGACCTTCTTATTGACGATGAAACACAGAAATTGCATCGGAATTAAATACAAAAGGCACAATGCCGACTTACGGACAAGAAGACTGACTCTCCCTACTGACCATTCCTGTGACACAAGTTATAGATTCCGATGCTTCACTCCAGGTTTACTGTATCCCTTGGACCTTCTTATTGACGATGAAACACAGAAATTGCATCGGAATTAAATACAAAAGGCACAATGCCGACCTAAGTAAAGGAAGACTGACTCTTCCTACTGACCACTCCTGTGACACTAGTTATAGTTTCCGATGCTTCACTTCAGGTTTACTGTATCCCTTGGACCTTCTTATTGACGATGAAACACAGAAATTGCATCGGAATTAAATACAAAAGGCACAATGCCGACTTAAGTACATGAAGACCGACAGTTCTTACTTACTATGTATTGAACCATTCCTGTGACACTAGTTATAGATTCCGATGCTTCACTTCAGGTTCACTGTATCCCTTGGACCTTCTTATTGACGATGAAACACAAAAATTGCATCGGAAATAAATACAAAAGGCACAATGCCGGCTTAAGGACAAGAAGACTGACTCTTCCTACTGACCATTCCTGTGACACTAGTTATGGATTCCGATGCTTCACTTCAGGTTTACTGTATCCATTGGGCCTTCTCCTAGACGATGAAACATTGGAATTGCATCGGAATTAAATACAAAAGGCACAATGCTGACTTAAGTACATGAAGACCGACACTTCTTACTGACTATGTTTTGAACCATTCCTGTGACACTAGTTATAGGTTCTGATGGTTCACTTCAGGTTTACTGTATCCCTTGGACCTTCTTTATGACGATGAAACACAGAAATTGCATCGGAATTAAACACAAAAGGCACGACGCCGACTTAAGTACATGAAGACAGACACATCTTACTGACTAAGTTTTGAACCATTAATGTAACACTAGTTATAGATTCCGATTCTTCACTTCAGGTTTACTGTATCCCTTGGACTCTCTTATTGACGATGAAACACAGAAATTGCATGGAATTTAAATACAAAAGGCACAATGCCGACTTAAGGACAAGAAGACTGACTCTTCCTACTGACCATTCCTGTGACACTAGTTATAGATTCCGATTCTTCACTTCATGTTTACTGTATCCCTTGGACCTTCTTATTAACGATGAAACACAGAAATTGCATCGGAATTAAATACAAAAGGCACATTGCCGACTTAAGGACAAAAGACTGACTCTTCCTACTGACCATTCCTGTGACGGTAGTTATAGATTCCGATTCTTCACACCAGGTCTACTGTATCCCTTCTACCTTCTTATTGACGATGAAACACAGATATTGCATCGGAATTAATTACAAAAGGCACAATGCCGACTTAAGTACAAGAAGACTGACTCTTCCTACTGTCTAAGTTTTTAACCATTCCTGTGACACTAGTTATAGATTCCGATGCTTCACTTCAGGTTTACTGTATTCCTTGGACCTTCTTATTGACGATGAAACACAGAAATTGCATCGGAATTAAATACAAATGGCAGAATGCCGACATAAGAACAAGAAGACTGACTCATCCTGCTGGCCATTCCTGTGACGCTAGTTATAGATTCCGATGCTTCACTTCAGGTTTACTGTATCCCTTGGACCTTCTTATTGACGATGAAACACAGAAATTGCATCGGAATTAACTACAATAGGCACAATGCCGACTTAAGTACAAGAAGACTGACTCTTCCTACTGACCACTCCTGTGACACTAGTTATAGTTTCCGATGCTTCACTTCAGGTTTACTGTATCCCTTGGACCTTCTTATTAACGATGAAACACAGAAATTGCATCGGAATTAAATACAAAAGGCACAATGCCGACTTAAGGACAAAAGACTGACTCTTCCTACTGACCATTCCTGTGACGGTAGTTATAGATTCCGATTCTTCACACCAGGTCTACTGTATCCCTTCTACCTTCTTATTGACGATGAAACACAGATATTGCATCGGAATTAATTACAAAAGGCACAATGCCGACTTAAGTACAAGAAGACTGACTCTTCCTACTGTCTAAGTTTTTAACCATTCCTGTGACACTAGTTATAGATTCCGATGCTTCACTTCAGGTTTACTGTATCCCTTGGACCTTCTTATTGACGATGAAACACAGAAATTGCATCGGAATTAAATACAAAAGGCTCAATGCCGACTTAAGTACATGAAGACCGACACTTCTTAATGACTATGTTTTGAACCATTCCTGAGACACTAGTTATAGAATCCGATGCTTCACTTCAGGTTTACTGTATCCCTTGGGCCTTCGTATTGACGATGAAACACAGAAATTTCATCGGAATTAAATGCAAAAGGCACAATGCCGACTTAAGTACATGAAGACCGACACTTCTTACTGACAAAGTTTTGAACCATTCCTGTAACACTAGTTATAGATTCCGATGCTTCACTTCAGGTTTGCTGTATCCCTTGGACCTTCTTATTGACGATGAAACACAGAAATTGCATGGGATTTAAATACAAAAGGCACAATGCCGACTTAAGGACAAGAAGACTGACTCTTCCTACTGACCATTCCTGTGACACTAGTTGTATATTCTGATGCTTCACTTCAGGTTTACTGTATCCCTTGGACCTTCTTATTGACGATGAAACACAGAAATTGCATCGGAATTAAATACAAAAGGCACAATGCCGACTTACGGACAAGAAGACTGACTCTTCCTACTGACCATTCCTGTGACACAAGTTATAGATTCCGATGCTTCACTCCAGGTTTACTGTATCCCTTGGACCTTCTTATTGACGATGAAACACAGAAATTGCATCGGAATTAAATACAAAAGGGACAATGCCGACCTAAGTACAAGAAGACTGACTCTTCCTACTGACCACTCCTGTGACACTAGTTATAGTTTCCGATGCTTCACTTCAGGTTTACTGTATCCCTTGGACCTTCTTATTGACGATGAAACACAGAAATTGCATCGGAATTAAATACAAAAGGCACAATGCCGACTTAAGTACATGAAGACCGACAGTTCTTACTTACTATGTATTGAACCATTCCTGTGACACTAGTTATAGATTCCGATGCTTCACTTCAGGTTCACTGTATCCCTTGGACCTTCTTATTGACGATGAAACACAAAAATTGCATCGGAAATAAATACAAAAGGCACAATGCCGGCTTAAGGACAAGAAGACTGACTCTTCCTACTGACCATTCCTGTGACACTAGTTATGGATTCCGATGCTTCACTTCAGGTTTACTGTATCCATTGGGCCTTCTCCTAGACGATGAAACATAGGAATTGCATCGGAATTAAATACAAAAGGCACAATGCTGACTTATGTACATGAAGACCGACACTTCTTACTGACTATGTTTTGAACCATTCCTGTGACACTAGTTATAGGTTCTGATGGTTCACTTCAGGTTTGCTGTATCCCTTGGACCTTCTTTATGACGATGAAACACAGAAATTGCATCGGATATAAACACAAAAGGCACGACGCCGACTTAAGTACATGAAGACAGACACATCTTACTGACTAAGTTTTGAACCATTAATGTAACACTAGTTATAGATTCCGATGCTTCACTTCAGGTTTACTGTATCCCTTGGACTCTCTTATTGACGATGAAACACAGAAATTGCATGGAATTTAAATACAAAAGGCACAATGCCGACTTAAGGACAAGAAGACTGACTCTGCCTACTGACCATTCCTGTGACACTAGTTATAGATTCCGATTCTTCACTACATGTTTACTGTATCCCTTGGACCTTCTTATTAACGATGAAACACAGAAATTGCATCGGAATTAAATACAAAAGGCACAATGCCGACTTAAGGACAAAAGGCTGACTCTTCCTACTGACCATTCCTGTGACGGTAGTTATAGATTCCGATTCTTCACTACATGTTTACTGTATCCCTTGGACCTTCTTATTGACGATGAAACACAGATATTGCATCGGAATTAATTACAAAAGGCACAATGCCGACTTAAGTACAAGAAGACTGACTCTTCCTACTGTCTAAGTTTTTAACCATTCCTGTGACACTAGTTATAGATTCCGATGCTTCACTTCAGGTTTACTGTATCCCTTGGACCTTCTTATTGACGATGAAACACAGAAATGGCATCGGAATTAATTACAAATGGCAGAATGCCGACATAAGGACAAGAAGACTGACTCATCCTGCTGGCCATTCCTGTGACGCTAGTTATAGATTCCGATGCTTCACTTCAGGTTTACTGTATCCCTTGGACCTTCTTATTGACGATGAAACACAGAAATTGCATCGGAATTAACTACAATAGGCACAATGCCGACTTAAGTACAAGAAGACTGACTCTTCCTACTGACCACTCCTGTGACACTAGTTATTGTTTCCGATGCTTCACTTCAGGTTTACTGCATCCCTTGGACCTTCCTATTGACGATGAAACACAGAAATTGCATCGGAATTAAATACAAAAGCACAATGCCGACTTAAGTACATGAAGACCGACAGTTCTTACTTACTATGTATTGAACCATTCCTGTGACACTAGTTATAGATTCCGATGCTTCACTTCAGGTTTACTGTATCCCTTGGACCATCTTATTGACGATGAAACACAGAAATTGCATCGGAATTAAATACAAAAGGCACAATGCCGACTTAAGTACATGAAGACCGACACTTCTTACTAACTATATTTTGAACCATTCCAGTGACACTAGTTATAGTTTCCGATGCTTCACTTCAGGTTTACTGTATCCCTTGGACCTTCTTATTGACGATGAAACACAGAAATTGAATCGGAATTAAATACAAAAGGAACAATGCCGACTTAAGTACATGAAGACCGACAGTTCTTACTGACTATGTTTTGAACCATTCCTGTGACACTAGTTATAGATTCCGATGCTTCACTTCAGGTTTACTGTATCCCTTGGACCGTCTTATTCACGATGAAAGACAGAAATTGCATCGGAATTGTATACAAAAGGCACAATGCCGACTTAAGTACATGAAGACCGACACTTCTTACTGACTGTATTTTGAACCATTCCTGTGACACTAGTTATAGATTCCGATCCTTCACTTCAGGTTTACTGTAACCCTTGGACCTTCTTATTGACAATGAAACACAGAAATTGCATCGGAATTAAATACAAATGGCAGAATGCCGACATAAGGAGAAGAAGACTGACTCTTCCTGCTGGCCATTCCTGTGACACTAGTTATAGATTCCGATACTTCACTTCAGGTTTACTGTATCCCTTGGACCTTCTTATTGACGATGAAACACAGAAATTGCATCGGAATTAAATACAAGAGGCACAATGTCGACTTAAGTACATGAAGACCGACACTTCTTACTGACTATGTTTTGAACCATTCCTGTGACACTTATTATAGTTTCCGATGCTTCACTTCAGGTTTACTGTATCCCTTGGACCTTCTTATTGACGATGAAACACAGAAATTGCATCGGAATTAAATGCAAAAGGCACAATACCGACTCAAGTACATGAAGACCGACACTTCTTACTGACTGTATTTTGAACCATTCCTGTGACACTAGTTATAGATTCCGATGCTTCACTCCAGGTTTACTGTATCCCTTGGACCTTTTTATTTACGATGAAACACAGAAATTGCATGGGAATTAAATACAAAAGCCACAATGCCGGCTTAAGGACAAGAAGACTGACTCTTCCTACTGACCATTTCTGTGACACTAGTTATAGATTCCGATGCTTCACTTCAGGTTTACTGTATCCCTTGGACCTTCTTATTGACGCTGAAGCACAGAAATTGCATCGGAATTAAATTCAAAAGGCACAATGCCGACTTAAGTACACGAAGACCGACACTTCTTACTGACTATCTTATGAACCATTCCTGTGACACTTGTTATAGATTCCGATGCTTCACTTCAGGTTTACTGTGTCCCTTGGACCTTCTTATTGACGATGAAACACAGAAATTGCATCGGAATTAAATACAAATGGCACAATGCCGACTTAAGTACATGAAGACCGACACTTCTTACTGACTTTGTTTTGTACCATTCCAGTAACACCAGTTACAGATTCCGATGCTTCACTTCAGGTTTACTGTATCATTTGGACCTTCTTATTGACGATGAAACGCAAAAATTGCAACGGAATTAAATACAAAAGGCACAATGCCGACTTGAGGACAAGAAGACTGACTCTTCCTACTGACCATTCCTGTGACACTAGTTATGGATTCCGATGCTTCACTTCAGGTTTACTGTATCCCTTGGACCTTCTCATAGACCATGAAACATAGAAATTGCATCGGAATTAAATACAAAAGGCTCAATGCCGACTTAAGTACATGAAGACCGACACTTCTTAATGACTATGTTTTGAACCATTCCTGTGACACTAGTTATAGAATCCGATGCTTCACTTCAGGTTTACTGTATCCCTTGGGCCTTCTTATTGACGATGAAACACAGAAATTGCATCGGAATTAAATGCAAAAGGCACAATGCCGACTTAAGTACATGAAGACCGACACTTCTTACTGACAAAGTTTTGAACCATTCCTGTAACACTAGTTATAGATTCCGATGCTTCACTTCAGGTTTACTGTATCCCTTGGACCTTCTTATTGACGATGAAACACAGAAATTGCATGGGATTTAAATACAAAAGGCACAATGCCGACTTAAGGACAAGAAGACTGACTCTTCCTACTGACCATTCCTGTGACACTAGTTATAGATTCCGATGCTTCACTTCAGGTTTACTGTATCCTTTGGACCTTCTTATTGACGATGAAACACATAAATTGCATCGGAATTAGATACAAAAGGCACAATGCCGACTTAAGTACATGAAGACCGACACTTCTTACTGACTATGTTATGAACCATTCCTGTGACACTAGTTGTATATTCTGATGCTTCACTTCACGTTTACTGTATCCCTTGGACCTTCTTATTGACGATGAAACGCAGAAATTCCATCGGAATTAAATACAAAAATCACAATGCCGAGTTAAGTACAAGAAGACTGACTCTTCCTACTGTCTAGGTTTTGAACCATTCCTGTGACACTAGTTATAGGTTCCGATGTTTCACTCCAGGTTTACTGTATCCCTTGGACCTTGTTATTGACGATGAAACACAGAAATTGCATCGGAATTAAATACAAAAGCACAATGCCGACTTAAGTACAGAAAGACTGACTCTTCCTAATGTCTAAGTTTTGAACCATTCCTGTGACACTAGTTATAGATTCCGATGCTTCACTTCAGGTTTACCGTATCCCTTGGACCTTCTTATTGACGATGAAACACAGAAATTGCATCGGAATTAAATACAAAAGGCACAATGCCGACTTAAGTACATGAAGACCGACACTTCTTACTGACTATGTTTTGAACCATTCCTGTAACACTAGTTATAGATTCCGATGCTTCACTTCAGGTTTACTGTATCCCTAGGACCTTCTTATTGACGATGAAACACAGAAATTGCATCGGAATTAAATACAAAAGGCACAATGCCGACTTAAGGACAAGAAGACTGACGCTTCTTACTCACCATTCCTGTGACAGTAGTTATAGATTCCGATTCTTCACACCAGGTTTACTTTATCCCTTGGACCTTCTTATTGTCGATGAAACACAGATATTGCATCGGAATTAAATACAAAAGGCACAATGCGACTTAAGTACAAGAAGACTGACTCTTCCTACTGTCTAAGCTTCGAACCATTCCTCTGATACTAGTTATAGATTCCGATGCTTCACTTCAGGTTTACCGTATCCCTTGGACCTTCTTATTGACGATGAAACACAGAAATTGCATCGGAATTAAATACTAAAGGCACAATGCCGACTTAAGTACAAGAAGACTGACTCTTCCCACTGACCATTCCTGTGACACTAGTTATAGATTCTAATGCTTCACTTCTGTTTACTGTATCTCTTGGACCTTCTTATTGACGATGAAACACAGAAATTGCATCGGAATTAAATACAAAAGGCACAATGCCGATTTAAGTTCATGAAGGAGGACACTTCTTCGTGACTAAGGTTTGAACCATTCCTGTGACACTAGTTATGGATTCAGATGCTTCACTTCAGGTTTACTGTATCCCTTGGACCTTCTTATTGACGATGAAACACAGAAATTGCATCGGAATTAAATACAAAAGGCACAATGCCGACTTAAGTACATGAAGACCGACACTTCTTACTGACTATCTTATGAACCATTCCTGTGACACTTGTTATAGATTCCGATGCTTCACTTCAGGTTTACTGTGTCCCTTGGACCTTCTTATTGACGATGAAACACAGAAATTGCATCGGAATTATATACAAAAGACACAATGCCGACTTAAGTACAAGAAGACTGACTCTTCCTACTGTCTAGGTTTTGAACCATTCCTGTGACACTAGTTATAGATTCCGATGCTTCACTCCAGGTTTACTGTATCCCTTGGACCTTCTTATTGACGATGAAACACAGAAATTGCATCGGAATTAAATACAAAAGCACAATGCCGACTTAAGTACAAGAAGACGGATTCTTCCTAATGTCTAAGTTTTGAACCATTCCTGTAACACTAGTTATAGTTTCCGATGCTTCACTTCAGGTTTACCGTATCCCTTGGACCTTCTTATTGACGATTGGACACAGAAATTGCATCGGAATTAAATACAAAAGGCACAATGCCGACTTAAGTATATGAAGACCGACACTTCTTACTGACTATGTTTTGAACCAATCCTGTAACACTAGATATAGATTCCGATGCTTCACTTCAGGTTTACTGTATCCCTTGGACCTTCCTATTGACGATGAAACACAGAAATTGCATCGGAATTAAATATAAAAGGCACAATGCCGACTTAAGGACAAGAAGACTGACTCTTCCTACTCACCATTCCTGTGTCAGTAGTTATAGATTCCGATTCTTCACACCAGGTTTACTGTATCCCTTCTACCTTCTTATTGACGATGAAACACAGAAATTGCATCGGAATTAAATACAAAAGGCACAATGCCGACTTAAGTACAAGAAGACTGACTCTTCCTACTGTCTAAGGTTTGAACCATTCCTGTGACACTAGTTATAGATTCCGATGCTTCACTTCAGGTTTACTGTATCATTTGGACCTTCTTATTGACGATGAAACACAGAAATTGCATCGGAATTAAATACAAAAGGCACAATGCCGACTTAAGTACATGAAGACCGACACTTCTTACTGACTTTGTTTTGAACCATTCCTGTAACACCAGTTATAGATTCCGATGCTTCACTTCAGCTTTACTGTATCCCTTGGACCTTCTTATTGACGATGAAACACAAAAATTGCAACGGAATTAAATACATAAGGCACAATGCCGATTAAGGACAAGAAGACTGACTCTTCCTACTGATCATTCCTGTGACACTAGTTATGGATTCCGATGCTTCACTTCAGGTTTACTGTATCCCTTGGACCTTCTCATAGACGATGAAACATAGAAATTGCATCGGAATTAAATACAAAAGGCTCAATGCCGACTTAAGTACATGAAGACCGACACTTCTTAATGACTATGTTTTGAAACATTCCTGTGACACTAGTTATAGAATCCGATGCTTCACTTCAGGTTTACTGTATCCCTTGGGCCTTCTTATTGACGATGAAACACAGAAATTGCATCGGAATTAAATGCAAAAGGCACAATGCCGACTTAAGTACATGAAGACCGACACTTCTTACTGACTATGTTTTGAACCATTCCTGTGACACTAGTTATAGATTCCGATGATTCACTCCAGGTTTACTGTATCCCTTGGACCTTCTTATTGACGATGAAACACAGAAATTGCATCGGAATTAAACACAAATGGCACGACGCCGACTTAAGTACATGAAGACCGACACTTCTTACTGACTAAGTTTTGAACCATTCCCGTAACACTAGTTATAGATTCCGATGCTTCACTTCAGGTTTACTGTATCCCTTGGACCTTCTTATTGACGATGAAACATGAAATTGCATGGGATTAAAATACAAAAGGCACAATGCTGACTTAAGGACAAGAAGACTGACTCTTCCTACTGACCATTCCTGTGACACTAGTTATAGATTCCGATGCTTCACTTCAGGTTTACTGTATCCCTTGGACCTTCTTATTGACGATGAAACACAGAAATTACATCGGAATTAGATACAAAAGGCACAATGCCGACTTAAGTACATGAAGACCGACACTTCTTACTGACTATGTTATGAACCATTCCTGTGACACTAGTTATATATTCTGATGCTTCACTTCAGGTTTACTGTATCCCTTGGACCATCTTATTGACGATGAAACGCAGAAATTGCATCGGAATTAAATACAAAAATCACAATGCCGAGTTAAGTACAAGAAGACTGACTCGTCCTACTGTCTAGGTTTTGAACCATTCCTGTGACACTAGTTATAGGTTCCGATGTTTCACTCCAGGTTTACTGTATCCCTTGGACCTTGTTATTGACGATGAAACACAGAAATTGCATCGGAATTAAATACAAAAGCACAATGCCGACTTAAGTACAGAAAGACTGACTCTTCCTAATGTCTAAGTTTTGAACCATTCCTGTGACACTAGTTATAGATTCCGATGCTTCACTTCAGGTTTACCGTATCCCTTGGACCTTCTTATTGACGATGAAACACAGAAATTGCATCGGAATTAAATACAAAAGGCACAATGCCGACTTAAGTACATGAAGACCGACACTTCTTACTGACTATGTTTTGAACCATTCCTGTAACACTAGTTATAGATTCCGATGCTTCACTTCAGGTTTACTGTATCCCTAGGACCTTCTTATTGACGATGAAACACAGAAATTGCATCGGAATTAAATACAAAAGGCACAATGCCGACTTAAGGACAAGAAGACTGACGCTTCCTACTGACCATTCCTGTGGCAGTAGTTATAGATTCCGATTCTTCACACGAGGTTTACTTTATCCCTTGGACCTTCTTATTGTCGATGAAACACAGATATTGCATCGGAATTAAATACAAAAGGCACAATGCCGACTTAAGTACAAGAAGACTGACTCTTCCTACTGTCTAAGCTTTGAACCATTCCTCTGATACTAGTTATTGATTCCGATGCTTCACTTCAGGTTTACCGTATCCCTTGGACCTTCTTATTGACGATGAGTCACAGAAATTGCATCGGAATTAAATACAAAAGGCACAATGCCGACTTAAGTACATGAAGACCGACACTTCCTACTGACTATGTTTTGAACCATTCCTGTGACACTAGTTATAGATTCCGATGCTTCACATAAGCTTTACTGTATCCCTTGGACCTTCTTATTGACGATGGAACACAGAAATTGCATCGGAATTAAATACTAAAGGCACAATGTCGACTTAAGTACAAGTAGACTGACTCTTCCCACTGACCATTCCTGTGACACTAGTTATAGATTCCAATGCTTCACTTCTGTTTACTGTATCTCTTGGACCTTCTTATTGACGATGAAACACAGAAATTGCATCGGAATTAAATACAAAAGGCACAATGCCGATTTAAGTTCATGAAGGAGGACACTTCTTCGTGACTAAGTTTTGAACCATTCCTGTGACACTAGTTATGGATTCCGATGCTTCACTTCAGGTTTACTGTTTCCCTTGGACCTTCTTATTGACGATGAAACATGAAATTGCATGGGATTAAAATACAAAAGGCACAATGCTGACTTAAGGACAAGAAGACTGACTCTTCCTACTGACCATTCCTGTGACACTAGTTATAGATTCCGATGCTTCACTTCAGGTTTACTGTATCCCTTGGACCTTCTTATTGACGATGAAACACAGAAATTGCATCGGAATTAAATACAAAAATCACAATGCCGAGTTAAGTACAAGAAGACTGACTCGTCCTACTGTCTAGGTTTTGAACCATTCCTGTGACACTAGTTATAGGTTCCGATGTTTCACTCCAGGTTTACTGTATCCCTTGGACCTTGTTATTGACGATGAAACACAGAAATTGCATCGGAATTAAATACAAAAGCACAATGCCGACTTAAGTACAGAAAGACTGACTCTTCCTAATGTCTAAGTTTTGAACCATTCCTGTGACACTAGTTGTAGATTCCGATGCTTCACTTCAGGTTTACTGTATCCCTTGGACCTTCTTATTGACGATGAAACACAGAAATTGCATCGGAATTAAATACAAAAGGCACAATGCCGACTTAAGGACAAGAAGACTAACGCTTCCTACTGACCATTCCTGTGGCAGTAGTTATAGATTCCGATTCTTCACACCAGGTTTACTTTATCCATTGGACCTTCTTATTGTCGATGAAACACAGATATTGCATCGGAATTAAATACAAAAGGCACAATGCCGACTTAAGTACAAGAAGACTGACTCTTCCTACTGTCTAAGCTTTGAACCATTCCTCTGATACTAGTTATAGATTCCGATGCTTCACTTCAGGTTTACCGTATCCCTTGGACCTTCTTATTGACGATGAGTCACAGAAATTGCATCGGAATTAAATACAAAAGGCACAATGCCGACTTAAGTACATGAAGACCGACACTTCCTACTGACTATGTTTTGAACCATTCCTGTGACACTAGTTATAGATTCCGATGCTTCACATAAGGTTTACTGTATCCCTTGGACCTTCTTATTGACGATGAAACACAGAAATTGCATCGGAATTAAATACTAAAGGCACAATGCCGACTTAAGTACAAGTAGACTGACTCTTCCCACTGACCATTCCTGTGACACTAGTTATAGATTCCAATGCTTCACTTCTGTTTACTGTATCTCTTGGACCTTCTTATTGACGATGAAACACAGAAATTGCATCGGAATTAAATACAAAAGGCACAATGCCGATTTAAGTTCATGAAGGCGGACAGTTCTTCGTGACTAAGTTTTGAACCATTCCTGTGACACTAGTTATGGATTCCGATGCTCCACCTCAGGCTTACTGTATCCCTTGGACCTTCTTATTAATGATGAAACACAGAAATCGCATCGGAATTAAATACAAAGGTCACAATGCCGACTTAAGTACATGAAGACCGACACTTCTTTCTGACTATGATTTGAACCATTCCTGAGACACTAGTTATAGATTCCGATGCTTCACTCCTGGTTTACTGTATCCCTTGAAAGTTCTTATTGACGATAAAACACAGAAAGTGCATCGGAATTAAATGCAAAAGGCACAATGCCGACTTAAGTACATGTAGACCGACACTTCTTACTGACTATGTTTTGAACCATTCCTGTAACACTAGTTATAGATTCCGATGCTCCGCTTCAGGTTTACTGTATCCCTTGGACCTTCTTGTTGACGATGAAACACAGAAATTGCATGGGAATTAAATACAAAAGGCACAATGCCGACTTAAGGACAAGAAGACTGACTCTTCCTACTGACCATTCCTGTGACACTAGTTATAGAGTACGATGCTTCACTTCAGGTTTACTGTATCCCTTGGACCTTCTTATTGACGATGAAATACAGAAATTGCATCGGAATTAAATACAAAAGGCACAATGCCGACTTAAGTACATGATGACCGACACTTCTTACTGACTATGATTTGAACCACTCCTGTGACACTAGTTATAGATTCCGATGCTTCACTTCAGGTTAACTGTATCCCTTGGACCTTCGTATTGACGAAAAAACACAGAAATTGCATCGGAATTAAATACAAAAGGCAGAAAGCCGACTTAGGTACATGTAGACCGACACTTCTTACTGACTATGTTTTGAACCATTCCTGTAACACTAGTTATAGATTCCGGTGCTTCACTTCAGGTTTACTGTATCCCTTGGACCTTCTTATTGACGATGAAACACAGAAATTGCATCGGAATTAAATACAAAAGGCACAATGCCGAATTAAGGACAAGAAGACTGACTCTTCCTACTGGCCATTCCTGTGACACTAGCTATAGATTCCGATGCTTCACTTCAGGTCTACTGCATCCCTTGGACCTTCTTATTGACGATGAGACACACATATTGCATCGGAATTAAATACAAAAGGCACAATGCCGACTTACGTACATGAAGACCGACACTTCTTACTGACTATGATTTGAACCATTCCTGTGACACTAGTTATAGATTCCGATGCTTCACGCCTGGTTTACTGTATCCCTTGGACCTTCTTATTGACGATGAAACACAGAAATTGCATCGGGATTAAATACAAAAGGCACAATGCCGACTTAAGTACATAAAGACCGACACTTCTTAATGACTATGTTTTGAACCATTCCTGCAACACTAGTTATAGATTCCGATCCTTCACGTCAGGTTTACTGTATCCCTTGGACCCTCTTATTGACGATGAAACACAGAAATTGCATCGGAATTAAATACAAAAGGCAATACGCCGACTTAAGGACAAGAAGACTGACTCTTCCTACTGACCATTCCTGTGACACTAGTTACAGATTCCGATGCTTCACTTCAGGTTTACTGTATCCCTTGGACCTTCTTATTGATGATGAAACACAGAAATTGCATCGGAATTAAATACAAAAGGCACAATGCCGATCTAAGTACATGAAGACCGACGCTTCTTACTGACTATGCTTTGAACCATTCCCGTGACACTAGTTATAGATTCCGATGCTTCACTTCAGGTTTACTGTATCCCTTGGACCTTCTAATTGACGATGAGACACAGAAATTGCATCGGAATTAAATACCAAAGGCAAAATGCCGACTTAAGTACATGAAGACCGACACTTCTTACTGACTATGTTTTGAACCATTCCTGTGACACTAGATATAGATTGCGATGCTTCACTCCAGGTTTACTGTATCCCTTGGACCTTCTTATTGACGATGAAACACAGAAATTGCACCGGAATTGAATACAAAAGGCACAATGCCGACTAAAGTACTTGAAGACCGACACTTCTTACTGACTATGTTTTGAACCATTCCAGTGACACTAGTTATAGATTCCGATGCTTCACTTCAGGTGTACTGTATCCCTTGGACCTTCATATTGACGATGAAACACAGAAATTGCATCAGAATTAAATACAGAAGGTTGAATTCCGACATAAGGACATGAAGATTGACTCTTCCTGCTGACCATTCCTGTGACACTAGTTATAGATTCCATTGCTTCACTCCAGGTCTACTGTATCCCTTGGACCTTCTTATTGGCGATGAAACCCAAAAATTGCATCGGAATCAAATACAAAATGCACAATGCCGACGTAAGGACAAGAAGACTGACTCTTCCAACTGACCATTCCTGTGACACTAGTTATAGATTCCGATGCTTCACTTCAGGTTTACTGTATCCCTTGGACCTTCTTATTGACGATGAAACACAATAATTGCATCGGAATTAAATACAAAAGGCACAATGCCGACTTAAGTACATGAAGACCGACACTTCTTACTGACTATGATTTGAACCATTCCTGTGACACTAGTTATAGATTCCGATGCATCACTTCTGGTTTACTGTATCCCTTGTACCTTCTTATTAACGATGAAACACAGAAGTTGCATCGGAATTAAATACAAAGGCACAATGCCGGCTCATGGGCAAGAAGACTGACTCTTCCTACTGACCATTCCCGTGACAGTAGTTATTGATTCCGATTCTTCACACCAGGTTCACTGTATCCCTTGGACCTTCTTATTGTCGATGAAACACAGGTATTGCATCGGAATTAAATACAAAAGGCACAATGCCGACTTAAGTACAAGAAGACTGACTCTTCCTACTGTCTAAGCTTTGAACCATTCCTCTGACACTAGTTATAGATTCCGATGCTTCACATCAGGTTTACTCTATCCCTTGGACCTTCTTATTGACGATGAAACACAGAAATTGCATCGGAATTAAATACTAAAGGCACAATGCCGACTTAAGTACAAGAAGGCTGACTCTTCCCACTGACCATTCCTGTGACACTAGTTATAGATTCCAATGCTTCACTTCTGTTTACTGTATCTCTTGGACCTTCTTATGACGATGAAACACAGAAATTGCATCGGAATTAAATACAAAAGGCACAATGCCGATTTCAGTTCATGAGGGAGGACACTTCTTCGTGACTAAGTTTTGAACCATTCCTGTGACACTAGTTATGGATTCCGATGCTTCACTTCAGGTTTACTGTTTCCCTTGGACCTTCTTATTGACGATGAAACACAGAAATTGCATCGGAATTAAATACAAAAGGCACAATGCCGATTTAAGTTCATGAAGGCGGACACTTCTTCGTGACTAAGTTTCGAACCATTCCTGTGACACTAGTTATGGATTCCGATGCTCCACTTCAGGGTTACTGTATCCCTTGGACCTTCTTATTGATGATGAGACACAGAAATCGCATCGGAATTAAATACAAAGGTCACAATGCCGACTTAAGTACATGAAGACCGACACTTCTTACTGACTATGATTTGAACCATTCCTGAGACACTACTTATAGATTCCGATGCTTCACTCCTGGTTTACTGTATCCCTTGAAAGTTCTTTTTGACGATGAAACACAGAAATTGCATCGGAATTAAATGCAAAAGGCACAATGCCGACTTAAGTACATGAAGACCGACACTTCTTACTGACTATGTTTTGAACCATTCCTGTAACACTAGTTATAGATTCCGATGCTCCGCTTCAGGTTTACTGTATCCCTTGGACCTTCTTGTTGACGATGAAACACAGAAATTGCATGGGAATTAAATACAAAAGGCACAATGCCGACTTAAGGACAAGAAGACTGACTCTTCCTACTGACCATTCCTGTGACACTAGTTATAGATTCCGATGCTGCACTTCAGGTTTACTGTATCCCTTGGACCTTCTTATTGACGATGAAACACAGAAATTGCATCGGAATTAAATACAAAAGGCACAATGCCGACTTAAGGACAAGAAGACTGACTCTTACTACTGACCATTCCTGTGACACTAGTTATAGATTACGATGCTTCACTTCAGGTTTACTGTATCCCTTGGACCTTCCTATTGACGATGAAATACAGAAATTGCATCGGAATTAAATACAAAAGGCACAATGCCGACTTAAGTACATGAAGGCCGACACTTCTTACTGACTATGATTTGAACCATTCCTGTGACACTAGTTATAGATTCCGATGCTTCACTTCAGGTTTACTGTATCCCTTGGAACTTCGTATTGACGAAGAAACACAGAAATTGCATCGGAATTAAATACAAAAGGCAGAAAGCCGACTTAAGTACATGTAGACCGACACTTCTTACTGACTATGTTTTGAACCATTCCTGTAACACTAGCTATAGATTCCGATGCTTCACTTCAGGTTTACTGTATCCCTTGGACCTTCTTATTGACGATGAAACACACATATTGCATCGGAATTAAATACAAAAGGCACAATGCCGACTTCCGTACATGAAGACCGACACTTCTTACTGACTATGTTTTGAGCCATTCCTGCAACACTAGTTATAGATTCCGATCCTTCACGTCAGGTTTACTGTATCCCTTGGACCCTCTTATTGACGCTGAAACACAGAAATTGCATCGGAATTAAATACAAAAGGCAATACGCCGACTTAAGGACAAGAAGACTGACTCTTCCTACTGACCATTCCTGTGACACTAGTTACAGATTCCGATACTTCACTTCAGGTTTACTGTATCCCTTGGACCTTCTTATTGACGATGAAACACAGAAATTGCATCGGAATTAAATACAAAAGGCACAATGCCGATCTAAGTACATGAAGACCGACGCTTCTTACTGACTATGTTTTGAACCATTCCTGTGACACTAGTTATAGATTCCGATGCTTCACGTCAGGTTTACTGTATCCCTTGGGCCTTCTAATTGACGATGAAACACAGAAATTGCATCGGAGTTAAATACCAAAGGCAAAATGCCGACTTAAGTACATGAAGACCGACACTTCTTACTGACTATGTTCTGAACCATTCCTGTGACACTAGTTATAGATTCCGATGCTTCACTCCAGGTTTACTGTATCCCTTGGACCTTCTTATTGACGATGAAACACAGAAATTGCATCGGAATTGAATACAAAAGGCACAATGCCGACTAAAGTACTTGAAGACCGACACTTCATACTGACTATGTTTTGAACCATTCCAGTGACTCTAGTTATAGATTCCGATGCTTCACTTCAGGTGTACTGTATCCCTTAAACCTTCTTATTGACGATAAAACACAGAAATTGCATCTGAATTAAATATAAAATGCACAGCGCCGACTTAAGGACAAGAAGACTGACTCTTCCTACTGACCATTCTTGTGACACTAGTTATAGATTCCGATGCTTCACTTCAGGTATACTGTACATCTTGGACCTTTTTATTGACGATGAAACACAGAAATTGCATCGGAATTAAATACAAAAGGCACAATGCCGACTTAAGTACATGAAGACCGACATTTCTTACTGACTATGTTTTGAACCATTCCTGTGACACTAGTTATAGATTCCGATGTTTCACTTCAGGTTTACTGTATCCCTTGGACCTTCTTATTGACGATGAAACACAGAAATTGCATCAGAATTAAATACAGAAGGTTGAATGCCGACAAAAGGACGTGAAGATTGTCTCTTCCTGCTGACCATTCTTGTGACACTAGTTATAGGTTCCATTGCTTCACTCCAGGTCTACTGTATCCCTTGGACCTTCTTATTGGCGATGAAACCCAGAAATTGCATCGGAATCAAATACAAAATGCACAATGCCGACTTAAGGACAAGAAGACTGATTCTTCCTACTGACCATTCCTGTGACACTAGTTATAGATTCCGATGCTTCACTTCAGGTTTACTGTATGCCTTGGACCTTCTTATTGACGATGAAACACAGAAATTGCATTGGAATTAAATACAAAAGGCACAATGCCGACTTAAGTACATGAAGACCGACACTTCTTACTGACTATGATTTGAACCATTCCTGTGACACTAGTTATAGATTCCGATGCATCACTTCTGGTTTACTGTATCCCTTGTACCTTCTTATTGACGATGAAACACAGAAGTTGCATCGGAATTAAATACAAAGGCACAATGCCGACTTAAGGACAAGATGACTGACTCTTCCTACTGACCAATACTGTGACTCTAGTTAAAGATTCCGATGCTTCACTTAAGGTTTACTGTATCCCTTGGACATTCTTATTGACGATGAAACACAGAAATTGCATCGGAATTAAATACAAAAGGCACAAAGCCGACTTAAGTACATGAAGACCGACACTTCTTACTGACTATGTTTTGAACCATTCCTGTGACACTAGTAACAGATCCCGATGCTTCACTTCAGGTTTACTGTATCCCTTGGACCTTCTTATTGACGATGAAACACAGAAATTGCATCGGAATTAAATACAAAAGCCACAATGCCGACTTACGTACATGCAGACCGACACTTCTTACTGGCTATGATTTGAACTATTCCTGTGACATTAGTTATAGATTCCGATGATTCACTTCAGGTTTACTGTATCCCTTGGACCTTCTTATTGACGATGAGACACAGAAATTGCATCGGAATTAAATACAAAAGGCAAAATGCCGACATAAGGACGTAAAGATTGACTCTTCCTGCTGACCATTCCTGTGACACTAGTTATAGATTCCGATGCATCACTCCAGTTTTTCTGTATCCCTTGGACCTTCTTAATGACGATGAAACACAGAAATTACATCGGAATTAAATACAAAAGGCACAATGCTGACTTAAGGACAAGAAGACTGACTCTTCCTACTGACCATTCCTGTGACACTAGTTATAGATTCCGATGCTTCACTTCAGGTTTACTGTATCCCTTGGACCCTCTTATTGACGATGAAACACAGAAATTGCGTCGGAATTAAATACAAAATGCACAATGCCGACTGAAGTGCATGAAGACCGACACTTCTTACTGACTATGATATGAACCATTCCTGTGACACTAGTTATAGATTCCGATGCATCACTTCAGGTTTACTGTATCCCTTGTACCTTCTTATTGACGATGAAACACAGAAGTTGCATCGGAATTAAATACAAAAGGCACAATGCCGACTTAAGGACAAGAAGACAGACTCTTCCAACTGACCAATCCTGTGACACTAGTTAAAGATTCCGATGCTTCACTTCAGGTTTACTGTATCCCTTGGACCTTCTTATTGACGTTGAAACACAGAAATTGCATCGGAACTAAATACAAAAGGCACAATGCCTACTTAGGTACATGACGACCGACACTTCTTACTGACTATGTTTTGAACCATTCCTGTGACACTAGTTATAAATCCCGATGCTTCACTTCAGGTTTACTGTATTCCTTGGACCTTCTTACTGACGATGAAACACAGAAATTGCATCGGAATTAAATACAAAAGGCACAATGCCGACTTAAGGACAAGAAGACTGACTCTTCCTACTGACCATTCCTGTGACACTAGTTATAGATTAAGATGCTTCACTTCAGGTTTACTGTATCCCTTGGACCTTCTTATTGACGATGAAACACAGAAATTGCATCGGAATTAAATACAAAAAGCACAATGCCGACTTAAGGACAAGCAGACTCATTCTTCCTACTGACCATTCCTGTGACACTAGTTATAGATTCCGATGCTTCACTCAAGGTTTACTGTATGCCTTGGAACTTCTTGTTGACGATGAAACACAGAAATTGCATCGGAATTAAATACAAAAGCCACAATGCCGACTTAAGTACATGAAGACCGACACTTCTTACTGACTATGTTTTGAACCATCCCTGTGACACTAGTTATAGATTCCGATGCTTCAGTTCAGGTTTACGGTATCCCTTGGACCCTCTTATTGACGATGAAACACAGAAATTGCATCGGAATTAAATACAAAAGGCACAATGCAGACTTAAGTACAAGAAGACTGACTCATCCTACTGACCATTCCTGTGACACTACTTATAGATTCCGATGCTTCACTTCAGGTTTACTGTATCCCTTGGACCTTCTTATTGACGATGAAACACAGAAATTGCATTGGAATTACATACAAAAGGCACAATGCCGACTTAAGGACAAGAAGACAGACTCTTCCTACTGACCAATCCTGTGACACTAGTTAAAGATTCCGATGCTTCACTTCAGGTTTACTGTATCCCTTGGACCTTCTTATTGACGTTGAAACACAGAAATTGCATCGGAACTAAATACAAAAGGCACAATGCCTACTAAGGTACATGACGACCGACACTTCTTACTGACTATGTTTTGAACCATTCCTGTGACACTAGTTATAAATCCTGATGCTTCACTTCAGGTTTACTGTATTCCTTGGACCTTCTTACTGACGATGAAACACAGAAATTGCATCGGAATTAAATACAAAAGGCACAATGCCGACTTAAGGACAAGAAGACTGACTCTTCCTACTGACCAATCCTGTGACACTAGTTATAGATTAAGATGCTTCACTTCAGGTTTACTGTATCCCTTGGGCCTTCTTATTGACGATGAAACACAGAAATTGCATCGGAATTAAATACAAAAAGCACAATGCCGACTTAAGGACAAGCAGACTGATTCTTCCTACTGACCATTCCTGTGACACTAGTTATAGATTCCGATGCTTCACTCAAGGTTTACTGTATCCCTTGGACCTTCTTATTGACGATGAAACACAGAAATTGCATCGGAATTAAATACAAAAGGCACAATGCCGACTTAAGTACATGAAGACTGACACTTCTTACTGACTATGATTTGAACCTTTCCTGTGACACTAGTTATAGATTCCGATGCATCACTTCTGGTTTACTGTATCCCTTGTACCTTCTTATTGACGATGAAACACAGAAGTTGCATCGGAATTAAATACAAAGGCACAATGCCGACTTAAGGACAAGATGACTGACTCTTCCTACTGACCAATACTGTGACTCTAGTTAAAGATTCCGATGCTTCACTTCAGGTTTACTGTATCCCTTGGACCTTCTTATTGACGATGAAACACTGAAATTGCATCGGAATTAAATACAAAAGGCACAAAGCCGACTTAAGTACATGAAGACCGACACTTCTTACTGACTATGTTTTGAACCATTCCTGTGACACTAGTAATAGATCCCGATGCTTCACTTCAGGTTTACTGTATCCCTTGGACCTTCTTATTGACGATGAAACACAGAAATTGCGTCGGAATTAAATACAAAAGGCACAATGCCGACTGAAGTGCATGAAGACCGACACTTCTTACTGACTATGATATGAACCATTCCTGTGACACTAGTTATAGATTCCGATGCATCACTCCAGTTTTTCTGTATCCCTTGGACCTTCTTTTTGACGATGAAACGCAGAAATTACATCGGAATTAAATACAAAAGGCACAATGCTGACTTAAGGACTTGAAGACTGACTCTTCCTACTGACCATTCCTGTGACACTAGTTATAGATTCCGATGCTTCACTTCAGGTTTACTGTATCCCTTGGACCCTCTTATTGACGATGAAACACAGAAATTGCGTCGGAATTAAATACAAAAGGCACAATGCCGACTGAAGTGCATGAAGACCGACACTTCTTACTGACTATGATATGAACCATTCCTGTGACACTAGTTATAGATTCCGATGCATCACTTCAGGTTTACTGTATCCCTTGTACCTTCTTATTGACGATGAAACACAGAAGTTGCATCGGAATTAAATACAAAAGGCACAATGCCGACTTAAGGACAAGAAGACAGACTCTTCCTACTGACCAATCCTGTGACACTAGTTAAAGATTCCGATGCTTCACTTCAGGTTTACTGTATCCCTTGGACCTTCTTATTGACGTTGAAACACAGAAATTGCATCGGAACTAAATACAAAAGGCACAATGCCTACTTAAGTACATGAAGCCGACACTTCTTCTTAACTATGTTTTGAACCATTCCTGTGACACTAGTTATAGATTCCGATGCTTCACTTCAGGTTTACTGTATCCCTTTGACCTTCTTATTGACGATGAAACACAGAAGTTGCATCGGAATTAAATACAAAAGGCACAATGCCGACTTAAGGACAAGAAGACTGACTCTTCCTACTGACCAATCCTGTGACACTAGTTAAAGATTCCGATGCTTCACTTCAGGTTTACTGTATCCCTTGGACCTTCTTATTGACGATGAAACACAGAAATTGCATCGGAATTAAATACAAAAGGCACAATGTCGACTTAAGTACATGAAGACCGACACTTCTTACTGACTATGTTTTGAACCATTTCTGTGACACTAGTAATAGGTCCCCATGCTTCACTTCAGGTTTACTGTATCCCTTGCACCCTCTTATTGTCGATGAAACACAGAAATTGCATCGGAATTAAATACAAAAGGCACAATGCCGACTTAAGGACAAGAAGACTGACTCTTCCTACTGACCATTTTTGTGACACTAGTTATAGATTCCGATGCTTCACTTCAGGTTTACTGTATCCCTTGGACCTTCTTATTGACGATGAAACACAGCAATTGCATCGGAATTAAGTACAAAAGGCACAATGCCGCCTTAAGGACAAGCTGACTGATTCTTCCTACTGACCATTCCTGTGACACTAGTTATAGATTCCGATGCATCACTCAAGGTTTACTGTATGCCTTGGAACTTCTTATTGACTATGAAACACAGAAATTGCATCGGAATTAAATACAAAAGCCACAATGCCGACTTAAGTACATGAAGACCGACACTTCTTACTGACTATGTTTTGAACCATCCCTGTGACACTAGTTATAGATTCCGATGCTTCAGTTCAGGTTTACGGTATCCCTTGGACCCTCTTATTGACGATGAAACACAGAAATTGCATCGGATTTAAATACAAAAGGCACAATGCAGACTTAAGGACAAGAAGACTGACTCATCCTACTGACCATTCCTGTGACACTACTTATAGATTCCGATGCTTCACTTCAGGTTTACTGTATCCCTTGGACCTTCTTATTGACGATGAAACACAGCAATTGCATCGGAATTAAGTACAAAAGGCACAATGCCGCCTTAAGGACAAGCTGACTGATTCTTCCTACTGACCATTCCTGTGACACTAGTTATAGATTCCGATGCTTAACTTCAGGTTTACTGTATCCCTTGGACCTTCTTATTGACGATGAAACACAGAAATTGCATCGGAATTAAATACAAAAGGCACAAAGCCGACTTAAGTACATGAAGACCGACACTTCTTACTGACTATGTTTTGAACCATTCCTGTGACACTAGTAATAGATCCCGATGCTTCACTTCAGGTTTACTGTATCCCTTGGACCTTCTAATTGACGATGAAACACAGAAATTGCGTCGGAATTAAATACAAAAGGCACAATGCCGACTGAAGTGCATGAAGACCGACACTTCTTACTGACTATGATATGAACCATTCCTGTGACACTAGTTATAGATTCCGATGCATCACTCCAGTTTTTCTGTATCCCTTGGACCTTCTTTTTGACGATGAAACACAGAAATTACATCGGAATTAAATACAAAAGGCACAATGCTGACTTAAGGACTTGAAGACTGACTCTTCCTACTGACCATTCCTGTGACACTAGTTATAGATTCCGATGCTTCACTTCAGGTTTACTGTATCCCTTGGACCCTCTTATTGACGATGAAACACAGAAATTGCGTCGGAATTAAATACAAAAGGCACAATGCCGACTGAAGTGCATGAAGACCGACACTTCTTACTGACTATGATATGAACCATTCCTGTGACACTAGTTATAGATTCCGATGCATCACTTCAGGTTTACTGTATCCCTTGTACCTTCTTATTGACGATGAAACACAGAAGTTGCATCGGAATTAAATACAAAAGGCACAATGCCGACTTAAGGACAAGAAGACAGACTCTTCCTACTGACCAATCCTGTGACACTAGTTAAAGATTCCGATGCTTCACTTCAGGTTTACTGTATCCCTTGGACCTTCTTATTGACGTTGAAACACAGAAATTGCATCGGAACTAAATACAAAAGGCACAATGCCTACTTAAGTACATGAAGCCGACACTTCTTCTTAACTATGTTTTGAACCATTCCTGTGACACTAGTTATAGATTCCGATGCTTCACTTCAGGTTTACTGTATCCCTTTGACCTTCTTATTGACGATGAAACACAGAAGTTGCATCGGAATTAAATACAAAAGGCACAATGCCGACTTAAGGACAAGAAGACTGACTCTTCCTACTGACCATTTTTGTGACACTAGTTATAGATTCCGATGCTTCACTTCAGGTTTACTGTATCCCTTGGACCTTCTTATTGACGATGAAACACAGCAATTGCATCGGAATTAAGTACAAAAGGCACAATGCCGCCTTAAGGACAAGCTGACTGATTCTTCCTACTGACCATTCCTGTGACACTAGTTATAGATTCCGATGCATCACTCAAGGTTTACTGTATGCCTTGGAACTTCTTATTGACGATGAAACACAGAAATTGCATCGGAATTAAATACAAAAGGCACAATGCCGACTTAAGTACATGGAGACCGACACTTCTTACTGACTATGTTTTGAACCATTTCTGTGACACTAGTAATAGGTCCCCATGCTTCACTTCAGGTTTACTGTATCCCTTGCACCCTCTTATTGTCGATGAAACACAGAAATTGCATCGGAATTAAATACAAAAGGCACAATGCCGACTTAAGGACAAGAAGACTGACTCTTCCTACTGACCATTTTTGTGACACTAGTTATAGATTCCGATGCTTCACTTCAGGTTTACTGTATCCCTTGGACCTTCTTATTGACGATGAAACACAGCAATTGCATCGGAATTAAGTACAAAAGGCACAATGCCGCCTTAAGGACAAGCTGACTGATTCTTCCTACTGACCATTCCTGTGACACTAGTTATAGATTCCGATGCATCACTCAAGGTTTACTGTATGCCTTGGAACTTCTTATTGACTATGAAACACAGAAATTGCATCGGAATTAAATACAAAAGCCACAATGCCGACTTAAGTACATGAAGACCGACACTTCTTACTGACTATGTTTTGAACCATCCCTGTGACACTAGTTATAGATTCCGATGCTTCAGTTCAGGTTTACGGTATCCCTTGGACCCTCTTATTGACGATGAAACACAGAAATTGCATCGGATTTAAATACAAAAGGCACAATGCAGACTTAAGGACAAGAAGACTGACTCATCCTACTGACCATTCCTGTGACACTACTTATAGATTCCGATGCTTCACTTCAGGTTTACTGTATCCCTTTGTCCTTCTTATTGACGATGAAACACAGAAGTAGCATCGGAATTAAATACAAAAGGCACAATGCCGACTTAAGGACAAGAAGACTGACTCTTCCTACTGACCATTCCTGTGACACTATTTATAGATTCCGATTCTTCACTTCAGGTGTACTGTATCCCTTGGACCTTCTTATTGATGATGACACACAGAAATTGCATCGGAATTAAATACAAAGGGCACAATGCCGACTTAAGGACAAGAAGATAGACTCTTCCTACTGACCATTCTTGTGACACTAGTTATTGATTCCGATGCTTCACTTCAGGTTTACTGTATCCCTTGGACCTTCTCATTGACGATGAAACACAGAAATTGCATCGGAATTAAATACAAAAGGCACAATGCCGACTTAAGTACATGAAGACCGACACTTCTTACTGACAGTGTATTGAACCATTCCTGTGACACTAGTTATAGATTCCGATGCTTCACTTCAGGTTTTCTGTATCCCTTGGACCTTTTTATTGACGATGAAACACAGAAATTGCATCGGAATTAAAAACAAAAGGCACAATGCCGACCTAAGTACACGAAGACCGACACTTCTTACTGACTATGTTTTGAACCATTCCTGAGACACTAGTTATAGATTCCGATGCTTCGCTCTAGGTTTACTGTATCCTTTGGACCTTCTTATTGACGATGAAACACAGAAATTTCCTAGAAATTAAATACAAAAGGCACAATGCCGACTTAAGTACATGAAGACCGACACTTCTTACTGACTATGTATTGAACCATTCATGTAACACTAGTTATAGATTCCGATGCTTCACTTCATGTTTACTGTATCCCTTGGACCTTCTTATTGACGATGAAACACAGAAATTGCATCGGAATTAAATACAAAAGGCTCAATGCCGACTTAAGGACAAGAAGACTGACTCTTCCTACTGACCATTCCTGTGACACTAGTTTTAGATTCCGATGCTTCACTTCAGGTATACTGTATCCCTTGGACCTTCTTATTGACGGTGAAACACAGAAATTGCATCGGAATCAAATACAAAATGCACAATGCCGACTTAAGTACAGGAAGACTGTATCTTCTTACTGTCTATGTTTTGAACCAATCCTGTGACACTAGTTATAGATTCCGATGCTTGACTTCAGTTTTACTGTATCCCTTGGACCTTCTGATTGACGTTGAAACACAGAAATTGCATATGAATTAGATACAAAAGGCACATTGACGACTTAAGTAGAAGAGACTGACTCTTCTTACTGACTATGTTTTGATCCATTCCTGTGACACTAGTTATAGATTCCTATCCTTCACTTCAGGTTTACTGTATCCCTTGGACGTTCTTATTGACGATGAAACACAGAAATTGCATCGGAATTAAATACAAAAGGCACAATGCCGACTTAAGTACAAGAAAACTGACTCTTCCTACTGTCTAAGTTTTGAACCATTCCTGTGACACTGGTTATAGATTCCGATGTTTGACTTCAGTTTTACTGTATCCCTTGGACCTTCTTATTGACGATGAAACACAGAAATTGCATCGGAATTAAATACAAAAGGCACAATGCCGACTTAAGAACAAGAAGACTGACTCTTCTTACTGTCTATGTTTTGAGCCAATCCTGTGACACTAGTTAGAGATTCCGATGCTTCACTTCAGGTTTACTGCATCCCTTTGACCTTCTTATTGAGGATAAAACACAGAAATTGCATCGGAATTAAATATAAAAGGCACAATGCCATCTTATGTACAAAAAGACTGACTCTTCCTACTGACTATGTTTTGAACCGTTCATGTGACACTAGTTATAGATTCCGATGCTTCACTTCAGGTTTACTGTATCCCTCTGACCTTCTTATTGATGATGAAACACAGAAATTGCATCGGAATTAAATACAAAAGTCACAATGCCGACATAAGAACAAGATGACTGACTCCTCCTAATGACCATTCCTGTGACACTAGTTATAGATTGCGATGCTTCACTTCAGGTTTACTGTATCTCTCGGACCTTCTTATCGACGATGAAACACAGAAATTGCATCGGAATTAAATACAAAAGGCACAATGCCGACTTAAGGACATGAAGACCGACACTTCTTACTGACTGTGTTCTGAACCATTCCTGTGACACTAGTTATAGATTCCGATGCTTCACACCAGGTTTACTGTATCACTTGGACCTTCTTATCGACGATGAAACACAGAAATTGCATCCGAATTAAATAAAAAAGGCAGAATGCCGTCTTAAGGAAAAGAAGACAGACTCTTCCTACTGACCATTCCTGTGACACCAGTTATAGATTCCGATGCTTCACTTCAGGTATACTGTATCCCTTGGACCTTCTTATTGACGATGAAACACTGAAATTGCATCGGAATCAAATACAAAATGCACAATGCCGTCTTAAGGACAAGAAGACAGACTCTTCCTACTGACCATTCCTGACACTAGTTATAGATTCCGATGCTTCACTTCAGGTATACTGTATCCCTTGGACCTTCTTATTGACGATGAAACACAGAAATTGCATCGGAATCAAATACAAAATGCACAATGCCGACCTAAGTACAAGAAGACTGTATCTTCTTACTGTCTATGTTTAGAACCAATCCTGTGACACTAGTTATAGATTCCGATGCTTGACTTCAGTTTTACTGTATCCCTTGGACCTTCTGATTGACGTTGAAACACAGAAATTGCATATGAATTAAATACAAAAGGCACAATGCCGACTTAAGTAGAAGAGACTGACTCTTCTTACTGACTATGCTTTGATCCATTCCTGTGACACTAGTTATAGATTCCTATGCTTCACTTCAGGTTTACTGTATCCCTTGCACGTTCTTATTGACGATGAAACACAGAAATTGCATCGGAATTAAATACAAAAGGCACAATGCCGACTTAAGTACAAGAAGACTGACTCTTCTTACTGTCTATTTTTTGAACCAATCCTGTGACACTAGTTAGAGATTGCGATGCTTCACTTCTGGTTTACTGCATCCCTTTGACCTTCTTATTGAGGATAAAACACAGAAATTGCATCGGAATTAAATAGAAAAGGCACAATGCCGACTTAAGTACAAAAAGACTGACTCTTCTTACTGACTATGTTTTGAACCGTTCTTGTGACACTAGATATAGATTCCGATGCTTCACTTCAGGTGTACTGTATCCCTCTGACCTTCTTATTGATGATGAAACGCAGAAATTGCATCGGAATTAAATACAATAGGCACAATGCCGACTTAAGTACAAGATGACTGACTCCTCCTACTGACCATTCCTGTGAAACTAGTTATAGATTCCGATGCATCACTTCAGGTTTACTGTATCCCTTGGACCTTCTTATTGACGATGAAACACAGAAATAGCATCTAATTTAAATACAAAAGGCACAATGCCGACTTAAGTACATGAATACCGACACTTCTTACTGACTATGTTTTGAACCATTCCTGTGACACTAGTTATAGATTCCGATGCTTCACTTCAGGTTTACTGTATCCCTTGGACGTTCTTATTGACGATAAAAGTCATAAATTGCATCGGAATTAAATACGAAAGGCACAATGCCGACTTAGGTACATGAAGACCGACACTTCTTACTGACTATGTTTTGAACCACTCCTGGGACACCAGTTATAGATTCCGATGCTTCACTCCTGGTTTACTGTATCCCTTGGACCTTCTTATTGACGATGAAACACAGAAATTGCTTCGGAATTAAATACAAAAGGCACAATGCCGAATAAGTTTATGAAGACCGACACTTCTTACCGACTATGTTTTGAACCATTCCTGTAACACTAGTTATAGATTCCGATGCTTCACTTCAGGTTTACTATATCCCCTGGACCTTCTTATTGACGATGAAACACAGAAATTGCATCGGAATTAAATACAGAAAGCACAATGCCGACTTAAGGACAAGAAGACTGACTCTTCATACTGACCCTTTCTGTGACACTAGTTATAGATTCCAATGCTTCACTCTAGGTTTACTGTATCCTTTGGACCTTCTTATTGACGATGAAACACAGAAATTGCATAGAAAATAAATACAAAAAGCACAATGCCGACTTAAGTACATGAAGACCGACACTTCTTACTGACTATGCTTTGAACCATTCTTGTAACACTAGTTATAGATTCCGATGCTTCACTTCAGGTTTACTGTATCCCTTGGATCTTCTTATAGACGATGAAACACAGAAATTGCATCGGAATTAAATACAAAAGGCACAATGCCGACTTAAGGACAAGAAGACTGACTCTTCGTACTGACCATTCCTGTGACACTAGTTATAGATTCCGATGCTTCACTTCAGGTTTACTGTATCCCTCGGACCTTCTTATTGACGATGAAACACAGAAATTGCATCGGAATTAAATACAAAAGGCACAATGCCAACTTAAGTACATGAAGACAGACACTTCTTACTGACTATGTTTTGAACCATTCCTGTGACACGAGTTATAGATTCCGATGCTTCACTTCAAGTTTACTGTATCCCTTGGACCTTCTTATTGACGATGAAACACAGAATTTGCATCGGAATTAAATACAAAAAGCACAATGCCGACTTAAGGACATGAAGACCGACACTTCTTACTGACTGTGTTCTGAACCATTCCTGTGACACTAGTTATAGATTCCGATGCTTCACACCAGGTTTACTGTATCACTTGGTCGTTCTTATTGACGATGAAACACAGAAATTGCATCCGAATTAAATACAAAAAGCACAATGCCGACTTAAGTACATGAAGACCGACACTTCTTACTGACTATGCTTTGAACCATTCCTGTAACACTAGTTATAGATTCCGTTGCTTCACTTCAGGTTTACTGTATCCCTTGGACCTCCTTATTGACGATGAAACACAGAAATTGCATCGGAATTAAATACAAAAGGCACAATGCCGTCTTAAGGACAAGAAGACTGACTCGTCCTACTGACCATTCCTGTGACACTAGTTTTAGATTCCGATGCTTCACTTCAGGTATACTGTATCCCTTGGACCTTCTTATTGACGATGAAACACAGAAATTGCATCGGAATTAAATACAAAAGGCACAATGCCGACTTAAGTACAAGAAGACTGACTCTTCTTACTGTCTATGTTTTGAGCCAATCCTGTGACACTAGTTAGAGATTCCGATGTTTCACTTCAGGTTTACTGCATCCCTTTGACCTTCTTATTGAGGATAAAACACAGAAATTGCATCGGAATTAAATATAAAAGGCACAATGATATCTTAAGTACAAAAAGACTGACTTTTCTTACTGACTATGTTTTGAACCGTTCATGTGACACTAGTTGTAGATTCCGATGCTTCACTTCAGGTTTACTGTATCCCTCTGACCTTCTTATTGATGATGAAACAAAGAAATTGCATCGGAATTAAATACAAAAGGCACAATGCCGACTTAAGGAAAAGATGACTGACTCCTCCTACTGACCATTTCTGTGACACTAGTTATAGATTGCGATGCTTCACTTCAGGTTTACTGTATCTCTCGGACCTTCTTATTGACGATGAAACACAGAAATTGCATCGGAATTAAATACAAAAGGCACAATGCCGACTTAAGTACATGAATACAGACACTTCTTACTGACTATGTTTTGAACCATTCCTGTGACACGAGTTATAGATTCCGATGCTTCACTTCAAGATTACTGTATCCCTTGGACCTTCTTTTTGACGGTGAAACACAGAAAATGCATCGGAATTAAATACAAAAGGCACAATGCCGACTTAAGGACATGAAGACCGACACTCCTTACTGACTGTGTTCTGAACCATTCCTGTGACACTAGTTATAGATTCCGATGCTTCACACCAGGTTTACTGTATCACTTGGACCTTCTTATCGACGATGAAAGACAGAAATTGCATCCGAATTAAATACAAAAGGCAGAATGCCGACTTAAGTGCATGAAGACCGACACTTCTTACTGACTATGCTTTGAACCATTCCTGTAACACTAGTTATAGATTCCGTTGCTTCACTTCAGGTTTACTGTATCCCTTGAACCTTCTTATTGACGATGAAACACAGAAATTGCATCGGAATTAAATACAAAAGGCACAATGCCGTCTTAAGGACAAGAAGACAGACTCTTCCTACTGACCATTCCTGTGACACTAGTTATAGATTCCGATGCTTCACTTCAGGTATACTGTATCCCTTGGACCTTCTTATTGACGATGAAACTCAGAAATTGCATCGGAATCAAATACAAAATGCACAATGCCGACTTAAGTACAAGAAGACTGTATCTTCTTACTGTCTATGTTTTGAACCAATCCTGTGACACTAGTTATAGATTCCGATGCTTGACTTCAATTTTACTGTATCCCTTGGACCTTCTGATTGACGTTGAAACACAGAAATTGCATATGAATTAAATACAAAAGGCACAATGCCGACTTAAGTAGAAGAGACTGACTCTTCTTACAGACTATGCTTTGATCCATTCCTGTGACACTAGTTATAGATTCCTATGCTTCACTTCAGGTTTACTCTATCCCTTGCACGGTCTTATTGACGATGAAACACAGAAATTGCATCGGAATTAAATACAAAAGGCACAATGCCGACTTAAGTACAAGAAGACTGACTCTTCCTACTGTCTAAGTTTTGAACCATTCCTGTGACACTGGTTATAGATTCCGATGTTTGACTTCAGTTTTACTGTATCCCTTGGACCTTCTTATTGACGATGAAACACAGAAATTGCATCGGAATTAAATACAAAAGGCACAATGCCGACTTAAGTACAAGAAGACTGACTCTTCTTACTGTCTATGTTTTGAACCAATCCTGTGACACTAGTTAGAGATTCCGATGCTTCACTTCAGGTTTTACTGCATCCCTTTGACCTTCTTATTGAGGATAAAACACAGAAATTGCATCGGAATTAAATACAAAAGGCCAATGCCGACTTAAGTACAAAAAGACTGACTCTTCTTACTGACTATGTTTTGAACCGTTCATGTGACACTAGATGTAGATTCCGATGCTTCACTTCAGGTTTACTGTATCCATCAGACCTTCTTATTGATGATGAAACACAGAAATTGCATTGGAATTAAATACAATAGGCACAATGCCGACTTAAGGACAAGATAACTGACTCCTCCTACTGACCATTCCTGTGAAACTAGTTATGGATTCCGATGCATGACTTCAGGTTTACTGTATCCCTTGGACCTTCTTATTGACGATGAAACACAGAAATAGCATCTAATTTAAATACAAAAGGCACAATGCCGACTTAAGTACATGAAGACCGACACTTCTTACTGACTATGTTTTGAACCATTCCTGTGACACTAGTTATAGATTCCGATGCTTCACTTCAGGTTTACTGTATCCCTTGGACCCTCTTATTGACGATAAAAGACATAAATTGCATCGGAATTAAATACGAAAGGCACAATGCCGACTTAGGTACATGAAGACCGACACTTCTTACTGACTATGTTTTGAACCATTCCTGGGACACCAGTTATAGATTCCGATGCTTCACTCCTGGTTTACTGTATCCCTTGGGCCTTCTTATTGACGATGAAACACAGAAATAGCATCGGAATTAAATACAAAAGGCACAATGCCGACTTAAGTACATGAAGGCAGACACTTCTTACTGACTATCTTTTGAACCATTCCTGTGACACGAGTTATAGATTCCGATGCTTCACTTCAGGTTTACTGTATCCCTTGGATCTTCTTATTGACGATGAAACACAGAAATTGCATCGGAATTAAATAGAAAAGGCACAATGCCGACTTAAGTACATGAAGACAGACACTTCTTACTGACTATGTTTTGAATGATTCCTGTGACACGAGTTATAGATTCCGATGCTTCACTTCAAGTTTCTTGTATCCCTTGGACCTTCTTATTGACGATGAAACACAGAAAATGCATCGGAATTAAATCAAAAGGCACAATGCCGACTTAAGGACATGAAGACCGACACTTCTTACTGACTGTGTTCTGAACCATTCCTGTGACACTAGTTATAGATTCCGATGCTTCACACCAGGTTTACTGTGTCACTTGGACCTTCTTATTGACGATGAAACACAGAAATTGCATCCGAATTAAATACAAAAGGCACAATGCCGACTTAAGTACATGAAGACCGACACTTCTTACTGACTATGCTTTGAACCATTCCTGTTACACTAGTTATAGAATCCGTTGCTTTACTTCAGGTTTACTGTATCCCTTGGACCTTCTTATTGACGTTGAAACACAGAAATTGCATATGAATTAAATACAAAAGGCACAATGCCGACTTAAGTAGAAGAGACTGACTCTTCTTATTGACTATGTTTTGAACCAATGCTGTGACACTAGTTAGAGATTCTGATGCTTCACTTCAGGTTTACTGCATCCCTTTAACCTTCTTATTGAGGATAAAATACAGATATTGCATCGGAATCAAATACAAAAGGCACAATGCGCGACTTAAGTACAAAAAGACTGACTCTTCTTACTTACTATGATTTGAACCGTTCATGTGACACTAGTTATAGATTCCGACGCTTCACTTCAGGTTTACTGTATCCCTCTGACCTTCTTATTGACGATGAAACACAGAAATTGCATTGGAATTAAATACAAAAAGCACAATGCCGACTTAAGGGCAAGAAGACTGACTCTTCCTACTGACCCTTTCTGTAACACTAGTTGTAGATTCCGATGTTGCACTTCAGGTTTACTGTATCCCTTGGACCTTCTTATTGACGATGAAACACAGAAATTGCATCGGAATCAAATACGAAAGGCACAATGCCGACTTAAGTACAAGAAGACTGTATCTTCTTACTGACTATGTTTTAATCCATTCCTGTGACACTAGTTATAGATTCCGATAATTCACTTCAGGTTTACTGTATCCCTTGGACTTTCTTATTGACGATGAAACACAGAAATTGCATCGGAATTAAATACAAAAGGCACAATGCCGACTAAAGTACAAGAAGACTGACTCTTCCTACTGTCTAAGTTTTGAACCATTCCTGTGACACTAGTTATAGATTCCGATGCTTGACTTCAGTTTTACTGTATCCCTTGGACCTTCTTATTGACGATGAAACACAGAAATTGCATCGGAATTAAATACAAAGGGCACAAAGCCGACTTACGTACAAGAGACTGACTCTTCTTACTGACAATGTTTTGAACCATTCCTGTGACACTAGTTATAGATTCCGATACTTCACTTCAGGTTTACTGTATCTCTTGGACCTTCTTATTGACGATGAAACACAGAAATTGCATCGGAATTAAATATAAAAGGCACAATGCCGACTTCAGTACAAGAAGACTGACTCTTTTTACTGTCTTTTTTTGAACCAATCCTGTTACACTAGTTAGAGATTCCGATGCATCACTTCAGGTTTACTGCATCCCTTTGACCTTCTTATTGACGATTAAACACAGAAATTGCGTCGGAAGTAAATACAAAAGGCACAATGCCGACTTAAGTACGAAAAGACTGACTCTTCTTACTGACTATGTTTTGAACCGTTCATGTGACACTAGTTAAAGATTCCGACGCTTCACTTCAGGTTTACTGTATCCCCCTGACCTTCTTATTGATGATGAAACACAGAAATTGCATCGGAATTAAATACAAAAGGCACAATGCCGACTTAATTACAAGAAGTCTGACTCTTCTTACTGACTATCTTTTGAACCATTCCTGTGACACTAGTTATAGATTCCGAAGCTTCACTTCAGGTTTACTGTATCCCTCTGACCTTCTTATTGACGATGAAACACTGAAATTGCATCTCAATTCAATAGAAAAGGCACAATGCCGACTTAAGTAAATGAAGACTGACTCTTCTTACTGTCTATGTTTTGAACCATTCCTGTGACACTAGTTATAGATTCCGATGTTTGACTTCAGTTTTACTGTATCCCTTGGACCTCCTTATTGACGATGAAACACAGAAATAGCATCGGATTTAAATACAAAAGGCACAATGCCGACTTACGTACATGAAGACCGACACTTCTTACTGCCAATGTTTTCAACCATTCCTATGACACCAGTTATAGATTCCGATGCTACACTCCAGGTTTACTGTATCCCTCGGACCTTCTTATTGACGATGAAACACAGAAATTTCTTCGGAATTAAATACAAAAGGCACGATGCCGACTTAAGTTTATGAAGAACGACACTTCTTACTGACTATGCTTTGAACCATTCCTGTAACACTAGTTATAGTTTCCGATGCTTCACATCAGGTTTACTGTATCCCTTGGACCGTCTTATTGACGATGAAACACAGAAATTGCATCGGAAATTAATATAAAAAGCACAATGCCGACTTAAGGACAAGAAGACTGACTCTTCCTACTGACCCTTTCTGTGACACTAGTTATAGATTCCGATGCTTCACTTCAGGTTTACTGTATACCATGGACCTTCTTATTGACGATGAAACACGGAAATTGCATCGGAAATAAAAACAAAAGGCACAATGCCGACTTAAGTACATAAAGACCGACACTTCTTACTGACTATGTTTTGAACCATTCCTGAGACACTAGTTATAGATTCCGATGCTTCACTCTAGGTTTACTGTATCCCTTGGACCTTCTTATTGACGAAGAAACACAGAAATTGCATAGGAATTTAATACAAAGCCACAATGCCGACTTTAGTACATGAAGACCGACACTTCTTACTGACTATGTTTTGAACCATTCCTGTGACACTAGTTATAGATTCCGATGCTTCACTTCAGGTTTACTGTATCCCTTGGACCTCCTTATTGACGATGAAACACAGAAATTGCATCGGAATTAAATACAAAGGCACAATGCCGACTTAAGGACAGGAAGACTGACTCGTCCTACTGACCATTCCTGTGACACTAGTTATAGATTCCGATGCTTCACTTCAGGTTTACTGTATCCCTCGGACCTTCTTATTGACGATGAAACACAGAAATTGCATCGGAATTAATTACAAAAGACACAATGCCGACTTAAGGACATGAAGACCGACACTTCTTACTGACTAAGTTGTGAACCATTCCTGTGCCACTAGTTATAGATTCCGATGCTTCACTCCAGGTTTACTGTATCCCTTGGACCTTCGTATTGACTATGAAACACAGAAATGGCATCCGAATTAAATACGAAAGGCACAATGCCGACTTAAGTACATGAAGACCGACACTTCTTACTGACTATGCTTTGAACCATTCCTGTAACACTAGTTACAGATTCCGATGCTTCACTTTAGGTTTACTGTATCCCTTGGACCTTCTCATTGACGATGAAACACAGAAGTTGCATCGGAATTAAATACAAAAGGCACAATGCCGTCTTAAGGACAAGAAGACTGACTCTTCCTACTGACCATTCCTGTGACACTAGTTATAGATTCCGATGCTTCACTTAAGGTGTACTGTATCCCTTGGACCTTCTTATTGACGATGAAACACAGAAATTGCATCGGAATCAAATACGAAAGGCACAATGCCGACTTAAGTACAAGAAGACTGTATCTTCTTACTGACTATGTTTTAATCCATTCGTGTGACACTAGTTATAGATTCCGATGCTTCACTCAAGGTTTACTGTATCCCTTGGACGTTCTTATTGACGACGAAACACAGAAATTGCATCGGAATTAAATACAAAAGGCACAATGCCGACTTAATTACAAGAAATCTGACTCTTCTTACTGACTATCTTTTGAACCATTCCTGTGACACTACTTATAGATTCCGATGCTTCACTTCAGGTTTACTGTATCCCTCGGACCTTCATATTGACGATGAAACACTGAAATTGCATCGGAATTCAATAGAAAAGGCACAATGCCGACATAAGTAAAAGAAGACTGACTCTTCTTACTGTATATGTTTTGAACCATTCCTGTGACACTAGTTATAGATTCCGATATTTGACTTCAGTTTTACTGTATCCCTTGGACCTCCTTATTGACGATGAAACACAGAAATTGCATCGGAATTAAAAACAAAAGGCACAATGCCGACTTAAGTACATAGAGACCGACACTTCCTACTGACTATGTTTCGAACCATTCCTGAGACACTAGTTACAGATTCCGATGCTTCACTTCAGGTTTACTGTATCCCTTGGACCTTCTTATTGACGATGAAACACAGAAATTGCATCAGAATTAAATACAAAGGCACAATGCCGACTTAAGGACAAGAAGACTGACTCTTCCTACTGACCATTCCTGTGACACTGGTTATAGATTCCGATGCTTCACTTCAGGTTTACTGTATCCCTCGGACCTTCTTATTGACGATGAAATACAGAAATTGCATCGGAATTAATTACAAAAGGCACAATGCCGACTTAAGTACAAGAAGACTGTATCTTCTTACTGACTATGATTTAATCCATTCGTGTGACACTAGTTATAGATTCCGATGCTTCACTCAAGATTTACTGTATCCCTTGGACGTTCTTATTGACGACGAAACACAAAAATTGCATCGGAATTAAATACAAAAGGCACAATGCCAACTTAAGTACAAAAAGACTGACTCTTCGTACTGACTATGTTTTGAACCGTTCATGTGACACTAGTTATAGGTTCCGATGCTTCACTTCAGGTTTACTGTATCCCTCTGACCTTCTTATTGATGATGAAACACAGAAATTGCATCGGAATTAAATACAAAAGGCTCAATGCCGACTTCATTACAAGAAATCTGACTCTTCTTACTGACTATCTTTTGAACCATTCCTGTGAAACTACTTATAGATTCCGATGCTTCACTTCAGGTTTACTGTATCCCTCGGACCTTCTTATTGACGATGAAACACTGAAGTTGCATCGGAATTCAATAGAAAAGGCACAATGCCGACTTAAGTAAAAGAAGACTGACTCTTCTTACTGTCTATGTTTTGAACCATTCCTGTGACACTAGTTATAGATTCCGATGTTTGACTTCATTTTTTTTGTATCCCTTGGACCTCCTTATTGACGATGAAACACAGAAATAGCATCGGATTTAAATACAAAAGGCACAATGCCGACTTAAGTACATGAAGACCGACACTTCTTACTGACTATGTTTTGAACCATTCCTGTGACACCAGTTATAGATTCCGATGCTTCACTCCAGGTTTACTGTATCCCTTGGACCTTCTTATTGACACTGAAACACAGAAATTGCTTCGGAATTAAATACAAAAGGCACAATGCCGACTTAAGTTTATGAAGACCGACACTTCTTACTGACTATGCTTTGAACCATTCCTGTAACACTAGTTATAGATTCCGATGCTTCACTTCAGGTTTACTGTATCCCTTCGACCTTCGTATTGACGATGAAACACAGAAATTGCATCACAATTAAATACAAAAAGCACAATGCCAACTTAAGGACAAGAAGACTGACTTTTCCTACTGACCCTTTCTGTGACACTATTTATAGATTCCGATGCTTCACTTCAGGTTTACTGTATCCCTTGGACCTTCATATTGACGATGAAACACAGAAATTGCATCGGAATTAAAAACAAAAGGCACAATGCCGACTGAAGTACATAAAGACCGACACTTCCTACTGACTATGTTTTGAACCATTCCTGAGACACTAGTTATAGATTCCGATGCTTCACTCTAGGTTTACTATATCCCTTGGACCTTCTTATTGACGATGAAACACAGAAAGTGCATAGGAATTAAATACAAAAGGCACAATGCCGACTTAAGTACATGAAGACCGACACTTCTTACTGACTATGTTTTGAACCATTCCTGTGACACTAGTTATAGATTCCGATGATTCACTTCAGGTTTACTGTATCCCTTGGACCTTCTTATTAACGATGAAACACGGAAATTGCATCGGAATTAAATTCAAAAGGCACAATGCCGACTTAAGGACAAGAAGACTGACTCTTCCTACTGACCATTCCTGTGACACTAGTTATAGATTCCGATGCTTCACTTCAGGTTTACTTTATCCTTCGGACCTTCTTATTGACGATGAAATACAGAAATTGCATCGGAATTAATTACAAAAGACACAATGCCGACTTAAGTACATGAAGACCGACACTTCTTACTGACAATGTTTTGAACCATTCCTGTGACACGAGTTATAGATTCCGATGCTACACTTCAAGTTTACTGTATCCCTGGGACCTTCTTATTGACGATGAAACACAGAAAATGCATTGGAATTAAATACAAAAGGCACAATGACGACTTAAGGACATGAAGACCGACACTTCTTACTGACTAAGTTCTGAACCATTCCTGTGACACTAGTAATAGATTCCGATGCTTCACTCCAGGTTTACTGTATCCCTTGGACCTTCTTATTGACGATGAAACACAGAAATTGCATCCGAATTAAATACGAGAGACACAATGCCGACTTAAGTACATGAAGACCGACACTTCTTACTGACTGTGCTTTGAATCATTCCTGTAACACTAGTTATAGATTCCGATGCTTCACTTCAGGTTTACTGTATCCCTTGGACCTTCTTATTGACGATGAAACACAGAAATTGCATCGGAATTAAATACAAAAGGCACAATGCCGTCTTAAATACAAGAAGACTGACTCTTCCTACTGACTATTCCTGTGACACTAGTTATTGATTCCGATGCTTCACTTCAGGTATACTGTATACCTTGGACCTTCTTATTGACGATGAAACGCAGAAATTGCATCGGAATCAAATACGAAAGGCACAATGCCGACTTAAGTACAAGAAGACTGTATCTTCTTACTGACTGTGTTTTAATCCATTCCTGTGACACTAGTAATAGATTCCGATGCTTCACTTCAGGTTTACTGTATTTCTTGGACGTTCTTATTGACGATGAATCACAGAAATTGCATCGGAATTAAATACAAAAGGCACAATGCCGACTTAAGTACAAGAAGACTGACTCTTCCTACTGTCTAATTTTGAACCATTCCTGTGACACTAGTTATAGATTCCGATGCTTGACTTCAGTTTTACTGTTTTCCTTGGACCTTCTTATTGACGATGAAACACATAAATTGCATCGGAATTAAATGCAAAAGGCACAAAGCCGTCTTAAGTACAAGAGACTGACTCTTCTTACTGACAATGTTTTGAACCATTCCTGTGACACTAGTTATAGATTCCGAAGCTTCACTTCAGGTTTACTGGATCCCTTGGACGTTCTTATTGATGATGAAACACAGAAATTGCATCGGAATTAAATACAAAAGGCACAATGCCGACTTAAGTACAAGAAGACTGACTCTTCCTACTGTCTAAGCTTTGAACCATTCCTGTGACATTAGTTATAGATTCCGATGTTTGACTTCAGTTTTACTGTATCCCTTGGACCTTCTTATTGACGATGAAACACAGAAATTGCATCGGAATTAAATACAAAAGGCACAAAGCCGACTTAAGTACAAGAGACTGACTCTCCTTACTGACAATGTTTTGAACCATACCTGTGACACTAGTTATAGATTCCGATGCTTCACTTCAGGTTTACTGTATCCCTTGGCCCTTCTTATTGACGATGAAACACAGAAATTGCATCGGAATTAAATACAAAAAGCACAATGCCGACTGAAGTACAAGAAGACTGACACTTCTTACTGACTATGTTTTGAACCGTTCATGTGACACTAGTTATAGATTCCGACGCTTCATTTCAGGTTTACTGTATCCCTCTGACCTTCTTATTGATGATGAAACACAGAAATTGCATCGGAATAAAATACTAAAGGCACAATGCCGACTTAATTACAAGAAGTCTGACTCTTCTTACTGACTATCTTTTGAACCATTCCTGTGACACTAGTTATAGATTCCGATGCTTCACTTCAGGTTTACTGTATCCCTCTGACCTTCTTATTGACGATGAAACACTGAAATTGCATCGGAATTCAATAGAAAAGGCACAATGCCGACTTAAGTAAAAGATGACTGACTCTTCTTACTGTCTATGTTTTGAACCATTCCTGTGACACTAGTTATACACTCCTGGAAATGGAAAAAAGAACACTTTGATACCGGTGTGTCAGACCCACCATACTTGCTCCGGACACTGCGAGAGGGCTGTACAAGCAATGATCACACGCACGGCACAGCGGACACACCAGGAACCGCGGTGTTGGCCGTCGAATGACGCTAGCTGCGCAGCATTTGTGCACCGCCGCCGTCAGTGTCAGCCAGTTTGCCGTGGCATACGGAGCTCCATCGCAGTCTTTAACACTGGTAGCATGCCGCGACAGCGTGGACGTGAACCGTATGTGCAGTTGACGGACTTTGAGCGAGGGCGTATAGTGGGCATGCGGGAGGCCGGGTGGACGTACCGCCGAATTGCTCAACACGTGGGGTGTGAGGTCTCCACAGTACATCGATGTTGTCGCCAGTGGTCGGCGGAAGGTGCACGTGCCCGTCGACCTGGGACCGGACCGCAGCGACGCACGGATGCACGCCAAGAACGTAGGATCCTACGCAGTGCCGTAGGGGACCGCACCGCCACTTCCCAGCAAATTAGGGACACTGTTGCTCCTGGGGTATCGGCGAGGACCATTCGCAACCGTCTCCATGAAGCTGGGCTACGGCCCCGCACACCGTTAGGCCGTCTTCCGCTCACGCCCCAACATCGTGCAGCCCGCCTCCAGTGGTGTCGCGACAGGCGTGAATGGAGGGACGAATGGAGACGTGTCGTCTTCAGCGATGAGAGTCGCTTCTGCCTTGGTGCCAATGATGGTCGTATGCGTGATTGGCGCCGTGCAGGTGAGCGCTACAATCAGGACTGCATACGACCGAGGCACACAGGGCCAACACCCGGCATCATGGTGTGGGGAGCGATCTCCTACACTGGCCGTACACCACTGGTGATCGTCGAGGGGACACTGAATAGTGCACGGTACGTCCAAACCGTCATCGAACCCATCGTTCTACCATTCCTAGACCAGCAAGGGAACTTGCTGTTCCAACAGGAAGATGCTCGTCCCCATGTATCCCGTGCCACCCAACGTGCTCTAGAAGGTGTAAGTAAACTACCCTGGCCAGCAAGATCTCCGGATCTGTCCCCCATTGAGCATGTTTGGGACTGGATGAAGCGTCGTCTCACGCGGTCTGCACGTCCAGCACGAACGCTGGTCCAACTGAGGCGCCAGGTGGAAATGGCATGGCAAGCCGTTCCACAGAACTACATCCAGCATCTCTACGATCGTCTCCATTGGAGAATAGCAGCCTGCATTGCTGCGAAATGTGGATATACACTGTACTAGTGCCGACATTGTGCATGCTCTGTTGCCTGTGTCTATGTGCCTGCGGTTCTGTCAGTGTGATCATGTGATGTATCTGACCCCAGGAATGCGTCAATAAAGTTTCCCCTTCCTGGGACAATGAATTCACGGTGTTCTTATTTCAATTTCCAGGAGTGTAGATTCCGATGTTTGACTTCAGTTTTACTGTATCCCTTGGACCTCCTTATTGACGATGAAACACAGAAATAGCATCGGATTTAAATACAAAAGGCACAATGCCGACTTAAGTACATGAAAACCGACACTTCTTACTGACTATGTTTTGAACCATTCCTGTGACACCAGTTATAGATTCCGATGCTTCACTCCAGGTTTACTGTATCCCTTGGACCTTCTTATTGACGATGAAACACAGAAATTGCTTCGGAATTAAATACAAAAGGCACAATGCCGACTTAAGTTTGTGAAGACCGACATTTCTTACTGACTATGCTTTGAACCATTCCTGTAACACTAGTCATAGATTCCGATGCTTCACTTCAGGTTTACTGTATCCCTTGGACCTTCTTATTGACGATGAAACACAGAAATTGCGTCAGAATTAAATACAAAAAGCACAATGCCGACTTAAGGACAAGAAGACTGACTCTTCCTACTGACCCCTTCTGTGACACTAGTTATAGATTCTGATGCTTCACTTCAGGTTTACTGTATCCCTTGGACGTTCTTATTGACGATGAAACACAGAAATTGCATCGTAATTAAAAACAAAGGGCACAATGCCGACTTAAGTACATAAAGACCGACACTTCTTACTGACTATGTTTTGAACCATTCCTGAGTCACTAATTATAGATTCCGATGCTTCACTCTAGGTTTACTGTATCCCTTGGACCTTCTTATTGACGATGAAACACAGAAATTGCATCGGAATTAAATACAAAAGGCACAATGCCGACTTAAGTACATGAAGACCGACACTTCTTACTGACTATGTTTTGAACCATTCCTGTGACACTAGTTATAGATTCCGATGCTTCACTTCAGGTTTACTGTATCCCTTGGACCGTCTTATTGACGATGAAACACAGAAATTGCATCGGAATTAAATACAAAAGGCACAATGCCGACTTAAGGACAAGAAGACTGACTCTTCCTACTGACCATTCCTGTGACACTAGTTATAGATTCCGATGCTTCACTTCAGGTTCACTGTATCCCTCGGACCTTCTTATTGACGATGAAACACAGAAATTGCATCCGAATTAAATACGAAAGCCACAATGCCGACTTAAGTACATGAAGACCGACACTTCTTACTGACTATGCTTTGAACCATTCCTGTAACACTAGTTATAGATTCCGATGCTTCACTTCAGGTTTACTGAATCCCTTGGACCTTCTTATTGACGATGAAACACAGAAATTGCATCCGAATTAAATACGAAAGCCACAATGCCGACTTAAGTACATGAAGACCGACACTTCTTACTGACTACGCTTTGAACCATTCCTGTAACACTAGTTATAGATTCCGATGCTTCACTTCAGGTTTACTGAATCCCTTGGACCTTCTTATTGACGATGAAACACAGAAATTGCATCGGAATTAAATACAAAATGCACAATGCCGTCATAAGGACAAGAAGACTGACTCTTCCTACTGACCATTCCTGTGACACAAGTTATAGATTCCGATGCTTCACTTCAGATATACTGTATCCCTTAGACCTTCTTATTGACGATGAAACACAGAAATTGCATCGGAATCAAATACGAAAGGCACAATGCCGACTTAAGTACAAGAGGACTGTATCTTCTTACTGACTATGTTTTAATCCATTCCTGTGACACTAGTTATAGATTCCGATGCTTCACTTCAGGTTTACTGTATCCCTTGGGCGTTCTTATTGACGATGAAACACAGAAATTGCATCGGAATTAAATACAAAAGGCACAATGCCGACTTAAGTACAAGAAGACTGACTTTTCCTACTGTTTAAGTTTTGAACCATTCCTGTGACACTAGTTATAGATTCCGATGCTTGACTTCAGTTTTACTGTATCCCTTGGACCATCTTATTGACGATGAAACACAGAAATTGCATCGGAATTAAATACAAAAGGCCCAAAGCCGTCTTAAGTACAAGAGACAGACTCTTCTTACTGACAAGGTTTTTGAACCATTCCTGTGACACTAGTTATAGATTCCGATGCTTCACTTCAGGTTTACTGTATCCCTTGGACGTTCTTATTGACGATGAAACACAGAAATTGCATCGAAATTAGATACAAAAGGCACAACGCCGACTTAAGTACAAGAAGACTGACTCTTCTTACTGTCTTTGTTTTGAACCAATCCTGTGACACTAGTTAGAGATTCCGATGCTTCACTTCAGGTTTACTGCATCCCTTTGACCTTCTTATTGACGATTTAACACAGAAATTGCGTCGGAATTAAATAAAAAAGGCACAATGCCGACTTAAGTACAAAAAGACTGACTCTTCTTACTGACTATGTTTTGAACGGTTCATGTGACACTAGTCATAGATTCCGATGCTTCACTTCAGGTTTACTGTATCCCCCTGACCTTCTTATTGATGATAAAACACAGAAATTGCATCGGAATTAAATACTAAAGGCGCAATGCCGACTTAATTACAAGAAGTCTGACTCTTCTTACTGACTATCTTTGAAGCATTCCTGTGACACTAGTTATAGATTCCGATGATTCACTTCAGGTTTACTGTATCCCTCTGACCTTCTGATTGACGATGAAACACTGAAATTGCATCGGAATACAATAGAAAAGGCACAATGCCGACTTAAGTAAAAGAAGACTGTCACTTCTTACTGTCTATGTTTTGAACCATTCCTGTGACACTAGTTATAGATTCCGATGTTTGACTTCAGTTTTACTGTATCCCTTGGACCTCCTTATTGACGATGAAACACAGAAATAGCATCGGATTTAAATACAAAAGGCACAATGCCGACTTAAAACATGAAGACCGACACTTCTTACTGACTATGTTTTGAACCATTCCTGGGACACCAGTTACAGATTCCGATGCTTCACTCAAGGTTTACTGTATCCCTTGGACCTTCTTATTGACGATGAAACACAGAAGTTGCTTCGGAATTAAATGCAAAAGCACAATGCCGACACTTCTTACTGACTATGTTTTGAACCATTCCTGTAACACTAGTTATAGATTCCGATGCTTCACTTCAGGTTTACTGTATCGCTTGGACCTTCTTATTGACGGTGAAACACAGAAATTGCATCGGAATTAAATACAAAAGGCACAATGCCGACTTAAGGACAAGAAGACTGACTCTTCCTACTGACCCTTTCTGTGACACTAGTTATAGATTCCGATGCTTCACTTCAGGTTTAATGTATCCCTTGGACCTTCTTATTGACGATGAAATACAGAAATTGCGTCGGAATTAAATACAAAAGGCACAATGCCGACTTAAGTACATGAAGACCGACACTTCTTACTGACTAAGTTTTGAACCATACCTGTAACACTAGTTATAGATTCCGATGCTTCACTTCAGGTTTACTGTATCCCTTGGACCATCTTAGTGACGATGAAACACAGAAATTGCATCGGAATTAAATACAAAAGGCACAATGCCGACTTAAGTACATGAAGACCGACGCTTCTTCCTGACTTTGTTCTGAACCATTCCTGTAACACTAGTTATAGATTCCGATGCTTCACTTCAGGTTTACTGTATCCCTTGGACCTTCTTATTGACGATGAAATACAGAAATTGCATCGGAATTAAATACAAAAGGCACAATTCCGACTTAAGGACAAGAAGACTGACTCTTCTTACTGACCATTCCTGTGACACTAGTTATAGATTCCGATGCTTCACTTCAGGTTTACTGTATCCCTTGGACCTTCTTATTGACGATGAAGCACAGAAGTTGCATCGGAATTAAATACAAAAGGCACAATGCCGACTTAAGTACATGAAGACCGACACTTCTTACTGACTATGTTTTGAACCATTCCTGTGACACTACTTATAGATTCCGATGCTTCACTTCAGGTTTACTGTATCCCTTGGATCTTCTTATTTACGATGAAACACAGAAATTGCATCGGAATTAAATACAAAAGGCCCAAAGCCGTCTTAAGTACAAGAGACTGACTCTTCTTACTGACAAGGTTTTGAACCATTCCTGTGACACTAGTTATGGATTCCGATGCTTCACTCAAGGTATACTGTATCTCTTGGACCTTCTTATTGACGATGAAACACAGAAGTTGCTTCGGAATTAAATGCAAAAGCACAATGCCGACTTAAGTTTATGAAGGCCGACACTTCTTACTGACTATGTTTTGAACCATTCCTGTAACACTAGTTATAGATTCCGATGCTTCACTTCAGGTTTACTGTATCGCTTGGACCTTCTTATTGACGGTGAAACACAGAAATTGCATCGGAATTAAATACAAAAGGCACAATGCCGACTTAAGGACAAGAAGACTGACTCTTCCTACTGACCCTTTCTGTGACACTAGTTATAGATTCCGATGCTTCACTTCAGGTTTAATGTATCCCTTGGACCTTCTTATTGACGATGAAATACAGAAATTGCATCGGAATTAAATACAAAAGGCACAATGCCGACTTAAGTACATGAAGACCGACACTTCTTACTGACTATGTTTTGAACCATACCTGTAACACTAGTTATAGATTCCGATGCTTCACTTCAGGTTTACTGTATCCCTTGGACCATCTTAGTGACGATGAAACACAGAAAGTGCATCGGAATTAAATACAAAAGGCACAATGCCGACTTAAGTACATGAAGACCGACACTTCTTCCTGACTATGTTCTGAACCATTCCTGTAACACTAGTTATAGATTCCGATGCTTCACTTCAGGTTTACTGTATCCCTTGGACCTTCTTATTGACGATGAAATACAGAAATTGCATCGGAATTAAATACAAAAGGCACAATGCCGACTTAAGGACAAGAAGACTGACTCTTCTTACTGACCATTCCTGTGACACTAGTTATAGATTACGATGCTTCACTTCAGGTTTACTGTATCCCTTGGACCTTCTTATTGACGATGAAACACAGAAGTTGCATCGGAATTAAATACAAAAGGCACAATGCCGACTTAAGTACATGAAGACCGACACTTCTTACTGACTATGTTTTGAACCATTCCTGTGACACTAGTTATAGATTCCGATGCTTCACTTCAGGTTTACTGTATCCCTTGGATCTTCTTATTTACGATGAAACACAGAAATTGCATCGGAATTAAATACAAAAGGCCCAAAGCCGTCTTAAGTACAAGAGACTGACTCTTCTTACTGACAAGGTTTTGAACCATTCCTGTGACACTAGTTATGGATTCCGATGCTTCACTTCAGGTTTACTGTATCCCTTGGACGTTCTTATTGACGATGAAACACAGAAATTGCATCGAAATTAAATACAAAAGGCACAATGCCGACTTAAGTACAAGAAGACTGACTCTCCTTACTGTCTTTGTTTTGAACCAATCCTGTGACACTAGTTAGAGATTCCGATGCTTCACTTCAGGTTTACTGCATCCCTTTGACCTTCTTATTGACGATTTAACACAGAAATTGCTTCGGAATTAAATAAAAAAGGCACAATGCCGACTTAAGTACAAAAAGACTGACTCTTCTTACTGACTATGTTTTGAACGGTTCATGTGACACTAGTCATAGATTCCGATGCTTCACTTCAGGTTTACTGTATCCCACTGACCTTCGTATTGATGATGAAACACAGAAATTGCATCGGAATTAAATACTAAAGGCGCAATGCCGACTTAATTACAAGAAGTCTGACTCTTCTTACTGACTATCTATGAACCATTCCTGTGACACTAGTTATAGATTCCGATGATTCACTTCAGGTTTACTGTATGCCTCTGACCTTCTGATTGACGATGAAACACTGAAATTGCATCGGAATACAACAGAAAAGGCACAATGCCGACTTAAGTAAAAGAAGACTGTCACTTCTTACTGTCTATGATTTGAACCATTCCTGTGACACTAGTTATAGATTCCGATGTTTGACTTCAGTTTTACTGTATCCCTTGGACCTCCTTATTGACGATGAAACACAGAAATAGCATCGGATTTAAATACAAAAGGCACAATGCCGACTTAAAACATGAAGCCCGACACTTCTTACTGACTATGTTTTGAACCATTCCTGTGACACTAGTTATAGATTCCGATGCTTCACTTCAGGTTGACTTTATCCCTTGGACCTTCTTATTGACGATGGAGCACAGAAATTGCATCGGAATTAAATACAAAAGGTACAATGCCGACTTAGGTACATGAAGACCGACACTTCTTACTGACTATGTTTTGAACCATTCCTGGGACACCAGTTACAGATTCCGATGCTTCACTCAAGGTTTACTGTATCCCTTGGACCTTCTTATTGACGATGAAACACAGAAGTTGCTTCGGAATTAAATGCAAAAGCACAATGCCGACTTAAGTTTATGAAGGCCGACACTTCTTACTGACTATGTTTTGAACCATTCCTGTAACACTAGTTATAGATTCCGATGCTTCACTTCAGGTTTACTGTATCGCTTGGACATTCTTATTGACGGTGAAACACAGAAATTGCATCGGAATTAAATACAAAAGGCACAATGCCGACTTAAGGACAAGAAGACTGACTCTTCCTACTGACCCTTTCTGTGACACTAGTTATAGATTCCGATGCTTCACTTCAGGTTTACTGTATCGATTGGATCTTCTTATTTACGATGAAACACAGAAATTGCATCGGAATTAAATACAAAAGGCACAATGCCGACTTATGGGCAAGAAGCATGACTCTTTCTACTGACCATTCTTGTGACTCTAGTTATAGATTCCGATGCTTCACTTCAGGTTTACTGTATCCCTTGGACCTTTTTACCTACGATGAAACACAGAAATTGCATCGGATTTAAATACAAAAGGCACAATTCCGACTTAAGTACATGAAGACCGGCACTTCGTACTGACAATGTTTCAACCATTCCTGTGACACTAGTTATAGATTCCGATGCTTCACTCCAGGTTTACTGTATCCCTCGGACCTTCTTATTGACGATGAAACACAGAAATTGCATCGGAATTAAATACAAAAGGCACAATGCCGACTTAAGGATAAGAAGACTGACTCTTCCTACTGACCCTTTCTGTGACACTAGTTACAAATTCCGATGCTTCACTTCAGGTTTACTGTATCCCTTGGACCTTCTTATTGACGATGAAACACAGAAATTGCATCCGAATTAAATACGAAAGGCACAATGCCGACTTAGGTACATGAAGACCGACACTTCTTACTGACTATGCTTTGAACCATTCCTGTAACACTAGTTATAGATTCCGATGCTTCACTTCAGGTTTACTGAATCCCTTGGACCTTCTTATTGACGATGAAACACAGAAATTGCATCGGAATTAAATACAAAATGGACAATGCCGTCTTAAGGACAAGAAGACTGACTCCTCCTACTGACCATTCCTGTGACACTAGTTATAGATTCCGATGGTTCACTTCAGGTATACTGTATCCCTTGGACCTTCTTATTGACGATGAAACTCAGAAATTGCATCGGAATCAAATACGAAATGCACAATGCCGACTTAAGTACAAGAAGACTGTATCTTCTTACTGACTATGTTTTAATCCATTCCTGTGACACTAGTTATAGATTCCGATGCTTCACTTCAGGTTTACTGTATCCCTTGGACGTTCTTATTGACGATGAAACACAGAAATTGCATCGGAATTAAATACAAAAGGCACAATGCCGACTTATGTACAAGAAGACTGACTCTTCCCACTGTCTAAGTTTTGAACCATTCCTGTGACACTAGTTATAGATTCCGATGCTTGACTTCAGTTTTACTGTATCCCTTGGACCTTCTTATTGACGATGAAACACAGAAATTGCATCGGAATTAAATACAAAAGGCCCAAAGCCGTCTTAAGTACAAGAGACTGACTCTTCTTACAGACAAGGTTTTGAACCATTCCTGTGACACTAGTTATAGATTCCGATGCTTCACTTCAGGTTTACTGTATCCCTTGGACCTTCTTATTGACGATGAAACACAGAAATTGCATCGGAATTAAATAAAAAATGCACAATGCCGAATTAAGTACAAGAAGACTGACTCTTCTTACTGTCTTTGATTTGAACCAATCCTGTGACACTAGTTAGAGATTCCGATGCTTCACTTCAGGTTTACTGCATCCCTTTGACCTTCTTATTGACGATTAAACACAGAAATTGCGCCGGAATTAAATACAAAAGGCACAATGCCGACTTAAGTACAAAAAGACTGACTCTTCTTACTGACTATGTTTTGAACCGTTCATGTGACACTAGTTATAGATTCCGATGCTTCACTTCAGGTTTACTGTATACCTCTGACCTTCTTATTGATGATGAAACACAGAAATTGCATCGGAATTAAATACTAAAGGCACAATGCCAACTTAATTACAAGAAGTCTGACTCTTCTTACTGACTATCTTTTGAACCATTCCAGTGCCACTAGTTATAGATTCCGATGCTTCACTTCAGGTTTACTGTATCCCTCTGACCTTCCTTATTACGATGAAACACTGGAATTGCATCGGAATTCAATAGAAAAGGCACAATGCCGACTTAAGTAAAAGGAGACTGACTCTTCTTACTGTCTATGCTTTGAACCATCCCTGTGACACTAGTTATAGATTCCGATGTTTGACTCCAGTTTTACTGTATCCCTTGGACCTCCTTATTGACGATGAAACACAGAAATAGCATCGGATTTAAATACAAAAGGCACAATGCCGACTTAAAACATGAAGACCGACACTTCTTACTGACTATGTTTTGAACCATTCCTGTGACACTAGTTATAGATTCCGATGCTTCACTTCAGGTTTACTGTATCCCTTGGACCTTCTTATTGACGATGAATCACAGAAATTGCATCGGAATTAAATACAAACGGTACATGGCGACTTAGGTACATGAAGACCGACACTTCTTACTGACTATGTTTTGAACCATTCCTGGGACACCAGTTATAGATTCCGATGCTTCACTCAAGGTTTACTGTATATCTTGGACCTTCTTATTGACGATGAAACAAAGAAATTGCTTCGGAATAAAATACAAAAGGCACAATGCCGACTTAAGTTTATGAAGGCCGACACTTCTACTGACTATGTTTTGAACCATTCCTGTAACACTAGTTATAGATTCCGATGCTTCACTTCAGGTTTACTGTATCGCTTGGACCTTCTTATTGACGATGAAACACAGAAATTGCATCGGAATTAAGTACAAAAGGCACAATGCCGACTTAAGGACAAGAAGACTGACTCTTCCTACTGACCCTTTCTGTGACACTTGTTATAGATTCTGATGCTTTACTTCAGGTTTAATGTATCCCTTGGACCTTCTTATTGACGATGAAATACAGAAATTGCATCGGAATTAAATACAAAAGGCACAATGCCGACTTAAGTACATGAAGACCGACACTTCTTACTGACTATGTTTTGAACCATACCTGTAACACTAGTTATAGATTCCGATGCTTCACTTCAGGTTTACTGTATCCCTTGGGCCATCTTAGTGACGATGAAACACAGAAATTGCATCGGAATTAAATACAAAATGCACAATGCCGACTTAAGTTCATGAAGACCGACACTTCTTCCTGACTATGTTTTGAACCATTCCTGTAACGCTAGTTATAGATTCCGATGCTTCACTTCAGGTTTACTGTTTCGCTTGGACCTTCTTATTGACGATGAAACACAGAAATTGCATCAGAATTACATACAAAAGGCACAATGCCGACTTAAGGATAAGAAGACTGACTCTTCCTACTGACCCTTTCTGTGACACTAGTTACAAATTCCGATGCTTCACTTCAGGTTTATTGTATCCCTTGGACCTTCTTAATGACGATGAAACACAGAAATTGCATCCGAATTAAATACGAAAGGCACAATGCCGACTTAAGTACATGAAGACCGACACTTCTTACTGACTATCCTTTGAACCATTCCTGTAACACTAGTTATAGATTCCGATGCTTCACTTCAGGTTTACTGAATCCCTTGGACCTTCTTATTGACGATGAAACACAGAAATTGCATCGGAATTAAATACAAAATGCACAATGCCGTCTTAAGGACAAGAAGACTGACTCTTCCTACTGACCATTCCTGTGACACTAGTTATAGATTCCGATGGTTCACATCAGGTTTACTGTATCCCTTGGACCTTCTTATTGACGATGAAACACAGAAATTGCATCGGACTCAAATACGAAAGGCACAATGCCGACTTAAGGACAAGAAGACTGACTCTTCCTACTGACCATTCCTGTGAAACTAGTTATAGATTCCGATCCATCACTTCAGGCTTACTGTATCCCTTGGACCTTCTTATTGACGATGAAACACAGAAATTGCATCGGAATTAAATACAAAAGGCACAATGCTGACTTAGGTACATGAAGACCGACACTTCTTGCTGACTCTGTTTTGAACCATTCCTGGGACACCAGTTTTAGATTCCGATGCTTCGCCCTGGGTTTACTGTATCCCTTGGACCTTCTTATTGACGATGAAACACAGAAATTGCCTCGGAATTAAATACAAAAGGCACAATGCCGACTTAAGGACAAGAAGACTGACTCTTCCTACTGACCCTTTCTGTGACACTTGTTATAGATTCTGATGCTTTACTTCAGGTTTAATGTATCCCTTGGACCTTCTTATTGACGATGAAATACAGAAATTGCATCGGAATTAAATACAAAAGGCACAATGCCGACTTAAGTACATGAAGACCGACACTTCTTACTGACTATGTTTTGAACCATACCTGTAACACTAGTTATAGATTCCGATGCTTCACTTCAGGTTTACTGTATCCCTTGGGCCATCTTAGTGACGATGAAACACAGAAATTGCATCGGAATTAAATACAAAAGGCACAATGCCGACTTAAGTTCATGAAGACTGACACTTCTTCCTGACTATGTTTTGAACCATTCCTGTAACGCTAGTTATAGATTCCGATGCTTCACTTCAGGTTTACTGTTTCGCTTGGACCTTCTTATTGACGATGAAACACAGAAATTGCATCAGAATTACATACAAAAGGCACTATGCCGACTTAAGGATAAGAAGACTGACTCTTCCTACTGACCCTTTCTGTGACACTAGTTACAAATTCCGATGCTTCACTTCAGGTTTATTGTATCCCTTGGACCTTCTTAATGACGATGAAACACAGAAATTGCATCCGAATTAAATACGAAAGGCACAATGCCGACTTAAGTACATGAAGACCGACACTTCTTACTGACTATCCTTTGAACCATTCCTGTAACACTAGTTATAGATTCCGATGCTTCACTTCAGGTTTACTGAATCCCTTGGACCTTCTTATTGACGATGAAACACAGAAATTGCATCGGAATTAAATACAAAATGCACAATGCCGTCTTAAGGACAAGAAGACTGACTCTTCCTACTGACCATTCCTGTGACACTAGTTATAGATTCCGATGGTTCACATCAGGTTTACTGTATCCCTTGGACCTTCTTATTGACGATGAAACACAGAAATTGCATCGGACTCAAATACGAAAGGCACAATGCCGACTTAAGGACAAGAAGACTGACTCTTCCTACTGACCATTCCTGTGAAACTAGTTATAGATTCCGATCCATCACTTCAGGTTTACTGTATCCCTTGGACCTTCTTATTGACGATGAAACACAGAAATTGCATCGGAATTAAATACAAAAGGCACAATGCTGACTTAGGTACATGAAGACCGACACTTCATGCTGACTATGTTTTGAACCATTCCTGGGACACCAGTTTTAGATTCCGATGCTTCGCCCTGGGTTTACTGTATCCCTTGGACCTTCTTATTGACGATGAAACACAGAAATTGCATCGGAATTAAATACAAAATGCACAATGCCGTCTTAAGGACAAGAAGACTGACTCTTCCTACTGACCATTCCTGTGACACTAGTTATAGATTCCGATGGTTCACATCAGGTTTACTGTATCCCTTGGACCTTCTCATTGACGATGAAACACAGAAATTGTATCGGACTCAAATACGAAAGGCACAATGCCGACTTAAGGACAAGAAGACTGACTCTTCCTACTGACCATTCCTGTGAAACTAGTTATAGATTCTGATCCATCACTTCAGGTTTACTGTATCCCTTGGACCTTCTTATTGACGATGAAACACAGAAATTGCATCGGAATTAAATACAAAAGGCACAATGCTGACTTAGGTACATGAAGACCGACACTTCTTGCTGACTATGTTTTGAACCATTCCTGGGACACCAGTTTTAGATTCCGATGCTTCGCCCTGGGTTTACTGTATCCCTTGGACCTTCTTATTGACGATGAAACACAGAAATTGCCTCGGAATTAAATACAAAAGGCACAATGCCGACTTAAGGACAAGAAGACTGACTCTTCCTACTGACCCTTTCTGTGACACTTGTTATAGATTCTGATGCTTTACTTCAGGTTTAATGTATCCCTTGGACCTTCTTATTGACGATGAAATACAGAAATTGCATCGGAATTAAATACAAAAGGCACAATGCCGACTTAAGTACATGAAGACCGACACTTCTTACTGACTATCCTTTGAACCATTCCTGTAACACTAGTTATAGATTCCGATGCTTCACTTCAGGTTTACTGAATCCCTTGGACCTTCTTATTGACGATGAAACACAGAAATTGCATCGGAATTAAATACAAAATGCACAATGCCGTCTTAAGGACAAGAAGACTGACTCTTCCTACTGACCATTCCTGTGACACTAGTTATAGATTCCGATGGTTCACATCAGGTTTACTGTATCCCTTGGACCTTCTTATTGACGATGAAACACAGAAATTGCATCGGACTCAAATACGAAAGGCACAATGCCGACTTAAGGACAAGAAGACTGACTCTTCCTACTGACCATTCCTGTGAAACTAGTTATAGATTCCGATCCATCACTTCAGGCTTACTGTATCCCTTGGACCTTCTTATTGACGATGAAACACAGAAATTGCATCGGAATTAAATACAAAAGGCACAATGCTGACTTAGGTACATGAAGACCGACACTTCTTGCTGACTCTGTTTTGAACCATTCCTGGGACACCAGTTTTAGATTCCGATGCTTCGCCCTGGGTTTACTGTATCCCTTGGACCTTCTTATTGACGATGAAACACAGAAATTGCCTCGGAATTAAATACAAAAGGCACAATGCCGACTTAAGGACAAGAAGACTGACTCTTCCTACTGACCCTTTCTGTGACACTTGTTATAGATTCTGATGCTTTACTTCAGGTTTAATGTATCCCTTGGACCTTCTTATTGACGATGAAATACAGAAATTGCATCGGAATTAAATACAAAAGGCACAATGCCGACTTAAGTACATGAAGACCGACACTTCTTACTGACTATGTTTTGAACCATACCTGTAACACTAGTTATAGATTCCGATGCTTCACTTCAGGTTTACTGTATCCCTTGGGCCATCTTAGTGACGATGAAACACAGAAATTGCATCGGAATTAAATACAAAAGGCACAATGCCGACTTAAGTTCATGAAGACTGACACTTCTTCCTGACTATGTTTTGAACCATTCCTGTAACGCTAGTTATAGATTCCGATGCTTCACTTCAGGTTTACTGTTTCGCTTGGACCTTCTTATTGACGATGAAACACAGAAATTGCATCAGAATTACATACAAAAGGCACTATGCCGACTTAAGGATAAGAAGACTGACTCTTCCTACTGACCCTTTCTGTGACACTAGTTACAAATTCCGATGCTTCACTTCAGGTTTATTGTATCCCTTGGACCTTCTTAATGACGATGAAACACAGAAATTGCATCCGAATTAAATACGAAAGGCACAATGCCGACTTAAGTACATGAAGACCGACACTTCTTACTGACTATCCTTTGAACCATTCCTGTAACACTAGTTATAGATTCCGATGCTTCACTTCAGGTTTACTGAATCCCTTGGACCTTCTTATTGACGATGAAACACAGAAATTGCATCGGAATTAAATACAAAATGCACAATGCCGTCTTAAGGACAAGAAGACTGACTCTTCCTACTGACCATTCCTGTGACACTAGTTATAGATTCCGATGGTTCACATCAGGTTTACTGTATCCCTTGGACCTTCTTATTGACGATGAAACACAGAAATTGCATCGGACTCAAATACGAAAGGCACAATGCCGACTTAAGGACAAGAAGACTGACTCTTCCTACTGACCATTCCTGTGAAACTAGTTATAGATTCCGATCCATCACTTCAGGTTTACTGTATCCCTTGGACCTTCTTATTGACGATGAAACACAGAAATTGCATCGGAATTAAATACAAAAGGCACAATGCTGACTTAGGTACATGAAGACCGACACTTCATGCTGACTATGTTTTGAACCATTCCTGGGACACCAGTTTTAGATTCCGATGCTTCGCCCTGGGTTTACTGTATCCCTTGGACCTTCTTATTGACGATGAAACACAGAAATTGCATCGGAATTAAATACAAAATGCACAATGCCGTCTTAAGGACAAGAAGACTGACTCTTCCTACTGACCATTCCTGTGACACTAGTTATAGATTCCGATGGTTCACATCAGGTTTACTGTATCCCTTGGACCTTCTCATTGACGATGAAACACAGAAATTGTATCGGACTCAAATACGAAAGGCACAATGCCGACTTAAGGACAAGAAGACTGACTCTTCCTACTGACCATTCCTGTGAAACTAGTTATAGATTCTGATCCATCACTTCAGGTTTACTGTATCCCTTGGACCTTCTTATTGACGATGAAACACAGAAATTGCATCGGAATTAAATACAAAAGGCACAATGCTGACTTAGGTACATGAAGACCGACACTTCTTGCTGACTATGTTTTGAACCATTCCTGGGACACCAGTTTTAGATTCCGATGCTTCGCCCTGGGTTTACTGTATCCCTTGGACCTTCTTATTGACGATGAAACACAGAAATTGCCTCGGAATTAAATACAAAAGGCACAATGCCGACTTAAGGACAAGAAGACTGACTCTTCCTACTGACCCTTTCTGTGACACTTGTTATAGATTCTGATGCTTTACTTCAGGTTTAATGTATCCCTTGGACCTTCTTATTGACGATGAAATACAGAAATTGCATCGGAATTAAATACAAAAGGCACAATGCCGACTTAAGTACATGAAGACCGACACTTCTTACTGACTATGTTTTGAACCATACCTGTAACACTAGTTATAGATTCCGATGCTTCACTTCAGGTTTACTGTATCCCTTGGGCCATCTTAGTGACGATGAAACACAGAAATTGCATCGGAATTAAATACAAAAGGCACAATGCCGACTTAAGTTCATGAAGACCGACACTTCTTCCTGACTATGTTTTGAACCATTCCTGTAACGCTAGTTATAGATTCCGATGCTTCGCTTCAGGTTTACTGTTTCGCTTGGACCTTCTTATTGACGATGAAACACAGAAATTGCATCAGAATTACATACAAAAGGCACAATGCCGACTTAAGGATAAGAAGACTGACTCTTCCTACTGACCCTTTCTGTGACACTAGTTACAAATTCCGATGCTTCACTTCAGGTTTATTGTATCCCTTGGACCTTCTTAATGACGATGAAACACAGCAATTGCATCCGAATTAAATACGAAAGGCACAATGCCGACTTAAGTACATGAAGACCGACACTTCTTACTGACTATCCTTTGAACCATTCCTGTAACACTAGTTATAGATTCCGATGCTTCACTTCAGGTTTACTGAATCCCTTGGACCTTCTTATTGACGATGAAACACAGAAATTGCATCGGAATTAAATACAAAATGCACAATGCCGTCTTAAGGACAAGAAGACTGACTCTTCCTACTGACCATTCCTGTGACACTAGTTATAGATTCCGATGGTTCACATCAGGTTTACTGTATCCCTTGGACCTTCTTATTGACGATGAAACACAGAAATTGCATCGGACTCAAATACGAAAGGCACAATGCCGACTTAAGGACAAGAAGACTGACTCTTCCTACTGACCATTCCTGTGAAACTAGTTATAGATTCCGATCCATCACTTCAGGTTTACTGTATCCCTTGGACCTTCTTATTGACGATGAAACACAGAAATTGCATCGGAATTAAATACAAAAGGCACAATGCTGACTTAGGTACATGAAGACCGACACTTCTTGCTGACTATGTTTTGAACCATTCCTGGGACACCAGTTTTAGATTCCGATGCTTCGCCCTGGGTTTACTGTATCCCTTGGACCTTCTTATTGACGATGAAACACAGAAATTGCATCGGAATTAAATACAAAATGCACAATGCCGTCTTAAGGACAAGAAGACTGACTCTTCCTACTGACCATTCCTGTGACACTAGTTATAGATTCCGATGGTTCACATCAGGTTTACTGTATCCCTTGGACCTTCTTATTGACGATGAAACACAGAAATTGCATCGGACTCAAATACGAAAGGCACAATGCCGACTTAAGGACAAGAAGACTGACTCTTCCTACTGACCATTCCTGTGAAACTAGTTATAGATTCTGATCCATCACTTCAGGTTTACTGTATCCCTTGGACCTTCTTATTGACGATGAAACACAGAAATTGCATCGGAATTAAATACAAAAGGCACAATGCTGACTTAGGTACATGAAGACCGACACTTCTTGCTGACTATGTTTTGAACCATTCCTGGGACACCAGTTTTAGATTCCGATGCTTCGCCCTGGGTTTACTGTATCCCTTGGACCTTCTTATTGACGATGAAACACAGAAATTGCCTCGGAATTAAATACAAAAGGCACAATGCCGACTTAAGGACAAGAAGACTGACTCTTCCTACTGACCCTTTCTGTGACACTTGTTATAGATTCTGATGCTTTACTTCAGGTTTAATGTATCCCTTGGACCTTCTTATTGACGATGAAATACAGAAATTGCATCGGAATTAAATACAAAAGGCACAATGCCGACTTAAGTACATGAAGACCGACACTTCTTACTGACTATGTTTTGAACCATACCTGTAACACTAGTTATAGATTCCGATGCTTCACTTCAGGTTTACTGTATCCCTTGGGCCATCTTAGTGACGATGAAACACAGAAATTGCATCGGAATTAAATACAAAAGGCACAATGCCGACTTAAGTTCATGAAGACCGACACTTCTTCCTGACTATGTTTTGAACCATTCCTGTAACGCTAGTTATAGATTCCGATGCTTCGCTTCAGGTTTACTGTTTCGCTTGGACCTTCTTATTGACGATGAAACACAGAAATTGCATCCGAATTACATACAAAAGGCACAATGCCGACTTAAGGATAAGAAGACTGACTCTTCCTACTGACCCTTTCTGTGACACTAGTTACAAATTCCGATGCTTCACTTCAGGTTTATTGTATCCCTTGGACCTTCTTAATGACGATGAAACACAGAAATTGCATCCGAATTAAATACGAAAGGCACAATGCCGACTTAAGTACATGAAGACCGACACTTCTTACTGACTATCCTTTGAACCATTCCTGTAACACTAGTTATAGATTCCGATGCTTCACTTCAGGTTTACTGAATCCCTTGGACCTTCTTATTGACGATGAAACACAGAAATTGCATCGGAATTAAATACAAAATGCACAATGCCGTCTTAAGGACAAGAAGACTGACTCTTCCTACTGACCATTCCTGTGACACTAGTTATAGATTCCGATGGTTCACATCAGGTTTACTGTATCCCTTGGACCTTCTTATTGACGATGAAACACAGAAATTGCATCGGACTCAAATACGAAAGGCACAATGCCGACTTAAGGACAAGAAGACTGACTCTTCCTACTGACCATTCCTGTGAAACTAGTTATAGATTCCGATCCATCACTTCAGGTTTACTGTATCCCTTGGACCTTCTTATTGACGATGAAACACAGAAATTGCCTCGGAATTAAATACAAAAGGCCCAAAGCCGTCTTAAGTACAAGAGACTGACTCTTCTTACTGACAAGGTTTTGAACCATTCCTGTGACACTAGTTATAGATTCCGATGCTTCACTTCAGGTTTACTGCATCCCTTTGACCTTCGTATTGACGATTAAACACAGAAATTGCGTCGGAATTAAATACAAAAGGCACAATGCCGACTTAAGTACAAAAAGACTGACTCTTCTTACTGACTATGTTTTGAACCGTTCATGTGACACTAGTTATAGATGCCGATGCTTCACTTCAGGTTTACTGTACACCTCTGACCTTCTTATTGATGATGAAACACAGAAATTGCATCGGATTTAAATACTAAAGGCACAATGCCGACTTAATTACAAGAAGTCTGACTCTTCTTACTGACTATCTTTTGAACCATTCCTGTGACACTAGTTATAGATTCCGATGCTTCACTTCAGGTTTACTGTATCCCTCTGACCTTCTTATTGACGACGAAACACTGAAATTGCATCGGAATTCAATAGTAAAGGCACAATGCCGACTTAAGTAAAAGAAGACTGACTCTTCTTACTGTCTATGTTTTGAACCATTCCTGTGACACTAGTTATAGATTCCGATGTTTGACTTCAGTTTTACTGTATCCCTTGGACCTCCTTATTGACGATGAAACACAGAAATAGCATCGGATTTAAATACAAAAGGCACAATGACGACTTAAAACATGAAGACCGACACTTCTTACTGACTATGTTTTGAACCATACCTGTAACACTAGTTATAGATTCCGATGCTTCACTTCAGGTTTACTGTATCCCTTGGACCATCTTAATGACGATGAAACACAGAAATTGCATCGGAATTAAATACAAAAGACACAATGCCGACTTAAGTACATGGAGACCGACACTTCTCACTGAGTATGTTTTGAACCATTCCTGTAACACTAGTTATAGATTCCGATGCTTCACTTCAGGTTTACAGTATCGCTTGGACCTTCTTATTGACGATGAAACACAGAAATTTCATCGGAATTAAATACAAAAGGCACAATGCCGACTTAAGGACAAGAAGACTGACTCTTCCTACTGACCCTTTCTGTGACACTAGTTACAAATTCCGATGCTTCACTTCAGGTTTACTGTATCCCTTGGAAATTCTTATTGACGATGAAACACAGAAATTGCATCGGAATTAAATACAAAAGGTACAATGCTGACTTAAGTACATGAAGACCGACACTTCTTTCTGACTAAGTTTTGAACCATTCCTGTGACACTAGTTATAGATTCCGATGCTTCAATCCAGGTTAACTGTATCCCTTGGACCTTCTTATTGACGATGAAACACAGAAATTGCATCGGAATGAAATACAAAAGGCACACGGCGACTTAAGTACATGAAGACCGACACTTCTTAATGACTATGATTTGAACCATTCCTGTAACACTAGTTATTGATTCCGATGCTTCACTTCATGCTTACTGTATCCCTTGGACATTCTTATTGACGAAGAAACACATAAATTGCATCGCAATTAAATGCAAAAGGCACAATGCCGACTTAAGGACAAGAAGTCTGACTCTTCCTACTGACCATTCCTGTGAAACTAGTTATAGATTCCAATGCATCACTTCAGGTTTACTGTATCCCTTGGACCTTCTTATTGACGATGAAACACAGAAATTGCATCGGAATTACATACAAAAGGCACAATGCTGACTTAGGTACATGAAGACCGACACTTCTTGCTGACTATGTTTTGAACCATTCCTGGGACACCAGTTTTAGATTCCGATGCTTCACTCCAGGTTTACTGTATCCCTTGGACCTTCTTATTGACGATGAAACACAGAAATTGCCTCGGAATTAAATACAAAAGGCCCAAAGCCGTCTTAAGTACAAGAGACTGACTCTTTTTACTGACAAGGCTTTGAACCATTCCTGTGACACTAGTTATAGATTCCGATGCTTCACTTCAGGTTTACTGTATCCCTTGGACGTTCTTATTGACGATGAAACACAGAAATTGCATCGGAATTAAATACAAAAGGCACAATGCCAACTTAAGTACAAGAAGACTGACTCTTCTTACTGCCTTTGCTTTGAACCAATCCTGTGACACTAGTTAGAGATTCCGATGCTTCACTTCAGGTTTACTGCATCCCTGTGACCTTCTTATTGACGATTAAACACAGAAATTGCGTCGGAATTAAATACAAAAGCCACAATGCCGACTTAAGTACAAGAAGACTGACTCTTCTTACTGACTATGTTTTGAACCGTTCATGTGACACTAGTTATAGAGTCCGATGGTTCACTTCAGGTTTACTGTATAGCTCTGACCTTCTTATTGATGATGAAACACAGAAATTGCGTCGAAATTAAATACTAAAGGCACAATGCCGACTTAATTACAAGTAGTCTGACTCTTCTTACTGACTATCTTTTGAACCATTCCTGTGACACTAGTTATAGATTCCGATGCTTCACTTCAGGTTTACTGTATCCCTCTGACCTTCTTATTGACGATGAAACACTGAAATTGCATCGGAATTCAATAGAAAAGGCACAATGCCGACTTAAGTAAAAGAAGACTGACTCTTCTTACTGTCTATGTTTTGAACCATTCCTGTGACACTAGTTATAGATTCCGATGTTTGACTTCAGTTTTACTGTATCCCTTGGACCTCTTTATTGACGATGAAACACAGAAATAGCATCGGATTTAAATACAAAAGGCACAATGCCGACTTAAAACATGAAGACCGACACTTCTTACTGACTATGTTTTGAACCATTCCTGTGACACTAGTTATAGATTCCGATGCTTCACTTCAGGTTTACTGTATCCCTCTGACCTTCTTATTGACGATGAAACACAGAAATTGCATCGGAATTAAATACAAAAGGCACAATGCCGACTTAAGGACAAGAAGACTGACTCTTCCTACTGACCCTTTCTGTGACACTTGTTATAGATTCCGATGCTTCACTTCAGGTTTAATGTATCCCGTGGACCTTCTTATTGACGATGAAATACTGAAATTGCATCGGAATTAAATACAAAAGGCACAATGCCGACTTGAGTACATGAAGACCGACACTTCTTACTGACTATGTTTTGAACCATACCTGTAACACTAGTTATAGATTCCGATGCTTCACTTCAGGTTTACTGTATCCCTTGGACCATCTTAGTGACGATGAAACACAGAAATTGCATCGGAATTAAATACAAAAGGCACAATGCCGACTTAAGTACATGAAGACCGACGCTTCTTCATGACTATGTTTTGAACCATTCCTGTAACACTAGTTATAGATTCCGATGCTTCACTTCAGGTTTACTGTATCCCTTGGACCTTCTTATTGACGATGAAACACAGAAATTGCATCGGAATTAAATACAAATGGCACAATGCCGACTTAAGGACAAGAAGACTGACTCTTCTCACTGACCATTCCTGTGACACTAGTTACAGATTCCGATGCTTCACTTCAGGTTTACTGTATTCCTTGGACCTTCTTATTGACGATGAAACACAGAAATTGCATCGGAATTAAATACAAAAGGCACAATGCCGACTTAAGTACATGAAGACCGACACTTCTTACTGACTATGTTTTGAACCATTCCTGTGACACTAGTTATAGATTCCGATGCTTCACTTCAGGTTTACTGTATCCCTTGGATCTTCTTATTTACGATGAAACACAGAAATTACATCGGAATTAAATACAAAAGGCACAATGCCGACTTATGGGCAAGAAGCCTGACTCTTTCTACTGACCATTCTTGTGACTCTAGTTATAGATTCCGATGCTTCACTTCAGGTTTACTATATCTCGTGGACCTTTTTACCGACGATGAAACACAGATATTGCATCGGAATTAAATACAAAAGGCACAATTCCGACTTAAGTACATGAAGACCGACACTTCGTACTGACAATGCTTTCAACCATTCCTGTGACACTAGTTATAGATTCCGATGCTTCACTCCAGGTTTACTGTAGCCCTTGGACCTTCTTATTGACGATGAAACACAGAAATTGCATCGGAATTACATACAAAAGGCACAAAGCCGACTTAAGTACATGAAGACCGACACTTCTTACTGAGTATGTTTTGAACCATTCCTGTAACACTAGTTATAGATTCCGATGCCTCACTTCAGGTTTACTGTATCGCTTGGACCTTCTTATTGACGATGAAACACAGAAATTGCATCGGAATTAAATACAAAAGGCACAATGCCGACTTAAGGACAAGAAGACTGACTCTTCCTACTGACCCTTTCTGTGACACTAGTTACAAATTCCGATGCTTCACTTCAGGTTTACTGTATCCCTTGGACGTTCTTATTGACGATGAAACACAGAAATTGCATCGGAATTAAATACAAAAATCACAATGCTGACTTAGGTACATGAAGACCAACACTTCTTGCTGACTATGTTTTGAACCATTCCTGGGACACCAGTTTTAGATTCCGATGCTTCACTCCACGTTTACTGTATCCCTTGGACCTTCTTATTGACGATGAAACACAGAAATTGCCTCGGAATTAAATACAAAAGGCACAATGCCGACTTTAGTTTATGAAGACCGACACTTCTTATTGACTATGTTTTGAACCATTCCTGTAACACTAGTTATAGATTCCGATGCTTCACTTCAGGTTTACTGTGTCCCTTGGACCTTCTTATTGACAATGAAACACAGAAATTGCATCGGAATTTAATACAAAAGGCACAATGCCGACTTAAGGACAAGAAGACTGACTCATCCTACTGACCCTTACTGTGACACATGTTATAGATTCCGATGCTTCACTTCGGGTTTACTGTATCCCTTGGACCTTCTTATTGACGATGAAACACAGAAATTGCATCGGAATTAAATACAAAAGGCACAATGCCGACTTAAGTACATGAAGACCGACTCTTCTTACTGACTATGTTTTGAACCGTTCATGTGACACTAGTTATAGATTCCGATGCTTCACTTCAGGTTTACTGACTCCCTTGGAGCTTTTTACCGACGATGAAACACAGAAATTGCATCGGAATTAAATACAAAAGGCACAATGCCGACTTAAGTACGTGAAGACCGACACTTCTTACTGACTATGTTTTGAAGCATTCCTGTGACACTAGTTACAGATTCCGATGCTTCACTTCAGGTTTACTGTATGCCTTGGACCTTCTTATTGACGATGAAACACAGAAATTGCATCGGAATTGAATACAAAAAGCACAATGCCGATTTAAGTACAAGAAGACTGACTGTTCCTACTGACCGTTCCTGTGACACTAGTTATAGATTCCGATGCTTCACTTCAGGTTTACTGTATCCCTTGGACCTTCTTATACACGATGAAACACAGAAATCGCATCGGAATTATATACAAAAGGCACAATGCCGACTTAAGTACATGAAGACCGACACTTCTTACTGACTATGATTTGAACCATTCCTGTGACACTAGTTATAGATTCCGATGCTTCACTTCAGGTTTACTATATCCCTTGGACCTCCTAATTGACGATGAAACACAGAAATTGCATCGGAATTAAATACAAATGGCAGAATGCCGACATAAGGACAAGAAGACTGACTCTCCCTGCTGACCATTCCTGTGACACTAGTTATAGATTCCGATGCTTCACTTCAGGTTTACTGTATTCCTTGGACCTTCTTATTGACGATGAAACACAGAAATTGCATCGGAATTAAATACAAAAGGCACAATGCCGACTTAAGTACAAGAAGACTGACTCTTCCTACTGACCACTCCTGTGACACTAGTTATAATTTCCGATGCCTCACTTCAGTTTTACTGTATCCCTTGGACCTTCTTATTGACGATGAAACACAGAAATTGCATCGGAATTAAATACAAAAGGCACAATGCCGACTTAAGTACATGAAGACCGACAGTTCTTACTGACTAGTTATAGATTCCGATGCTTCACTTCAGGTTTACTGTATCCCTTGAACCTTCTTCTTGACGATGAAACACAGAAATTGCATCGGAATTAAATACAAAAGGCACAATGCCGACTTAAGAACAAGAAGGCAGACTCTTCTTACTGACCATTCCTGTGACACTAGTTATTTATTCCGATGCTTCACTTCAGGTTTACTGTATCCCATGGACCTTCTCATAGACGATGAATTATAGATATTGCATCGGAATTAAATACAAAAGGCACAATGCCGTCTTAAGTACATGAAGACCGACACTTCTTACTGACTATGTTTTGAACCATTCCTGTGACACTAGTTATAGATTCCGATGCTTCACTTCAGGTTTACTGTATCAATTGGACCTTCTTATTGACGATGAAACACAGAAATTGCATCAGAATTAAATACAAAAGTCACAATGCCGACTTAAGTACGTGAAGACCGACACATCTTACTGACTATGTCATGAACCATTCCTGTGACACTAGTTATAGATTCCGATCCTTCACTTCAGGTTTACTGTATCCCTTGGACCTTCTTATTGACGATGAAACACAGAAATTGCATCGGAATTAAATACCAAAGTCACAATGACGACTTAAGTACAAGAAGACTGACTCTTCCTACTGTTTAGGTTTTGTACCACTCCTGTGACACTAGTTATAGATTCCGATGCTTCACTCCAGGTTTACTGTATCCCTTGGACCTTCTTATTGACGATGAAACACAGAAATTGCATCGGAATTAAATACAAAAGCACAATGCCGACTTAAGTACAAGAAGACTCACTCTTCCTAATGTCCAAGTTTTGAACCATTCCTGTGACACTAGTTATAGATTCCGATGCTTCGCTTCAGGTTTACCGTATCCCTTGGACCTTCTTATTGACGATGAAACACAGAAATTGCATCGGAATTAAATACAAAAGGCACAATGCCGACTTAAGTACATGAAGACCGACACTTCTTACTGACTATGTTTGAACCATTCCTGTAACACTAATTATAGATTCCGATGCTTCACTTCAGGTTTACTGTATCCCTTGGACCTTCTTATTGACGATGAAACACAGAAATTGCATCGGAATTAAATGCAAAAGGCACAATGCCGACTTAAGTAAATGAAGACCGACACTTCTTACTGACTATGTTTTGAACCATTCCTGTGACACTAGTTATAGATTCCGATGCTTCACTTCAGGTTTACCGTATCCCTTGGACCTTCTTATTGACGATGAAACACAGAAATTGCATCGGAATTAAATACAAAAGGCACAATGCCGACTTAAGTACATGAAGACCGACACTTCTTACTGACTATGTTTGAACCATTCCTGTAACACTAGTTATAGATTCCGATGCTTCACTTCAGGTTTACTGTATCCCTTGGACCTTCTTATTGACGATGAAACACAGAAATTGCATCGGAATTAAATACAAAAGGCACAATGCCGACTTAAGTACATGAAGACCGACACTTCTTACTGACTATGTTTGAACCATTCCTGTAACACTAGTTATAGATTCCGATGCTTCACTTCAGGTTTACTGTATCCCTTGGACCTTCTTATTGACGATGAAACACAGAAATTGCATCGGAATTAAATGCAAAAGGCACAATGCCGACTTAAGTAAATGAAGACCGACACTTCTTACTGACTATGTTTTGAACCATTTTCTGTGACACTAGTTATAGATTCCGATGTTTGACTTCAGGTTAACTGTATCCCTTGGACCTTCTTATTGACGATGAAACACAGAAATTGCATCGGAATTAAATGCAAATGGCACAATGCCGACTTAAGTACATGAAGACCGACACTTCTTACTGACTAAGTTTTGAACCAATCCTGTAACACTAATTATAGATTCCGATGCTTCACTTCAGGTTTACTGTATCCCTTGGACCTTCTTATTGACAATGAAACACAGAAATTGCATGGGATTTAAATACAAATGGCACAATGCCGACTTAAGTACAAGAAGACTGACTCTTCCTAATGTCTAAGTTTTGAACCATTCCTGTGACACTAGTTATAGATTCCGATGCTTCACATCAGGTTTACTGTATCCCTTGGACCTTCTTATTGACGATGAAACACAGAAATTGCATCGGAATTAAATACAAAAGGCACAATGCCGATTTCAGTTCGTGAAGGAGGACACTTCTTCGTGACTAAGTTTTGAAAAATTCCTGTGACACTAGTTTAGGATTCCGATGCTTCACTTCAGGTTTACTGTATCCCTTGGACCTTCTTATTGACGATGAAACACAGAAATTGCATCGGAATTAAATACAAAAGGCACAATGCCGACTCAAGTACATGAAGAACGACACTTCTTACTGACAATGTTTTGAAGCATTCCTGTGACACTAGTTATAGATTCCGATGCTTCACTTGAGGTTTACTGTATCCCTTGGACCTTCTTATTGACGATGAAACACAGAAATTGCATGGGAATTAAATACAAAGGTCACAATGCCGACTTAAGTACATGAAGACCGACACTTCTTACTGACTATGATTTGAACCATTCCTGAGACACTAGATATAGATTCTGATGCATCTTTCCTGGTTTACTGTATCCCTCGGACCTTCTTATTGACGATGAAACACAGAAATTGCATCGGAATTAAATGCAAAACGCACAATGCCGACTTAAGTACATGAAGACCGACACTTCTTACTGACTATGATTTGAACCACTCCTGTGACACTAGTTATAGATTCCGATGCTTCACTTCAGGTTTACTGTATCCCTTGGACCTTCTTATTGACGATGGAACACAGAAATTGCATCGGAATTAAATACAAAAGGCACAACGCCGACTTAAGTACATGAAGACCGTCACTTCTTACTGACTATGTTTTGAACATTTCCTGTAACTCTAGTTATAGATTCCGATGCTTCACTTCAGGTTTACTGTATCCCTTGGACCTTCTTATTGACGATGAAACACAGAAATTGCATCGGAATTACATACAAAAGGCACAATGCCGACTTAAGGACAAGAAGACTGACTCTTCCAACTGGCCATTCCTGTGACATTAGTTATAGATTCAGATGCTTCACTTCAGGTTTACTGTATCCCTTGGACCTTCTTATCGACGATGAAACACAGAAATTGCATCGGAATTAAATACAAAAGACACAATGCCGACATAATTACATGAAGACCGACACTTCTTACTGACTATGTTTTGAACCATTCCTGTGACACTAGTTATTGATTCCGATGCTTCACGCCAGGTTTACTGTATCCCTTGGACCTTCTTATTGACGATGAAACACAGAAATTGCATCGGAATTAAATACAAAAGGCACAATGGCGACTTAAGTACATGAAGTCCGACGCTTCTTACTGACTATGTTTTGAACCATTCCTGCAACACTAGTTATAGATTCCGATCCTTCACTTCAGGTTTACTGTATCCCTTGGACCCTCTTGTTGACGATGAAACACAGACATTGCATCGGACATAAATACAAAAGGCAATATGCCGACTTAAGGACAAGAAGACTGACTCTTCCTACTGACCATTCCTGTGACACTAGTTATAGATTCCGATGCTTCACTTCAGGTTTACTGTATCCCTTGGACCTTCTTATTGACGATGAAATACAGAAATTGCATCGGAATTAAATACAAAAGGCACATTGCCGACTTAAGGACAAGAAGACTGACTCTTCCTACTGACCCTTTCTGTGACACTTGTTATAGATTCCGATGCTTCACTTCAGGTTTAATGTATCCCGTGGACCTTCTTATTGACGATGAAATACTGAAATTGCATCGGAATTAAATACAAAAGGCACAATGCCGACTTGAGTACATGAAGACCGACACTTCTTACTGACTATGTTTTGAACCATACCTGTAACACTAGTTATAGATTCCGATGCTTCACTTCAGGTTTACTGTATCCCTTGGACCATCTTAGTGACGATGAAACACAGAAATTGCATCGGAATTAAATACAAAAGGCACAATGCCGACTTAAGTACATGAAGACCGACGCTTCTTCATGACTATGTTTTGAACCATTCCTGTAACACTAGTTATAGATTCCGATGCTTCACTTCAGGTTTACTGTATCCCTTGGACCTTCTTATTGACGATGAAACACAGAAATTGCATCGGAATTACATACAAAAGGCACAAAGCCGACTTAAGTACATGAAGACCGACACTTCTTACTGAGTATGTTTTGAACCATTCCTGTAACACTAGTTATAGATTCCGATGCCTCACTTCAGGTTTACTGTATCGCTTGGACCTTCTTATTGACGATGAAACACAGAAATTGCATCGGAATTAAATACAAAAGGCACAATGCCGACTTAAGGACAAGAAGACTGACTCTTCCTACTGACCCTTTCTGTGACACTAGTTACAAATTCCGATGCTTCACTTCAGGTTTACTGTATCCCTTGGACGTTCTTATTGACGATGAAACACAGAAATTGCATCGGAATTAAATACAAAAATCACAATGCTGACTTAGGTACATGAAGACCAACACTTCTTGCTGACTATGTTTTGAACCATTCCTGGGACACCAGTTTTAGATTCCGATGCTTCACTCCACGTTTACTGTATCCCTTGGACCTTCTTATTGACGATGAAACACAGAAATTGCCTCGGAATTAAATACAAAAGGCACAATGCCGACTTTAGTTTATGAAGACCGACACTTCTTATTGACTATGTTTTGAACCATTCCTGTAACACTAGTTATAGATTCCGATGCTTCACTTCAGGTTTACTGTGTCCCTTGGACCTTCTTATTGACAATGAAACACAGAAATTGCATCGGAATTTAATACAAAAGGCACAATGCCGACTTAAGGACAAGAAGACTGACTCATCCTACTGACCCTTACTGTGACACATGTTATAGATTCCGATGCTTCACTTCGGGTTTACTGTATCCCTTGGACCTTCTTATTGACGATGAAACACAGAAATTGCATCGGAATTAAATACAAAAGGCACAATGCCGACTTAAGTACATGAAGACCGACTCTTCTTACTGACTATGTTTTGAACCGTTCATGTGACACTAGTTATAGATTCCGATGCTTCACTTCAGGTTTACTGACTCCCTTGGATCTTTTTACCGACGATGAAACACAGAAATTGCATCGGAATTAAATACAAAAGGCACAATGCCGACTTAAGTACGTGAAGACCGACACTTCTTACTGACTATGTTTTGAAGCATTCCTGTGACACTAGTTACAGATTCCGATGCTTCACTTCAGGTTTACTGTATGCCTTGGACCTTCTTATTGACGATGAAACACAGAAATTGCATCGGAATTGAATACAAAAAGCACAATGCCGATTTAAGTACAAGAAGACTGACTGTTCCTACTGACCGTTCCTGTGACACTAGTTATAGATTCCGATGCTTCACTTCAGGTTTACTGTATCCCTTGGACCTTCTTATACACGATGAAACACAGAAATCGCATCGGAATTATATACAAAAGGCACAATGCCGACTTAAGTACATGAAGACCGACACTTCTTACTGACTATGATTTGAACCATTCCTGTGACACTAGTTATAGATTCCGATGCTTCACTTCAGGTTTACTATATCCCTTGGACCTCCTAATTGACGATGAAACACAGAAATTGCATCGGAATTAAATACAAATGGCAGAATGCCGACATAAGGACAAGAAGACTGACTCTCCCTGCTGACCATTCCTGTGACACTAGTTATAGATTCCGATGCTTCACTTCAGGTTTACTGTATTCCTTGGACCTTCTTATTGACGATGAAACACAGAAATTGCATCGGAATTAAATACAAAAGGCACAATGCCGACTTAAGTACAAGAAGACTGACTCTTCCTACTGACCACTCCTGTGACACTAGTTATAATTTCCGATGCCTCACTTCAGTTTTACTGTATCCCTTGGACCTTCTTATTGACGATGAAACACAGAAATTGCATCGGAATTAAATACAAAAGGCACAATGCCGACTTAAGTACATGAAGACCGACAGTTCTTACTGACTAGTTATAGATTCCGATGCTTCACTTCAGGTTTACTGTATCCCTTGAACCTTCTTCTTGACGATGAAACACAGAAATTGCATCGGAATTAAATACAAAAGGCACAATGCCGACTTAAGAACAAGAAGGCAGACTCTTCTTACTGACCATTCCTGTGACACTAGTTATTTATTCCGATGCTTCACTTCAGGTTTACTGTATCCCATGGACCTTCTCATAGACGATGAATTATAGATATTGCATCGGAATTAAATACAAAAGGCACAATGCCGTCTTAAGTACATGAAGACCGACACTTCTTACTGACTATGTTTTGAACCATTCCTGTGACACTAGTTATAGATTCCGATGCTTCACTTCAGGTTTACTGTATCAATTGGACCTTCTTATTGACGATGAAACACAGAAATTGCATCAGAATTAAATACAAAAGTCACAATGCCGACTTAAGTACGTGAAGACCGACACTTCTTACTGACTATGTCATGAACCATTCCTGTGACACTAGTTATAGATTCCGATCCTTCACTTCAGGTTTACTGTATCCCTTGGACCTTCTTATTGACGATGAAACACAGAAATTGCATCGGAATTAAATACCAAAGTCACAATGACGACTTAAGTACAAGAAGACTGACTCTTCCTACTGTTTAGGTTTTGTACCACTCCTGTGACACTAGTTATAGATTCCGATGCTTCACTCCAGGTTTACTGTATCCCTTGGACCTTCTTATTGACGATGAAACACAGAAATTGCATCGGAATTAAATACAAAAGCACAATGCCGACTTAAGTACAAGAAGACTCACTCTTCCTAATGTCCAAGTTTTGAACCATTCCTGTGACACTAGTTATAGATTCCGATGCTTCGCTTCAGGTTTACCGTATCCCTTGGACCTTCTTATTGACGATGAAACACAGAAATTGCATCGGAATTAAATACAAAAGGCACAATGCCGACTTAAGTACATGAAGACCGACACTTCTTACTGACTATGTTTGAACCATTCCTGTAACACTAATTATAGATTCCGATGCTTCACTTCAGGTTTACTGTATCCCTTGGACCTTCTTATTGACGATGAAACACAGAAATTGCATCGGAATTAAATGCAAAAGGCACAATGCCGACTTAAGTAAATGAAGACCGACACTTCTTACTGACTATGTTTTGAACCATTCCTGTGACACTAGTTATAGATTCCGATGCTTCACTTCAGGTTTACCGTATCCCTTGGACCTTCTTATTGACGATGAAACACAGAAATTGCATCGGAATTAAATACAAAAGGCACAATGCCGACTTAAGTACATGAAGACCGACACTTCTTACTGACTATGTTTGAACCATTCCTGTAACACTAGTTATAGATTCCGATGCTTCACTTCAGGTTTACTGTATCCCTTGGACCTTCTTATTGACGATGAAACACAGAAATTGCATCGGAATTAAATACAAAAGGCACAATGCCGACTTAAGTACATGAAGACCGACACTTCTTACTGACTATGTTTGAACCATTCCTGTAACACTAGTTATAGATTCCGATGCTTCACTTCAGGTTTACTGTATCCCTTGGACCTTCTTATTGACGATGAAACACAGAAATTGCATCGGAATTAAATGCAAAAGGCACAATGCCGACTTAAGTAAATGAAGACCGACACTTCTTACTGACTATGTTTTGAACCATTTTCTGTGACACTAGTTATAGATTCCGATGTTTGACTTCAGGTTAACTGTATCCCTTGGACCTTCTTATTGACGATGAAACACAGAAATTGCATCGGAATTAAATGCAAATGGCACAATGCCGACTTAAGTACATGAAGACCGACACTTCTTACTGACTAAGTTTTGAACCAATCCTGTAACACTAATTATAGATTCCGATGCTTCACTTCAGGTTTACTGTATCCCTTGGACCTTCTTATTGACAATGAAACACAGAAATTGCATGGGATTTAAATACAAATGGCACAATGCCGACTTAAGTACAAGAAGACTGACTCTTCCTAATGTCTAAGTTTTGAACCATTCCTGTGACACTAGTTATAGATTCCGATGCTTCACATCAGGTTTACTGTATCCCTTGGACCTTCTTATTGACGATGAAACACAGAAATTGCATCGGAATTAAATACAAAAGGCACAATGCCGATTTCAGTTCGTGAAGGAGGACACTTCTTCGTGACTAAGTTTTGAAAAATTCCTGTGACACTAGTTTAGGATTCCGATGCTTCACTTCAGGTTTACTGTATCCCTTGGACCTTCTTATTGACGATGAAACACAGAAATTGCATCGGAATTAAATACAAAAGGCACAATGCCGACTTAAGTACATGAAGAACGACACTTCTTACTGACAATGTTTTGAAGCATTCCTGTGACACTAGTTATAGATTCCGATGCTTCACTTGAGGTTTACTGTATCCCTTGGACCTTCTTATTGACGATGAAACACAGAAATTGCATGGGAATTAAATACAAAGGTCACAATGCCGACTTAAGTACATGAAGACCGACACTTCTTACTGACTATGATTTGAACCATTCCTGAGACACTAGATATAGATTCTGATGCATCTTTCCTGGTTTACTGTATCCCTCGGACCTTCTTATTGACGATGAAACACAGAAATTGCATCGGAATTAAATGCAAAACGCACAATGCCGACTTAAGTACATGAAGACCGACACTTCTTACTGACTATGATTTGAACCATTCCTGTGACACTAGTTATAGATTCCGATGCTTCACTTCAGGTTTACTGTATCCCTTGGACCTTCTTATTGACGATGGAACACAGAAATTGCATCGGAATTAAATACAAAAGGCACAACGCCGACTTAAGTACATGAAGACCGTCACTTCTTACTGACTATGTTTTGAACATTTCCTGTAACTCTAGTTATAGATTCCGATGCTTCACTTCAGGTTTACTGTATCCCTTGGACCTTCTTATTGACGATGAAACACAGAAATTGCATCGGAATTACATACAAAAGGCACAATGCCGACTTAAGGACAAGAAGACTGACTCTTCCAACTGGCCATTCCTGTGACATTAGTTATAGATTCAGATGCTTCACTTCAGGTTTACTGTATCCCTTGGACCTTCTTATCGACGATGAAACACAGAAATTGCATCGGAATTAAATACAAAAGACACAATGCCGACATAATTACATGAAGACCGACACTTCTTACTGACTATGTTTTGAACCATTCCTGTGACACTAGTTATTGATTCCGATGCTTCACGCCAGGTTTACTGTATCCCTTGGACCTTCTTATTGACGATGAAACACAGAAATTGCATCGGAATTAAATACAAAAGGCACAATGGCGACTTAAGTACATGAAGTCCGACGCTTCTTACTGACTATGTTTTGAACCATTCCTGCAACACTAGTTATAGATTCCGATCCTTCACTTCAGGTTTACTGTATCCCTTGGACCCTCTTATTGACGATGAAACACAGACATTGCATCGGACATAAATACAAAAGGCAATATGCCGACTTAAGGACAAGAAGACTGACTCTTCCTACTGACCATTCCTGTGACACTAGTTATAGATTCCGATGCTTCACTTCAGGTTTACTGTATCCCTTGGACCTTCTTATTGACGATGAAATACAGAAATTGCATCGGAATTAAATACAAAAGGCACATTGCCGACTTAAGGACAAGAAGACTGACTCTTCCTACTGACCATTCCTGTGACACAAGTTATGGATTCCGATGCTTCACTCCAGGTTTACTGTATCCCTTGGACCTTCTTATTGACGATGAAACACAGAAATTGCATCGGAATTAAATACAGAAGGCACAATGCCGACTAAAGTACTTGAAGACCGACACTTCTTACTGACAATGTTTTGAACCATTCCTGTGACACTAGTTATAGATTCCGATGCTTCACTTCAGGTTTACTGTATCCCTTGGACCTTCTAATTGACGATGAAACACAGAAATTGCATCGGAATTAAATACAAAAGGCACAATGCTGACTTAAGGACAAGAAGACTGACTCTTCTTACTGACCATTCCTGTGACACTAGTTATATATTCCGATGCTTCACTTCAGGTTTATTGTATCCCTTGGACCTTCTTATTGACGATGAAACACAGAAATTGCATCGGAATTAAATACAAAAGGCACGATGCCGACTTAATTACATGAAGACCGACACTTCTTACTGACAATATTTGGAACCATTCCTGTGACACTAGTTATAGTTTCCGAAGCTTCACTTCAGGTTCACTGTATCCCTTGAAGCTTCTTATTGACGATGAAACGCAGAAATTGCATCGGAATCAAATACAAGAGGCACAATGCCGACTTAAGTACATGAAGACCGACAGTTCTTACTGACTATGTTTTGAACCATTCCTGTGACACTAGTTATAGATTCTGATGCTTCACTTCAGGTTTACTGTATCCCTTGGACCTTCTTACTGACGATGAAATACAGAAATTGCATCGGAATTATATACCAAAGGCACAATGCCGACTTAAGTACATGAAGACCGACACTTCTTACTGACTATGTTTTGAACCATTCCTGTGTCACTAGTTATAGATTCCGATGCTTCACTTCAGCTTTACTGTATCCCTTGGACCTTCTTATTGACGATGAAACACAGAAATTGCATCAGAATTAAATACAAAAGGCAGAATGCCGACATTAGGACATGAAGATTGACTCTTCCTGCTGGCCATTCTTGCGACACTAGTTATAGATTCCGATGCTTCACTCCAGGTTTACTGTATCCCTTGGACCTTCTTATTGTCGATGAAACGCAGATATTGCATGGGATTTAAATACAAAAGGCACAATGCCGACTTAAGTACAAGACGACTGACTCTTCCTAATGTCTAAGTTTTGAACCATTCCTGTGACACTAGTTATAGATTCCGATGCTTCACTTCAGGTATACTGTATCCCTTGGTCCTTCTTATTGACGATGAAACACAGAAATTGCATCGGAATTAAATACAAATGTCACAATGCCGACTGAAGTACAAGAAGACTGACTCTTCCTACTGTCTAGGTTTTGAACCATTCCTGTGACACTAGTTATAGATTCCGATGCTTCACTCCACGTTTACTGTATCCCTTGGACCTTCTTATTGACGATGAAACACAGAAATTGCATCGGAATGAAATACAATAGCACAATGCCGACTTAAGTACAAGAAGACTGACTCTTCCTAATGTCTAGGTTTTGATCCATTCCTGTGACACTAGTTATAGATTCCGATGCTTCACTTCAGGTTTACCGTATCCCTTGGGCCTTCTTAATGACGATGAAATACAGAAATTGCATCGGAATTAAATACAAAAGGCACAATGCCGAATTTAGTATATGAAGACCGACACTTCTTACTGACTATGTTTTGAACCATTCCTGTAACACTAGTTATAGTTTCCGATGCTTCACTTCAGGTTTACTGTATCCCTAGGACCTTCTTATTGACGATGAAACACAGAAATTCCATCGGTATTAAATACAAAAGGCACAATGCCGACTTAAGGACAAGAAGACTGACTGTTCTGACTGACCATTCCTGTGACAGTAGTTACAGATTCCGAAGCTTCACACCAGGTTTACTGTATCCCTTGGACCTTCTTATTGGCGATGAAACACAGAAATTGCATCGGAATAAAATACAAATGGCACAATGCCGACTTAAGTACAAGAAGACTGACTCTTCCTACTGACTAAGTTTGATCCATTCCTCTGACACTAGTTATAGATTCCGATGCTTCATTTCAGGATTACTGTATCCCTTGGACCTTCTTATTGACGATGAAACACAGAAATTGCTTCGGAATTAAATACAAAAGGCACAATGCCGACTTAAGTACAAGAAGACTGACTCTTCCTACTGACCATTCCTGTGACACTAGTTATATATTCCGATGCTTCACTTCAGGTTTATTGTATCCCTTGGACCTTCTTATTGACGATGAAACACAGAAATTGCATCGGAATTAAATACAAAAGGCACGATGCCGACTTAATTACATGAAGACCGACACTTCTTACTGACAATATTTGGAACCATTCCTGTGACACTAGTTATAGTTTCCGAAGCTTCACTTCAGGTTCACTGTATCCCTTGAAGCTTCTTATTGACGATGAAACGCAGAAATTGCATCGGAATCAAATACAAGAGGCACAATGCCGACTTAAGTACATGAAGACCGACAGTTCTTACTGACTATGTTTTGAACCATTCCTGTGACACTAGTTATAGATTCTGATGCTTCACTTCAGGTTTACTGTATCCCTTGGACCTTCTTACTGACGATGAAACACAGAAATTGCATCGGAATTATATACCAAAGGCACAATGCCGACTTAAGTACATGAAGACCGACACTTCTTACTGACTATGTTTTGAACCATTCCTGTGTCACTAGTTATAGATTCCGATGCTTCACTTCAGCTTTACTGTATCCCTTGGACCTTCTTATTGACGATGAAACACAGAAATTGCATCAGAATTAAATACAAAAGGCAGAATGCCGACATTAGGACATGAAGATTGACTCTTCCTGCTGGCCATTCTTGCGACACTAGTTATAGATTCCGATGCTTCACTCCAGGTTTACTGTATCCCTTGGACCTTCTTATTGTCGATGAAACGCAGATATTGCATGGGAATTATATACCAAAGGCACAATGCCGACATAAGTACCTGAAGACCGACACATCTTAATGACTACATTTTGAACCATTCCTGTGACACTAGTTATAGTTTACGATGCTTCACTTCAGGTTCACTGTATCCCCTGGACCTTCTTATTGACGATGAAACGCAGAAATTGCATCGGGATTACATACAAAAGGCACAATGCCATCTTAAGTACATGAAGACCGACAGTTCTTACTGACTATGTTTTGAACCATTCCTGTGACACTAGTTATAGATTCCGATGCTTCACTTCAGGTTTACTGTATCCCTTGGACCTTCTTATTGACGATGAAACACAGAAATTGCATGGGAATTATATACCAAAGGCACAATGCCGACATAAGTACATGAAGACCGACACTTCTTACTGACTAAGTTTTGAACCATTCCTGTGACACTAGTTATAGATTCCGATGCTTCACTTCAGGTTTACTGTATCCCTTGGACCTTCTTATTGACGATGAAATACAGAAATTGCATCGGAATTAAATACAAAAGGCACAAAGCCGACATAAGGCCAAGAAGACTGACTCTTCCTACTGACCATTCCTGTGACACTAGTTATAGATTCCGATGCTTCACTCCAGGTTTACTGTATCCCATGGACCTTCTTATTGACGATGAAACCCAGAAATTGCATCGGAATTAAATACAAAAGGCACAATGGCGACTTAAGTACTAGAGGACTGACTCTTCTTACTGACTATGTTTTGAACCATTTCTGCAACACTAGTTATAGATTCCGATGCTTCACTTAGGTTTACTGTATCCCTTGGACCCTCTTATTGACGATGAAACACAGAAATTGCATCGGAATTAAATACAAAAGGCACAATGCCGACTTAAGGACAAGAAGACTGACTCTTCCAACTGACCATTCCTGTGACACTAGTTATAGATTCCGATGCTTCACTTCAGGTTTACTGTATCCCTTGGACCTTCTTATTGACGATGAAATACAGAAATTGCATCGGAAATATTACAAAAGGCACATTGCCGACTTAAGGTCAAGAAGACTGACTGTTCCTAATGACCATTCCTGTGACACAAGTTATGTATTCCGATGCTTCACTCCAGGTTTACTGTATCCCTTGGAACTTCTTATTGACGATGAAACACAGAACTTGCATCGGAAATAAATACAAAAGGCACAATGCCGACTTAAGTACATGAAGACCGAAACTTCTTACTGACTATATTTTGAACCATTCCTGTGACACTAGTTATAGTTTCCAATGCTTCACTTCAGGTTCACTGTATCCCCTGGACCTTCTTAATGACGATGAAACGCAGAAATTGCTTCGGGATTAAATACAAAAGGCACAATGCCGACTTAAGTACATGAAGACCGACAGTTCTTACTGACTATGTTTTGAGCCATTCCTGTGACACTAGTTATAGATTCCGATGCTACACTTCAGGTTTAATGTATTCTTGGACCTTCTCATTGACGATGAAACACAGAAATTGCATCGGAATTATATACCAAAGGCACAATGCCGACTTAAGTACATGAAGACCGACACTTCTTACTGACTATGTTTTGAACCATTCCTGTGACACTAGTTATAGATTCCGATGCTTCACTTCAGGTTTACTGTATCCATTGGACCTTCTTATTGACGATAAAACACAGAAATTGCATCGGAATTAAATATAAAATGCACAGCGCCGACTTAAGTACATGAAGACCGACGCTTCTTACTGACTATGTTTTGAACCATTCCTGTGACACTAGTTATAGATTCCGATGCTTCACTTCAGGTTTACTGTATCCCTTGGACCTTCTTATAGACGATAAAACACAGAAATTGCATCGGAATTAAATATAAAATGCACATCGCCGACTTAAGGACAAGAAGACTGACTCTTCCTACTGACCATTTATGTGACACTTGTTATAGATTCCGATGCTTCACTTCAGGTTTACTGTATCCCTTGGACCTTCTTATTGACGATGAAACACAGAAATTGCATCGGAATTAAATACAAAAGGCACAAAGCCGACTTATGGACAAGAAGACTGACTCTTCCTACTGACCATTCCTGTGACACTAATTATAGATTCCGATGCTTCACTTCAGGTTTACTGTATCCTTTGGACCTTCTTATTGACGATGAAATACAGAAATTGCGTCGGAATTAAATACAAAAGGCACATTGCCGACTTAAGGTCAAGAAGACTGACTCTTCCTACTGACCATTCCTGTGACACAAGTTATGGATTCCGATGCTTCACTCCAGGTTTACTGTATCCCTTGGACCTTCTTATTGACGATGAAACACAGAACTTGCATCGTAAATAAATACAAAAGGCACAATGCCGACTAAAGTACTTGAAAACCACCACTTCTTACTGACTATGTTTTGAACCATTCCTGTGACACTAGTTATAGATTCCGATGCTTCACTTCAGGTTTACTGTATCCATTGGACCTTCTTATTGACGATAAAACACAGAAATTGCATCGGAATTAAATATAAAATGCACAGCGCCGACTTAAGGACAAGAAGACTGACTCTTCCTACTGACCATTCCTGTGACACTAGTTATAGATTCCGATGCTTCACTTCAGGTTTACTGTATCCCTTGGACCTTCTTATTGACGATGAAACACAGAATTTGCATCGGAATTAAATACAAAAGGCACAATGCCGACTTAAGTACATGAAGACCGACACTTCTTACTGACTATGTTTTGAACCATTCCTGTGACACTAGTTATAGATTCCGATGCTTCACTTCAGGTTTACTGTATCCCTTGGACCTTCTTATTGACGATGAAACACAGAAATTGCATCGGAATTAAATACAAAAGGCACAATGCCGACTTAAGGACAAGAAGACTGACTCTTCCTACTGACCATTCCTGTGACACTAGTTATATATTCCGATGCTTCACTTCAGGTTTATTGTATCCCTTGGACCATTTTATTGACGATGAAACACAGAAATTGCATCGGAATTAAATACAAAAGGCACAATGCCGACTTAAGTACATGAAGACCGGTACTTCTTACTGACTATATTTTGAACCTTTCCTGTGACACTAGTTATAGTTTCCGAAGCTTCACTTCAGGTTCACTGTATCCCTTCTACCTTCTTATTGACGATGAAACGCAGAAATTGCATCGGAATTAAATACAAAAGGCACAATGCCGACTTAAGTACATGAAGACCGACAGTTCTTACTGACTATGGTTTGAACCATTCCTGTGACACTAGTTATAGATTCCGATGCTTCACTTCAGGTTTACCGTATCCCTTGGACCTTCTTACTGACGATGAAACACAGAAATTGCATCGGAATTATATACCAAAGGCACAATGCCGACTTAAGTACATGAAGACCGACACTTCTTACTGACTATGTTTTGAACCATTCCTGTGACACTAGTTATAGATTGCGATGCTTCACTTCAGGTTTACTGTATCCCTTGGACCTTCTTATTGACGATGAAACACAGAAATTGCATCAGAAATAAATACAAAAGGCAGAATGCCGACATAAGGACATGAAGATTGACTCTTCTGCTGACCATTCCTGTGACACTAGTTATAGATTCCGATGCTTCACTCCAGGTTTACTGTATCCCTTGACCTTCTTATTGACGATGAAACCCAGAAATTGCATCGGAATTAAATACAAAAGGCACAATGCCGACTTAAGTACATGAAGACCGACACTTCTTACTGACTGTATTTTGAACCATTCCTGTGACACTAGTTATAGATTCCGATGCTTCACTTCAGGTTTACTGTATCCCTTGGACCTTCTTATTGACGATGAAACACAAAACTTGCATCGGAAATAAATACAAAAGGCACAATGCCGACTAAAGTACTTGAAGACCGACACTTCTTCCTGACTATGTTTTTAACCATTCCTGTGACACTAGTTATAGATTCCGATGCTTCACTTCAGGTTTACTGTATCCCTTGGACCTTCTTATTGACCATAAAACACAGAAATTGCATCGGAATTAAATATAAAATGCACAGCGCCGACTTAAGGACAAGAAGACTGACTCTTCTTACTGATCATTCCTGTGACACTAGTTATATATTCCGATGCTTTATTTCAGGTTTATTGTATCCCTTGGACCTTCTTATTGACGATGAAACACAGAAATTGCATCGGAATTAAATACAAAAGGCACAATGCCGACTTAAGTACATGAAGACCGACACTTCTTACTGACTATATTTTGAACCATTCCTGTGACACTAGTTATAGTTTCCGATGCTTCACTTCAGGTTCACTGTATCCCCTGGACCTTCTTAATGACGATGAAACGCAGAAATTGCATCGGGATTAAATACAAAAGGCACAATGCCGACTTAAGTACATGAAGAAAGACAGTTCTTACTGACTATGTTTTGAACCATTCCTGTAACACTAGTTATAGATTCCGATGCTTCACTTCAGGTTTACTGTATCCCTTGGACCTTCTTATTGACGATGAAACACAGAATTTGCATCGGAATTAAATACAAAAGGCACAATGCCGACTTAAGTACATGAAGACCGACACTTCTTACTGACTATGTTTTGAACCATTCCTGTGACACTAGTTATAGATTCCGATGCTTCACTTCAGGTTTACTGTATCCCTTGGACCTTCTTATTGACGATGAAACACAGAAATTGCATCGGAATTAAATACAAAAGGCACAATGCCGACTTAAGGACAAGAAGACTGACTCTTCCTACTGACCATTCCTGTGACACTAGTTATATATTCCGATGCTTCACTTCAGGTTTATTGTATCCCTTGGACCATTTTATTGACGATGAAACACAGAAATTGCATCGGAATTAAATACAAAAGGCACAATGCCGACTTAAGTACATGAAGACCGGTACTTCTTACTGACTATATTTTGAACCTTTCCTGTGACACTAGTTATAGTTTCCGAAGCTTCACTTCAGGTTCACTGTATCCCTTCTACCTTCTTATTGACGATGAAACGCAGAAATTGCATCGGAATTAAATACAAAAGGCACAATGCCGACTTAAGTACATGAAGACCGACAGTTCTTACTGACTATGGTTTGAACCATTCCTGTGACACTAGTTATAGATTCCGATGCTTCACTTCAGGTTTACCGTATCCCTTGGACCTTCTTACTGACGATGAAACACAGAAATTGCATCGGAATTATATACCAAAGGCACAATGCCGACTTAAGTACATGAAGACCGACACTTCTTACTGACTATGTTTTGAACCATTCCTGTGACACTAGTTATAGATTGCGATGCTTCACTTCAGGTTTACTGTATCCCTTGGACCTTCTTATTGACGATGAAACACAGAAATTGCATCAGAAATAAATACAAAAGGCAGAATGCCGACATAAGGACATGAAGATTGACTCTTCTGCTGACCATTCCTGTGACACTAGTTATAGATTCCGATGCTTCACTCCAGGTTTACTGTATCCCTTGACCTTCTTATTGACGATGAAACCCAGAAATTGCATCGGAATTAAATACAAAAGGCACAATGCCGACTTAAGTACATGAAGACCGACACTTCTTACTGACTGTATTTTGAACCATTCCTGTGACACTAGTTATAGATTCCGATGCTTCACTTCAGGTTTACTGTATCCCTTGGACCTTCTTATTGACGATGAAACACAAAACTTGCATCGGAAATAAATACAAAAGGCACAATGCCGACTAAAGTACTTGAAGACCGACACTTCTTCCTGACTATGTTTTTAACCATTCCTGTGACACTAGTTATAGATTCCGATGCTTCACTTCTGGTTTACTGTATCCCTTGGACCTTCTTATTGACCATAAAACACAGAAATTGCATCGGAATTAAATATAAAATGCACAGCGCCGACTTAAGGACAAGAAGACTGACTCTTCTTACTGATCATTCCTGTGACACTAGTTATATATTCCGATGCTTTATTTCAGGTTTATTGTATCCCTTGGACCTTCTTATTGACGATGAAACACAGAAATTGCATCGGAATTAAATACAAAAGGCACAATGCCGACTTAAGTACATGAAGACCGACACTTCTTACTGACTATATTTTGAACCATTCCTGTGACACTAGTTATAGTTTCCGATGCTTCACTTCAGGTTCACTGTATCCCCTGGACCTTCTTAATGACGATGAAACGCAGAAATTGCATCGGGATTAAATACAAAAGGCACAATGCCGACTTAAGTACATGAAGAAAGACAGTTCTTACTGACTATGTTTTGAACCATTCCTGTAACACTAGTTATAGATTCCGATGCTTCACTTCAGGTTTACTGTATCCCTTGGACCTTCTTAATGACGATGAAACACAGAAATTGCATCGGAATTATATACCAAAGGCACAATGCCGAATCAAGTACATGAAGACCGACACTTCTTACTGACTATGTTTTGAACCATTCCTGTGACACTAGTTATAGATTCCGATGCTTCACTTCAGGTTTACTGTATCCCTTGGACCTTCTTATAGACGATAAAACACAGAAATTGCATCGGAATTAAATATAAAATGCACAGCGCCGACTTAAGGACAAGAAGACTGACTCTTCCTACTGACCATTCCTGTGACACTAGTTATAGATTCCGATGCTTCACTTCAGGTTTACTGTATCCCTTGGACCTTCTTATTGACGATGAAACACAGAAATTGCATCGGAATTAAATACAAAAGGCACAAAGCCGACTTATGGACAAGAAGACTGACTCTTCCTACTGACCATTCCTGTGACACTAATTATAGATTCCGATGCTTCACTTCAGGTTTACTGTATCCTTTGGACCTTCTTATTGACGATGAAATACAGAAATTGCATCGGAATTAAATACAAAAGGCACATTGCCGACTTAAGGTCAAGAAGACTGACTCTTCCTACTGACCATTCCTGTGACACAGGTTATGGATTCCGATGCTTCACTCCAGGTTTACTGTATCCCTTGGACCTTCTTATTGACGATGAAACACAGAACTTGCATCGTAAATAAATACAAAAGGCACAATGCCGACTAAAGTACTTGAAAACCGACACTTCTTACTGACTATGTTTTGAACCATTCCTGTGACACTAGTTATAGATTCCGATGCTTCACTTCAGGTTTACAGTATCCCTTGGACCTTCTTATTGACGATAAAACACAGAAATGGCATCGGAATTAAATATAAAATGCACAGCGCCGACTTAAGGACAAGAAGACTGACTCTTCCTACTGACCATTCCTGTGACACTAGTTATAGATTCCGATGCTTCACTTCAGGTTTACTGTATCCCTTGGACCTTCTTATTGACGATGAAACACAGAATTTGCATCGGAATTAAATACAAAAGGCACAATGCCGACTTAAGTACATGAAGACCGACACTTCTTACACACTATGTTTTGAACCATTCCTGTGACACTAGTTATAGATTCCGATGCTTCACTTCAGGTTTACTGTATCTCTTGGACCTTCTTATTGACGATGATACACAGAAATTGCATCGGAATTAAATACAAAAGGCACAATGCCGATTTAAGGACAAGAAGACTGACTCTTCTTACTGACCATTCCTGTGACACTAGTTATATATTCCGATGCTTCACTTCAGGTTTATTGTATCCCTTGGACCATTTTATTGACGATGAAACACAGAAATTGCATCGGAATTAAATACAAAAGGCACAATGCCGACTTAAGTACATGAAGACCGACACTTCTTACTGACCATATTTTGAACCATTCCTGTGACACTAGTTATAGTTTCCGAAGCTTCACTTCAGGTTTACTGTATCCCTTGGACCTTCTTATTGACGATGAAACGCAGAAATTGCATCGGAATTAAATACAAAAGGCACAATGCCGACTTAAGTACATGAAGACCGACAGTTCCTACTGACTATATTTTGAACCATTCCTGTGACACTAGTTATAGATTCCGATGCTTCACTTCAGGTTTACTGTATCCCTTGGACCTTCTTACTGACGATGAAACACAGAAATTGCATCGGAATTATATACCAAAGGCCCAATGCCGACTTAAATACATGAAGACCGACAATTCTTACTGACTATGTTTTGAACCATTCCTGTGACACTAGTTATAGATTGCGATGCTTCACTTCAGGTTTACTGTATCCCTTGGACCTTCTTATTGACGATGAAACACAGAAATTGCATCGGAATTAAATACAAAAGGCACAATGCAGGCTTAAGGACAAGAAGACTGACTCATCCTACTGACCATTCCTGTGACACTAGTTATATATTCCGATGCTTCACTTCAGGTTTATTGTATCCCTTGGACCTCCTTATTGACGATGAAACACAGAAATTGCATCGCAATTAAATACAAAAGGCACAATGCCGACTTAAGTACATGAAGACCGACACTTCTTACTGACTATATTTTGAACCATTCCTGTGACACTAGTAATAGAATCCGATGCTTCACTTCAGGTTTACTGTATCCCTTGGACCTTCTTATTGACGATGAAACGCAGAAATTGCATCGGAATTAAATACAAAAGGCACAATGCCGACTTAAGTACATGAAGACCGACAGTTCTTACTGACTATGTTTTGAACCATTCCTGTGACACTAGTTATAGATTCCGATGCTTCACTTCAGATTTACTGTATCCCATGGACCTTCTTATTGTCGATGAAACACAGAAATTGCATAGGAATTATATACCAAAGGCTCAATGCCGACTTAAGTACATGAAGACCGACACTTCTTACTGACTATGTTTTGAACCATTCCTGTGACACTAGTTATAGATTCCGATGCTTCACTTCAGGTGTACTGTATCCCTTGGACCTTCTTATTGACGATGAAACACAGAAATTGCATCAGAATTAAATACAAAAGGCAGAATGCCGACATAAGGACATGAAGATTGACTCTTCCTGCTGACCATTCCTGTGACACTAGTTATAGATTCCGATGCTTCACTCCAGGTTTACTGTATCCCTTGGACCTTCTTATTGACGATGAAACCCAGAAATTGCATCGGAAGTAAATACAAAAGGCACAATGCCGACTTAAGGACAAGAAGACTGACTCTTCCTACTGACCATTCCTGTGACACTAGTTATAGATTCCGATGCTTCACTTCAGGTTTACTGTATCCCTTGGACCTTCTTATTGACGATGAAACACAGAAATTGCATCGGAATTAAATACAAAAGGCACAAAGCCGACTTATGGACAAGAAGACTGACTCTACCTACTGACCATTCCTGTGACACAAGTTATGGATTCCGATGCTTCACTTCAGGTTTACTGTATCCCTTGGACCTTCTTATTGACGATGAAACACAGAACTTGCATCGGAAATAAATACAAAAGGCACAATGCCGACTAAAGTACTTGAAAACCGACACTTCTTACTGACTATGTTTTGAACCATTCCTGTGACACTAGTTATAGATTCCGATGCTTCACTTCAGGTTTACTGTATCCCTTGGACCTTCTTATTGACGATAAAACACAGAAATGGCATCGGAATTAAATATAAAATGCACAGCGCCGACTTAAGGACAAGAAGACTGACTCTTCCTACTGACCATTCCTGTGACACTAGTTATAGATTCCGATGCTTCACTTCAGGTTTACTGTATCCCTTGGACCTTCTTATTGACGATGAAACACAGAATTTGCATCGGAATTAAATACAAAAGGCACAATGCCGACTTAAGTACATGAAGACCGACACTTCTTACTGACTATGTTTTGAACCATTCCTGTGACACTAGTTATAGATTCTGATGCTTCACTTCAGGTTCACTGTATCCCTTGGACCTTCTTATTGACGATGATACACAGAAATTGCTTCGGAATTAAATACAAAAGGCACAATGCCGACTTAAGGACAAGAAGACTGACTCTTCCTACTGACCATTCCTGTGACACTAGTTATATATTCCGATGCTTCACTTCAGGTTTATTGTATCCCTTGGACCTTTTCATTGACGATGAAACACAGAAATTGCATCGGAATTAAATACAAAAGGCACAATGCCGACTTAAGTACATGAAGACCGACACTTCTTACTGACTATATTTTGAACCATTCCTGTGACACTAGTTATAGTTTCCGAAGCTTCACTTCAGGTTCACTGTATCCCTTGGACCTTCTTATTGACGATGAAACGCAGAAATTGCATCGGAATTAAATACAAAAGGCACAATGCCGACTTAAGTACATGAAGACCGACAGTTCTTACTGACTATGTTTTGAACCATTCCTGTGACACTAGTTATAGATTCCGATGCTTCACTTCAGGTTTACTGTATCCCTTGGACCTTCTTACTGACGATGAAACACAGAAATTGCATCGGAATTATATACCAAAGGCACAATGCCGACTTAAGTACATGAAGAGCGACAATTCTTACTGACTATGTTTTGAACCATTCCTGTGACACTAGTTATAGATTGCGATGCTTCACTTCAGGTTTACTGTATCCCTTGGACCTTCTTATTGACGATGAAACACAGAAATTGCATCAGAATTAAATACAAAAGGCAGAATGCCGACATAAGGACATGAAGATTGACTCTTCCTGCTGACCATTCCTGTGCCACTAGTTATAGATTCTGATGCTTCACTCCAGGTTTACTGTATCCCTTGACCTTCTTATTGACGATGAAACCCAGAAATTGCATCGGAATTAAATACAAAAGGCACAATGCCGACTTAAGGACAAGAAGACTGACTCTTCCTACTGACCATTCCTGTGACACTAGTTACAGATCCCGATGCTTAACTTCAGGTTTACTGTATCCCTTGGACCTTCTTATTGACGATGAAACACAGAAATTGCATCGGAAATAAATACAAAAGGCACAATGCAGGCTTAAAGACAAGAAGACTGACTCATCCTACTGATCATTCCTGTGACACTAGTTATATATTCCGATGCTTCACTTCAGGTTTATTGTATCCCTTGGACCTTCTTATTGACGATGAAACACAGAAATTGCATCGGAATTAAATACAAAAGGCACAATGCCGACTTAAGTACATGAAGACCGACACTTCTTACTGACTATATTTTGAACCATTCCTGTGACACTAGTTATAGATTCCGATGCTTCACTTCAGGTTTACTGTATCCCTTGGACCTTCTTATTGACGATGAAACGCAGAAATTGCATCGGAATTAAATACAAAAGGCACAATGCCGACTTAAGTACATGAAGACCGACATTTCTTACTGACTATGTTTTGAACCATTCCTGTGACACTAGTTATAGATTCCGATGCTTCACTTCAGATTTACTGTATCCCTTGGACCTTCTTATTGCTGATGAAACACAGAAATTGCATCGGAATTATATACCAAAGGCACAATGCCGACTTAAGTACATGAAGACCGACACTTCTTACTGACTATGTTTTGAACCATTCCTGTGACACTAGTTATAGATTCCGATGCTTCACTTCAGGTTTACTGTATCCCTTGGACCTTCTTATTGACGATGATACACAGAAATTGCATCAGAATTAAATACAAAAGGCAGAATACCGACATAAGGACATGAAGATAGACTCTTCCTGCTGACCATTCCTGTGACACTAGTTATAGATTCCGATGCTTCACTCCAGGTTTACTGTATCCCTTGGACCTTCTTATTGGCGATGAAACCCAGAAATTGCATCGGAATTAAATACAAAAGGCACAATGCCGACTTAAGAACAAGAAGACTGACTCTTCCTACTGACCATTCCTGTGACACTAGTTATAGATTCCGATGCTTCACTTCAGGTTTACTGTATCCCTTGGACCTTCTTATTGACGATGAAACACAGAAATTGCATCGGAATTAAATACAAAAGGCACAATGCAGACTTAATGACAAGAAGACTGACTCTTCCTACTGACCATTCCTGTGACACTAGTTATAGATTCCGATGCTTCACTTCAGGTTTACTGTATCCCTTGGACCTTTTTATTGATGATAAAACACAGAAATTGCATCGGAATTAAATACAAAAGGCACAATGCCGACTTAAGTACATGAAGACCGACGCTTCTTACTGACTATGTTTTGAACCATTCCTGTGACACTAGTTATAGATTCCGATGCTTCACTACAGGTTTACTGTATCCCTTGGACCTTCTTATAAACGATAAAACACAGAAATTGCATCGGAATTAAATATAAAGTGCACAGCGCCGACTTAAGGACAAGAAGACTGACTCTTCCTACTGACCATTCCTGTGACACTAGTTAAAAATTCCGATGCTTCACTTCAGGTTTACTGTATCCCTTGGACCTTCTTATTGACGATGAAACACAGAAATTGCATCGGAATTAAATACAAATGGCACAAAGCCGACTTAAGGACAAGAAGACTGACTCTTCCTACTGACCATTCCTGTGACACTAGTTATAGATTCCGATGCTTCACTTAAGGTTTACTGTATCCCTTGGACCTTCTTATTGACGATGAAATACAGAAATTGCATCGGAATTAAATACAAAAGGCTTATTGCCGACTTAAGGTCAAGAAGACTGACTCTTCCTACTGACCATTCCTGTGACACAAGTTATCTATTCCGATGCTTCACTCCAGGTTTACTGTATCCCTTGGACCTTCTTATTGACGATGAAACACAGAAATTGCATCGGAAATAAATACAAAAGGCACAATGGCGACTTAAGTACTAGAGGACTGATTCTTCTTACTGACTATGTTTTGAACCATTCCTGCAACACTAGTTATAGATTCCGATGCTTCACTTCAGGTTTACTGTATCCCTTGGACCTTCTTATTGACGATGAAACAAAGAAATTGCACCGGAATTAAATACAAAAGGCACAAAGCCGACTTAAGGACAAGAAGACTGACTCTTCCTACTGACCATTCCTGTGACACTAGTTATAGATTCCGATGCTTCACTTCAGGTTAACTGTATCCCTTGGACCTTCTTATTGACGATGAAATACAGAAATTGCATCGGAATTAAATACAAAAGGCACATTGCCGACTTAAGGTCAAGAAGACTGACTGTTCTTACTGACCATTCCTGTGACACAAGTTATGTATTCCGATGCTTCACTCCAGGTTTACTGTATCCCTTGGACCTTCTTATTGACGATGAAACACAGAACTTGCATTGGAAATAAATACAAAAGGCACAATGCCGACTAAGGTACTTGAAGACCGACACTTCTTACTGACTATGTTTTGAACCATTCCTGTGACACTAGTTATAGATTCCGAAGCTTCACTTCAGGTTTACTGTATCCCTTGGACCTTCTTATTGACCATAAAACACAGAAATTGCATCGGAATTAAATATAAAATGCACAGCGCCGACTTAAGGACAAGAAGACTGACTCTTCTTACTGACCATTCCTGTGACACTAGTTATATATTCCGATGCTTCACTTGAGGTTTATTGTATCCCTTGGACCTTCTTATTGACGATGAAACACAGAAATTGCATCGGAATTAAATACAAAAGGCACAATGCCGACTTAAGTACATGAAGACCGACACTTCTTACTGACTATATTTTGAACCATTCCTGTGACACTAGTTATAGTTTCCGATGCTTCACTTCAGGTTCACTGTATCCCCTGGACCTTCTTAATGACGATGAAACGCAGAAATTGCATCGGGATTAAATACAAAAGGCACAATGCCGACTTAAGTACATGAAGACCGACAGTTCTTACTGACTATGTTTTGAACCATTCCTGTGACACTAGTTATAGATTCCGATGCTTCACTACAGGTTTACTGTATCCCTTGGACCTTCTTATAAACGATAAAACACAGAAATTGCATCGGAATTAAATATAAAATGCACAGCGCCGACTTAAGGACAAGAAGACTGACTCTTCCTACTGACCATTCCTGTGACACTAGTTATAGATTCCGATGCTTCACTTCAGGTTTACTGTATCCCTTGGACCTTCTTATTGACGATGAAACACAGAAATTGCATCGGAATTAAATACAAAAGGCACAATGGCGACTTCAGTACTAGAGGACTGATTCTTCTTACTGACTATGTTTTGAACCATTCCTGCAACACTAGTTATAGATTCCGAAGCTTCACTTCAGGTTTACTGTATCCCTTGGACCTTCTTATTGACGATGAAACACAGAAATTGCATCGGAATTAAATACAAAAGGCACAAAGCCGACTTAAGGACAAGAGGACTGACTCTTCCTACTGACCATTCCTGTGACACTAGTTATAGATTCCGATGCTTCACTTCAGGTTTACTGTATCCCTTGGACCTTCTTATTGACGATGAAATACAGAAATTGCATCGGAATTAAATACAAAAGGCACATTGCCGACTTAAGGTCAAGAAGACTGACTGTTCCTACTGACCATTCCTGTGACACAAGTTATGTATTCCGATGCTTCACTCCAGGTTTACTGTATCCCTTGGACCTTCTTATTGACGATGAAACACAGAACTTGCATTGGAAATAAATACAAAAGGCACAATGCCGACTAAAGTACTTGAAGACCGACACTTCTTACTGACTATGTTTTGAACCATTCCTGTGACACTAGTTATAGATTACGAAGCTTCACTTCAGGTTTACTGTATCCCTTGGACCTTCTTATTGACCATAAAACACAGAAATTGCATCGGAATTATATATAAAATGCACAGCGCCGACTTAAGGACAAGAAGACTGACTCTTCTTACTGACCATTCCTGTGACACTAGTTATATATTCCGATGCTTCACTTCAGGTTTATTGTATCCCTTGGACCTTCTTATTGACGATGAAACACAGAAATTGCATCGGAACTAAATACAAAAGGCACAATGCCGACTTAAGTACATGAAGACCGACACTTCTTACTGACTATATTTTGAACCATTCCTGTGACACTAGTTATAGTTTCCGATGCTTCACTTCAGGTTCACTGTATCCCCTGGACCTTCTTAATGACGATGAAACGCAGAAATTGCATGGGGATTAAATACAAAAGGCACAATGCCGACTTAAGTACATGAAGACCGACAGTTCTTACTGACTATGTTTTGAACCATTCCTGTGACACTAGGTATAGATTCCGATGCTTCACTACAGGTTTACTGTATCCCTTGGACCTTCTTATAAACGATAAAACACAGAAATTGCATCGGAATTAAATAAAAAATGCACAGCGCCGACTTAAGGACAAGAAGACTGACTCTTCCTACTGACCATTCCTGTGTCACTAGTTATAGATTCCGATCCTTCACTTCAGGTTTACTGTATCCCTTGGACCTTCTTATTGACGATGAAACACAGAAATTGCATCGGAATTAAATACAAATGGCACAAAGCCGACTTAAGGACAAGAAGACTGACTCATCCTACTGACCATTCCTGTGACACTAGTTATAGATTCCGATGCTTCCCTTCAGGTTTATTGTATCCCTTGGACCTTCTTATTGACGATGAAATACAGAAATTGCATCGGAATTAAATACAAAAGGCTCATTGCCGACTTAAGGTCAAGAAGACTGACTCTTCCTACTGACCATTCCTGTGACACAAGTTATCTATTCCGATGCTTCACTCCAGGTTTACTGTATCCCTTGGACCTTCTTATTGACGATGAAACACAGAAATTGCATCGGAATTAAATACAAAAGGCACAATGGCGACTTAAGTACTAGAGGACTGACTCTTCTTACTGACTATGTTTTGAACCATTCCTGCAACACTAGTTATAGATTCCGATGCTTCACTTCAGGTTTAATGTATCCCTTGGACCTTCTTATTGACGATGAAACACAGAAATTGCATCGGAATGAAATACAAAAGGCACAAAGCCGACTTAAGGACAAGAAGACTGACTCTTCCTACTGACCATTCCTGTGACACTAGTTATAGATTCCGATGCTTCACTTCAGGTTTACTGTATCCCTTGGACCTTCGTATTGACGATGAAATACAGAAATTGCATCGGAATTAAATACAAATGGCACATTGCCGACTTAAGGTCAAGAAGACTGACTGTTCCTACTGACCATTCCTGTGACACAAGTTATGTATTCCAATGCTTCACTCCAGGTTTACTGTATCCCTTGGACCTTCTTATTGACGATGAAACACAGAACTTGCATTGGAAATAAATACAAAAGGCACAATGCCGACTAAAGTACTTAAAGACCGACACTTCGTACTGACTATGTTTTGAACCATTCCTGTGGCACTAGTTATAGATTCCGAAGCTTCACTTCAGGTTTACTGTATCCCTTGGACCTTCTTATTGACCATAAAACACAGAAATTGCATCGGAATTAAATATAAAATGCACAGCGCCGACTTAAGGACAAGAAGACTGACTCTTCTTACTGACCATTCCTGTGACACTAGTTATAGATTCCGATGCTTCACTTCAGGTTTACTGTATCCCTTGGACCTTCTTATTGACGATGAAATACAGAAATTGCATCGGAATTAAATACAAAAGGCACATTGCCGACTTAAGGTCAAGAAGACTGACTGTTCCTACTGACCATTCCTGTGACACAAGTTATGTATTCCGATGCTTCACTCCAGGTTTATTGTATCCCTTGGACCTTCTTATTGACGATGAAATACAGAAATTGCATCGGAATTAAATACAAAAGGCACAATGCCGACTTAAGTACATGAAGACCGACACTTCTTACTGACTATATTCTGAACCATTCCTGTGACACTAGTTATAGTTTCCGATGCTTCACTTCAGGTTCACTGTATCCCCTGGACCTTCTTAATGACGATGAAACGCAGAAATTGCATCGGGATTAAATACAAAAGGCACAATGCCGACTTAAGTACATGAAGACCGACAGTTCTTGCTGACTATGTTTTGAACCATTCCTGTGACACTAGTTATAGATTCCGATGCTTCACTTCAGGTTTACTGTATCCCTTGGACCTTCTTATAGACGATGAAACACAGAAATTGCATCGGAATTATATACTAAAGGCACAATGCCGACTTAAGTACATGCAGACCGACACTTCTTACTGACTATGTTTTGAACCATTCCTGTGACACTAGTTACAGATTCCGATGCTTCACTTCAGGTTTACTGTATCCCTTGGAACTTCTTATTGACGATGAAACACAGAAATTGCATCAAAATTAAATACAAAAGGCAGAATGCCGACATAAGGACATGAAGATTGACTCTTCCTGCTGACCATTCCTGTGACACTAGTTATAGATTCCGATGCTTCACTTCAGGTTTACTGTATCCCTTGGACCTCTTTATTGATGATAAAACACAGAAATTGCATCGGAAATAAATACAAAAGGCACTATGCTGACTTAAGTACATGAAGACCGACGCTTCTTACTGACAATGTTTTGAACTATTCCTGTGACACTAGTTATAGATTCCGATGCTTCACTTCAGGTTTACTGTATCCCTTGGACCTTCTTATAGACGATAAAACACAGAAATTGCATCGGAATTGAAAATAAAATGCACAGCGCCGACTTAAGGACAAGAAGACTGACTCTTCCTACTGACCATTCCTGTGACACTAGTTATAGATTCCGATGCTTCACTTCAGGTTTACTGTATCCCTTGGACCTTCTTATTGGCGATGAAACACAGAATTTGCATCGGAATTAAATACAAAAGGCACAATGCCGACTTAAGTACATGAAGACCGACACTTCTTACTGACTATGTTTTGAACCATTCCTGTGACACTAGTTATAGATTCCGATGCTTCACTTCAGGTTTACTGCATCCCTTGGACCTTCTTATTGACGATGAAACACAGAAATTGCATCGGAATTAAATACAAAAGGCACAATGCCGACTTAAGTACAAGAAGACTGACTCTTCCTACTGACCATTCCTGTGACACTAGTTATATATTCCGATGCTTCACTTCAGGTTTATTGTATCCCTTGGACCTTTTTATTGACGATGAAACACAGAAATTGCATCGGAATTAAATACAAAATGCACAATGCCGACTTAAGTACATGAAGACCGACACTTCTTACTGACTATATTTTGAACCATTCCTGTGACACTAGTAAGAGTTTCCGAAGCTTCACTTCAGGTTCACTGTATCCCTTGGACCTTCTTATTGACGATGAAACGCAGAAATTGCATCGGAATTAAATACAAAAGGCACAATGCCGACTTAAGTACATGAAGACCGACAGTTCTTACTGACTATGTTTTGAACCATTCCTGTGACACTAGTTATAGATTCCGATGCTTCACTTCAGGTTTACTGTATCCCTTGGACCTTCTTACTGACGATGAAACACAGAAATTGCATCGGAATTATATACCAAAGGCCCAATGCCGACTTAAGTACATGAAGACCGACACTTCTTACTGACTATGGTTTGAACCATTCCTGTTACACTAGTTATAGATTGCGATGCTTCACTTCAGGTTTACTGTATCCCTTGGACCTTCTTATTGACGATGAAACACAGAAATTGCATCAGAATTAAATACAAAAGGCAGAATGCCGACATAAGGACATGAAGATTGACTCCTCCTGCTGACCATTCCAGTGACACTAGTTATAGATTCCGATGCTTCACTCCAGGTTTACTGTATCACTTGACCTTCTTATTGACGATGAAACCCAGAAATTGCATCGGAATTAAATACAAAAGGCACAATGCCGACTTAAGGACGAGAAGACTGACTCTTCCTACTGACCATAACTGTGACACTAGTTATAGATCCCGATGCTTCACTTCAGGTTTACTGTATCCCTTGGACCTTCTTACTGACGATGAAACACAGAAATTGCATCGGAATTATATACCAAAGGCACAATGCCGACTTAAGTACATGAAGACCGACACTTCTTACTGACTATGTTTTGAACCATTCCTGTGACACTAGTTATAGATTGCGATGCTTCACTTCAGGTTTACTGTATCCCTTGGACCTTCTTATTGACGATGAAACACAGAAATTGCATCAGAATTAAATACAAAAGGCAGAATGCCGACATAAGGACATGAAGATTGACTCTTCCTGCTGACCATTCCTGTGACACTAGTTATAGATTCCGATGCTTCACTCCAGGTTTACTGTATCCCTTGGCCTTCTTATTGACGATGAAACCCAGAAATTGCATCGGAATTAAATACAAAAGGCACAATGCCGACTTAAGGACAAGAAGACTGACTCTTCCTACTGACCATAACTGTGACACTAGTTATAGATCCCGATGCTTCACTTCAGGTTTACTGTATCCCTTGGACCTTCTTATTGACAATGAAACACAGAAATTTCATCGGAATTAAATACAAAAGGCACAATGCCGACTTAAGTACATGAAGACCGACACTTCCTACTGACTATATTTTGAACCATTCCTGTGACACTAGTTATAGATTCCGATGCTTCACTTCAGGTTTACTGTATCCCTTGGACCTTCTTATTGACGATGAAACGCAGAAATTGCATCGGAATTAAATACAAAAGGCACAATGCCGACTTAAGTACATGAAGACCGACAGTTCTTACTGACTATGTTTTGAACCATTCCTGTGACACTAGTTATAGATTCCGATGCTTCACTTCAGATTTACTGTATCCCTTGGACCTTCTTATTGCCGATGAAACACAGAAATTGCATCGGAATTATATACCAAAGGCACAATGCCGACTTATGTACATGAAGACCGACACTTCTTACTGACTATGTTTTGAACCATTCCGTTGACACTAGTTATAGATTCCGATGGTTCACTTCAGGTTTACTGTATCCCTTGGACCCTCTTATTGACGATGAAACACAGAAATTGCATCAGAATTAAATACAAAAGGCAGAATGCCGACATAAGGACATGAAGATTGACTCTTCCTGCTGACCATTCCTGTGACACTAGTTATAGATTCCGATGTTTCACTCCAGGTTTACTGTATCCCTTGGACCTTCTTATTGACGATGAAACCCAGAAATTGCATCGGAATTAAATACAAAAGGCACAATGCCGACTTAAGAACAAGAGGACTGACTCTTCCTACTGACTATTCCTGTGACACTAGTTATAGATTCCGATGCTTCACTTCAGGTTTACTGTATCCCTTGGACCTTCTTATTGACGATGAAACACAGAAATTGCATCGGAATTAAATACAAAAGGCACAATGCAGACTTAATGACAAGAAGACTGACTCTTCCTACTGACCATTGCTGTGACACTAGTTATAGATTCCGATGCTTCACTTCAGGTTTACTGTATCCCTTGGACCTTTTTATTAATGATAAAACACAGAAATTGCATCGGAATTAAATACAAAAGGCACAATGCCGACTTAAGTACACGAAGACCGACGCATCTTACTGACTATGTTTTGAACCATTCCTGTGACACTAGTTATAGATTCCGATGCTTCACTTCAGGTTTACTGTATCCCTTGGACCTTCTTATAAACGATAAAACACAGAAATTGCATCGGAATGAAATATAAAATGCACAGCGCCTACTTAAGGACAAGAAGACTGACTCTTCCTACTGACCAATCCTGTGACACTAGTTAAAGATTCCGATGCTTCACTTCAGGTTTACTGTATCCCTTGGACCTTCTTATTGACGATGAAACACAGAAATTGCATCGGAATTAAATACAAAAGGCACAATGCCGACTTAAGTACATGAAGACCGACACTTCTTACTGACTATGTTTTGAACCATTCCTGTGACACTAGTTATAGATTGCGATGCTTCACTTCAGGTTTACTGTATCCCTTGGACCTTCTTATTGACGATGAAACACAGAAATTGCATCAGAATTAAATACAAAAGGCAGAATGCCGACATAAGGACATGAAGATTGACTCTTCCTGCTGACCATTCCTGTGACACTAGTTATAGATTCCGATGCTTCACTCCAGGTTTACTGTATCCCTTGGCCTTCTTATTGACGATGAAACCCAGAAATTGCATCGGAATTAAATACAAAAGGCACAATGCCGACTTAAGGACAAGAAGACTGACTCTTCCTACTGACCATAACTGTGACACTAGTTATAGATCCCGATGCTTCACTTCAGGTTTACTGTATCCCTTGGACCTTCTTATTGACAATGAAACACAGAAATTTCATCGGAATTAAATACAAAAGGCACAATGCCGACTTAAGTACATGAAGACCGACACTTCCTACTGACTATATTTTGAACCATTCCTGTGACACTAGTTATAGATTCCGATGCTTCACTTCAGGTTTACTGTATCCCTTGGACCTTCTTATTGACGATGAAACGCAGAAATTGCATCGGAATTAAATACAAAAGGCACAATGCCGACTTAAGTACATGAAGACCGACAGTTCTTACTGACTATGTTTTGAACCATTCCTGTGACACTAGTTATAGATTCCGATGCTTCACTTCAGATTTACTGTATCCCTTGGACCTTCTTATTGCCGATGAAACACAGAAATTGCATCGGAATTATATACCAAAGGCACAATGCCGACTTAAGTACATGAAGACCGACACTTCTTACTGACTATGTTTTGAACCATTCCGTTGACACTAGTTATAGATTCCGATGGTTCACTTCAGGTTTACTGTATCCCTTGGACCCTCTTATTGACGATGAAACACAGAAATTGCATCAGAATTAAATACAAAAGGCAGAATGCCGACATAAGGACATGAAGATTGACTCTTCCTGCTGACCATTCCTGTGACACTAGTTATAGATTCCGATGTTTCACTCCAGGTTTACTGTATCCCTTGGACCTTCTTTTTGACGATGAAACCCAGAAATTGCATCGGAATTAAATACAAAAGGCACAATGCCGACTTAAGAACAAGAGGACTGACTCTTCCTACTGACTATTCCTGTGACACTAGTTATAGATTCCGATGCTTCACTTCAGGTTTACTGTATCCCTTGGACCTTCTTATTGACGATGAAACACAGAAATTGCATCGGAATTAAATACAAAACTCACAATGCAGACTTAATGACAAGAAGACTGACTCTTCCTACTGACCATTGCTGTGACACTAGTTATAGATTCCGATGCTTCACTTCAGGTTTACTGTATCCCTTGGACCTTTTTATTAATGATAAAACACAGAAATTGCATCGGAATTAAATACAAAAGGCACAATGCCGACTTAAGTACATGAAGACCGACGCATCTTACTGACTATGTTTTGAACCATTCCTGTGACACTAGTTATAGATTCCGATGCTTCACTTCAGGTTTACTGTATCCCTTGGACCTTCTTATAAACGATAAAACACAGAAATTGCATCGGAATGAAATATAAAATGCACAGCGCCTACTTAAGTACAAGAAGACTGACTCTTCCTACTGACCATTCCTGTGACACTAGTTATAGATTCCGATGCTTCACTTCAGGTTTACTGTATCCCTTGGACCTTCTTATTGACGATGAAACACAGAAATTGCATCGGAATTAAATACAAATGGCACAAAGCCGACTTAAGGACAAGAAGACTGACTCTTCCTACTGACCATTCCTGTGACACTAGTTATAGATTACGATGCTTCACTTCAGGTTTACTGTATCCCTTGGACCTTCTTATTGACGATGAAACACAGAACTTGCATCGGAAATAAATACAAAAGGCACAATGCCGACTAAAGTACTTGAAGACCGACACTTCTTACTGACTATGTTTTGAACCATTCCTGTGACACTAGTTATAGATTCCGATGCTTCACTTCAGGTTTACTGTATCCCTTGGACCTTCTTATAGACGATAAAACACAGAAATTGCATCGGAATTAAATATAAAATGCACAGCGCCGACTTAAGGACAAGAAGACTGACTCTTCCTACTGACCATTCCTGTGACACTAGTTATAGATTCCGATGCTTCACTTCAGGTTTACTGTATCCCTTGGACCTTCTTATTGGCGATGAAACACAGAATTTGCATCGGAATTAAATACAAAAGGCACAATGCCGACTTAAGTACATGAAGACCGACACTTCTTACTGACTATGTTTTGAACCATTCCTGTGACACTAGTTATAGATTCCGATGCTTCACTTCAGGTTTACTGCATCCCTTGGACCTTCTTATTGACGATGAAACACAGAAATTGCATCGGAATTAAATACAAAAGGCACAATGCCGACTTAAGTACAAGAAGACTGACTCTTCCTACTGACCATTCCTGTGACACTAGTTATATATTCCGATGCTTCACTTCAGGTTTATTGTATCCCTTGGACCTTTTTATTGACGATGAAACACAGAAATTGCATCGGAATTAAATACAAAAGGCACAATGCCGACTTAAGTACATGAAGACCGACACTTCTTACTGACTATATTTTGAACCATTCCTGTGACACTAGTAAGAGTTTCCGAAGCTTCACTTCAGGTTCACTGTATCCCTTGGACCTTCTTATTGACGATGAAACGCAGAAATTGCATCGGAATTAAATACAAAAGGCACAATGCCGACTTAAGTACATGAAGACCGACAGTTCTTACTGACTATGTTTTGAACCATTCCTGTGACACTAGTTATAGATTCCGATGCTTCACTTCAGGTTTACTGTATCCCTTGGACCTTCTTACTGACGATGAAACACAGAAATTGCATCGGAATTATATACCAAAGGCACAATGCCGACTTAAGTACATGAAGACCGACACTTCTTACTGACTATGTTTTGAACCATTCCTGTTACACTAGTTATAGATTGCGATGCTTCACTTCAGGTTTACTGTATCCCTTGGACCTTCTTATTGACGATGAAACACAGAAATTGCATCAGAATTAAATACAAAAGGCAGAATGCCGACATAAGGACATGAAGATTGACTCCTCCTGCTGACCATTCCAGTGACACTAGTTATAGATTCCGATGCTTCACTCCAGGTTTACTGTATCACTTGACCTTCTTATTGACGATGAAACCCAGAAATTGCATCGGAATTAAATACAAAAGGCACAATGCCGACTTAAGGACAAGAAGACTGACTCTTCCTACTGACCATAACTGTGACACTAGTTATAGATCCCGATGCTTCACTTCAGGTTTACTGTATCCCTTGGACCTTCTTACTGACGATGAAACACAGAAATTGCATCGGAATTATATACCAAAGGCACAATGCCGACTTAAGTACATGAAGACCGACACTTCTTACTGACTATGTTTTGAACCATTCCTGTGACACTAGTTATAGATTGCGATGCTTCACTTCAGGTTTACTGTATCCCTTGGACCTTCTTATTGACGATGAAACACAGAAATTGCATCAGAATTAAATACAAAAGGCAGAATGCCGACATAAGGACATGAAGATTGACTCTTCCTGCTGACCATTCCTGTGACACTAGTTATAGATTCCGATGCTTCACTCCAGGTTTACTGTATCCCTTGGCCTTCTTATTGACGATGAAACCCAGAAATTGCATCGGAATTAAATACAAAAGGCACAATGCCGACTTAAGGACAAGAAGACTGACTCTTCCTACTGACCATAACTGTGACACTAGTTATAGATCCCGATGCTTCACTTCAGGTTTACTGTATCCCTTGGACCTTCTTATTGACAATGAAACACAGAAATTTCATCAGAATTAAATACAAAAGGCACAATGCCGACTTAAGTACATGAAGACCGACACTTCCTACTGACTATATTTTGAACCATTCCTGTGACACTAGTTATAGATTCCGATGCTTCACTTCAGGTTTACTGTATCCCTTGGACCTTCTTATTGACGATGAAACGCAGAAATTGCATCGGAATTAAATACAAAAGGCACAATGCCGACTTAAGTACATGAAGACCGACAGTTCTTACTGACTATGTTTTGAACCATTCCTGTGACACTAGTTATAGATTCCGATGCTTCACTTCAGATTTACTGTATCCCTTGGACCTTCTTATTGCCGATGAAACACAGAAATTGCATCGGAATTATATACCAAAGGCACAATGCCGACTTAAGTACATGAAGACCGACACTTCTTACTGACTATGTTTTGAACCATTCCGTTGACACTAGTTATAGATTCCGATGGTTCACTTCAGGTTTACTGTATCCCTTGGACCCTCTTATTGACGATGAAACACAGAAATTGCATCAGAATTAAATACAAAAGGCAGAATGCCGACATAAGGACATGAAGATTGACTCTTCCTGCTGACCATTCCTGTGACACTAGTTATAGATTCCGATGTTTCACTCCAGGTTTACTGTATCCCTTGGACCTTCTTATTGACGATGAAACCCAGAAATTGCATCGGAATTAAATACAAAAGGCACAATGCCGACTTAAGAACAAGAGGACTGACTCTTCCTACTGACTATTCCTGTGACACTAGTTATAGATTCCGATGCTTCACTTCAGGTTTACTGTATCCCTTGGACCTTCTTATTGACGATGAAACACAGAAATTGCATCGGAATTAAATACAAAAGGCACAATGCAGACTTAATGACAAGAAGACTGACTCTTCCTACTGACCATTGCTGTGACACTAGTTATAGATTCCGATGCTTCACTTCAGGTTTACTGTATCCCTTGGACCTTTTTATTAATGATAAAACACAGAAATTGCATCGGAATTAAATACAAAAGGCACAATGCCGACTTAAGTACATGAAGACAGACGCATCTTACTGACTATGTTTTGAACCATTCCTGTGACACTAGTTATAGATTCCGATGCTTCACTTCAGGTTTACTGTATCCCTTGGACCTTCTTATAAACGATAAAACACAGAAATTGCATCGGAATGAAATATAAAGTGCACAGCGCCTACTTAAGTACAAGAAGACTGACTCTTCCTACTGACCATTCCTGTGACACTAGTTATAGATTCCGATGCTTCACTTCAGGTTTACTGTATCCCTTGGACCTTCTTATTGACGATGAAACACAGAAATTGCATCGGAATTAAATACAAATGGCACAAAGCCGACTTAAGGACAAGAAGACTGACTCTTCCTACTGACCATTCCTGTGACACTAGTTATAGATTACGATGCTGCACTTCAGGTTTACTGTATCCCTTGTACCTTCTTATTGACGATGAAACACAGAACTTGCATCGGAAATAAATACAAAAGGCACAATGCCGACTAAAGTACTTGAAGACCGACACTTCTTACTGACTATGTTTTGAACCATTCCTGTGACACTAGTTATAGATTCCGATGCTTCACTTCAGGTTTACTGTATCCCTTGGACCTTCTTATTGACGATAAAACACAGAAATTGCATCGGAATTAAATATAAAATGCACAGCGCCGACTTAAGGACAAGAAGACTGACTCTTCCTACTGACCATTCCTGTGACACTAGTTACAGATTCCGATGCTTCACTTCAGGTTTACTGTATCCCTTGGACCTTCGTATTGACAATGAAACACAGAAATTGCATCGGAATTAAATACAAAAGGCACAATGCCGACTTCAGTACATGAAGACCGACACTTCCTACTGACTATGTTTTGAACCATTCCTGTGACACTAGTTATAGATTCCGATGCTTCACTTCAGGTTTACTATATCCCATGGCCCTTCTTATTGACGATGAAACACAGAAATTGCATCGGAATTAAATACAAAAGGCACAATGCCGACTTAAGGACAAGAAGACTGACTCTTCCTACTGACCATTCCTGTGACACTAGTTACATATTCCGATGCTTCATTTCAGGTTTATTGTATCCCTTGGACCTTTTTATTGACGATGAAACACGGAAATTGCATCGGAATTAAATACAAAAGGCACAATGCCGACTTAAGTACATGAAGACCGACACTTCTTACTGACTATATTTTGAACCATTCCTGTGACACTAGTTATAGTTTCCGAAGCTTCACTTCAGGTTCACTGTATCCCTTGGACCTTCTTATTGACGATGAAACGCAGAAATTGCATCGGAATTAAATACAAAAGGCACAATGCCGAATTAAGTACATGAAGACCGACAGTTCTTACTGACTATGTTTTGAACCATTCCTGTGACACTAGTTATAGAATCCGATGCTTCACTTCAGGTTTACTGTATCCCTTGGACCTTCTTACTGACGATGAAACACAGAAATTGCATCGGAATTATATACAAAAGGCACAATGCCGACTTAAGTACATGAAGACCGACACTTCTTACTGACTATGTTTTGAACCATTCCTGTGACACTAGTTATAGATTCCGATGCTTCACTTCAGGTTTACTGTATCCCTTGGACCTTCTTGTTGACGATGAAACACAGAAATTGCATCAGAATTAAATACAAAAGGCAGAATGCCGACATAAGGAGATGAAGATTGACTCTTCCTGCTGTCCATTCCTGTGACACTAGTTATAGATTCCGATGCTTCACTCCAGGTTTACTGTATCCCTTGGACCTTCTTATTGACGATGAAACCCAGAAATTGCATCGGAATTAAATACAAAAGGCACAATGCCGACTTAAGGACAAGAAGACTGACTCTTCCTACTGACCATTCCTGTGACACTAGTTATAGATTCCGATGCTTCACTTCAGGTTTACTGTATCCCTTGGACCTTCTTATTGACGATGAAACACAGAAATTGCATCAAAAGTAAATACAAAAGGCACAATGCATACTTAAGGACAAGAAGACTGACTCTTCCTACTGACCATTCCTGTGACACTAGTTATATATTCCGATGCTTCACTTCAGGTTTATTGTATCCCTTTGACATTCTTCTTGACGATGAAACACAGAAATTGCATCGGAATTAAATACAAAAGGCACAATGCCGACTTAAGTACATGAAGACAGACACTTCTTACTGACTATATTTTGAACCATTCCTGTGACACTAGTTATAGATTCCGATGCTTCACTTCAGGTTTACTGTATCCCTTGGACCTTCTTATTGACGATGAAACGCAGAAATTGCATCGGAATTAAATACAAAAGGCACAATGCCGACTTAAGTACATGAAGACCGACAGTTCTTACTGACTATGTTTCGAACAATTCCTGTGACACTAGTTATAGATTCCGATGCTTCACTTCAGGTTTACTGTATCCCTTGGACCTTCTTATTGACGATGAAACACAGAAATTGCATCGGAATTAAATACAAAAGGCACAATGCAGACTTAAGGACAAGAAGACTGACTCTTCCTACTGACCATTCCTGTGGCACTAGTTATATATTCCGATGCTTCACTTCAGGTTTATTGTATCGCTTGGACCTCCTTATTGACGATGAAACACAGAAATTGCATCGGAATTAAATACAAAAGGCACAATGCCGACTTAAGTACATGAAGATTGACTCTTCCTGCTGACCATTCCTGTGACACTAGTTATAGATTCCGATGCTTCACTCCAGGTTTACTGTATCCCTTGGACCTTCTTATTGACGATGAAACCCAGAAATTGCATCGGAATTAAATTGAAATGGCACAATGCCGACTTAAGGACAAGAAGACTGACTCTTCCTACTGACCATTCCTGTGACACTAGTTATATAGTCCGATGTTTCACTTCAGGTTTATTGTATCCCTTGGACCTTCTTATTGACGATGAAACACCGAAATTGCATCGGAATTAAATACAAAATGCACAAAGCCGACTTAAGTACATGAAGACCGACACTTCTTACTGACTATATTTTGTACCATTCCTGTGACACTAGTTATAGTTTCCGATGCTTCACTTCAGGTTTACTGTATCCCTTCGACCTTCTTATTGACGATGAAACGCAGAAATTGCATCGGAATTAAATACAAAAGGCACAATGCCGACTTAAGTACATGAAGACCGACAGTTCTTACTGACTATGTTTTGAACCATTCCTGTGACACTAGTTATAGATTCCGATGCTTCACTTCAGGTTTACTGTATCCCTTGGACCTTCTTATTGACGATGAAACACAGAAATTGCATCGGAATTAAATACAAAAGGCACAATGCAGACTTAAGGACAAGAAGACTGACTCTTCCTACTGACCATTCCTGTGGCACTAGTTATATATTCCGATGCTTCACTTTAGGTTTATTGTATCTCTTGGACCTTCTTATTGACGATGAAACACAGAAATTGCATCGGAATGAAATACAAGAGGCACAATGCCGACTTAAGTACATGAAGACCGACACTTCTTACTGACTATATTTTGAACCATTCCTGTGACACTAGTTATAGATTCCGATGCTTCACTTCAGGTTTACTGTATCCCTTGGACCTTCTTATTGACGATGAAACGCAGAAATTGCATCGGAATTAAATACAAAAGACAGAATGCCGACTTAAGTACATGAAGACCGACAGTTCTTACTGGCTATGTTTTGAACCATCCCTGTGTCACTAGTTATAGATTCCGATGCTTCACTTCAGGTTTACTGTATCCCTTGGACCTTCTTATTGACGATGAGACACAGAAATTGCATCGGAATTAAATACAAAAGGCACAATGCCGACTTAAGGACAAGAAGACTGACCCTTCCTACTGACCATTCATGTGACACTAGTTATATATTCCGATGCTTCACTTCAGGTTTATTGTATCCCTTGGACCTTCTTATTGACGATGAAACACAGAAATTGCATCGGAATTAAATACAAAAGGCACAATGCCAACTTAAGTACATGAAGACCGACACTTCTTACTGACTAAGATTTGAACCATTCCTGTGACACTAGTTATAGATTCTGATGCTTCACTTCAGGTTTACTGTATCCGTTGGACCGTCTTATTGGCGATGAAATACAGAAATTGCATCAGAATTAAATACAAAAGGCAGAATGCCGACATAAGGACATGAAGATTGACTCTTCCTGCTGACCATTCCTGTTACACTAGTTATAGATTCCGATGCTTCACTCAAAGTTTACTGTATCCCTTGGACCTTCTTATTGACGATGAAACAAAGAAATTGCATCGGAATTAAATACAAAAGGCACAATGCCGACTTAAGGACAAGAAGACTGACTCTTCCTACTGCCCATTCCTGTGACACTAGTTATAGATTCCGATGCTTCCTTCACTTCAGGTTTACTGTATCCCTTGGACCTTCTTATTGACGATGAAACACAGAAATTGCATCGGAATTAAATACAAAAGTCACAAAGCCGACTTATGGACAAGAAGACTGACTCTTCCTACTGACCATTCCTGTGACACTAGTTATAGATTCCGATGCTTCACTTCACGTTTACTGTATCCTTTGGACCTTCTTATTGACGATGAAATACAGAAATTTCATCGAATTAAATACAAAAGGCACATTGCCGACTTAAGGTCAAGAAGACTGACTCTTCCTACTGACCATTCCTGTGAGACAAGTTATGGATTCCGATGCTTCAATCCAGGTTTACTGTATTCCTTGGACCTTCTTATTGACGACGAAACACAGAACTTGCATCGGAAATAAATACAAAATGCACAATGCCGACTAAAGTACTTGAAAACCGACACTTCTTACTGACTATGTTTTGAACCATTCCTGTGACACTAGTTATAGATTTCGATGCTTCACTTCAGGTTTACTGTATCCCTTGGACCGTCGTATTGACGATAAAACACAGAAATTGCATCGGAATAAAATATAAAGTGCACAGCGCCGACTTAAGGACAAGAAGACTGACTCTTCCTACTGACCATTCCTGTGACACTATTATAGATTCCGATGCTTCACTTCAGGTTTACTGTATCCCTTGGACCTTCTTATTGACGATGAAACAAAGAATTTGCATCGGAATTAAATACAAAAGGCACAATGCCGACTTAAGTACATTAAGACCGACACTTCTTACTGACTATGTTTTGAACCATTCCTGTGACACTAGTTATAGATTCCGATGCTTCACTTCAGGTTTACTGTATCCTTTGGACCTTCTTATTGACGATGAAACACAGAAATTACATCGGAATTAAACACAAAAGGCAAAATGCCGACTTAAGGACAAGAAGACTGACTCTTCCTACTGACCATTCCTGTGACACTAGTTATATATCCCCATGCTTCACTTCAGGTTCATTGTATCCCTTGGACCTTGGTATTGACGATGAAACACAGAAATTGCATCGGAATTAAATACAAAAGGCACAACGCAGACTTAAGTACATGAAGTCCGACACTTCTTACTGACTATATTTTGAACCAATCCTGTGACACTAGTTATAGTTTCCGAAGCTTCACTTCAGGTTCACTGTATCCCTTGGACCTTCTTATTGACGATGAAACGCAGAAATTGCATCGGAATTAAATACAAAAGGCACAATGCCGACTAAAGTACATGAAGACCGACTGTTCTTACTGAATATGCTTTGAACCATTCCTGTGACACTAGTTATAGATTCCGATGCTTCACTTCAGGTTTACTGTATCCCTTGGACCTTCTTACTGACGATGAAACACAGAAATTGCATCGGAATTATATACCAAAGGCACAATGCCGACTTAAGTACATGAAGACTGACACTTCTTACTGACTATGTTTCGAACCATTCCTGTGACACTAGCTATAGTTTCCGATGCTTCACTTCAGGTTTACTGTATCCCTTGGACCTTCTTATTGACGATGAAACACAGAAATTGCATCAGAATTAAATACAAAAGGCAGAATGCGACATAAGGACATGAAGATTGACTCTTGCTGCTGACTATCCTGTGACACTAGTTATAGATTCCGATGCTTCACTCCAGGTTTACTGTATCCCTTGCCTTCTTATTGACGATGAAACCCAGAAATTGCATCGGAATTAAATACAAAGGCTCATTGCCGACTTAAGGTCAAGAAGACTGACTCTTCCTACTGACCATTCCTGTGACACAAGTTACCTATTCCGATGCTTCACTCCAGGTTTACTGTATCCCTTGGACCTTCTTATTGACGATGAAACACAGAACTTGCATCGGAAATAATTACAAAAGACACAATGCCGACTAAAGTACTTGAAGACCGACACTTCTTACTGACTTTGTTTTGAACCATTCCTGTGACACTAGTTATAGAATCCGATGCTTCACTTCAGGTTTACTGTATCCCTTGGACCTACTTATTGACGATAAACACAGAAATTGCATCGGAATTAAATATAAAATGCACAGCGCCGACTTAAGGACAAGAAGACTGACTCTTCTTACTGACCATTCCTGTGACACTAGTTATAGATTCCGATGCATCACTTCAGGTTTATTGTATCCCTTGGACCTTCTTCTTGACGATGAAACACAGAAATTGCATCGGAATTAAATACAAAAGGCACAATGCAGACTTAAGGACAAGAAGAATGACTCTTCCTACTGACCATTCCTGTGACACTAGTTATAGATTCCGATGCTTCACTCCAGGTTTACTGTATCCCTTGGACCTTCTTATTGACGATGAAACCCAGAAATTGCATCGGAATTAAATTGAAATGGCACAATGCCGACTTAAGGACAAGAAGACTGACTCTTCTTACTGACCATTCCTGTGACACTAGTTATAGATTCCGATGCATCACTTCAGGTTTATTGTATCCCTTGGACCTTCTTCTTGACGATGAAACACAGAAATTGCATCGGAATTATATACCAAAGGCACAATGCCGACTTAAGTACATGAAGACTGACACTTCTTACTGACTATGTTTTGAACCATTCCTGTGACACTAGTTATAGTTTCCGATGCTTCACTTCAGGTTTACTGTATCCCTTGGACCTTCTTATTGACGATGAAACACAGAAATTGCATCGGAAGTAAATACAAAAGGCACAATGCAGACTTAAGGACAAAAAGACTGACTCTTCCTACTGACCATTCCTGTGACACTAGTTATATATTCCGATGCTTCACTTCATGTTTATTGTATCCCTTGGACCTTCTTCTTGACGATGAAACACAGAAATTGCATCGGAATTAAATACAAAAGGCACAATGCCGACTTAAGTACATGAAGACTGACACTTCTTACTGACTATATTTTGAACCATTCCTGTGACACTAGTTATAGATTCCGATGCTTCACTTCAGTTTTACTGTATCCCTTGGACCTTCTTATTGACGATGAAACACAGAAATTGCATCAGAATTAAATACAAAAGGCAGAATGCCGACATAAGGACATGAAGATTGACTCCTCCTGCTGACCATTCCAGTGACACTAGTTATAGATTCCGATGCTTCACTCCAGGTTTACTGTATCCCTTGACCTTCTTATTGACGATGAAACCCAGAAATTGCATCGGAATTAAATACAAAAGGCACAATGCCGACTTAAGGACAAGAAGACTGACTCTTCCTACTGACCATAACTGTGACACTAGTTATAGATCCCGATGCTTCACTTCAGGTTTACTGTATCCCTTGGACCTTCTTATTGACGATGAAACACAGAAATTGCATCAGAATTAAATACAAAAGGCAGAATGCCGACATAAGGACATGAAGATTGACTCTTCCTGCTGACCATTCCTGTGACACTAGTTATAGATTCCGATGCTTCACTCCAGGTTTACTGTATCCCTTACCTTCTTATTGACGATGAAACCCAGAAATTGCATCGGAATTAAATACAAAAGGCACAATGCCGACTTAAGGACAAGAAGACTGACTCTTCCTACTGACCATAACTGTGACACTAGTTATAGATCCCGATGCTTCACTTCAGGTTTACTGTATCCCTTGGACCTTCTTACTGACGATGAAACACAGAAATTGCATCGGAATTATATACCAAAGGCACAATGCCGACTTAAGTACATGAAGACCGACACTTCTTACTGACTATGTTTTGAACCATTCCTGTGACACTAGTTATAGATTGCGATGCTTCACTTCAGGTTTACTGTATCCCTTGGACCTTCTTATTGACGATGAGACACAGAAATTGCATCAGAATTAAATACAAAAGGCAGAATGCCGACATAAGGACATGAAGATTGACTCTTCCTGCTGACCATTCCTGTGACCCTAGTTATAGATTCCGATGCTTCACTCCAGGTTTACTGTATCCCTTACCTTCTTATTGACGATGAAACCCAGAAATTGCATCGGAATTAAATACAAAAGGCACAATGCCGACTTAAGGACAAGAAGACTGACTCTTCCTACTGACCATAACTGTGACACTAGTTATAGATCCCGATGCTTCACTTCAGGTTTACTGTATCCCTTGGACCTTCTTATTGACAATGAAACACAGAAATTTCATCGGAATTAAATACAAAAGGCACAATGCCGACTTAAGTACATGAAGACCGACACTTCCTACTGACTATATTTTGAACCATTCCTGTGACACTAGTTATAGATTCCGATGCTTCACTTCAGGTTTACTGTATCCCTTGGACCTTCTTATTGACGATGAAACGCAGAAATTGCATCGGAATTAAATACAAAAGGCACAATGCCGACTTAAGTACATGAAGACCGACAGTTCTTACTGACTATGTTTTGAACCATTCCTGTGACACTAGTTATAGATTCCGATGCTTCACTTCAGATTTACTGTATCCCTTGGACCTTCTTATTGCCGATGAAACACAGAAATTGCATCGGAATTATATACCAAAGGCACAATGCCGACTTAAGTACATGAAGACCGACACTTCTTACTGACTATGTTTTGAACCATTCCGTTGACACTTGTTATAGATTCCGATGCTTCACTTCAGGTTTACTGTATCCCTTGGACCCTCTTATTGACGATGAAACACAGAAATTGCATCAGAATTAAATACAAAAGGCAGAATGCCGACATAAGGACATGAAGATTGACTCTTCCTGCTGACCATTCCTGTGACACTATTTATAGATTCCGATGTTTCACTCCAGGTTTACTGTATCCCTTGGACCTTCTTATTGACGATGAAACCCAGAAATTGCATCGGAATTAAATACAAAAGGCACAATGCAGACTTAATGACAAGAAGACTGACTCTTCCTACTGACCATTCCTGTGACACTAGTTATAGATTCCGATGCTTCACTTCAGGTTTACTGTATTCCTTGGACCTTTTTATTAATGATAAAACACAGAAATTGCATCGGAATTAAATACAAAAGGCACAATGCAGACTTAATGACAAGAAGACTGACTCTTCCTACTGACCATTCCTGTGACACTAGTTATAGATTCCGATGCTTCACTTCAGGTTTACTGTATTCCTTGGACCTTTTTATTAATGATAAAACACAGAAATTGCATCGGAATTAAATACAAAAGGCACAATGCCGACTTAAGTACATGAAGACCGACGCTTCTTACTGACTATGTTTTGAACCATTCCTGTGACACTAGTTATAGATTCCGATGCTTCACTTCAGGTTTACTGTATCCCTTGGACCTTCTTATAAACGATAAAACACAGAAATTGCATCGGAATGAAATATAGAATGCACAGCGCCTACTTAAGTACAAGAAGACTGACTCTTCCTACTGACCATTCCTGTGACACTAGTTATAGATTCCGATGCTTCACTTCAGGTTTACTGTATCCCTTGGACCTTCTTATTGACGATGAAACACAGAAATTGCATCGGAATTAAATACAAATGGCACAAAGCCGACTTAAGGACAAGAAGACTGACTCTTCCTACTGACCATTCCTGTGACACTAGTTATAGATTACGATGCTTCACTTCAGGTTTACTGTATCCCTTGGACCTTCTTATTGACGATGAAACACAGAACTTGCATCGGAAATAAATACAAAAGGTACAATGCCGACTAAAGTACTTGAAGACCGACACTTCTTACTGACTATGTTTTGAACCATTCCTGTGACACTAGTTATAGATTCCGATGCTTCACTTCAGGTTTACTGTATCCCTTGGACCTTCTTATTGACGATAAAACACAGAAATTGCATCGGAATTAAATATAAAATGCACAGCGCCGACTTAAGGACAAGAAGACTGACTCTTCCTACTGACCATTCCTGTGACACTAGTTATAGATTCCGATGCTTCACTTCAGGTTTACTGTATCCCTTGGACCTTCGTATTGACAATGGAACACAGAAATTGCATCGGAATTTAATACAAAAGGCACAATGCCGACTTCAGTACATGAAGACCGACACTTCCTACTGACTATGTTTTGAACCATTCCTGTGACACTAGTTATAGATTCCGATGCTTCACTTCAGGTTTACTATATCCCATGGCCCTTCTTATTGACGATGAAACACAGAAATTGCATCGGAATTAAATACAAAAGGCACAATGCCGACTTAAGGACAAGAAGACTGACTCTTCCTACTGACCATTCCTGTGACACTAGTTACATATTCCGATGCTTCATTTCAGGTTTATTGTATCCCTTGGACCTTTTTATTGACGATGAAACACGGAAATTGCATCGGAATTAAATACAAAAGGCACAATGCCGACTTAAGTACATGAAGACCGACACTTCTTACTGACTATATTTTGAACCATTCCTGTGACACTAGTTATAGTTTCCGAAGCTTCACTTCAGGTTCACTGTATCCCTTGGACCTTCTTATTGACGATGAAACGCAGAAATTGCATCGGAATTAAATACAAAAGGCACAATGCCGACTTAAGTACATGAAGACCGACAGTTCTTACTGACTATGTTTTGAACCATTCCTGTGACACTAGTTATAGAATCCGATTCTTCACTTCAGGTTTACTGTATCCCTTGGACCTTCTTACTGACGATGAAACACAGAAATTGCATCGGAATTATATACCAAAGGCACAATGCCGACTTAAGTACATGAAGACCGACACTTCTTACTGACTATGTTTTGAACCATTCCTGTGACACTAGTTATAGATTCCGATGCTTCACTTCAGGTTTACTGTATCCCTTGGACCTTCTTGTTGACGATGAAACACAGAAATTGCATCAGAATTAAATACAAAAGGCAGAATGCCGACATAAGGAGATGAAGATTGACTCTTCCTGCTGTCCATTCCTGTGACACTAGTTATAGATTCCGATGCTTCACTCCAGGTTTACTGTATCCCTTGGACCTTCTTATTGACGATGAAACCCAGAAATTGCGTCGGAATTAAATACAAAAGGCACAATGCCGACTTAAGGACAAGAAGACTGACTCTTCCTACTGACCATTCCTGTGACACTAGTTATAGATTCCGATGCTTCACTTCAGGTTTACTGTATCCCTTGGACCTTCTTATTGACGATGAAACACAGAAATTGCATCGGAAGTAAATACAAAAGGCACAATGCATACTTAAGGACAAGAAGACTGACTCTTCCTACTGACCATTCCTGTGACACTAGTTATATATTCCGATGCTTCACTTCAGGTTTATTGTATCCCTTGGACATTCTTCTTGACGATGAAACACAGAAATTGCATCGGAATTAAATACAAAAATCACAATGCCGACTTAAGTACATGAAGACAGACACTTCTTACTGACTATATTTTGAACCATTCCTGTGACACTAGTTATAGATTCCGATGCTTCACTTCAGGTTTACTGTATCCCTTGGACCTTCTTATTGACGATGAAACGCAGAAATTGCATCGGAATTAAATACAAAAGGCACAATGCCGACTTAAGTACATGAAGACCGACAGTTCTTACTGACTATGTTTCGAACAATTCCTGTGACACTAGTTATAGATTCCGATGCTTCACTTCAGGTTTACTGTATCCCTTGGACCTTCTTATTGACGATGAAACACAGAAATTGCATCGGAATTAAATACAAAAGGCACAATGAAGACTTAAGGACAAGAAGACTGACTCTTCCTACTGACCATTCCTGTGGCACTAGTTATATATTCCGATGCTTCACTTCAGGTTTATTGTATCTCTTGGATCTTCTTATTGACGATGAAACACAGAAATTGCATCGGAATTAAATACAAAAGGCACAATGCCGACTTAAGTACATGAAGATTGACTCTTCCTGCTGACCATTCCTGTGACACTAGTTATAGATTCCGATGCTTCACTCCAGGTTTACTGTATCCCTTGGACCTTCTTATTGACGATGAAACCCCGAAATTGCATCGGAATTAAATTGAAATGGCACAATGCCGACTTAAGGACAAGAAGACTGACTCTTCCTACTGACCATTCCTGTGACACTAGTTATATAGTCCGATGCTTCACTTCAGGTTTATTGTATCCCTTGGACCTTCTTATTGACGATGAAACACCGAAATTGCATCGGAATTAAATACAAAATGCACAAAGCCGACTTAAGTACATGAAGACCGACACTTCTTACTGACTATATTTTGTACCATTCCTGTGACACTAGTTATAGTTTCCGATGCTTCACTTCAGGTTTACTGTATCCCTTTGACCTTCTTATTGACGATGAAACGCAGAAATTGCATCGGAATTAAATACAAAAGGCACAATGCCGACTTAAGTACATGAAGACCGACAGTTCTTACTGACTATGTTTTGAACCATTCCTGTGACACTAGTTATAGATTCCGATGCTTCACTTCAGGTTTACTGTATCCCTTAGACCTTCTTATTGACGATGAAACACAGAAATTGCATCGGAATTAAATACAAAAGGCACAATGCAGACTTAAGGACAAGAAGACTGACTCTTCCTACTGACCATTTCTGTGGCACTAGTTATATATTCCGATGCTTCACTTCAGGTTTATTGTATCTCTTGGACCTTCTTATTGACGATGAAACACAGAAATTGCATCGGAATTAAATACAAAAGGCACAATGCCGACTTAAGTACATGAAGACCGACACTTCTTACTGACTATATTTTGAACCATTCCTGTGACACTAGTTATAGATTCCGATGCTTCACTTCAGGTTTACTGTATCCCTTGGACCTTCTTATTGACGATGAAACGCAGAAATTGCATCGGAATTAAATACAAAAGACAGAATGCCGACTTAAGTACATGAAGACCGACAGTTCTTACTGGCTATGTTTTGAACCATCCCTGTGTCACTAGTTATAGATTCCGATGCTTCACTTCAGGTTTACTGTATCCCTTGGACCTTCTTATTGACGATGAAACACAGAAATTGCATCGGAATTAAATACAAAAGGCACAAAGCCGACTTATGGACAAGAAGACTGACTCTTCCTACTGACCATTCCTGTGACACTAGTTATAGATTCCGATGCTTCACTTCACGTTTACTGTATCCTTTGGACCTTCTTATTGACGATGAAATACAGAAATTTCATCGGAATTAAATACAAAAGGCAGAATGCCGACATAAGGACATGAAGATTGACTCTTCCTACTGACCATTCCTGTGACACTAGTTATAGATTCCGATGCTTCACTCAAAGTTTACTGTATCCCTTGGACCTTCTTATTGACGATGAAACCCAGAAATTGCATCGGAAGTAAATACAAAAGGCACAATGCCGACTTAAGGACAAGAAGACTGACTCTTCCTACTGCCCATTCCTGTGACACTAGTTATAGATTCCGATGCTTCACTTCAGGTTTACTGTATCCCTTGGACCTTCTTATTGACGATGAAACACAGAAATTGCATCGGAATTAAATACAAAAGGCACAAAGCCGACTTATGGACAAGAAGACTGACTCTTCCTACTGACCATTCCTGTGACACTAGTTATAGATTCCGATGCTTCACTTCACGTTTACTGTATCCTTTGGACCTTCTTATTGACGATGAAATACAGAAATTTCATCGGAATTAAATACAAAAGGCACATTGCCGACTTAAGGTCAAGAAGACTGACTCTTCCTACTGACCATTCCTGTGAGACAAGTTATGGATTCCGATGCTTCACTCCAGGTTTACTGTATTCCTTGGACCTTCTTATTGACGACGAAACACAGAACTTGCATCGGAAATAAATACAAAATGCACAATGCCGACTAAAGTACTTGAAAACCGACACTTCTTACTGACTATGTTTTGAACCATTCCTGTGACACTAGTTATAGATTTCGATGCTTCACTTCAGGTTTACTGTATCCCTTGGACCGTCTTATTGACGATAAAACACAGAAATTGCATCGGAATAAAATATAAAGTGCACAGCGCCGACTTAAGGACAAGAAGACTGACTCTTCCTACTGACCATTCCTGTGACACTAGTTATAGATTCCGATGCTTCACTTCAGGTTTACTGTATCCCTTGGACCTTCTTATTGACGATGAAACAAAGAATTTGCATCGGAATTAAATACAAAAGGCACAATGCCGACTTAAGTACATTAAGACCGACACTTCTTACTGACTATGTTTGGAACCATTCCTGTGACACTAGTTATAGATTCCGATGCTTCACTTCAGGTTTACTGTATCCTTTGGACCTTCTTATTGACGATGAAACACAGAAATTACATCGGAATTAAACACAAAAGGCAAAATGCCGACTTAAGGACAAGAAGACTGACTCCTCCTACTGACCATTCCTGTGACACTAGTTATATATTCCCATGCTTCACTTCAGGCTCATTGTATCCCTTGGACCTTGGTATTGACGATGAAACACAGAAATTGCATCGGAATTAAATACAAAAGGCACAACGCCGACTTAAGTACATGAAGTCCGACACTTCTTACTGACTATATTTTGAACCAATCCTGTGACACTAGTTATAGTTTCCGAAGCTTCACTTCAGGTTCACTGTATCCCTTGGACCTTCTTATTGACGATGAAACGCAGAAATTGCATCGGAATTAAATACAAAAGGCACAATGCCGACTAAAGTACATGAAGACCGACTGTTCTTACTGACTATGCTTTGAACCATTCCTGTGACACTAGTTATAGATTCCGATGCTTCACTTCAGGTTTACTGTATCCCTTGGACCTTCTTACTGACGATGAAACACAGAAATTGCATCGGAATTATATACCAAAGGCACAATGCCGACTTAAGTACATGAAGACTGACACTTCTTACTGACTATGTTTCGAACCATTCCTGTGACACTAGCTATAGTTTCCGATGCTTCACTTCAGGTTTACTGTATCCCTTGGACCTTCTTATTGACGATGAAACACAGAAATTGCATCAGAATTAAATACAAAAGGCAGAATGCGACATAAGGACATGAAGATTGACACTTGCTGCTGACCATTCCTGTGACACTAGTTATAGATTCCGATGCTTCACTCCAGGTTTACTGTATCCCTTGACCTTCTTATTGACGATGAAACCCAGAAATTGCATCGGAATTAAATACAAAGGCTCATTGCCGACTTAAGGTCAAGAAGACTGACTCTTCCTACTGACCATTCCTGTGACACAAGGTATCTATTCCGATGCTTCACTCCAGGTTTACTGTATCCCTTGGACCTTCTTATTGACGATGAAACACAGAACTTGCATCGGAAATAATTACAAAAGGCACAATGCCGACTAAAGTACTTGAAGACCGACACTTCTTACTGACTTTGTTTTGAACCATTCCTGTGACACTAGTTATAGAATCCGATGCTTCACTTCAGGTTTACTGTATCCCTTGGACCTACTTATTGACGATAAACACAGAAATTGCATCGGAATTAAATATAAAATGCACAGCGCCGACTTAAGGACAAGAAGACTGACTCTTCTTACTGACCATTCCTGTGACACTAGTTATAGATTCCGATGCATCACTTCAGGTTTATTGTATCCCTTGGACCTTCTTCTTGACGATGAAACACAGAAATTGCATCGGAATTAAATACAAAAGGCACAATGCAGACTTAAGGACAAGAAGAATGACTCTTCCTACTGACCATTCCTGTGACACTAGTTATAGATTCCGATGCTTCACTCCAGGTTTACTGTATCCCTTGGACTTTCTTATTGACGATGAAACCCAGAAATTGCATCGGAATTAAATTGAAATGGCACAATGCCGACTTAAGGACAAGAAGACTGACTCTTCTTACTGACCATTCCTGTGACACTAGTTATAGATTCCGATGCATCACTTCAGGTTTATTGTATCCCTTGGACCTTCTTCTTGACGATGAAACACAGAAATTGCATCGGAATTATATACCAAGGGCACAATGCCGACTTAAGTACATGAAGACTGACACTTCTTACTGACTATGTTTTGAACCATTCCTGTGACACTAGTTATAGTTTCCGATGCTTCACTTCAGGTTTACTGTATCCCTTGGACCTTCTTATTGACGATGAAACACAGAAATTGCATCGGAAGTAAATACAAAAGGCACAATGCAGACTTAAGGACAAGAAGACTGACTCTTCCTACTGACCATTCCTGTGACACTAGTTATATATTCCGATAATTCACTTCATGTTTATTGTATCCCTTGGACCTTCTTCTTGACGATGAAACACAGAAATTGCATCGGAATTAAATACAAAAGGCACAATGCCGACTTAAGTACATGAAGACAGACACTTCTTACTGACTATATTTTGAACCATTCCTGTGACACTAGTTATAGATTCCGATGCTTCACTTCAGGTTTACTGTATCCCTTGGACCTTCTTATTGACGATGAAACGCAGAAATTGCATCGGAATTAAATACAAAAGGCACAATGCCGATTTAAGTACATGAAGACCGACAGTTCTTACTGACTATGTTTTGAACAATTCCTGTGACACTAGTTATAGATTCCGATGCTTCACTTCAGGTTTACTGTATCCCTTGGACCTTCTTATTGACGATGAAACACAGAAATTGTATCGGAATTAAATACAAAAGGCACAATGCAGACTTAAGGACAAGAAGACTGACTCTTCCTACTGCCCATTCCTGTGGCACTAGTTATATATTCCGATGCTTCACCTCAGGTTTATTGTATCTCTTGGACCTTCTTATTGACGATGAAACACAGAAATTGCATCGGAATTAAATACAAAAGGCACAATGCCGACTTAAGTACATGAAGATTGACTCTTCCTGCTGACCATTCCTGTGACACTAGTTATAGATTCCGATGCTTCACCCCAGGTTTACTGTATCCCTTGGACCTTCTTATTGACGATGAAACCCAGAAATTGCATCGGAATTAAATTGAAATGGCACAATGCCGACTTAAGGACAAGAAGACTGACTCTTCCTACTGACCATTCCTGTGACACTAGTTATATAGTCCGATGCTTCACTTCAGGTTTACTGTATCCCTTGGACCTTTTTATTAATGATAAAACACAGAAATTGCATCGGAATTAAATACAAAAGGCACAATGCCGACTTAAGTACATGAAGGCCGACGCTTCTTACTGACTATGTTTTGAACCATTCCTGTGACACTAGTTATAGATTCCGATGCTTCACTTCAGGTTTACTGTATCCCTTGGACCTTCTTATAAACGATAAAACACAGAAATTGCATCGGAATGAAATATAGAATGCACAGCGCCTACTTAAGTACAAGAAGACTGACTCTTCCTACTGACCATTCCTGTGACACTAGTTATAGTTTCCGATGCTTCACTTCAGGTTTACTGTATCCCTTGGACCTTCTTATTGACGATGAAACACAGAAATTGCATCGGAATTAAATACAAATGGCACAAAGCCGACTTAAGGACAAGAAGACTGACTCTTCCTACTGACCATTCCTGTGACACTAGTTATAGATTACGATGCTTCACTTCAGGTTTACTGTATCCCTTGGACCTTCTTATTGACGATGAAACACAGAACTTGCATCGGAAATAAATACAAAAGGTACAATGCCGACTAAAGTACTTGAAGACCGACACTTCTTACTGACTATGTTTTGAACCATTCCTGTGACACTAGTTATAGATTCCGATGCTTCACTTCAGGTTTACTGTATCCCTTGGACCTTCTTATTGACGATAAAACACAGAAATTGCATCGGAATTAAATATAAAATGCACAGCGCCGACTTAAGGACAAGAAGACTGACTCTTCCTACTGACCATTCCTGTGACACTAGTTATAGATTCCGATGCTTCACTTCAGGTTTACTGTATCCCTTGGACCTTCGTATTGACAATGGAACACAGAAATTGCATCGGAATTTAATACAAAAGGCACAATGCCGACTTCAGTACATGAAGACCGACACTTCCTACTGACTATGTTTTGAACCATTCCTGTGACACTAGTTATAGATTCCGATGCTTCACTTCAGGTTTACTATATCCCATGGCCCTTCTTATTGACGATGAAACACAGAAATTGCATCGGAATTAAATACAAAAGGCACAATGCCGACTTAAGGACAAGAAGACTGACTCTTCCTACTGACCATTCCTGTGACACTAGTTACATATTCCGATGCTTCATTTCAGGTTTATTGTATCCCTTGGACCTTTTTATTGACGATGAAACACGGAAATTGCATCGGAATTAAATACAAAAGGCACAATGCCGACTTAAGTACATGAAGACCGACACTTCTTACTGACTATATTTTGAACCATTCCTGTGACACTAGTTATAGTTTCCGAAGCTTCACTTCAGGTTCACTGTATCCCTTGGACCTTCTTATTGACGATGAAACGCAGAAATTGCATCGGAATTAAATACAAAAGGCACAATGCCGACTTAAGTACATGAAGACCGACAGTTCTTACTGACTATGTTTTGAACCATTCCTGTGACACTAGTTATAGAATCCGATTCTTCACTTCAGGTTTACTGTATCCCTTGGACCTTCTTACTGACGATGAAACACAGAAATTGCATCGGAATTATATACCAAAGGCACAATGCCGACTTAAGTACATGAAGACCGACACTTCTTACTGACTATGTTTTGAACCATTCCTGTGACACTAGTTATAGATTCCGATGCTTCACTTCAGGTTTACTGTATCCCTTGGACCTTCTTGTTGACGATGAAACACAGAAATTGCATCAGAATTAAATACAAAAGGCAGAATGCCGACATAAGGAGATGAAGATTGACTCTTCCTGCTGTCCATTCCTGTGACACTAGTTATAGATTCCGTTGCTTCACTCCAGGTTTACTGTATCCCTTGGACCTTCTTATTGACGATGAAACCCAGAAATTGCGTCGGAATTAAATACAAAAGGCACAATGCCGACTTAAGGACAAGAAGACTGACTCCTCCTACTGACCATTCCTGTGACACTAGTTATAGATTCCGATGCTTCACTTCAGGTTTACTGTATCCCTTGGACCTTCTTATTGACGATGAAACACAGAAATTGCATCGGAAGTAAATACAAAAGGCACAATGCATACTTAAGGACAAGAAGACTGACTCTTCCTACTGACCATTCCTGTGACACTAGTTATATATTCCGATGCTTCACTTCAGGTTTATTGTATCCCTTGGACATTCTTCTTGACGATGAAACACAGAAATTGCATCGGAATTAAATACAAAAATCACAATGCCGACTTAAGTACATGAAGACAGACACTTCTTACTGACTATATTTTGAACCATTCCTGTGACACTAGTTATAGATTCCGATGCTTCACTTCAGGTTTACTGTATCCCTTGGACCTTCTTATTGACGATGAAACGCAGAAATTGCATCGGAATTAAATACAAAAGGCACAATGCCGACTTAAGTACATGAAGACCGACAGTTCTTACTGACTACGTTTCGAACAATTCCTGTGACACTAGTTATAGATTCCGATGCTTCACTTCAGGTTTACTGTATCCCTTGGACCTTCTTATTGACGATGAAACACAGAAATTGCATCGGAATTAAATACAAAAGGCACAATGAAGACTTAAGGACAAGAAGACTGACTCTTCCTACTGACCATTCCTGTGGCACTAGTTATATATTCCGATGCTTCACTTCAGGTTTATTGTATCTCTTGGATCTTCTTATTGACGATGAAACACAGAAATTGCATCGGAATTAAATACAAAAGGCACAATGCCGACTTAAGTACATGAAGATTGACTCTTCCTGCTGACCATTCCTGTGACACTAGTTATAGATTCCGATGCTTCACTCCAGGTTTACTGTATCCCTTGGACCTTCTTATTGACGATGAAACCCAGAAATTGCATCGGAATTAAATTGAAATGGCACAATGCCGACTTAAGGACAAGAAGACTGACTCTTCCTACTGACCATTCCTGTGACACTAGTTATATAGTCCGATGCTTCACTTCATGTTTATTGTATCCCTTGGACCTTCTTATTGACGATGAAACACCGAAATTGCATCGGAATTAAATACAAAATGCACAAAGCCGACTTAAGTACATGAAGACCGACACTTCTTACTGACTGTATTTTGTACCATTCCTGTGACACTAGTTATAGTTTCCGATGCTTCACTTCAGGTTTACTGTATCCCTTTGACCTTCTTATTGACGATGAAACGCAGAAATTGCATCGGAATTAAATACAAAAGGCACAATGCCGACTTAAGTACATGAAGACCGACAGTTCTTACTGACTATGTTTTGAACCATTCCTGTGACACTAGTTATAGATTCCGATGCTTCACTTCAGGTTTACTGTATCCCTTGGACCTTCTTATTGACGATGAAACACAGAAATTGCATCGGAATTAAATACAAAAGGCACAATGCAGACTTAAGGACAAGAAGACTGACTCTTCCTACTGACCATTTCTGTGGCACTAGTTATATATTCCGATGCTTCACTTCAGGTTTATTGTATCTCTTGGACCTTCTTATTGACGATGAAACACAGAAATTGCATCGGAATTAAATACAAAAGGCACAATGCCGACTTAAGTACATGAAGACCGACACTTCTTACTGACTATATTTTGAACCATTCCTGTGACACTAGTTATAGATTCCGATGCTTCACTTCAGGTTTACTGTATCCCTTGGACCTTCTTATTGACGATGAAACGCAGAAATTGCATCGGAATTAAATACAAAAGACAGAATGCCGACTTAAGTACATGAAGACCGACAGTTCTTACTGGCTATGTTTTGAACCATCCCTGTGTCACTAGTTATAGATTCCGATGCTTCACTTCAGGTTTACTGTATCCCTTGGACCTTCTTATTGACGATGAAACACAGAAATTGCATCGGAATTAAATACAAAAGGCACAAAGCCGACTTATGGACAAGAAGACTGACTCTTCCTACTGACCATTCCTGTGACACTAGTTATAGATTCCGATGCTTCACTTCACGTTTACTGTATCCTTTGGACCTTCTTATTGACGATGAAATACAGAAATTTCATCGGAATTAAATACAAAAGGCAGAATGCCGACATAAGGACATGAAGATTGACTCTTCCTACTGACCATTCCTGTGACACTAGTTATAGATTCCGATGCTTCACTCAAAGTTTACTGTATCCCTTGGACCTTCTTATTGACGATGAAACCCAGAAATTGCATCGGAAGTAAATACAAAAGGCACAATGCCGACTTAAGGACAAGAAGACTGACTCTTCCTACTGCCCATTCCTGTGACACTAGTTATAGATTCCGATGCTTCACTTCAGGTTTACTGTATCCCTTGGACCTTCTTATTGACGATGAAACACAGAAATTGCATCGGAATTAAATACAAAAGGCACAAAGCCGACTTATGGACAAGAAGACTGACTCTTCCTACTGACCATTCCTGTGACACTAGTTATAGATTCCGATGCTTCACTTCACGTTTACTGTATCCTTTGGACCTTCTTATTGACGATGAAATGCAGAAATTTCATCGGAATTAAATACAAAAGGCACATTGCCGACTTAAGGTCAAGAAGACTGACTCTTCCTACTGACCATTCCTGTGAGACAAGTTATGGATTCCGATGCTTCACTCCAGGTTTACTGTATTCCTTGGACCTTCTTATTGACGACGAAACACAGAACTTGCATCGGAAATAAATACAAAATGCACAATGCCGACTAAAGTACTTGAAAACCGACACTTCTTACTGACTATGTTTTGAACCATTCCTGTGACACTAGTTATAGATTTCGATGCTTCACTTCAGGTTTACTGTATCCCTTGGACCGTCTTATTGACGATAAAACACAGAAATTGCATCGGAATAAAACATAAAGTGCACAGCGCCGACTTAAGGACAAGAAGACTGACTCTTCCTACTGACCATTCCTGTGACACTAGTTATAGATTCCGATGCTTCACTTCAGGTTTACTGTATCCCTTGGACCTTCTTATTGACGATGAAACAAAGAATTTGCATCGGAATTAAATACAAAAGGCACAATGCCGACTTAAGTACATTAAGACCGACACTTCTTACTGACTATGTTTGGAACCATTCCTGTGACACTAGTTATAGATTCCGATGCTTCACTTCAGGTTTACTGTATCCTTTGGACCTTCTTATTGACGATGAAACACAGAAATTACATCGGAATTAAACACAAAAGGCAAAATGCCGACTTAAGGACAAGAAGACTGACTCCTCCTACTGACCATTCCTGTGACACTAGTTATATATTCCCATGCTTCACTTCAGGTTCATTGTATCCCTTGGACCTTGGTATTGACGATGAAACACAGAAATTGCATCGGAATTAAATACAAAAGGCACAACGCCGACTTAAGTACATGAAGTCCGACACTTCTTACTGACTATATTTTGAACCAATCCTGTGACACTAGTTATAGTTTCCGAAGCTTCACTTCAGGTTCACTGTATCCCTTGGACCTTCTTATTGACGATGAAACGCAGAAATTGCATCGGAATTAAATACAAAAGGCACAATGCCGACTAAAGTACATGAAGACCGACTGTTCTTACTGACTATGCTTTGAACCATTCCTGTGACACTAGTTATAGATTCCGATGCTTCACTTCAGGTTTACTGTATCCCTTGGACCTTCTTACTGACGATGAAACACAGAAATTGCATCGGAATTATATACCAAAGGCACAATGCCGACTTAAGTACATGAAGACTGACACTTCTTACTGACTATGTTTCGAACCATTCCTGTGACACTAGCTATAGTTTCCGATGCTTCACTTCAGGTTTACTGTATCCCTTGGACCTTCTTATTGACGATGAAACACAGAAATTGCATCAGAATTAAATACAAAAGGCAGAATGCGACATAAGGACATGAAGATTGACTCTTGCTGCTGACCATTCCTGTGACACTAGTTATAGATTCCGATGCTTCACTCCAGGTTTACTGTATCCCTTGACCTTCTTATTGACGATGAAACCCAGAAATTGCATCGGAATTAAATACAAAGGCTCATTGCCGACTTAAGGTCAAGAAGACTGACTCTTCTTACTGACCATTCCTGTGACACTAGTTATAGATTCCGATGCATCACTTCAGGTTTATTGTATCCCTTGGACCTTCTTCTTGACGATGAAACACAGAAATTGCATCGGAATTATATACCAAAGGCACAATGCCGACTTAAGTACATGAAGACTGACACTTCTTACTGACTATGTTTTGAACCATTCCTGTGACACTAGTTATAGTTTCCGATGCTTCACTTCAGGTTTACTGTATCCCTTGGACCTTCTTATTGACGATGAAACACAGAAATTGCATCGGAAGTAAATACAAAAGGCACAATGCAGACTTAAGGACAAAAAGACTGACTCTTCCTACTGACCATTCCTGTGACACTAGTTATATATTCCGATGCTTCACTTCATGTTTATTGTATCCCTTGGACCTTCTTCTTGACGATGAAACACAGAAATTGCATCGGAATTAAATACAAAAGGCACAATGCCGACTTAAGTACATGAAGACTGACACTTCTTACTGACTATATTTTGAACCATTCCTGTGACACTAGTTATAGATTCCGATGCTTCACTTCAGGTTTACTGTATCCCTTGGACCTTCTTATTGACGATGAAACACAGAAATTGCATCAGAATTAAATACAAAAGGCAGAATGCCGACATAAGGACATGAAGATTGACTCCTCCTGCTGACCATTCCAGTGACACTAGTTATAGATTCCGATGCTTCACTCCAGGTTTACTGTATCCCTTGACCTTCTTATTGACGATGAAACCCAGAAATTGCATCGGAATTAAATACAAAAGGCACAATGCCGACTTAAGGACAAGAAGACTGACTCTTCCTACTGACCATAACTGTGACACTAGTTATAGATCCCGATGCTTCACTTCAGGTTTACTGTATCCCTTGGACCTTCTTACTGACGATGAAACACAGAAATTGCATCGGAATTATATACCAAAGGCACAATGCCGACTTAAGTACATGAAGACCGACACTTCTTACTGACTATGTTTTGAACCATTCCTGTGACACTAGTTATAGATTGCGATGCTTCACTTCAGGTTTACTGTATCCCTTGGACCTTCTTATTGACGATGAAACACAGAAATTGCATCAGAATTAAATACAAAAGGCAGAATGCCGACATAAGGACATGAAGATTGACTCTTCCTGCTGACCATTCCTGTGACACTAGTTATAGATTCCGATGCTTCACTCCAGGTTTACTGTATCCCTTACCTTCTTATTGACGATGAAACCCAGAAATTGCATCGGAATTAAATACAAAAGGCACAATGCCGACTTAAGGACAAGAAGACTGACTCTTCCTACTGACCATAACTGTGACACTAGTTATAGATCCCGATGCTTCACTTCAGGTTTACTGTATCCCTTGGACCTTCTTACTGACGATGAAACACAGAAATTGCATCGGAATTATATACCAAAGGCACAATGCCGACTTAAGTACATGAAGACCGACACTTCTTACTGACTATGTTTTGAACCATTCCTGTGACACTAGTTATAGATTGCGATGCTTCACTTCAGGTTTACTGTATCCCTTGGACCTTCTTATTGACGATGAGACACAGAAATTGCATCAGAATTAAATACAAAAGGCAGAATGCCGACATAAGGACATGAAGATTGACTCTTCCTGCTGACCATTCCTGTGACCCTAGTTATAGATTCCGATGCTTCACTCCAGGTTTACTGTATCCCTTACCTTCTTATTGACGATGAAACCCAGAAATTGCATCGGAATTAAATACAAAAGGCACAATGCCGACTTAAGGACAAGAAGACTGACTCTTCCTACTGACCATAACTGTGACACTAGTTATAGATCCCGATGCTTCACTTCAGGTTTACTGTATCCCTTGGACCTTCTTATTGACAATGAAACACAGAAATTTCATCGGAATTAAATACAAAAGGCACAATGCCGACTTAAGTACATGAAGACCGACACTTCCTACTGACTATATTTTGAACCATTCCTGTGACACTAGTTATAGATTCCGATGCTTCACTTCAGGTTTACTGTATCCCTTGGACCTTCTTATTGACGATGAAACGCAGAAATTGCATCGGAATTAAATACAAAAGGCACAATGCCGACTTAAGTACATGAAGACCGACAGTTCTTACTGACTATGTTTTGAACCATTCCTGTGACACTAGTTATAGATTCCGATGCTTCACTTCAGATTTACTGTATCCCTTGGACCTTCTTATTGCCGATGAAACACAGAAATTGCATCGGAATTATATACCAAAGGCACAATGCCGACTTAAGTACATGAAGACCGACACTTCTTACTGACTATGTTTTGAACCATTCCGTTGACACTTGTTATAGATTCCGATGCTTCACTTCAGGTTTACTGTATCCCTTGGACCCTCTTATTGACGATGAAACACAGAAATTGCATCAGAATTAAATACAAAAGGCAGAATGCCGACATAAGGACATGAAGATTGACTCTTCCTGCTGACCATTCCTGTGACACTATTTATAGATTCCGATGTTTCACTCCAGGTTTACTGTATCCCTTGGACCTTCTTATTGACGATGAAACCCAGAAATTGCATCGGAATTAAATACAAAAGGCACAATGCCGACTTAAGAACAAGAGGACTGACTATTCCTACTAACTATTCCTGTGACACTAGTTATAGATTCCGATGCTTCACTTCAGGTTTACTGTATCCCTTGGACCTTCTTATTGACGATGAAACACAGAAATTGCATCGGAATTAAATACAAAAGGCACAATGCAGACTTAATGACAAGAAGACTGACTCTTCCTACTGACCATTCCTGTGACACTAGTTATAGATTCCGATGCTTCACTTCAGGTTTACTGTATCCCTTGGACCTTTTTATTAATGATAAAACACAGAAATTGCATCGGAATTAAATACAAAAGGCACAATGCCGACTTAAGTACATGAAGACCGACGCTTCTTACTGACTATGTTTTGAACCATTCCTGTGACACTAGTTATAGATTCCGATGCTTCACTTCAGGTTTACTGTATCCCTTGGACCTTCTTATAAACGATAAAACACAGAAATTGCATCGGAATGAAATATAGAATGCACAGCGCCTACTTAAGTACAAGAAGACTGACTCTTCCTACTGACCATTCCTGTGACACTAGTTATAGATTCCGATGCTTCACTTCAGGTTTACTGTATCCCTTGGACCTTCTTATTGACGATGAAACACAGAAATTGCATCGGAATTAAATACAAATGGCACAAAGCCGACTTAAGGACAAGAAGACTGACTCTTCCTACTGACCATTCCTGTGACACTAGTTATAGATTACGATGCTTCACTTCAGGTTTACTGTATCCCTTGGACCTTCGTATTGACAATGGAACACAGAAATTGCATCGGAATTTAATACAAAAGGCACAATGCCGACTTCAGTACATGAAGACCGACACTTCCTACTGACTATGTTTTGAACCATTCCTGTGACACTAGTTATAGATTCCGATGCTTCACTTCAGGTTTACTATATCCCATGGCCCTTCTTATTGACGATGAAACACAGAAATTGCATCGGAATTAAATACAAAAGGCACTATGCCGACTTAAGGACAAGAAGACTGACTCTTCCTACTGACCATTCCTGTGACACTAGTTACATATTCCGATGCTTCATTTCAGGTTTATTGTATCCCTTGGACCTTTTTATTGACGATGAAACACGGAAATTGCATCGGAATTAAATACAAAAGGCACAATGCCGACTTAAGTACATGAAGACCGACACTTCTTACTGACTATATTTTGAACCATTCCTGTGACACTAGTTATAGTTTCCGAAGCTTCACTTCAGGTTCACTGTATCCCTTGGACCTTCTTATTGACGATGAAACGCAGAAATTGCATCGGAATTAAATACAAAAGGCACAATGAGGACTTAAGTACATGAAGACCGACAGTTCTTACTGACTATGTTTTGAACCATTCCTGTGACACTAGTTATAGAATCCGATTCTTCACTTCAGGTTTACTGTATCCCTTGGACCTTCTTGCTGACGATGAAACACAGAAATTGCATCGGAATTATATACCAAAGGCACAATGCCGACTTAAGTACATGAAGACCGACACTTCTTACTGACTATGTTTTGAACCATTCCTGTGACACTAGTTATAGATTCCGATGCTTCACTTCAGGTTTACTGTATCCCTTGGACCTTCTTGTTGACGATGAAACACAGAAATTGCATCAGAATTAAATACAAAAGGCAGAATGATGACATAAGGAGATGAAGATTGACTCTTCCTGCTGTCCATTCCTGTGACACTAGTTATAGATTCCGATGCTTCACTCCAGGTTTACTGTATCCCTTGGACCTTCTTATTGACGATGAAACCCAGAAATTGCGTCGGAATTAAATACAAAAGGCACAATGCCGACTTAAGGACAAGAAGACTGACTCTTCCTACTGACCATTCCTGTGACACTAGTTATAGATTCCGATGCTTCACTTCAGGTTTACTGTATCCCTTGGACCTTCTTATTGACGATGAAACACAGAAATTGCATCGGAAGTAAATACAAAAGGCACAATGCATACTTAAGGACAAGAAGACTGACTCTTCCTACTGACCATTCCTGTGACACTAGTTATATATTCCGATGCTTCACTTCAGGTTTATTGTATCCCTTGGACATTCTTCTTGACGATGAAACACAGAAATTGCATCGGAATTAAATACAAAAATCACAATGCCGACTTAAGTACATGAAGACAGACACTTCTTACTGACTATATTTTGAACCATTCCTGTGACACTAGTTATAGATTCCGATGCTTCACTTCAGGTTTACTGTATCCCTTGGACCTTCTTATTGACGATGAAACGCAGAAATTGCATCGGAATTAAATACAAAAGGCACAATGCCGACTTAAGTACATGAAGACCGACAGTTCTTACTGACTATGTTTCGAAAATTCCTGTGACACTAGTTATAGATTCCGATGCTTCACTTCAGGTTTACTGTATCCCTTGGACCTTCTTATTGACGATGAAACACAGAAATTGCATCGGAATTAAATACAAAAGGCACAATGAAGACTTAAGGACAAGAAGACTGACTCTTCCTACTGACCATTCCTGTGGCACTAGTTATATATTCCGATGCTTCACTTCAGGTTTATTGTATCTCTTGGATCTTCTTATTGACGATGAAACACAGAAATTGCATCGGAATTAAATACAAAAGGCACAATGCCGACTTAAGTACATGAAGATTGACTCTTCCTGCTGACCATTCCTGTGACACTAGTTATAGATTCCGATGCTTCACTCCAGGTTTACTGTATCCCTTGGACCTTCTTATTGACGATGAAACCCAGAAATTGCATCGGAATTAAATTGAAATGGCACAATGCCGACTTAAGGACAAGAAGACTGACTCTTCCTACTGACCATTCCTGTGACACTAGTTATATAGTCCGATGCTTCACTTCAGGTTTATTGTATCCCTTGGACCTTCTTATTGACGATGAAACACCGAAATTGCATCGGAATTAAATACAAAATGCACAAAGCCGACTTAAGTACATGAAGACCGACACTTCTTACTGACTATATTTTGTACCATTCCTGTGACACTAGTTATAGTTTCCGATGCTTCACTTCAGGTTTACTGTATCCCTTTGACCTTCTTATTGACGATGAAACGCAGAAATTGCATCGGAATTAAATACAAAAGGCACAATGCCGACTTAAGTACATGAAGACCGACAGTTCTTACTGACTATGTTTTGAACCATTCCTGTGACACTAGTTATAGATTCCGATGCTTCACTTCAGGTTTACTGTATCCCTTGGACCTTCTTATTGACGATGAAACACAGAAATTGCATCGGAATTAAGTACAAAAGGCACAATGCAGACTTAAGGACAAGAAGACTGACTCTTCCTACTGACCATTTCTGTGGCACTAGTTATATATTCCGATGCTTCACTTCAGGTTTATTGTATCTCTTGGACCTTCTTATTGACGATGAAACACAGAAATTGCATCGGAATTAAATACAAAAGGCACAATGCCGACTTAAGTACATGAAGACCGACACTTCTTACTGACTATATTTTGAACCATTCCTGTGACACTAGTTATAGATTCCGATGCTTCACTTCAGGTTTACTGTATCCCTTGGACCTTCTTATTGACGATGAAACGCAGAAATTGCATCGGAATTAAATACAAAAGACAGAATGCCGACTTAAGTACATGAAGACCGACAGTTCTTACTGGCTATGTTTTGAACCATCCCTGTGTCACTAGTTATAGATTCCGATGCTTCACTTCAGGTTTACTGTATCCCTTGGACCTTCTTATTGACGATGAAACACAGAAATTGCATCGGAATTAAATACAAAAGGCACAAAGCCGACTTATGGACAAGAAGACTGACTCTTCCTACTGACCATTCCTGTGACACTAGTTATAGATTCCGATGCTTCACTTCACGTTTACTGTATCCTTTGGACCTTCTTATTGACGATGAAATACAGAAATTTCATCGGAATTAAATACAAAAGGCAGAATGCCGACATAAGGACATGAAGATTGACTCTTCCTACTGACCATTCCTGTGACACTAGTTATAGATTCCGATGCTTCACTCAAAGTTTACTGTATCCCTTGGACCTTCTTATTGACGATGAAACCCAGAAATTGCATCGGAAGTAAATACAAAAGGCACAATGCCGACTTAAGGACAAGAAGACTGACTCTTCCTACTGCCCATTCCTGTGACACTAGTTATAGATTCCGATGCTTCACTTCAGGTTTACTGTATCCCTTGGACCTTCTTATTGACGATGAAACACAGAAATTGCATCGGAATTAAATACAAAAGGCACAAAGCCGACTTATGGACAAGAAGACTGACTCTTCCTACTGACCATTCCTGTGACACTAGTTATAGATTCCGATGCTTCACTTCACGTTTACTGTATCCTTTGGACCTTCTTATTGACGATGAAATACAGAAATTTCATCGGAATTAAATACAAAAGGCACATTGCCGACTTAAGGTCAAGAAGACTGACTCTTCCTACTGACCATTCCTGTGAGACAAGTTATGGATTCCGATGCTTCACTCCAGGTTTACTGTATTCCTTGGACCTTCTTATTGACGACGAAACACAGAACTTGCATCGGAAATAAATACAAAATGCACAATGCCGACTAAAGTACTTGAAAACCGACACTTCTTACTGACTATGTTTTGAACCATTCCTGTGACACTAGTTATAGATTTCGATGCTTCACTTCAGGTTTACTGTATCCCTTGGACCGTCTTATTGACGATAAAACACAGAAATTGCATCGGAATAAAATATAAAGTGCACAGCGCCGACTTAAGGACAAGAAGACTGACTCTTCCTACTGACCATTCCTGTGACACTAGTTATAGATTCCGATGCTTCACTTCAGGTTTACTGTATCCCTTGGACCTTCTTATTGACGATGAAACAAAGAATTTGCATCGGAATTAAATACAAAAGGCACAATGCCGACTTAAGTACATTAAGACCGACACTTCTTACTGACTATGTTTGGAACCATTCCTGTGACACTAGTTATAGATTCCGATGCTTCACTTCAGGTTTACTGTATCCTTTGGACCTTCTTATTGACGATGAAACACAGAAATTACATCGGAATTAAACACAAAAGGCAAAATGCCGACTTAAGGACAAGAAGACTGACTCCTCCTACTGACCATTCCTGTGACACTAGTTATATATTCCCATGCTTCACTTCAGGTTCATTGTATCCCTTGGACCTTGGTATTGACGATGAAACACAGAAATTGCATCGGAATTAAATACAAAAGGCACAACGCCGACTTAAGTACATGAAGTCCGACACTTCTTACTGACTATATTTTGAACCAATCCTGTGACACTAGTTACAGTTTCCGAAGCTTCACTTCAGGTTCACTGTATCCCTTGGACCTTCTTATTGACGATGAAACGCAGAAATTGCATCGGAATTAAATACAAAAGGCACAATGCCGACTAAAGTACATGAAGACCGACTGTTCTTACTGACTATGCTTTGAACCATTCCTGTGACACTAGTTATAGATTCCGATGCTTCACTTCAGGTTTACTGTATCCCTTGGACCTTCTTACTGACGATGAAACACAGAAATTGCATCGGAATTATATACCAAAGGCACAATGCCGACTTAAGTACATGAAGACTGACACTTCTTACTGACTATGTTTCGAACCATTCCTGTGACACTAGCTATAGTTTCCGATGCTTCACTTCAGGTTTACTGTATCCCTTGGACCTTCTTATTGACGATGAAACACAGAAATTGCATCAGAATTAAATACAAAAGGCTGAATGCGACATAAGGACATGAAGATTGACTCTTGCTGCTGACCATTCCTGTGACACTAGTTATAGATTCCGATGCTTCACTCCAGGTTTACTGTATCCCTTGACCTTCTTATTGACGATGAAACCCAGAAATTGCATCGGAATTAAATACAAAGGCTCATTGCCGACTTAAGGTCAAGAAGACTGACTCTTCCTACTGACCATTCCTGTGACACAAGTTATCTATTCCGATGCTTCACTCCAGGTTTACTGTATCCCTTGGACCTTCTTATTGACGATGAAACACAGAACTTGCATCGGAAATAATTACAAAAGGCACAATGCCGACTAAAGTACTTGAAGACCGACACTTCTTACTGACTTTGTTTTGAACCATTCCTGTGACACTAGTTATAGAATCCGATGCTTCACTTCAGGTTTACTGTATCCCTTGGACCTACTTATTGACGATAAACACAGAAATTGCATCGGAATTAAATATAAAATGCACAGCGCCGACTTAAGGACAAGAAGACTGACTCTTCTTACTGACCATTCCTGTGACACTAGTTATAGATTCCGATGCATCACTTCAGGTTTATTGTATCCCTTGGACCTTCTTCTTGACGATGAAACACAGAAATTGCATCGGAATTAAATACAAAAGGCACAATGCAGACTTAAGGACAAGAAGAATGACTCTTCCTACTGCCATTCCTGTGACACTAGTTATAGATTCCGATGCTTCACTCCAGGTTTACTGTATCCCTTGGACCTTCTTATTGACGATGAAACCCAGAAATTGCATCGGAATTAAATTGAAATGGCACAATGCCGACTTAAGGACAAGAAGACTGACTCTTCTTACTGACCATTCCTGTGACACTAGTTATAGATTCCGATGCATCACTTCAGGTTTATTGTATCCCTTGGACCTTCTTCTTGACGATGAAACACAGAAATTGCATCGGAATTATATACCAAAGGCACAATGCCGACTTAAGTACATGAAGACTGACACATCTTACTGACTATGTTTTGAACCATTCCTGTGACACTAGTTATAGTTTCCGATGCTTCACTTCAGGTTTACTGTATCCCTTGGACCTTCTTATTGACGATGAAACACAGAAATTGCATCGGAAGTAAATACAAAAGGCACAATGCAGACTTAAGGACAAGAAGACTGACTCTTCCTACTGACCATTCCTGTGACACTAGTTATATATTCCGATAATTCACTTCATGTTTATTGTATCCCTTGGACCTTCTTCTTGACGATGAAACACAGAAATTGCATCGGAATTAAATACAAAAGGCACAATGCCGACTTAAGTACATGAAGACAGACACTTCTTACTGACTATATTTTGAACCATTCCTGTGACACTAGTTATAGATTCCGATGCTTCACTTCAGGTTTACTGTATCCCTTGGACCTTCTTATTGACGATGAAACGCAGAAATTGCATCGGAATTAAATACAAAAGGCACAATGCCGATTTAAGTACATGAAGACCGACAGTTCTTACTGACTATGTTTTGAACAATTCCTGTGACACTAGTTATAGATTCCGATGCTTCACTTCAGGTTTACTGTATCCCTTGGACCTTCTTATTGACGATGAAACACAGAAATTGTATCGGAATTAAATACAAAAGGCACAATGCAGACTTAAGGACAAGAAGACTGACTCTTCCTACTGCCCATTCCTGTGGCACTAGTTATATATTCCGATGCTTCACCTCAGGTTTATTGTATCTCTTGGACCTTCTTATTGACGATGAAACACAGCAATTGCATCGCAATTAAATACAAAAGGCACAATGCCGACTTAAGTACATGAAGATTGACTCTTCCTGCTGACCATTCCTGTGACACTAGTTATAGATTCCGATGCTTCACCCCAGGTTTACTGTATCCCTTGGACCTTCTTATTGACGATGAAACCCAGAAATTGCATCGGAATTAAATTGAAATGGCACAATGCCGACTTAAGGACAAGAAGACTGACTCTTCCTACTGACCATTCCTGTGACACTAGTTATATAGTCCGACGCTTCACTTCAGGTTTATTGTATCCCTTGGACCTTCTTAATGACGATGAAACACCGAAATTGCATCGGAATTAAATACAAAATGCACAAAGCCGACTTACGTACATGAAGACCGACACTTCTTACTGACTATATTTTGTACCATTCCTGTGACACTAGTTATAGTTTCCGATGCTTCACTTCAGGTTTACTGTATCCCTTCGACCTTCTTATTGACGATGAAACGCAGAAATTGCATCGGAATTAAATACAAAAGGCACAATGCCGACTTAAGTACATGAAGACCGACAGTTCTTACTGACTATGTTTTGAACCATTCCTGTGAAACTAGTTATAGATTCCGATGCTTCACTTCTGGTTTACTGTATCCCTTGGAGCTTCTTATTGACGATGAAATACAGAAATTGCATCGGAATTAAATACAAAAGGCTCATTGCCGACTTAAGGTCAAGAAGACTGACTCTTCCTACTGACCATTCCTGTGACACAAGTTATCTATTCCGATGCTTCACTCCAGGTTTACTGTATCCCTTGGACCTTCTTATTAACGATGAAACACAGAACTTGCATCGGAAATAAATACAAAAGGCACAATGCCGACTAAAGTACTTGAAGACTGACACTTCTTACTGACTATGTTTTGAACCATTCGTGTGACACTAGTTATAGATTCCGATGCTTCACTTCAGGTTTACTGTATCCCTTGGACCTTCTTATTGACGATAAAACACAGAAATTGCATCTGAATTAAATATAAAATGCACAGCGCCGACTTAAGGACAAGAAGACTGACTCTTCCTACTGACCATTCCTGTGACACTAGTTATCTATTCCGATGCTTCACTCCAGGTTTACTGTATCCCTTGGACCTTCTTATTAACGATGAAACACAGAACTTGCATCGGAATTAAATACAAAAGGCACAATGCCGACTTCAGTACATGAAGACCGACACTTCCTACTGACTATGTTTTGAACCATTCCTGTGACACTAGTTATAGATTCCGATGCTTCACTTCAGGTTTACTATATCCCATGGCCCTTCTTATTGACGATGAAACACAGAAATTGCATCCGAATTAAATACAAAAGGCACAATGCCGACTTAAGGACAAGAAGACTGACTCTTCCTACTGACCATTCCTGTGACACTAGTTATATATTCCGAAGCTTCACTTCAGGTTCAGTGTATCCCTTGGACCTTCTTATTGACGATGAAACGCAGAAATTGCATCGGAATTAAATACAAAAGGCACAATGCCGACTTAAGTACATGAAGACCGACAGTTCTTACTGACTATGTTTTGAACCATTCCTGTGACACTAGTTATAGAATCCGATGCTTCACTTCAGGTTAACTGTATCCCTTGGACCTTCTTACTGACGATGAAACACAGAAATTGCATCGGAATTATATACCAAAGGCACAATGCCGACTTAAGTACATGAAGACTGACACTTCTTACTGACTATGTTTTGAACCATTCCTGTGACACTAGTTATAGATTCCGATGCTTCACTTTAGGTTTACTGTATCCCTTGGACCTTCTTGTTGACGATGAAACACAGAAATTGCATCAGAATTAAATACAAAAGGCAGAATGCCGACATAAGGAGATGAAGATTGACTCTTCCTGCTGTCCATTCCTGTGACAGTAGTTATAGATTCCGATGCTTCACTCCAGGTTTACTGTATCCCTTGGACCTTCTTATTGGCGATGAAACCCAGAAATTGCATCGGAATTAAATACAAAAGGCACAATGCCGACTTAAGGACAAGAAGACTGACTCTTCCTACTGACCATTCCTGTGACACTAGTTATAGATTCCGATGCTTCACTTCAGGTTTACTGTATCCCTTGGACCTTCTTATTGACGATGAAACACAGAAATTGCATCGGAAGTAAATACAAAATGCACAATGCAGACTTAAGGACAAGAAGACTGACTCTTCCTACTGACCATTCCTGTGACACTAGTTATATATTCCGATGCTTCACTTCAGGTTTATTGTATCCCTTGGACCTTCTTCTTGACGATGAAACACAGAAATTGCATCGGAATTAAATACAAAAGGCACAATGCCGACTTAAGTACATGAAGACAGACACTTCTTACTGACTATATTTTGAACCATTCCTGTGACACTAGTTATAGATTCCGATGCTTCACTCCAGGTTTACTGTATCCCTTGGACCTTCTTATTGACGATGAAACCCAGAAATTGCATCGGAATTAAATTGAAATGGCACAATGCCGACTTAAGGACAAGAAGACTGACTCTTCCTACTGACCATTCCTGTGACACTAGTTATATAGTCCGATGCTTCACTTCTGGTTTATTGTATCCCTTGGACCTTCTTATTGACGATGAAACACCGAAATTGCATCGGAATTAAATACAAAATGCACAAAGCCGACTTAAGTACATGAAGACCGACACTTCTTACTGACTATATTTTGTACCATTCCTGTGACACTAGTTATAGTTTCCGATGCTTCACTTCAGGTTTACTGTATCCCTTCGACCTTCTTATTGACGATGAAACGCAGAAATTGCATCGGAATTAAATACAAAAGGCACAATGCCGACTTAAGTACATGAAGACCGACAGTTCTTACTGACTATGATTTGAACCATTCCTGTGACACTAGTTATAGATTCCGATGCTTCACTTCAGGTTTACTGTATCCCTGGGACCTTCTTATTGACGATGAAACACAGAAATTGCATCGGAATTAAATACAAAAGGCACAATGCAGACTTAAGGACAAGAAGACTGACTCTTCCTACTGACCATTCCTGTGGCACTAGTTATATATTCCGATGCTTCACTTCAGGTTTATTGTATCTCTTGGACTTTCTTATTGACGATGAAACACAGAAATTGCATCGGAATTAAATACAAAAGGCACAATGCCGACTTAAGTACATGAAGACCGACACTTCTTACTGACTATATTTTGAACCATTCCTGTGACACTAGTTATAGATTCCGATGCTTCACTTCAGGTTTACTGTATCCCATGGACCTTCTTATTGACGATGAAACGCAGAAATTGCATCGAAATTAAATACAAAAGACAGAATGCCGACTTAAGTACATGAAGACCGACAGTTCTTACTGGCTATGTTTTGAACCATTCCTGTGTCACTAGTTATAGATTCCGATGCTTCACTTCAGGTTTACTGTATCCCTTGGACCTTCTTATTGACGATGAGACACAGAAATTGCATCGGAATTAAATACAAAAGGCACAATGCCGACATAAGGACAAAAAGACTGACCCTTCCTACTGACCATTCATGTGACACTAGTTATATATTCCGATGGTTCACTTCAGGTTTTTTGTATCCCTTGGACCTTCTTATTGACGATGAAACAGAGAAATTGCATCGGAATTAAATACAAAAGGCACAATGCCAACTTAAGTACATGAAGACCGACACTTCTTACTGACTAAGATTTGAACCATTCCTGTGACACTAGTTATAGATTCTGATGCTTCACTTCAGGTTTACTGTATCCGTTGGACCTTCTTATTGGCGATGAAATACAGAAATTGCATCAGAATTAAATACAAAAGGCAGAATGCCGACATAAGGACATGAAGATTGACTCTTCCTGCTGACCATTCCTGTGACACTAGTTATAGATTCCGATGCTTCACTCAAGGTTTACTGTATCCCTTGGCCCTTCTTATTGACGATGAAACCCAGAAATTGCATCGGAATTAAATACAAAAGGCACAATGCCGACTTAAGGACAAGAAGACTGACTCTTCCTACTGCCCATTCCTGTATCACTAGTTATAGATTCCGATGCTTCACTTCAGGTTTACTGTATCCCTTGGACCTTCTTATTGACGATGAAACACAGAAATTGCATCGGAATTGAATACAAAAGGCACAAAGCCGACCTATGGACAAGAAGACTGACTCTTCCTACTGACCATTCCTGTGACACTAGTTATAGATTCTGATGCTTCACTTCACGTTTACTGAATCCTTTGGACCTTCTTATTGACGATGAAATTCAGAAATTGCATCGGAATTAAATACAAAAGGCACATTGCCGACTTAAGGTCAAGAAGACTGACTCTTCCTACTGACCATTCCTGTGACACAAGTTATGGATTCCGATGCTTCACTCCAGGTTTACTGTATCCCTTGGACCTTCTTATTGACGATGAAACACAGAACTTGCATCGGAAATAAATACAAAAGGCACAATGCCGACTAAAGTACTTGAAAACCGACACTTCTTACTGACTATGTTTTGCACCATTCCTGTGACACTAGTTATAGATTCCGATGCTTCACTTCAGGTTTACTGTATCCTTTGGACCTTCTTATTGACGATGAAACACAGAAATTACATCGGAATTAAATACAAAAGGCACAATGCCGACTTAAGGACAAGAAGACTGACTCTTCCTACTGACCATTCCTGTGACACTAGTTATATATTCCGATGCTTCACTTCAGGTTCATTGTATCCCTTGGACCTTCGTATTGACGATGAAACACAGAAATTGCATCGGAATTAAATACAAAAGGCACAACGCCGACTTAAGTACATGAAGTCCGACACTTCTTACTGACTATATTTTGAACCATTCCTGTGACACTAGTTATAGTTTCCGAAGCTTCACTTCAGGTTCACTGTATCCCTTGGACCTTCTTATTGACGATGAAACGCAGAACTTGCATCGGAATTAAATACAAAAGGCACAATGCCGACTAAAGTACATGAAGACCGACTGTTCTTACTGACTATGCTTTGAACCATTCCTGTGACACTAGTTATGGATTCCGATGCTTCACTTCAGGTTTACTGTATCCCTTGGACCTTCTTACTGACGATGAAACACAGAAATTGCATCGGAATTATATACCAAAGGCAGAATGCGACATCAGGACATGAAGATTGACTCTTGCTGCTGACCATTCCTGTGACACTAGTTATAGATTCCGATGCCTCACTCCAGGTTTACTGTATCCCTTGACCTTCTTATTGACGATGAAACCCAGAAATTGCATCGGAATTAAATACAAAGGCTCATTGCCGACTTAAGGTCAAGAAGACTGACTCCTCCTACTGACCATTCCTGTGACACAAGTTATCTATTCCGATGCTTCACTCCAGGTTTACTGTATCCCTTGGACCTTCTTATTGACGATGAAACACAGAACCTGCATCGGAAATAGTTACAAAAGTCACAATGCCGACCAAAGTACTAGAAGAGCGACACTTCTTACTGACTTTGTTTTGAACCATTCCTGTGACACTAGTTATAGAATCCGATGCTTCACTTCAGGTTTACTGTATCCCTTGGACCTACTTATTGACGATAAAACACAGAAATTGCATCGGAATTAAATATAAAATGCACAGCGCCGACTTAAGGACAAGAAGACTGACTCTTCTTACTGACCATTCCTGTGACACTAGTTATAGATTCCGATGCATCACTTCAGGTTTACTGTATTCCTTGGACCTTCTTATTGACGATGAAACACAGAAATTGCATCGGAATTAAATACAAAAGGCACAATGCCGACTTAAGTACATGAAGACCGACAGTTCTTACTGACTATGTTTTGAACCATTCCTGTGACACTAGTTATAGAATCCGATGCTTCACTTCAGGTTTACTGTATTTCTTGGACCTTCTTAATGACGAAGAAACACAGAAATTGCATCGGAATTATGTACCAAAGGCACAATGCCGACTTAAGTACATGAAGACCGACACTTCTTACTGACTATGTTTTGAACCATTCCTGTGACACTAGTTATAGATTCCGATGCTTCACTTCAGGTTTACTGTATCCCTTGGACCTTCTTGTTGACGATGAAACACAGAAATTGCATCAGAATTAAATACCAAAGGCAGAATGCCGACTTAAGGACAAGGAGACTGACTCTTCCTACTGACCATTCCTGTGACACTAGTTATAGATTCCGATGGTTCACTTCAGGTTTACTGTATCCCTTGGACCTTCGTATTGACGTTGAAACACAGAAATTGCATCGGAAGTAAATACAAACGGCACAATGCAGACTTAAGGACAAGAAGACTGACTCTTCCTACTGACCATTCCTGTGACACTAGTTATATATTCCGATGCTTCACTTCAGGTTTATTGTATCCCTTGGACCTTCTTATTGACAATGAAACACAGGAATAGCATCGGAATTAAATACAAAAGGCACAATGCCGACTTAAGTACATGAAGACCGACACTTCTTACTGACTATATTTTGAACCATTCCTGTGACACTAGTTATAGATTCCGATGCTTCACTTCAGGTTCACTGTATCCCTTGGACCTTCTTATTGACAATGAAACGCAGAAATTGCATCGGAATTAAATACAAAAGGCACAATGCCGACTTAAGTACATGAAGACCGACATTTCTTACTGACTATGTTTTGAACCATTCCTGTGACACTAGTTATAGATTCCGATGCTTCACTTCAGGTTTACTGTATCCCTTGGACCTTCTTATTGACGATGAGACACAGAAATTGCATCGGAATTAAATACAAAACGCACAATGCCGACTTAAGGACAAAAAGACTGACTCTTCCTACTAACCATTCCCGTGACACTAGTTATATATTTCGATGCTTCACTTCAGGTTTATTTTATCCCTTGGACCTTCTTATTGACGATGAAACACAGAAATTGCATCGGAATTAAATACAAAAGGCACAATGCCGACTTAAGTACATGAAGACCGACACTTCTTACTGACTATATTTTGAACCATTCCTGTGACACTAGTTATAGTTTCCGATGCTTCACTTCAGGTTCACTGTATCCCTTGGACCGTCTTATTGACGATGAAACGCAGAAATTGCATCGGAATTAAATACAAAAGGCACAATGCCGACTTAAGTACATGAAGACCGACAGTTCTTACTGACTATGTTTTGAACCATTCCTGTGACACTAGTTATAGATTCCGATGCTTCACTTCAGGTTTACTGTATCCCTTGGACCTTCTTATTGACGATGAAACACAGAAATTGCATCAGAATTATATACCAAAGGCACAATGCCGACTTAAGTACATGAAGACCGACACTTCTTACTGACTAAGTTTTCAACCATTGCTGTGACACTAGTTATAGATTCTGATGCTTCACTTCAGGTTTACTGTATCCGTTGGACCTTTTTATTGACGATGAAATACAGAAATTGCATCAGAATTAAATACAAAAGGCAGAATGCCGACATTAGGACCTGAAGATTGACTCTTCCTGCCGACCATTCCTGTGACACTAGTTATAGATTCCGATGCTTCACTCCAGGTTTACTGTATCCCTTGGACCTTCTTATTGACGATGAAACCCAGAAATTGCATCGGAATTAAATACAAAAGGCACAATGCCGACTTAAGGACAAGAAGACTGACTCTTCCTACTGCCCATTCCTGTGACACTAGTTATAGATTCCGATGCTTCACTTCTGGATTACTGTATCCCTTGGACTTTCTTATTGACGATGAAACACAGAAATTGCATCGGAATTAAATACAAAAGGCACAATGCACACTTATGGACAAGAAGACTGACTCTTCCTTTTGACCATTCCTGTGACACTAGTTATATAGTCCGATGCTTCACTTCAGGTTTATTGTATCCCTTGGACCTTCTTGTTGACGATGAAACACCGAAATTGCATCGGAATTAAATACAAAATGCACAATGCCGACTTAAGTACATGAAGACCGACACTTCCTACTGACTATATTTTGAACCATTCCTGTGACACTAGTTATAGTTTCCGATGCTTCACTTCAGGTTTACTGTATCCCTTGGACCTTCTTATTGACGATGAAACGCAGAAATTGCATCGGAATTAAATACAAAAGGCACAATGCCGACTTAAGTACATGAAGACCGACAGTTCTTACTGACTATGTTTTGAACCATTCCTGTGACACTAGTTATAGATTCCGATGCTTCACTTCAGGTTTACTGTATCCCTTGGACCTTCTTATTGACGATGAAACACAGAAATTACATCGGAATTAAATACAAAAGGCACAATGCAGACTTAAGGACAAGATGACTGACTCTTCCTACTGACCAATCCTGTGACACTAGTTATATATTCCGATGCTTCACTTCAGGTTTATTGTATCTCTTGGACCTTCTTATTGACGATGAAACACAGAAATTGCATCGGAATTAGATACAAAAGGCACAATGCCGACTTAAGTACATGAAGACCGACACTTCTTACTGACTATATTTTGAAAAATTCCTGTGACACTAGTTATGGATTCCGATGCTTCACTTCAGGTTTACTGTATCCCTTGGACCTTCTTATTGACGATGAAACGCAGAAATTGCATCGGAATTAAATACAAAAGGCACAATGCCGACTTAAGTACATGAAGACCGACAGTTCTTACTGGCTATGTTTCGAACCATTCCTGTGTCACTAGTTATAGATTCAGATGCTTCACTTCAGGTTTACTGTATCCCTTGGACCTTCTTATTGACGATGAAACCCAGAAATTGCATCGGAATTAAATACAAAATGCAGAATGCGACATAAGGACATGAAGATTGACTCTTCCTGCTGACCATTCCTGTGACACTAGTTATAGATTCCGATGCTTCACTCCAGGTTTACTGTATCCCTTGAACTTCTTATTGACGATGAAACCCAGAAATTGCATCGGAATTAAATACAACGGCTCATTGCCGACTTAAGGTCAAGAAGACTGACTCTTCCTACTGACCATTCCTGTGACACAAGTTATCTATTCCGATGCTTCACTCCAGGTTTACTGTATCCCTTGGACCTTCTTATTGACGATGAAACACAGAACTTGCATCGGAAATAATTACAAAAGGCACAATGCCGACTAAAGTACTTGAAGACCGACACTTCTTACTGACTATGTTTTGAACCATTCCTATGACACTAGTTATAGAATCCGATGCTTCACTTCAGGTTTACTGTATCCCTTGGACCTACTTATTGACGATAAAACACAGAAATTGCTTCGGAATTAAATATAAAATGCACAGCGCCGACTTAAGGACAAGAAGACTGACTCTTCTTACTGACCATTCCTGTGACACTAGTTATAGATTATGATGCATCACTTCAGGTTTACTGTATCCCTTGGACCTTCTTATTGACGATGAAACACAGAAATTGCATCAGAATTAAATACAAAAGGCAAAATGCCAACATAAGGACATGAAGATTGACTCTTCCTGCTGACCATTTCTGTGACACTAGTTACAGATTCCATTGCTTCACTCCAGGTTTACTGTATCCCTTGGACCTTCTTATTGACGATTAAACACAGAAATTGCATCGGAATTAAATACAAAAGGCACAATGCCGACTTAAGTACATGAGGAACCGACACTTCCTACTGACTATGATTTGAACCATTCCTGTGACACTAGTTATAGATTCCGATGCATCACTTCAGGTTTACTGTATCCCTTGTACCTTCTTATTGACGATGAAACACAGAAGTTGCATCGGAATTAAATACAAAAGGCACAATGCCGACTTAAGGACAAGAAGACTGACTCTTCCTACTGACCAATCCTGTGACACTAGTTAAAGATTCCGATGCTTCACTTCAGGTTTACTGTATCCCTTGGACCTTCTTATTGACGATGAAACACAGAAATTGCATCGGAAATAAATACAAAAGGCTCAATGCCGACTTAAGTACATGAAGACCGACACTTCTTACTGACTATGTTTTGAACCATTCCTGTGACACTAGTAATAGATCCCGATGCTTCACTTCAGGGTTACTGTATCCCTTGCACCTTCTTATTGACGATGAAACACAGAAATTTCATCGGAATTAAATACAAAAGGCACAATACCGACTTAGGGACAAGAAGACTGACTCTTATTACTGACCATTCCTGTGACATTAGTTAAAGATTCCGATGCTTCACTTCAGGTTTACTGTATCCCTTAGACCTTCTTATTGACGATGAAACACAGAAATTGCATCGGAATTAAATACAAAAGGCACAATGCCGACTTAAGTACATGAATGCCGACACTTCTTACTGACTATGTTTTGAACCATTCCTGTGACACTAGTTACAGATTCCGATGCTTCACTTCAGGTATACTGTATCCCTTGGACCTTCTTATTGACGATGAAACACAGAAATTGCATTGAAATTAAATACAAAAGGCACAATGCCGACTTAAGGACAAGAAGTCTGACTCTTCCTACTGACCATTCCTGTGACACTAGTTATAGATTCCGATTCTTCACTTCAGGTTTACTCAATCCCTTGGACCTTCTTATTGACGATGAAACACAGAAATTGCATCGGATTTAAATACAAAAGGCACAATGCCGACTTAAGGACAAGAAGACAAACTCTTTTTACTGACCATTCTTATGACACTAGTTATTGTTTCCGATGTTTCACTTGAGGTTTACTGTATCCCTTGGACCTTCTTATTGACGATGAAACACAGAAATTGCATCGGAATTAAATACAAAAGCCACAATGCCGACATAAGTACATGAAGACCGACACATCTTACTGACTATGCTTTGAACCATTCCTGTGACATTAGTAATAGATTCCGATGCTTCACTTCAGGTTTACTGTATCCCTTGGACCTTCTTATTGACGATGAGACACAGAAATTGCATCGGAATTAAATACGAAAGGCAGAATGCCGACATAAGGACGTGAAGATTGACTCTTCCTACTGACCAATCCTGTGACACTAGTTAAAGATTCCGATGCTTCACTTCAGGTTTACTGTATCCCTTGGACCTTCTTATTGACGATGCAACACAGAAATTGCATCGGAATTAAATACAAAAAGCACATTGCCGACTTAAGTACATGAAGACCGACACTTCTTACTGACTATGCTTTGAACCATTCATGTGACACTAGTAATAGGTCCCCATGCTTCACTTCAGGTTAACTGTATCCCTTGCACCTTCTTATTGACGATGAAACACAGAAATTGCATCGGAATTAAATACAAAAGGCACAATGCCGACTTAAAGGACAAGAAGACTAACTCTTCCTACTGACCATTCCTGTGACACTAGTTATAGATTACGATGCTTCACTTCAGGTTTACTGTATCCCTTGGACCTTCTTATTGACGATGAAACACAGAAATTGCATCGGAATTAAATACAAAAGGCACAATGCCGACTTAAGGACAAGCAGACTGATTCTTCCTACTGACCATTCCTGTGACACTAGTTATAGATTCCGATGCTTCACTCAAGGTTTACTGTATCCCTTGGACCTTCTTATTGACGATGAAACACAGAAGTTGCATCGGAATTAAATACAAAAGGCACAATGCCGACTTATGTACATGAAGGCCGACACTTCTTACTGACCATGTTTCGAACCATTCCTGTGACACTAGTTATTGATTCCGATGCTTCAGCTCAGGTTTACGGTATCCCTTGGACCCTCTTATTGACGATGAAACACAGAAATTGCATCGTAATTAAATACAAAAGGCACAATGCCGACTTAAGGACAAGAAGACTGACTCTTCCTACTGACCATTCCTGTGACACTAGTTATAGATTCCGATGCTTCACTTCAGGTTTACTGTATCCCTTGGACCTTCTTATTGACGATGAAACACAGAAATTGCATCGGAATTAAATACAAAAGATACAATGCCGACTTAAGTACAAGAAGACCGACACTTCTTACTAACTATGTTTTGAACCATTCCTGTGACACTAGTTATAAATTCCGATGCTTCACATCAGGTTTACTGTATCCCTTGGACCTTCTTATTGACGATGAAACACAGAAATTGCATCGGAATCAAATACAAAAGGCACAATGCCGACTTAAGTACATGAAGACCGACACTTCTTATTGACTATGATTTGAACCATTCCTGTGACACTAGTTATAGATTCCGATGCTTCACTTCAGGTTTACTGTATCCCTTGTGCCTTCTTATTGACGATGAATCACAGATGTTGCATCGGAATTCAATACAAAAGGCACAATGCCGACTTAAGGACAAGAAGACTGACACTTCCTACTGACCAATCCTGTGACACTAGTTAAAGATTCCGATGTTTCACTTCAGGTTTACTGTATCCCTTGGACTTCTTTTGACGATGAAACACAGAAATTGCATCGGAATTAAATACAAAAGGCACAATGCCGACTTAATTACAAGAAGTCTGACTCTTCTTACTGACTATGTTTTGAACCATTCCTGTGACACTAGTTATAGATTCCGATGCTTCACTTCAGGTTTACTGTATCCCTCTGACCTTCTTATTGACGATGTAACACTGAAATTGCATCGGAATTAAATAGAAAAGACACAATGCCGACTTAAGTAAAAGAAGACTGACTCTTCTTACTGTCTATGTTTTGAACCATTCCTGTGACACTAGTTATAGATTCCGATGTTTGACTTTAGTTTTACTGTATCCCTTGGACCTTCTTATTGACGATGAAACACAGAAATTGCTGCGGAACTAAATACAAAAGGCACAAAGCCGACTTAAGTACAAGAGACTGACTCTTCTTACTGACAATGTTTTGAACCATTCCTGTGACACTAGTTATAGATTCCGATGCTTCACTTCAAATTTACTGTATCCCTTGGACCTTCTTATTGACGATGAAACACAGAAATTGCATCGGAATTAAATACGAAAGGCACAATGCCGACTTAAGTACAAGAAGACTGACTGTTCCTACTGTCTAAGTTTTGAACCATTCCTGTGACACTGGTTATAGTTTCCGATGTTTGACTTCAGTTTTACTGTATCCCTTGGACCTTCTTATTGACGATGAAACACAGAAATTGCATCGGAATTAAATACAAAAGGCACAATGCCGACTTAAGTACAAGAAGACTGACTCTTCTTACTGTCTATGTTTTGAACCAATCCTGTGACACTAGTTAGAGATTCCGATGCTTCACTTCAGGTTTACTGCATCCCACTGACCATCTTATTGACGATAAAACACAGAAATTGCATCGGAATTAAATTCAAAAGGCACAATGCCGACTTAAGTACAAAAAGACTGACTCTTCTTACTGACTATGTTTTGAACCGTTCATGTGACACTAGTTATAGATTCCGATGCTTCACTTCAGGTTTACTGTATCCCTCTGACCTTCTTATTGATGATGAAACACGGAAATTGCATCGGAATTAAATACAAAAGGCACAATGCCGACTTAATTACAAGAAGTCTGACTCTTCTTACTGACTATGTTTTGAACCATTCCTGTGACACTAGTTATAGATTCCGATGCTTCACTTCAGGTTTACTGTATCCCTCTGACCTTCTTATTGACGATGTAACACTGAAATTGCATCGGAATTAAATAGAAAAGACACAATGCCGACTTAAGTAAAAGAAGACTGACTCTTCTTACTGTCTATGTTTTGAACCATTCCTGTGACACTAGTTATAGATTCCGATGTTTGACTTTAGTTTTACTGTATCCCTTGGACCTTCTTATTGACGATGAAACACAGAAATTGCATCGGAATTAAATACAATAGGCACAATGCCGACTTAAGGACGAGAAGACTGACTCTTTCTACTGACCAATCCTGTGAAACTAGTTATAGATTCCGATGCATCACTTCAGGTTTACTGTATCCCTTGGACCTTCTTATTGACGATGAAACACAGAAATTGCATCGGAATTAAATACAAAGGCACAAAGCCGACTTAAGTACAAGAGACTGACTCTTCTTACTGACAATGTTTTAAACCATTCCTGTGATACAAGTTGCAGATTCCGATGCTTCACTTCAGGTTTACTGTATCCCTTGGACGTTCTTATTGACGATGAAACACAGAAATTGCATCGGAATTAAATACAAAATGCACAATGCCGACTTAAGTACAAGAAGACTGACCCTTCCTACTGTCTAAGATTTGTACCATTCCTGTGACACTTGTTATAGATTCCGATGTTTGACTTCAGTTTTACTGTATCCCTTGGACCTTCTTGTTGACGATGAAACACAGAAATTGCTGCGGAACTAAATACAAAAGGCACAAAGCCGACTTAAGTACAAGAGACTGACTCTTCTTACTGACAATGTTTTGTACCATTCCTGTGACACTAGTTATAGATTCCGATGCTTCACTTCAAATTTACTGTATCCCTTGGACCTTTTTATTGACGATGAAACACAGAAATTGCATCGGAATTAAATACGAAAGGCACAATGCCGACATAAGTACAGGAAGACTGACACTTCCTACTGTCTAAGTTTTGAACCATTCCTGTGACACTGGTTATAGTTTCCGATGTTTGACTTCAGTTTTACTGTATCCCTTGGACCTTCTTATTGACGATGAAACACAGAAATTGCATCGGAATTAGATACAAAAGGCACAATGCCGACTTAAGTACATGAAGACCGACACTTCTTACTGACTATATTTTGAAAAATTCCTGTGACACTAGTTATGGATTCCGATGCTTCACTTCAGGTTTACTGTATCCCTTGGACCTTCTTATTGACGATGAAACGCAGAAATTGCATCGGAATTAAATACAAAAGGCACAATGCCGACTTAAGTACATGAAGACCGACAGTTCTTACTGGCTATGTTTCGAACCATTCCTGTGTCACTAGTTATAGATTCAGATGCTTCACTTCAGGTTTACTGTATCCCTTGGACCTTCTTATTGACGATGAAACCCAGAAATTGCATCGGAATTAAATACAAAATGCAGAATGCGACATAAGGACATGAAGATTGACTCTTCCTGCTGACCATTCCTGTGACACTAGTTATAGATTCCGATGCTTCACTCCAGGTTTACTGTATCCCTTGAACTTCTTATTGACGATGAAACCCAGAAATTGCATCGGAATTAAATACAACGGCTCATTGCCGACTTAAGGTCAAGAAGACTGACTCTTCCTACTGACCATTCCTGTGACACAAGTTATCTATTCCGATGCTTCACTCCAGGTTTACTGTATCCCTTGGACCTTCTTATTGACGATGAAACACAGAACTTGCATCGGAAATAATTACAAAAGGCACAATGCCGACTAAAGTACTTGAAGACCGACACTTCTTACTGACTATGTTTTGAACCATTCCTATGACACTAGTTATAGAATCCGATGCTTCACTTCAGGTTTACTGTATCCCTTGGACCTACTTATTGACGATAAAACACAGAAATTGCTTCGGAATTAAATATAAAATGCACAGCGCCGACTTAAGGACAAGAAGACTGACTCTTCTTACTGACCATTCCTGTGACACTAGTTATAGATTATGATGCATCACTTCAGGTTTACTGTATCCCTTGGACCTTCTTATTGACGATGAAACACAGAAATTGCATCAGAATTAAATACAAAAGGCAAAATGCCAACATAAGGACATGAAGATTGACTCTTCCTGCTGACCATTTCTGTGACACTAGTTACAGATTCCATTGCTTCACTCCAGGTTTACTGTATCCCTTGGACCTTCTTATTGACGATTAAACACAGAAATTGCATCGGAATTAAATACAAAAGGCACAATGCCGACTTAAGTACATGAGGAACCGACACTTCCTACTGACTATGATTTGAACCATTCCTGTGACACTAGTTATAGATTCCGATGCATCACTTCAGGTTTACTGTATCCCTTGTACCTTCTTATTGACGATGAAACACAGAAGTTGCATCGGAATTAAATACAAAAGGCACAATGCCGACTTAAGGACAAGAAGACTGACTCTTCCTACTGACCAATCCTGTGACACTAGTTAAAGATTCCGATGCTTCACTTCAGGTTTACTGTATCCCTTGGACCTTCTTATTGACGATGAAACACAGAAATTGCATCGGAAATAAATACAAAAGGCTCAATGCCGACTTAAGTACATGAAGACCGACACTTCTTACTGACTATGTTTTGAACCATTCCTGTGACACTAGTAATAGATCCCGATGCTTCACTTCAGGGTTACTGTATCCCTTGCACCTTCTTATTGACGATGAAACACAGAAATTTCATCGGAATTAAATACAAAAGGCACAATACCGACTTAGGGACAAGAAGACTGACTCTTATTACTGACCATTCCTGTGACATTAGTTAAAGATTCCGATGCTTCACTTCAGGTTTACTGTATCCCTTAGACCTTCTTATTGACGATGAAACACAGAAATTGCATCGGAATTAAATACAAAAGGCACAATGCCGACTTAAGTACATGAATGCCGACACTTCTTACTGACTATGTTTTGAACCATTCCTGTGACACTAGTTACAGATTCCGATGCTTCACTTCAGGTATACTGTATCCCTTGGACCTTCTTATTGACGATGAAACACAGAAATTGCATTGAAATTAAATACAAAAGGCACAATGCCGACTTAAGGACAAGAAGTCTGACTCTTCCTACTGACCATTCCTGTGACACTAGTTATAGATTCCGATTCTTCACTTCAGGTTTACTCAATCCCTTGGACCTTCTTATTGACGATGAAACACAGAAATTGCATCGGATTTAAATACAAAAGGCACAATGCCGACTTAAGGACAAGAAGACAAACTCTTTTTACTGACCATTCTTATGACACTAGTTATTGTTTCCGATGTTTCACTTGAGGTTTACTGTATCCCTTGGACCTTCTTATTGACGATGAAACACAGAAATTGCATCGGAATTAAATACAAAAGCCACAATGCCGACATAAGTACATGAAGACCGACACATCTTACTGACTATGCTTTGAACCATTCCTGTGACATTAGTAATAGATTCCGATGCTTCACTTCAGGTTTACTGTATCCCTTGGACCTTCTTATTGACGATGAGACACAGAAATTGCATCGGAATTAAATACGAAAGGCAGAATGCCGACATAAGGACGTGAAGATTGACTCTTCCTACTGACCAATCCTGTGACACTAGTTAAAGATTCCGATGCTTCACTTCAGGTTTACTGTATCCCTTGGACCTTCTTATTGACGATGCAACACAGAAATTGCATCGGAATTAAATACAAAAAGCACATTGCCGACTTAAGTACATGAAGACCGACACTTCTTACTGACTATGCTTTGAACCATTCATGTGACACTAGTAATAGGTCCCCATGCTTCACTTCAGGTTAACTGTATCCCTTGCACCTTCTTATTGACGATGAAACACAGAAATTGCATCGGAATTAAATACAAAAGGCACAATGCCGACTTAAAGGACAAGAAGACTAACTCTTCCTACTGACCATTCCTGTGACACTAGTTATAGATTACGATGCTTCACTTCAGGTTTACTGTATCCCTTGGACCTTCTTATTGACGATGAAACACAGAAATTGCATCGGAATTAAATACAAAAGGCACAATGCCGACTTAAGGACAAGCAGACTGATTCTTCCTACTGACCATTCCTGTGACACTAGTTATAGATTCCGATGCTTCACTCAAGGTTTACTGTATCCCTTGGACCTTCTTATTGACGATGAAACACAGAAGTTGCATCGGAATTAAATACAAAAGGCACAATGCCGACTTATGTACATGAAGGCCGACACTTCTTACTGACCATGTTTCGAACCATTCCTGTGACACTAGTTATTGATTCCGATGCTTCAGCTCAGGTTTACGGTATCCCTTGGACCCTCTTATTGACGATGAAACACAGAAATTGCATCGTAATTAAATACAAAAGGCACAATGCCGACTTAAGGACAAGAAGACTGACTCTTCCTACTGACCATTCCTGTGACACTAGTTATAGATTCCGATGCTTCACTTCAGGTTTACTGTATCCCTTGGACCTTCTTATTGACGATGAAACACAGAAATTGCATCGGAATTAAATACAAAAGATACAATGCCGACTTAAGTACAAGAAGACCGACACTTCTTACTAACTATGTTTTGAACCATTCCTGTGACACTAGTTATAAATTCCGATGCTTCACATCAGGTTTACTGTATCCCTTGGACCTTCTTATTGACGATGAAACACAGAAATTGCATCGGAATCAAATACAAAAGGCACAATGCCGACTTAAGTACATGAAGACCGACACTTCTTATTGACTATGATTTGAACCATTCCTGTGACACTAGTTATAGATTCCGATGCTTCACTTCAGGTTTACTGTATCCCTTGTGCCTTCTTATTGACGATGAATCACAGATGTTGCATCGGAATTCAATACAAAAGGCACAATGCCGACTTAAGGACAAGAAGACTGACACTTCCTACTGACCAATCCTGTGACACTAGTTAAAGATTCCGATGTTTCACTTCAGGTTTACTGTATCCCTTGGACTTCTTTTGACGATGAAACACAGAAATTGCATCGGAATTAAATACAAAAGGCACAATGCCGACTTAATTACAAGAAGTCTGACTCTTCTTACTGACTATGTTTTGAACCATTCCTGTGACACTAGTTATAGATTCCGATGCTTCACTTCAGGTTTACTGTATCCCTCTGACCTTCTTATTGACGATGTAACACTGAAATTGCATCGGAATTAAATAGAAAAGACACAATGCCGACTTAAGTAAAAGAAGACTGACTCTTCTTACTGTCTATGTTTTGAACCATTCCTGTGACACTAGTTATAGATTCCGATGTTTGACTTTAGTTTTACTGTATCCCTTGGACCTTCTTATTGACGATGAAACACAGAAATTGCTGCGGAACTAAATACAAAAGGCACAAAGCCGACTTAAGTACAAGAGACTGACTCTTCTTACTGACAATGTTTTGAACCATTCCTGTGACACTAGTTATAGATTCCGATGCTTCACTTCAAATTTACTGTATCCCTTGGACCTTCTTATTGACGATGAAACACAGAAATTGCATCGGAATTAAATACGAAAGGCACAATGCCGACTTAAGTACAAGAAGACTGACTGTTCCTACTGTCTAAGTTTTGAACCATTCCTGTGACACTGGTTATAGTTTCCGATGTTTGACTTCAGTTTTACTGTATCCCTTGGACCTTCTTATTGACGATGAAACACAGAAATTGCATCGGAATTAAATACAAAAGGCACAATGCCGACTTAAGTACAAGAAGACTGACTCTTCTTACTGTCTATGTTTTGAACCAATCCTGTGACACTAGTTAGAGATTCCGATGCTTCACTTCAGGTTTACTGCATCCCACTGACCATCTTATTGACGATAAAACACAGAAATTGCATCGGAATTAAATTCAAAAGGCACAATGCCGACTTAAGTACAAAAAGACTGACTCTTCTTACTGACTATGTTTTGAACCGTTCATGTGACACTAGTTATAGATTCCGATGCTTCACTTCAGGTTTACTGTATCCCTCTGACCTTCTTATTGATGATGAAACACGGAAATTGCATCGGAATTAAATACAAAAGGCACAATGCCGACTTAATTACAAGAAGTCTGACTCTTCTTACTGACTATGTTTTGAACCATTCCTGTGACACTAGTTATAGATTCCGATGCTTCACTTCAGGTTTACTGTATCCCTCTGACCTTCTTATTGACGATGTAACACTGAAATTGCATCGGAATTAAATAGAAAAGACACAATGCCGACTTAAGTAAAAGAAGACTGACTCTTCTTACTGTCTATGTTTTGAACCATTCCTGTGACACTAGTTATAGATTCCGATGTTTGACTTTAGTTTTACTGTATCCCTTGGACCTTCTTATTGACGATGAAACACAGAAATTGCATCGGAATTAAATACAATAGGCACAATGCCGACTTAAGGACGAGAAGACTGACTCTTTCTACTGACCAATCCTGTGAAACTAGTTATAGATTCCGATGCATCACTTCAGGTTTACTGTATCCCTTGGACCTTCTTATTGACGATGAAACACAGAAATTGCATCGGAATTAAATACAAAGGCACAAAGCCGACTTAAGTACAAGAGACTGACTCTTCTTACTGACAATGTTTTAAACCATTCCTGTGATACAAGTTGCAGATTCCGATGCTTCACTTCAGGTTTACTGTATCCCTTGGACGTTCTTATTGACGATGAAACACAGAAATTGCATCGGAATTAAATACAAAATGCACAATGCCGACTTAAGTACAAGAAGACTGACCCTTCCTACTGTCTAAGATTTGTACCATTCCTGTGACACTTGTTATAGATTCCGATGTTTGACTTCAGTTTTACTGTATCCCTTGGACCTTCTTGTTGACGATGAAACACAGAAATTGCTGCGGAACTAAATACAAAAGGCACAAAGCCGACTTAAGTACAAGAGACTGACTCTTCTTACTGACAATGTTTTGTACCATTCCTGTGACACTAGTTATAGATTCCGATGCTTCACTTCAAATTTACTGTATCCCTTGGACCTTTTTATTGACGATGAAACACAGAAATTGCATCGGAATTAAATACGAAAGGCACAATGCCGACATAAGTACAGGAAGACTGACACTTCCTACTGTCTAAGTTTTGAACCATTCCTGTGACACTGGTTATAGTTTCCGATGTTTGACTTCAGTTTTACTGTATCCCTTGGACCTTCTTATTGACGATGAAACACAGAAATTGCATCGGAATTAAATACAAAAGGCACAATGCCGACTTAAGTACAAGAAGACTGACTCTTCTTACTGTCTATGTTTTGAACCAATCCTGTGACACTAGTTAGAGATTCCGATGCTTCACTTCAGGTTTACTGCATCCCTTTAACCATCTTATTGACGATAAAACACAGAAATTGCATCGGAATTAAATACAAAAGGCACAATGCCGACTTAAGTACAAAGAGACTGACTCGTCTTACTGACTATGTTTTGAACCGTTCATGTGACACTAGTTATAGATTCCGATGCTTCACTTCAGGTTTACTGTATCCCTCTGACCTTCTTATTGATGATGAACCACGGAAATTGCATCGGAATTAAATACAAAAGGCACAATGCCGACTTAATTACAAGAAGTCTGACTCTTCTTACTGACTATGTTTTGAACCATTCCTGTGACACTAGTTATAGATTCCGATGCTTCACTTCAGGTTTACTGTATCCCTCTGACCTTCTTATTGACGATGTAACACTGAAATTGCATCGGAATTAAATAGAAAAGACACAATGCCGACTTAAGTAAAAGAAGACTGACTCTTCTTCCTGTCTATGTTTTGAACCATTCCTGTGACACTAGTTATAGATTCCGATGTTTGACTTTAGTTTTACTGTATCCCTTGGACCTTCTTATTGACGATGAAACACAGAAATTGCTGCGGAACTAAATACAAAAGGCACAAAGCCGACTTAAGTACAAGAGACTGACTCTTCTTACTGACAATGTTTTGAACCATTCCTGTGACACTAGTTATAGATTCCGATGCTTCACTTCAAATTTACTGTATCCCTTGGACCTTCTTATTGACGATGAAACACAGAAATTGCATCGGAATTAAATACGAAAGGCACAATGCCGACTTAAGTACAAGAAGACTGACTCTTCCTACTGTCTAAGTTTTGAACCATTCCTGTGACACTGGTTATAGTTTCCGATGTTTGACTTCAGTTTTACTGTATCCCTTGGACCTTCTTATTGACGATGAAACACAGAAATTGCATCGGAATTAAATACAAAAGGCACAATGCCGACTTAAGTACAAGAAGACTAACTCTTCTTACTGTCTATGTTTTGAACCAATCCTGTGACACTAGTTAGAGATTCCGATGCTTCACTTCAGGTTTACTGCATCCCACTGACCATCTTATTGACGATAAAACACAGAAATTGCATCGGAATTAAATTCAAAAGGCACAATGCCGACTTAAGTACAAAAAGACTGACTCTTCTTACTGACTATGTTTTGAACCGTTCATGTGACACTAGTTATAGATTCCGATGCTTCACTTCAGGTTTACTGTATCCCTCTGACCTTCTTATTGATGATGAAACACGGAAATTGCATCGGAATTAAATACAAAAGGCACAATGCCGACTTAATTACAAGAAGTCTGACTCTTCTTACTGACTATGTTTTGAACCATTCCTGTGACACTAGTTATAGATTCCGATGCTTCACTTCAGGTTTACTGTATCCCTCTGACCTTCTTATTGACGATGTAACACTGAAATTGCATCGGAATTAAATAGAAAAGACACAATGCCGACTTAAGTAAAAGAAGACTGACTCTTCTTACTGTCTATGTTTTGAACCATTCCTGTGACACTAGTTATAGATTCCGATGTTTGACTTTAGTTTTACTGTATCCCTTGGACCTTCTTATTGACGATGAAACACAGAAATTGCATCGGAATTAAATACAATAGGCACAATGCCGACTTAAGGACGAGAAGACTGACTCTTCCTACTGACCAATCCTGTGAAACTAGTTATAGATTCCGATGCATCACTTCAGGTTTACTGTATCCCTTGGACCTTCTTATTGACGATGAAACACAGAAATAGCATCGGATTTAAATACAAAAGGCACAATGCCGACCTAAGTACATGAAGACCAACACTTCTTACTGACTATGTTTTGAACCACTCCTGTGACACTAGTTATAGATTCCGATGCTTCACTTCAGGTTTACTGTATCCCTTGGACCTTCTTATTGACGATAAAACACAGAAATTGCATCGGAATTAAATACAAAAGGCACAATGCCGACTTAGGTACATGAAGACCGACACTTCTTACTGACTATGTTTTGAACCATTCCTGGGACACCAGTTATAGATTCCGATGCTTCACTCCAGGTTTACTGTATCCCTTGGACCTCCTTATTGACGATGAAACACAGAAATTGGTTCGGAATTAAATACAAAAGGCACAATGCCGACTTAAGTTTATGAAGACCGACACTTCTTACTGACTATGATTTGAACCATTCCTGTAACACTAGTTACAGATTCCGATGCTTCACTTCAGGTTTACTGTATCCCTTGGACCTTCTTATTGACGATGAAACACAGAAATTGCATCGGAATTAAATACAAAAGGCACAATGCCGACTTAAGGACAAGAAGACTGACTCTTCCTACAGACCCTTTCTGTGACACTAGTTATAGATTCCGATGATTCACTTCAGGTTTACTGTATCCCTTGGACCTTCTTATTGACGATGAAACACAGAAATTGAATCGGAATTAAATACAAAAGGCACAATGCCGTCTTAAGGACAAGAAGACTGACTCTTCCTACTGACCATTCCTGTGACACTAGTTATAAATTCCGATGCTTCACTGCAGGTATACTGTATCCCTTGGACCTTCTTATTGACGATGAAACACAGATATTGCATCGGAATCAAATACAAATGGCACAATGCCGACTTAAGTACAAGAAGACTGTATCTTCTTACTGACTATGCTTTGATCCATTCCTGTGACACTAGTTATATATTCCGATGCTTCACTTCAGGTTTACTGTATCCCTTGGACGTTCTTATTGACGATGAAACGCGGAAATTGCATCGGAATTAAATACAAAAGGCACAATGCCGACTTAAGTACAAGAAGACTGACTCTTCCTACTGTCTAAGTTTTAAACCATTCCTGTGACACTAGTTATAGATTGTGATGCTTGACTTCAGTTTTACTGTATCCCTTGGACCTTCTTATTGACGATGAAACACAGAAATTGCATCGGAATTAAATACAAAAGGCACAAAGCCGACTTAAGTACAAGAGACTGACTCTTCTTACTGACAATGTTTTGAACCATTCCTGTGATACAAGTTGCAGATTCCGATGCTTCACTTCAGGTTTACTGTATCCCTTGAACGTTCTTATTGACGATGAAACACAGAAATTGCATCGGAATTAAATACAAAATGCACAATGCCGACTTAAGTACAAGAAGACTGACCCTTCCTACTGTCTAAGATTTGTACCATTCCTGTGACACTTGTTATAGATTCCGATGTTTGACTTCAGTTTTACTGTATCCCTTGGACCTTCTTATTGACGATGAAACACAGAAATTGCTGCGGAACTAAATACAAAAGGCACAAAGCCGACTTAAGTACAAGAGACTGACTCTTCATACTGACAATGTTTTGAACCATTCCTGTGACACTAGTTATAGATTCCGATGCTTCACTTCAAATTTACTGTATCCCTTGGACCTTCTTATTGACGATGAAACACAGAAATTGCATCGGAATTAAATACAAAAGGCACAATGCCGACTTAAGTACAAAAAGACTGACTCTTCTTACTGACTATGTTTTGAACCGTTCATGTGACACTAGTTATAGATTCCGATGCTTCACTTCAGGTTTACTGTATCCCTCTGACCTTCTTATTGATGATGAAACACGGAAATTGCATCGGAATTAAATACAAAAGGCACAATGCCGACTTAATTACAAGAAGTCTGACTCTTCATACTGACTATGTTTTGAACCATTCCTGTGACACTAGTTATAGATTCCGATGCTTCACTTCAGGTTTACTGTATCCCTCTGACCTTCTTATTGACGATGTAACACTGAAATTGCATCGGAATTAAATAGAAAAGACACAATGCCGACTTAAGTAAAAGAAGACTGACTCTTCTTACTGTCTATGTTTTGAACCATTCCTGTGACACTAGTTATAGATTCCCATGTTTGACTTTAGTTTTACTGTATCCCTTGGACCTTCTTATTGACGATGAAACACAGAAATTGCATCGGAATTAAATACAATAGGCAAAATGCCGACTTAAGGACGAGAAGGCTGACTCTTCCTACTGACCATTCCTGTGAAACTAGTTATAGATTCCGATGCATCACTTCAAGTTTACTGTATCCCTTGGACCTTCTTATTGACGATGAAACACAGAAATAGCATCGGATTTAAATACAAAAGGCACAATGCCGACCTAAGTACATGAAGACCAACACTTCTTACTGACTATGTTTTGAACCACTCCTGTGACACTAGTTATAGATTCCGATGCTTCACTTCAGGTTTACTGTATCCCTTGGACCTTCTTATTGACGATAAAACACAGAAATTGCATCGGAATTAAATACAAAAGGCACAATGCCGACTTAGGTACATGAAGACCGACACTTCTTACTGACTATGTTTTGAACCATTCCTGGGACACCAGTTATAGATTCCGATGCTTCACTCCAGGTTTACTGTATCCCTTGGACCTCCTTATTGACGATGAAACACAGAAATTGGTTCGGAATTAAATACAAAAGGCACAATGCCGACTTAAGTTTATGAAGACCGACACTTCTTACTGACTATGCTTTGAACCATTCCTGTAACACTAGTTACAGATTCCGATGCTTCACTTCAGGTTTACTGTATCCCTTGGACCTTCTTATTGACGATGAAACACAGAAATTGCATCGGAATTAAATACAAAAGGCACAATGCCGACTTAAGGACAAGAAGACTGACTCTTCCTACTGACCATTCCTGTGACACTAGTTACAAATTCCGATGCTTCACTGCAGGTATACTGTATCCCTTGGACCTTCTTATTGACGATGAAACACAGATATTGCATCGGAATCAAATAAAAATGGCACAATGCCGACTTAAGTACAAGAAGACTGTATCTTCTTACTGACTATGCTTTGATCCATTCCTGTGACACTAGTTATATATTCCGATTCTTCACTTCAGGTTTACTGTATCCCTTGGACGTTCTTATTGACGATGAAACACGGAAATTGCATCGGAATTAAATACAAAAGGCACAATGCCGACTTAAGTACAAGAAGACTGACTCTTCCTACTGTCTAAGTTTTGAACCATTCCTGTGACACTAGTTATAGATTGTGATGCTTGACTTCAGTTTTACTGTATCCCTTGGACCTTCTTATTGACGATGAAACACAGAAATTGCATCGGAATTAAATACAAAAGGCACAAAGCCGACTTAAGTAGAAGAGACTGACTCTTCTTACTGACAATGTTTTGAACCATTCCTGTGATACAAGTTGCAGATTCCGATGCTTCACTTCAGGTTTACTGTATCCCTTAGACGTTCTTATTGACGATGAAACACAGAAATTGCATCGGAATTAAATACAAAATGCACAATGCCGACTTAAGTACAAGAAGACTGACCCTTCCTACTGTCTAAGATTTGTACCATTCCTGTGACACTTGTTATAGATTCCGATGTTTGACTTCAGTTTTACTGTATCCCTTGGACCTTCTTATTGACGATGAAACACAGAAATTGCTGCGGAACTAAATACAAAAGGCACAAAGCCGACTTAAGTACAAGAGACTGACTCTTCATACTGACAATGTTTTGAACCATTCCTGTGACACTAGTTATAGATTCCGATGCTTCACTTCAAATTTACTGTATCCCTTGGACCTTCTTATTGACGATGAAACACAGAAATTGCATCGGAATTAAATACAAAAGGCACAATGCCGACTTAAGTACAAAAAGACTGACTCTTCTTACTGACTATGTTTTGAACCGTTCATGTGACACTAGTTATAGATTCCGATGCTTCACTTCAGGTTTACTGTATCCCTCTGACCTTCTTATTGATGATGAAACACGGAAATTGCATCGGAATTAAATACAAAAGGCACAATGCCGACTTAATTACAAGAAGTCTGACACTTCATACTGACTATGTTTTGAACCATTCCTGTGACACTAGTTATAGATTCCGATGCTTCACTTCAGGTTTACTGTATCCCTCTGACCTTCTTATTGACGATGTAACACTGAAATTGCATCGGAATTAAATAGAAAAGACACAATGCCGACTTAAGTAAAAGAAGACTGACTCTTCTTACTGTCTATGTTTTGAACCATTCCTGTGACACTAGTTATAGATTCCCATGTTTGACTTTAGTTTTACTGTATCCCTTGGACCTTCTTATTGACGATGAAACACAGAAATTGCATCGGAATTAAATACAATAGGCAAAATGCCGACTTAAGGACGAGAAGGCTGACTCTTCCTACTGACCATTCCTGTGAAACTAGTTATAGATTCCGATGCATCACTTCAAGTTTACTGTATCCCTTGGACCTTCTTATTGACGATGAAACACAGAAATAGCATCGGATTTAAATACAAAAGGCACAATGCCGACCTAAGTACATGAAGACCAACACTTCTTACTGACTATGTTTTGAACCACTCCTGTGACACTAGTTATAGATTCCGATGCTTCACTTCAGGTTTACTGTATCCCTTGGACCTTCTTATTGACGATAAAACACAGAAATTGCATCGGAATTAAATACAAAAGGCACAATGCCGACTTAGGTACATGAAGACCGACACTTCTTACTGACTATGTTTTGAACCATTCCTGGGACACCAGTTATAGATTCCGATGCTTCACTCCAGGTTTACTGTATCCCTTGGACCTCCTTATTGACGATGAAACACAGAAATTGGTTCGGAATTAAATACAAAAGGCACAATGCCGACTTAAGTTTATGAAGACCGACACTTCTTACTGACTATGTTTTGAACCATTCCTGTAACACTAGTTACAGATTCCGATGCTTCACTTCAGGTTTACTGTATCCCTTGGACCTTCTTATTGACGATGAAACACAGAAATTGCATCGGAATTAAATACAAAAGGCACAATGCCGACTTAAGGACAAGAAGACTGACTCTTCCTACTGACCATTCCTGTGACACTAGTTATAAATTCCGATGCTTCACTGCAGGTATACTGTATCCCTTGGACCTTCTTATTGACGATGAAACACAGATATTGCATCGGAATCAAATACAAATGGCACAATGCCGACTTAAGTACAAGAAGACTGTATCTTCTTACTGACTATGCTTTGATCCATTCCTGTGACACTAGTTACATATTCCGATTCTTCACTTCAGGTTTACTGTATCCCTTGGACGTTCTTATTGACGATGAAACACGGAAATTGCATCGGAATTAAATACAAAAGGCACAATGCCGACTTAAGTACAAGAAGACTGACTCTTCCTACTGTCTAAGTTTTGAACCATTCCTGTGACACTAGTTATAGATTGTGATGCTTGACTTCAGTTTTACTGTATCCCTTGGACCTTCTTATTGACGATGAAACACAGAAATTGCATCGGAATTAAATACAAAAGGCACAAAGCCGACTTAAGTACAAGAGACTGACTCTTCTTACTGACAATGTTTTGAACCATTCCTGTGATACAAGTTGCAGATTCCGATGCTTCACTTCAGGTTTACTGTATCCCTTGGACGTTCTTATTGACGATGAAACACAGAAATTGCATCGGAATTAAATACAAAATGCACAATGCCGACTTAAGTACAAGAAGACTGACCCTTCCTACTGTCTAAGATTTGTACCATTCCTGTGACACTTGTTATAGATTCCGATGTTTGACTTCAGTTTTACTGTATCCCTTGGACCTTCTTATTGACGATGAAACACAGAAATTGCTGCGGAACCAAATACAAAAGGCACAAAGCCGACTTAAGTACAAGAGACTGACTCTTCATACTGACAATGTTTTGAAACATTCCTGTGACACTAGTTATAGATTCCGATGCTTCACTTCAAATTTACTGTATCCCTTGCACCTTCTTATTGACGATGAAACACAGAAATTGCATCGGAATTAAATACAAAAGGCACAATGCCGACTTAAGTACAAAAAGACTGACTCTTCTTACTGACTATGTTTTGAACCGTTCATGTGACACTAGTTATAGATTCCGATGCTTCACTGCAGGTTTACTGTATCCCTCTGACCTTCTTATTGATGATGAAACACGGAAATTGCATCGGAATTAAATACAAAAGGCACAATGCCGACTTAATTACAAGAAGTCTGACTCTTCATACTGACTATGTTTTGAACCATTCCTGTGACACTAGTTATAGATTCCGATGCTTCACTTCAGGTTTACTGTATCCCTCTGACCTTCTTATTGACGATGTAACACTGAAATTGCATCGGAATTAAATAGAAAAGACACAATGCCGACTTAAGTAAAAGAAGACTGACTCTTCTTACTGTCTATGTTTTGAACCATTCCTGTGACACTAGTTATAGATTCCTATGTTTGACTTTAGTTTTACTGTATCCCTTGGACCTTCTTATTGACGATGAAACACAGAAATTGCATCGGAATTAAATACAATAGGCAAAATGCCGACTTAAGGACGAGAAGGCTGACTCTTCCTACTGACCATTCCTGTGAAACTAGTTATAGATTCCGATGCATCACTTCAAGTTTACTGTATCCCTTGAACCTTCTTATTGACGATGAAACACAGAAATAGCATCGGATTTAAATACAAAAGGCACAATGCCGACCTAAGTACATGAAGACCAACACTTCTTACTGACTATGTTTTGAACCACTCCTGTGACACTAGTTATAGATTCCGATGCTTCACTTCAGGTTTACTGTATCCCTTGGACCTTCTTATTGACGATAAAACACAGAAATTGCATCGGATTTAAATACAAAAGGCACAATGCCGACTTAGGTACATGAAGACCGACACTTCTTACTGACTATGTTTTGAACCATTCCTGGGACACCAGTTATAGATTCCGATGCTTCACTCCAGGTTTACTGTATCCCTTGGACCTCCTTATTGACGATGAAACACAGAAATTGCATCGGAATTAAATACAAAAGGCACAATGCCGACTTAAGGACAAGAAGACTGACTCTTCCTACAGACCCTTTCTGTGACACTAGTTATAGATTCCGATGATTCACTTCAGGTTTACTGTATCCCTTGGACCTTCTTATTGACGATGAAACACAGAAATTGCATCGGAATTAAATACAAAAGCACAAGACCGACTTAAGGACAAGAAGACTGACTCTTCCTACTGACCATTCCTGTGACACTAGTCATAGATTCCGATGCTTCACTTCAGGTTTACTGTATCCCTTGGACCTTCTTATTGACGATGAAACACAGAAATTGAATCGGAATTAAATACAAAAGGCACAATGCCGTCTTAAGGACAAGAAGACTGACTCTTCCTACTGACCATTCCTGTGACACTAGTTATAAATTCCGATGCTTCACTGCAGGTATACTGTATCCCTTGGACCTTCTTATTGACGATGAGACACAGATATTGCATCGGAATCAAATACAAATGGCACAATGCCGACTTAAGTACAAGAAGACTGTATCTTCTTACTGACTATGCTTTGATCCATTCCTGTGACACTAGTTATATATTCCGATGCTTCACTTCAGGTTTACTGTATCCCTTGGACGTTCTTATTGACGATGAAACACGGAAATTGCATCGGAATTAAATACAAAAGGCACAATGCCGACTTAAGTACAAGAAGACTGACTCTTCCTACTGTCTAAGTTTTGAACCATTCCTGTGACACTAGTTATAGATTGTGATGCTTGACTTCAGTTTTACTGTATCCCTTGGACCTTCTTATTGACGATGAAACACAGAAATTGCATCGGAATTAAATACAAAAGGCACAAAGCCGACTTAAGTACAAGAGACTGACTCTTCTTACTGACAATGTTTTGAACCATTCCTGTGATACAAGTTGCAGATTCCGATGCTTCACTTCAGGTTTACTGTATCCCTTGGACGTTCTTATTGACGATGAAACACAGAAATTGCATCGGAATTAAATACAAAATGCACAATGCCGACTTAAGTACAAGAAGACTGACCCTTCCTACTGTCTAAGATTTGTACCATTCCTGTGACACTTGTTATAGATTCCGATGTTTGACTTCAGTTTTACTGTATCCCTTGGACCTTCTTATTGACGATGAAACACAGAAATTGCTGCGGAACTAAATACAAAAGGCACAAAGCCGACTTAAGTACAAGAGACTGACTCTTCATACTGACAATGTTTTGAACCATTCCTGTGACACTAGTTATAGATTCCGATGCTTCACTTCAAATTTACTGTATCCCTTGGACCTTCTTATTGACGATGAAACACAGAAATTGCATCGGAATTAAATACAAAAGGCACAATGCCGACTTAAGTACAAAAAGACTGACTCTTCTTACTGACTATGTTTTGAACCGTTCATGTGACACTAGTTATAGATTCCGTTGCTTCACTTCAGGTTTACTGTATCCCTCTGACCTTCTTATTGATGATGAAACACGGAAATTGCATCGGAATTAAATACAAAAGGCACAATGCCGACTTAATTACAAGAAGTCTGACTCTTCATACTGACTATGTTTTGAACCATTCCTGTGACACTAGTTATAGATTCCGATGCTTCACTTCAGGTTTACTGTATCCCTCTGACCTTCTTATTGACGATGTAACACTGAAATTGCATCGGAATTAAATAGAAAAGACGCAATGCCGACTTAAGTAAAAGAAGACTGACTCTTCTTACTGTCTATGTTTTGAACCATTTCTGTGACACTAGTTATAGATTCCGATGTTTGACTTTAGTTTTACTGTATCCCTTGGACCTTCTTATTGACGATGAAACACAGAAATTGCATCGGAATTAAATACAATAGGCAAAATGCCGACTTAAGGACGAGAAGGCTGACTCTTCCTACTGACCATTCCTGTGAAACTAGTTATAGATTCCGATGCATCACTTCAAGTTTACTGTATCCCTTGGACCTTCTTATTGACGATGAAACACAGAAATAGCATCGGATTTAAATACAATAGGCACAATGCCGCCCTAACTACATGAAGACCAACACTTCTTACTGACTATGTTTTGAACCACTCCTGTGACACTAGTTATAGATTCCGATGCTTCACTTCAGGTTTACTGTATCCCTTGGACCTTCTTATTGACGATAAAACACAGAAATTTCATCGGAATTGAATACAAAAGGCACAATGCCGACTTAGGTACATGAAGACCGACACTTCTTACTGACTATGTTTTGAACCATTCCTGGGACACCAGTTATAGATTCCGATGCTTCACTCCAGGTTTACTGTATCCTTTGGACCTCCTTATTGACGATGAAACACAGAAATTGGTTCGGAATTAAATACAAAAGGCACAATGCCGACTTAAGTTTATGAAGACCGACACTTCTTACTGACTATGTTTTGAACCATTCCTGTAACACTAGTTACAGATTCCGATGCTTCACTTCAGGTTTACTGTATCCCTTGGACCTTCTCATTGACGATGAATCACAGAAATTGCATAGGAATTAAATACAAAAGGCACAATGCCGACTTAAGGACAAGAAGACTGACTCTTCCTACAGACCCTTTCTGTGACACTAGTTATAGATTCCGATGATTCACTTCAGGTTTACTGTATCTCTTGGACCTTCTTATTGACGATGAAACACAGAAATTGCATTGGAATTAAAATTAAAAGGCACAATGCCGACTTAAGTACATGAAGACCGACACTTCTTACTGACTATGTTTTTAACCATTCCAGAGACACTAGTTATAGATTCCGATGCTTCACTCTAGGTTTACTGTATCCCTTGGACCTTCTCATTGACGATGAATCACAGAAATTGCATAGGAATTAAATACAAAAGGCACAATCCCGACTTAAGTACATGAAGACCGACACTTCTTACTGACTATGATTTGAACCATTCCTGTAACACTAGTTATAGATTCCGATGCTTCACTTCAGGTTTACTGTATCCCTTAGACCTTCTTATTGACGATGAAACACAGAAATTTCATCGGAATTAATTACATAAGGCACAATGCCGACTTAAGGAAAAGAAGACTGACTCTTCCTACTGACCATTCCTGTGACACTAGTTATAAATTCCGATGCTTCACTGCAGGTATACTGTATCCCTTGGACCTTCTTATTGACGATGAAACACAGATATTGCATCGGAATCAAATACAAATGGCATAATGCCGACTTAAGTACAAGAAGACTGTATCTTCTTACTGACTATGTTTTGATCCATTCCTGTGACACTAGTTATAGATTCCGATGCTTCACTTCAGGTTCACTGTATCCTTTGGACGTTCTTATTGACGATGAAACACAGAAATTCATCGGAATTAAATACAAAAGGCACAATGACGACTTAAGTACAAGAAGACTGACTCTTCCTACTGTCTAAGTTTTGAACCATTCCTGTGGCACTAGTTGTAGATTGGGATGCTTGACTTCAGTATTACTGTATCCCTTGGACCTTCTTATTGACGATGAAACACAGAAATTGCATCGGAATTAAATACAAAAGGCACAAAGCCGACTTAAGTACAAGAGACTGACTCTTCTTACTGACAATGTTTTGAACCATTCCTGTGACACTAGTTACAGATTCCGATGCTTCACTTCAGGTTTACTGTATCCCTTGGACGTTCTTATTGACGATGAAACACAGAAATTGCATCGGAATTAAATACAAAAGGCTCAATGCCGACTTAAGTACAAGAAGACTGACCCTTCCTACTGTCTAAGATTTGTACCATTCCTGTGACACTAGTTATAGATTGCGATGTTTGACTTCATTTTTACTGTATCCCTTGGACCTTCTTATTGACGATGAAACACAGAAATTGCATCGGAATTAAATACAAAAGGCACAAAGCCGACTTAAGTACAAGAGACTGACTCTTCTTACTGACAATGTTTTGAACCATTCCTGTGACACTAGTTATAGATTCCGATGCTTCACTTCAAATGTACTGTATCCCTTGGACCTTCTTATTGACGATGAAACACAGAAATTGCATCGGAATTAAATACAAAGGGCACAATGCCGACTTAAGTACAAAAAGTCTGACTCTTCTTACTGACTATGTTTTGAACCGTTCATGTGACACTAGTTATAGATTCCGATGCTTCACTTCAGGTTTACTGTATCCCTTGCACCTCCTTATTGAAGATGAAACACAAAAAATAGCATCGGATTTAAATACAAAAGCCACAATGCCGACTTAAGTACATGAAGACCGACACTTCTTACTGACTATGTTTTGAACCATTCCTGTGACACTAGTTATAGATTCCGATGCTTCACTTCAGGTTTACTGTATCCCTTGGACCTTCTTATTGACGATGAAACACAGAAATTGCATCGGAATTAAATACAAAAGGCACAATGCCGACTTAGGTACATGAAGACCGACACTTCTTACTGACTATGTTTTGAACCATTCCTGGGACACCAGTTATAGATTCCGATGCTTCACTCCAGGTTTACTGTATCCCTTGGACCTTCTTATTGACGATGAAACACAGAAATTGCTTCGGAATTAAATACAAAAGGCACAATGCCGACTTAAGTTTATGAAGACCGACACTTCTTACTGACTAGGTTTTGATCCATTTATGTAACACTAGTCATAGATTCCGATGCTTCACTTCAGGTTTACTGTATCGCTTGGACCTTCTTATTTACGATGAAACACAGAAATTGCATCGGAATTAAATACAAAAGGCACAATGCCGACTTAAGGACAAGAAGACTGACTCTTCTTACTGTCTATGTTTTGAACCAATCCTGTGACAGTAGTTAGAGTTTCCGATGCCTCACACCAGGTTTACTGCATCCCTTTGACCTTCTTATTGACGATAAAACACAGAAATTGCATCGGAATTAAATACAAAAAGCACAATGCCGACTTAAGTACAAAAAGACTGACTCTTCTTACTGACTATGTTTAGAACCGTCCATGTGACACTAGTTACAGATTCCGATGCTTCACTTCAGGTTTACTGTATCCCTCTGACCTTCTTATTGATGATGAAACACAGAAATTGCATCGGAATTAAATACAAAAGGCACAATGCCGACTTAATTACAAAAAACCGACTCTTCTTACTGACTATGTTTTGAACCATTCCTGTGACACTAGTTATAGATTCCGACGCTTCACTTCAGGTTTACTGTATCCCTCTGACCTTCTTATTGAGGATGAAACACTGAAATTGCATCGGAATTAAATAGAAAAGGCACAATGCCGACTTAAGTAAAAGATGACTGACTCTTCTTACTGTCTATGTTTTGAACCATTCCTGTGACACTAGTTATAGATTCCGATGTTTGACTTCAGTTTTACTGTATCCCTTGGACCTTCTTATTGACGATGAAACACAGAAATTGCTGCGGAACTAAATACAAAAGGCACAAAGCCGACTTAAGTACAAGAGACTGACTCTTCATACTGACAATGTTTTGAACCATTCCTGTGACACTAGTTATAGATTCCGATGCTTCACTTCAAATTTACTGTATCCCTTGGACCTTCTTATTGACGATGAAACACAGAAATTGCATCGGAATTAAATACAAAAGGCACAATGCCGACTTAAGTACAAAAAGACTGACTCTTCTTACTGACTATGTTTTGAACCGTTCATGTGACACTAGTTATAGATTCCGATGCTACACTTCAGGTTTACTGTATCCCTCTGACCTTCTTATTGATGATGAAACACGGAAATTGCATCGGAATTAAATACAAAAGGCACAATGCCGACTTAATTACAAGAAGTCTGACTCTTCATACTGACTATGTTTTGAACCATTCCTGTGACACTAGTTATAGATTCCGATGCTTCACTTCAGGTTTACTGTATCCCTCTGACCTTCTTATTGACGATGTAACACTGAAATTGCATCGGAATTAAATACAATAGGCAAAATGCCGACTTAAGGACGAGAAGGCTGACTCTTCCTACTGACCATTCCTGTGAAACTAGTTATAGATTCCGATGCATCACTTCAAGTTTACTGTATCCCTTGGACCTTCTTATTGACGATGAAACACAGAAATAGCATCGGATTTAAATACAATAGGCACAATGCCGCCCTAACTACATGAAGACCAACACTTCTTACTGACTATATTTTGAACCACTCCTGTGACACTAGTTATAGATTCCGATGCTTCACTTCAGGTTTACTGTATCCCTTGGACCTTCTTATTGACGATAAAACACAGAAATTTCATCGGAATTGAATACAAAAGGCACAATGCCGACTTAGGTACATGAAGACCGACACTTCTTACTGACTATGTTTTGAACCATTCCTGGGACACCAGTTATAGATTCCGATGCTTCACTCCAGGTTTACTGTATCCTTTGGACCTCCTTATTGACGATGAAACACAGAAATTGGTTCGGAATTAAATACAAAAGGCACAATGCCGACTTAAGTTTATGAAGACCGACACTTCTTACTGACTATGTTTTGAACCATTCCTGTAACACTAGTTACAGATTCCGATGCTTCACTTCAGGTTTACTGTATCCCTTGGACCTTCTTATTGACGATGAAACACAGAAATTGCATTGGAATTAAATACAAAAGGCACAATGCCAACTTAAGGACAAGAAGACTGACTCTTCCTACAGACCCTTTCTGTGACACTAGTTATAGATTCCGATGATTCACTTCAGGTTTACTGTATCCCTTGGACCTTCTTATTGACGATGAAACACAGAAATTGCATTGGAATTAAAATTAAAAGGCACAATGCCGACTTAAGTACATGAAGACCGACACTTCTTACTGACTATGTTTTGAACCATTCCTGAGACACTAGTTATAGATTCCGATGCTTCACTCTAGGTTTACTGTATCCCTTGGACCTTCTCATTGACGATGAATCACAGAAATTGCATAGGAATTAAATACAAAAGGCACAATCCCGACTTAAGTACATGAAGACCGACACTTCTTACTGACTATGATTTGAACCATTCCTGTAACACTAGTTATAGATTCCGATGCTTCACTTCAGGTTTACTGTATCCCTTAGACCTTCTTATTGACGATGAAACACAGAAATTTCATCGGAATTAATTACATAAGGCACAATGCCGACTTAAGGAAAAGAAGACTGACTCTTCCTACTGACCATTCCTGTGACACTAGTTATAAATTCCGATGCTTCACTGCAGGTATACTGTATCCCTTGGACCTTCTTATTGACGATGAAACACAGATATTGCATCGGAATCAAATACAAATGGCACAATGCCGACTTAAGTACAAGAAGACTGTATCTTCTTACTGACTATGTTTTGATCCATTCCTGTGACACTAGTTATAGATTCCGATGCTTCACTTCAGGTTCACTGTATCCTTTGGACGTTCTTATTGACGATGAAACACAGAAATTGCATCGGAATTAAATACAAAAGGCACAATGACGACTTAAGTACAAGAAGACTGACTCTTCCTACTGTCTAAGTTTTGAACCATTCCTGTGGCACTAGTTGTAGATTGGGATGCTTGACTTCAGTATTACTGTATCCCTTGGACCTTCTTATTGACGATGAAACACAGAAATTGCATCGGAATTAAATACAAAAGGCACAAAGCCGACTTAAGTACAAGAGACTGACTCTTCTTACTGACAATGTTTTGAACCATTCCTGTGACACTAGTTACAGATTCCGATGCTTCACTTCAGGTTTACTGTATCCCTTGGACGTTCTTATTGACGATGAAACACAGAAATTGCATCGGAATTAAATACAAAAGGCGCAATGCCGACTTAAGTACAAGAAGACTGACCCTTCCTACTGTCTAAGATTTGTACCATTCCTGTGACACTAGTTATAGATTGCGATGTTTGACTTCATTTTTACTGTATCCCTTGGACCTTCTTATTGACGATGAAACACAGAAATTGCATCGGAATTAAATACAAAAGGCACAAAGCCGACTTAAGTACAAGAGACTGACTCTTCTTACTGACAATGTTTTGAACCATTCCTGTGACACTAGTTATAGATTCCGATGCTTCACTTCAAATGTACTGTATCCCTTGGACCTTCTTATTGACGATGAAACACAGAAATTGCATCGGAATTAAATACAAAGGGCACAATGCCGACTTAAGTACAAAAAGTCTGACTCTTCTTACTGACTATGTTTTGAACCGTTCATGTGACACTAGTTATAGATTCCGATGCTTCACTTCAGGTTTACTGTATCCCTTGCACCTCCTTATTGAAGATGAAACACAAAAAATAGCATCGGATTTAAATACAAAAGCCACAATGCCGACTTAAGTACATGAAGACCGACACTTCTTACTGACTATGTTTTGAACCATTCCTGTGACACTAGTTATAGATTCCGATGCTTCACTTCAGGTTTACTGTATCCCTTGGACCTTCTTATTGACGATGAAACACAGAAATTGCATCGCAATTAAATACAAAAGGCACAATGCCGACTTAGGTACGTGAAGACCGACACTTCTTACTGACTATGTTTTGAACCATTCCTGGGACACCAGTTATAGATTCCGATGCTTCACTCCAGGTTTACTGTATCCCTTGGACCTTCTTATTGACGATGAAACACAGAAATTGCTTCGGAATTAAATACAAAAGGCACAATGCCGACTTAAGTTTATGAAGACCGACACTTCTTACTGACTAGGTTTTGATCCATTTATGTAACACTAGTTATAGATTCCGATGCTTCACTTCAGGTTTACTGTATCGCTTGGACCTTCTTATTTACGATGAAACACAGAAATTGCATCGGAATTAAATACAAAAGGCACAATGCCGACTTAAGGACAAGAAGACTGACTCTTCTTACTGTCTATGTTTTGAACCAATCCTGTGACAGTAGTTAGAGTTTCCGATGCCTCACACCAGGTTTACTGCATCCCTTTGACCTTCTTATTGACGATAAAACACAGAAATTGCATCGGAATTAAATACAAAAAGCACAATGCCGACTTAAGTACAAAAAGACTGACTCTTCTTACTGACTATGTTTAGAACCGTCCATGTGACACTAGTTACAGATTCCGATGCTTCACTTCAGGTTTACTGTATCCCTCTGACCTTCTTATTGATGATGAAACACAGAAATTGCATCGGAATTAAATACAAAAGGCACAATGCCGACTTAATTACAAAAACCGACTCTTCTTACTGACTATGTTTTGAACCATTCCTGTGACACTAGTTATAGATTCCGACGCTTCACTTCAGGTTTACTGTATCCCTCTGACCTTCTTATTGAGGATGAAACACTGAAATTGCATCGGAATTAAATAGAAAAGGCACAATGCCGACTTAAGTAAAAGATGACTGACTCTTCTTACTGTCTATGTTTTGAACCATTCCTGTGACACTAGTTATAGATTCCGATGTTTGACTTCAGTTTTACTGTATCCCTTGGACCTTCTTATTGACGATGAAACACAGAAATTGCTGCGGAACTAAATACAAAAGGCACAAAGCCGACTTAAGTACAAGAGACTGACTCTTCATACTGACAATGTTTTGAACCATTCCTGTGACACTAGTTATAGATTCCGATGCTTCACTTCAAATTTACTGTATCCCTTGGACCTTCTTATTGACGATGAAACACAGAAATTGCATCGGAATTAAATACAAAAGGCACAATGCCGACTTAAGTACAAAAAGACTGACTCTTCTTACTGACTATGTTTTGAACCGTTCATGTGACACTAGTTATAGATTCCGATGCTTCACTTCAGGATTACTGTATCCCTCTGACCTTCTTATTGATGATGAAACACGGAAATTGCATCGGAATTAAATACAAAAGGCACAATGCCGACTTAATTACAAGAAGTCTGACTCTTCATACTGACTATGTTTTGAACCATTCCTGTGACACTAGTTATAGATTCCGATGCTTCACTTCAGGTTTACTGTATCCCTCTGACCTTCTTATTGACGATGTAACACTGAAATTGCATCGGAATTAAATAGAAAAGACACAATGCCGACTTAAGTAAAAGAAGACTGACTCTTCTTACTGTCTATGTTTTGAACCATTCCTGTGACACTAGTTATAGATTCCGATGTTTGACTTTAGTTTTACTGTATCCCTTGGACCTTCTTATTGACGATGAAACACAGAAATTGCATCGGAATTAAATACAATAGGCAAAATGCCGACTTAAGGACGAGAAGGCTGACTCTTCCTACTGACCATTCCTGTGAAACTAGTTATAGATTCCGATGCATCACTTCAAGTTTACTGTATCCCTTGGACCTTCTTATTGACGATGAAACACAGAAATAGCATCGGATTTAAATACAATAGGCACAATGCCGCCCTAACTACATGAAGACCAACACTTCTTACTGACTATGTTTTGAACCACTCCTGTGACACTAGTTATAGATTCCGATGCTTCACTTCAGGTTTACTGTATCCCTTGGACCTTCTTATTGACGATAAAACACAGAAATTTCATCGGAATTGAATACAAAAGGCACAATGCCGACTTAGGTACATGAAGACCGACACTTCTTACTGACTATGTTTTGAACCATTCCTGGGACACCAGTTATAGATTCCGATGCTTCACTCCAGGTTTACTGTATCCTTTGGACCTCCTTATTGACGATGAAACACAGAAATTGGTTCGGAATTAAATACAAAAGGCACAATGCCGACTTAAGTTTATGAAGACCGACACTTCTTACTGACTATGTTTTGAACCATTCCTGTAACACTAGTTACAGATTCCGATGCTTCACTTCAGGTTTACTGTATCCCTTGGACCTTCTTATTGACGATGAAACACAGAAATTGCATCGGAATTAAATACAAAAGGCACAATGCCAACTTAAGGACAAGAAGACTGACTCTTCCTACAGACCCTTTCTGTGACACTAGTTATAGATTCCGATGATTCACTTCAGGTTTACTGTATCCCTTGGACCTTCTTATTGACGATGAAACACAGAAATTGCATTGGAATTAAAATTAAAAGGCACAATGCCGACTTAAGTACATGAAGACCGACACTTCTTACTGACTATGTTTTGAACCATTCCTGAGACACTAGTTATAGATTCCGATGCTTCACTCTAGGTTTACTGTATCCCTTGGACCTTCTCATTGACGATGAATCACAGAAATTGCATAGGAATTAAATACAAAAGGCACAATCCCGACTTAAGTACATGAAGACCGACACTTCTTACTGACTATGATTTGAACCATTCCTGTAACACTAGTTATAGATTCCGATGCTTCACTTCAGGTTTACTGTATCCCTTAGACCTTCTTATTGACGATGAAACACAGAAATTTCATCGGAATTAATTACATAAGGCACAATGCCGACTTAAGGAAAAGAAGACTGACTCTTCCTACTGACCATTCCTGTGACACTAGTTATAAATTCCGATGCTTCACTGCAGGTATACTGTATCCCTTGGACCTTCTTATTGACGATGAAACACAGATATTGCATCGGAATCAAATACAAATGGCACAATGCCGACTTAAGTACAAGAAGACTGTATCTTCTTACTGACTATGTTTTGATCCATTCCTGTGACACTAGTTATAGATTCCGATGCTTCACTTCAGGTTCACTGTATCCTTTGGACGTTCTTATTGACGATGAAACACAGAAATTGCATCGGAATTAAATACAAAAGGCACAATGACGACTTAAGTACAAGAAGACTGACTCTTCCTACTGTCTAAGTTTTGAACCATTCCTGTGGCACTAGTTGTAGATTGGGATGCTTGACTTCAGTATTACTGTATCCCTTGGACCTTCTTATTGACGATGAAACACAGAAATTGCATCGGAATTAAATACAAAAGGCACAAAGCCGACTTAAGTACAAGAGACTGACTCTTCTTACTGACAATGTTTTGAACCATTCCTGTGACACTAGTTACAGATTCCGATGCTTCACTTCAGGTTTACTGTATCCCTTGGACGTTCTTATTGACGATGAAACACAGAAATTGCATCGGAATTAAATACAAAAGGCGCAATGCCGACTTAAGTACAAGAAGACTGACCCTTCCTACTGTCTAAGATTTGTACCATTCCTGTGACACTAGTTATAGATTGCGATGTTTGACTTCATTTTTACTGTATCCCTTGGACCTTCTTATTGACGATGAAACACAGAAATTGCATCGGAATTAAATACAAAAGGCACAAAGCCGACTTAAGTACAAGAGACTGACTCTTCTTACTGACAATGTTTTGAACCATTCCTGTGACACTAGTTACAGATTCCGATGCTTCACTTCAGGTTTACTGTATCCCTTGGACGTTCTTATTGACGATGAAACACAGAAATTGCATCGGAATTAAATACAAAAGGCGCAATGCCGACTTAAGTACAAGAAGACTGACTCTTCCTACTGTCTAAGTTTTGAACCATTCCTGTGACACTAGTTGTAGATTGGGATGCTTGACTTCAGTATTACTGTATCCCTTGGACCTTCTTATTGACGATGAAACACAGAAATTGCATCGGAATTAAATACAAAAGGCACAAAGCCGACTTAAGTACAAGAGACTGACTCTTCTTACTGACAATGTTTTGAACCATTCCTGTGACACTAGTTACAGATTCCGATGCTTCACTTCAGGTTTACTGTATCCCTTGCACCTCCTTATTGAAGATGAAACACAAAAAATAGCATCGGATTTAAATACAAAAGCCACAATGCCGACTTAAGTACATGAAGACCGACACTTCTTACTGACTATGTTTTGAACCATTCCTGTGACACTAGTTATAGATTCCGATGCTTCACTTCAGGTTTACTGTATCCCTTGGACCTTCTTATTGACGATGAAACACAGAAATTGCATCGGAATTAAATACAAAAGGCACAAAGCCGACTTAGGTACATGAAGACCGACACTTCTTACTGACTATGTTTTGAACCATTCCTGGGACACCAGTTATAGATTCCGATGCTTCACTCCAGGTTTACTGTATCCCTTGGACCTTCTTATTGACGATGAAACACAGAAATTGCTTCGGAATTAAATACAAAAGGCACAATGCCGACTTAAGTTTATGAAGACCGACACTTCTTACTGACTAGGTTTTGATCCATTTATGTAACACTAGTTATAGATTCCGATGCTTCACTTCAGGTTTACTGTATCGCTTGGACCTTCTTATTTACGATGAAACACAGAAATTGCATCGGAATTAAATACAAAAGGCACAATGCCGACTTAAGGACAAGAAGACTGACTCTTCTTGCTGTCTATGTTTTGAACCAATCCTGTGACAGTAGTTAGAGTTTCCGATGCCTCACACCAGGTTTACTGCATCCCTTTGACCTTCTTATTGACGATAAAACACAGAAATTGCATCGGAATTAAATACAAAAAGCACAATGCCGACTTAAGTACAAAAAGACTGACTCTTCTTACTGACTATGTTTAGAACCGTCCATGTGACACTAGTTACAGATTCCGATGCTTCACTTCAGGTTTACTGTATCCCTCTGACCTTCTTATTGATGATGAAACACAGAAATTGCATCGGAATTAAATACAAAAGGCACAATGCCGACTTAATTACAAAAAACCGACTCTTCTTACTGACTATGTTTTGAACCATTCCTGTGACACTAGTTATAGATTCCGACGCTTCACTTCAGGTTTACTGTATCCCTCTGACCTTCTTATTGAGGATGAAACACTGAAATTGCATCGGAATTAAATAGAAAAGGCACAATGCCGACTTAAGTAAAAGATGACTGACTCTTCTTACTGTCTATGTTTTGAACCATTCCTGTGACACTAGTTATAGATTCCGATGTTTGACTTTAGTTTTACTGTATCCCTTGGTCCTTCGTATTGACGATGAAACACAGAAATTGCATCGGAATTAAATACAATAGGCACAATGCCGACTTAAGGACAAGAAGACTGACTCATCCTACTGACCATTCCTGTGAAACTAGTTATAGATTCCGATGCATCACTTCAGGTTTACTGTATCCCTTGGACCTTCTTATTGACGATGAAACACAGAAATAGCATCGGATTTAAATACAAAAGGCACAATGCCGACATAAGTACATGAAGACCGACACTTCATTTGACTATGATTTGAACCATTCCTGTGACACTAGTTATAGATTCCGATGCTTCAGTTCAGGTTTACTGTATCCCTTAGACCTTCTTCTTGACGATAAAACACAGAAATTGCATCGGAATTAAATACAAAAAGCACAATGCCGACTTAGGTACATGAAGACCGACACTTCTTACTGACTATGTTTTGAACCATTCCTGGGAGACCAGTTATAGATTCCGATGCTTCACTCCAGGTTTACTGTAACCCTTGGACCTTTTTATTGACGATGAAACACAGAAATTGCTTCTGAATTAAATACAAAAGGCACAATGCCGACTTAAGTATATGAAGACCGACACTTCTTACTCACTATGCTTTGTACCATTCCTGTAACACTAGTTATAGATTCCGATGCTTCACTTCAGGTTTACTATATCCCTTGGACCTTCTTATTGACGATGAAACACAGAAATTGCATCGGAATTAAATACAAAAGGCACAATGCTGACTTAAGTACAAGAAGACTGACTCTTCCTACAGACCCTTTCTGTGACACTAGTTATAGATTCCGATGATTCACTTCAGGTTTACTGTATCCCTTGGACCTTCTTATTGACGATGAAACACACAAATTGCGTCGGAATTAAAAACAAAAGGCACAATGCCGACTTAAGTACATGAAGACCGACACTTCTTACTGAATATGTTTTTAACCATTCCTGTGACACTAGTTATAGATTCCGATGCTTCACTCTAGGTTTACTGTATCCCTTGGACCTTCTTATTGACGATGAATCACAGAAATTGCATAGGAATTAAATACAAAAGGCATAATGCCGACTTAAGTACATGAAGACCGACATTTCTTACTGACTATGTTTTGAACCATTCCTGTAACACTAATTATAGATTCCGATGCTTCACATCAGGTATACTGTATCCCTTGGACCTTCATATTTACGATGAAACGCATAAATTGCATAGGAATTAAATATAAAAGGCACAATGCCGACTTAAGGACAGGAAGACTGACTCTTCCTACTGACCATTCCTGTGACACTAGTTATAGATTCCGATGCTTCACTTCAGGTTTACTGTATCCCTCGGACCTTCTTATTGACGATGAAACACAGAAATTGCATCGGAATTATGTACCAAAGGCACAATGCCGACATAAGTACATGAAGACCGACACTTCTTACTGACTATGTTTTGAACCATTCCTGTGACTCTAGTTATAGATTCCGATGCTTCACTTCAGGTTTACTGTATCCCTTGGACCTTCTTGTTGACGATGAAACACAGAAATTGCATCAGAATTAAATACCAAAGGCAGAATACCGACTTAAGGACAAGGAGACTGACTCTTCCTACTGACCATTCCTGTGACACTAGTTATAGATTCCGATGGTTCACTTCAGGTTTACTGTATCCCTTGGACCTTCTTATTGACGTTGAAACACAGAAATTGCATCGGAAGTAAATACAAAAGGCACAATGCAGACTTAAGGACAAGAAGACTGACTCTTCCTACTGACCATTCCTGTGACACTAGTTATATATTCCGATGCTTCACTTCAGGTTTATTGTATCCCTTGGACCTTCTTATTGACAATGAAACACAGGAGTAGCATCGGAATTAAATACAAAAGGCACAATGCCGACTTAAGTACATGAAGACCGACACTTCTTACTGACTATAATTTGAACCATTCCTGTGACACTAGTTATAGATTCTGATGCTTCACTTCAGGTTTACTGTATCCCTTGGACCGTTTTATTGACGATGAAACGCAGAAATTGCATCGGAATTCAATACAAAAGGCACAATGCCGACTTAAGTACATGAAGACCGACATTTCTTACTGACTATGTTTTGAACCATTCCTGTGACACTAGTTATAGATTCCGATGCTTCACTTTAGGTTTACTGTATCCCTTGGACCTTCTTATTGACGATGAGACACAGAAATTGCATCGGAATTAAATACAAAACGCACAATGCCGACTTAAGGACAAAAAGACTGACTCTTCCTACTAACCATTCCCGTGACACTAGTTATATATTCCGATGCTTCACTTCAGGTTTATTATATCACTTGGACCTTCTTATTGACGATGAAACACAGAAATTGCATCGGAATTAAATACAAAAGGCACAATGCCGACTTAAGTACATGAAGACCGACACTTCTTACTGACTATATTTTGAACCATTCCTGTGACACTAGTTATAGTTTCCGATGCTTCACTTCAGGTTCACTGTATCCCTTGGACCTTCTTATTGACGATGAAACGCAGAAATTGCATCGGAATTAAATACAAAAGGCACAATGCCGACTTAAGTACATGAAGACCGATAGTTCTTACTGACTATGTTTTGAACCACTCCTGTGACACTAGTTATAGATTCCGATGCTTCACTTCAGGTTTACTGTATCCCTTGGACCTTCTTATTGACGATGAAACACAGAAATTGCATCAGAATTATATACCAAAGGCACAATGCCGACTTAAGTACATGAAGACCGACACTTCTTACTGACTAAGTTTTCAACCATTGCTGTGACACTAGTTATAGATTCTGATGCTTCACTTCAGGTTTACTGTATCCGTTGGACCTTCTTATTGACGATGAAATACAGAAATTGCATCAGAATTAAATACAAAAGGCAGAATGCCGACATTAGGACATGAAGATTGACTCTTCCTGCTGACCATTCCTGTGACACTAGTTATAGATTCCGATGCTTCACTCCAGGTTTACTGTATCCCTTGGACCTTCTTATTGGCGATGAAACCCAGAAATTGCATCGGAATTAAATACAAAAGGCACAATGACGACTTAAGGACAAGAAGACTGACTCTTCCTACTGCCCATTCCTGTGACACTAGTTATAGATTCCGATGCTTCACTTCAGGATTACTGTATCCCTTGGACTTTCTTATTGACGATGAAACACAGAAATTGCATCGGAATTAAATACAAAAGGCACAATGCAGACTTATGGACAAGAAGACTGACTCTTCCTACTGACCATTCCTGTGACACTAGTTATATAGTCCGATGCTTCACTTCAGGTTTATTGTATCCCTAGGACCTTCTTGTTGACGATGAAACACCGAAATTGCATCGGAATTAAATACCAAATGCACAATGCCGACTTAAGTACATGAAGACCGACACTTCTTACTGACTATATTTTGAACCATACCTGTGACACTAGTTATAGTTTCCGATGCTTCACCTCAGGTTTACTGTATCCCTTGGACCTTCTTATTGACGATGAAACGCAGAAATTGCATCGGAATTAAATACAAAAGGCACAATGCCGACTTAAGTACATGAAGACCGACAGTTCTTACTGACTATGTTTTGAACCATTCCTGTGACACTAGTATAGATTCCGATGCTTCACTTCAGGTTTACTGTATCCCTTGGACCTTCTTATTGACGATGAAACACAGAAATTACATCGGAATTAAATACAAAATGCACAATGCAGACTTAAGGACAAGAAGACTGACTCTTCCTACTGACCAATCCTGTGACACTAGTTATATATTCCGATGCTTCACTTCAGGTTTATTGTATCTCTTGGACCTTCTTATTGACGATGAAACACAGAAATTGCATCGGAATTAAATACAAAAGGCACAATGCCGACTTAAGAACATGAAGACCGACAGTTCTTACTGGCTATGTTTTGAACCATTCCTGTGTCACTAGTTATAGATTCCGATGCTTCACTTCAGGTTTACTGTATCCCTTGGACCTTCTTATTGACGATGAAACCCAGAAATTGCATCGGAATTAAATACAAAAGGCAGAATGCGACATAAGGACATGAAGATTGGCTCTTCCTGCTGACCATTCCTGTGACACTAGTTATAGATTCCGATGCTTCACTCCAGGTTTACTGTATCCCTTGACCTTCTTATTGTCGATGAAACCCAGAAATTGCATCGGAATTAAATACAACGGCTCATTGCCGACTTAAGGTCAAGAAGACTGACTCTTCCTACTGACCATTCCTGTGACACAAGTTATCTATTCCGATGCTTCACTCCAGGTTTACTGTATCCCTTGGACCTTCTTATTGACGATGAAACACAGAACTTGCATCGGAAATAATTACAAAAGGCACAATGCCGACTAAAGTACTTGAAGACCGACACTTCTTACTGACTATGTTTTGAACCATTCCTGTGACACTAGTTATAGAATCCGATGCTTCACTTCAGGTTTACTGTATCCCTTGGACCTACTTATTGACGATAAAACACAGAAATTGCATCGGAATTAAATATAAAATGCACAGCGCCGACTTAAGGACAAGAAGACTGACTCTTCTTACTGACCATTCCTGTGACACTAGTTATAGATTCCGATGCATCACTTCAGGTTTACTCTATCCCTTGGACCTTCTTATTGACGATGAAACACAGAAATTGCATCGGATTTAAATACAAAAGGCACAATGCCGACTTAAGGACAAGAAGACAAACTCTTTTTACTGACCATTCTTGTGACACTAGTTATTGTTTCCGATGTTTCACTTGAGGTTTACTGTATCCCTTGAACCTTCTTATTGACGATGAAACACAGAAATTGCATCGGAATTAAATACAAAAGCCACAATGCCGACTTAAGTACATGAAGACCGACACATCTTACTGACTATGCTTTGAACCATTCCTGTGACATTAGTTATAGATTCCGATGCTTCACTTCAGGTTTACTGTATCCCCTGGACCTTCTTATTGACGATGAGACACAAAAATTGCATCGGAATTAAATACGAAAGGCAGAATGCCGAGATAAGGACGTGAAGATTGACTCTTCCTGCTGACCATTCCTGTGACACTAGTTATAGATTCCGATGCTTCACTCCAGTTTTTCTGTATCCCTTGGACCTTCTTATTGACGATGAAACACAGAAATTGCATCGGAATTAAATACAAAAGGCACAATGCCGACTTAAGGACAAGAAGACTGACTCTTCCTACTGACCAATCCTGTGACACTAGTTAAAGATTCCGATGCTTCACTTCAGGTTTACTGTATCCCTTGGACCTTCTTGTTGACGATGAAACACAGAAATTGCATCGGAATTAAATACAAAAGGCACAATGCCGACTTAAGTACATGAAGACCGACACTTCTTACTGACTATGCTTTGAACCATTCCTGTGACACTAGTAATAGGCCCCCATGCTTCACTTCAGGTTAACTGTATCCCTTGCACCTTTTTATTGACGATGAAACACAGAAATTGCATCGGAATTAAATACAAAAGGCACAATGCCGACTTAAAGGACAAGAAGACTGACTCTTCCTACTGACCATTCCTGTGACACTAGTTATAGATTCCGATGCTTCACTCAAGGTTTACTGTATCCCTTGGACCTTCTTATTGACGATGAATCACAGAAATTGCATCGGAATTAAATACAAAAGGCACAATGCCGACTTATGTACATGAAGGCCGACACTTCTTACTGACTATGTTTTGAACCATTCCTGTGACACTAGTTATGATTCCGATGCTTCAGCTCAGGTTTACGGTATCCCTTGGACCCTCTTATTGACGATGAAACACAGAGATTGCATCGTAATTAAATACAAAAGGCACAATGCCGACTTAAGGACAAGAAGACTGACTCTTCCTACTGACCATTCCTGTGACACTAGTTATAGATTCCGATGCTTCACTTCAGGTTTACTGTATCCCTTGGACCTTCTTATTGACGATGAAACACAGAAATTGCATCGGAATTAAATACAAAAGATACAATGCCGACTTAAGTACATGAAGACCGACACTTCTTACTAACTATGTTTTGAACCATTCCTGTGACACTAGTTATAGATTCCGATGCTTCACTTCAGGTTTACTGTATCCCTTGGACCTTCTTATTGACGATGAAACACAGAAATTGCATCGGAATTAAATACAAAAGGCACAATGCCGACTTAAGTACATGAAGACCGACACTTCTTATTGACTATGATTTGAACCATTCCTGTGACACTAGCTATAGATTCCGATGCTTCACTTCAGGTTTACTGTATCCCTTGTACCTTCTTATTGACGATGAAACACAGAGATTGCATCGGAATTAAATACAAAAGGCACAATGCCGACTTAAGGACAAGAAGACTGACTCTTCCTACTGACCAATCCTGTGACACTAGTTAAAGATTCCGATGTTTCACTTCAGGTTTACTGTATCCCTTGGACTTCTTTTGACGATGAAACACAGAAATTGCGTGGGAATTAAATACAAAAGGCACAATGCCGACTTAAGTACATGAAGACCGACACTTCTTACTGACTATGTTTTGAACCATTCCTGTGACACTAGTAATAGGTCCCCATGCTTCACTTCAGGTTTACTGTATCCCTTGCACCCTCTTATTGACGATGAACGACAGAAATTGCATCGGAATTAAATACAAAAGGCACAATGCCGACTTAAGGATAAGAAGACTGACTCTTCCTACTGAAGATTCCTGTGACACTAGTTATAGATTCCGATGCTTCACTTCAGGTTTACTGTATCTCTTGGACCATCATATTGACGATGAAACACAGAAATTGCATCGGAATTAAATACAAAAGGCACAATGCCGACTGAAGGACAAGCAGACTGATTCTTCCTACTGACCATTCCTGTGCCACTAGTAATAGATTCCGATGCTTCACTCAAGGTTTACTGTATCCCTTGGACCTTCTTATTGACGATGAAACACAAAAATTGCATCGGAATTAAATACAAAAGGCACAATGCCGACTTAAGTACATGAAGGCCGACACTTCTTACTGACTATGTTCTGAACCATTCCTGTGACACTAGTTAGAGATTCCGATGCTTCAGTTCAGGTTTACGGTATCCATTGGACCGTCTTATTGACGATGAAACACAGAAATTGCATCGGAATTAAATACAAAAAGCACAATGCCGACTTAAGGACAAGAAGACTGACTCTTCCTACTGACCATTCCTGTGACACTAGTTATAGATTCCGATGCTTCACTTCAGGTTTACTGTATCCCTTGGACCTTCTTATTGACAATGAAACGCAGAAATTGCATTGGAATTAAATACAAAAGGCACAATGCCGACTTAAGGACAAGAAGTCTGACTCTTCCTACTGACCATTCCTGTGACACTAGTTATAGATTCCGATTCTTCACTTCAGGTTTACTGTATCCCTTGGACCTTCTTATTGACGATGAAACACAGAAATTGCATCGGATTTAAATACAAAATGCACAATGCCGACTTATGGACAAGAAGACAGACTCTTTTTACTGACCATTCTTGTGACACTAGTTATTGTTTCCGATGTTTCACTTCAGGTTTACTGTATCTCTTGGACCTTCTTATTGACGATGAAACACAGAAATTGCATTGGAATTAAATACAAAAGGCACAATGCCGACTTAAGTACATGAAGACCGACACTTCTTACTGACAATGTATTGAACCATTCCTGTGACACTAGTTATAGATTCCGATGCTTCACTTCAGGTTTACTGTATCCCTTGGGCCTTCTTATTGACGATGAAACACAGAAATTGCATTGGAAGTAAATTCAAAATGCACAATGCCGACTGAAGTACATGAAGACCGACACTTCTTACTGACTATGTTTTGAACCATTCCTGTAACACTAGTTATAGATTTCAATGCTTCACATCAGGTTTACTGTATCCCTTGGACCTTCTTATTGACGATGAAACACAGAAATTGCATCGGAATTAAATACAAAAGGCACAATGCCGTCTTAAGCACAAGAAGACTGACTCTTCCCACTGACCATTCCTGTGACACTAGTTATAGATTCCGATGCTTCACTTCAGGTTTACTGTATCTCTAGGACCTTCTTATTTACGATGAAACACAGAAATTGCATCGGAATTAGATACAAAAGACTCAATGCTTACTTAAGTACATGAAGACCGACACTTCTTACTGACTATGTTTTAAACCATTCCTGTGACACGAGTTATAGATTCCGATGCTTTACTTCAACTTTACTGTATCCCTTGGACCTTCTTATTGACGATATAACAGTGAAAATGCATCGGAATTAAATACAAAAGGCACAATGCCGACTTAAGGACATGATGACCGACACTTCTTACTGACTATGTTCTGAACCATTCCTGTGACACTAGTTATAGATTCCGATGCTTCACTACAGGTTTACTGTATCCCTTGGACCTTCTTACTGACGATGAAACACAGAAATTGCATCCGAATTAAATACAAAAGGCACAATGCCGACTTAAGTACATGAAGACCGACACTTCTTACTGACTATGCTTTGAACCATTCCTGTAACACTAGTTATAGATTCCGATGCTTCACTTCAGGTTTACTGTATCCCTTGGACCTTCTTATTGACGATGAAACACAGAAATTGCATCGGAATTAAATACAAAAGGCACAATGCCGTCTTAAGGACAAGAAGACTGACTCTTCCTACTGACCATTTCTGTGACACTAGTTATAGATTCCGATGCTTCACTTCAGGTATACTGTATCCCTTGGACCTTCTTATTGACGATGAAACACAGAAATTGCATCGGAATCAAATACAAAAGGCACAATGCCGACTTAAGTACAAGAAGACTGTATCTTCTTACTGTCTATGTTTTGAACCAATCCTGTGACACTAGTTGTAGATTCCGATGCTTGACTTCAGTTTTACTATATCCCTTGGACCTTCTTATTGACGATGAAACACAGAAATTGCATATGAATTAAATACAAAAGGCACAATGCCGACTTAAGTAGAAGAGACTGACTCTTCTTACTGACTATGTTTTGATCCATTCCTGTGACACTAGTTACAGATTCCGATGCTACCTTCAGGTTTACTGTATCCCTTGGACGTTCTTATTGACGATGAAACACAGAAATTACATCGGAATTAAATACAAAAGGCACAATGCCGACTTAAGTACAAGAAGACTGACTCTTCCTACTGCCTAAGTTTTGAACCATTCCTGTGACACTGGTTATAGATCCGGATGTTTGACTTCAGTTTTACTGTATCCCTTCTACCTTCTTATTGACGGTGAAAAACAGAAATTGCATCGGAATTAAATACAAAAGGCACAATGCCGACTTAAGTACAAGAAGACTGACTCTTCTTACTGTCTATGTTTTGAACCAATCCTGTGACACTAGTAAGAGATTCCGATGCTTCACTTCAGGTTTACTGTATCCCTCTGACCTTCTTATTGATGATGAAACACGGAAATTGCATCGGAATTAAATTCAAAAGGCACAATGCCGACTTAATTACAAGAAGTCTGACTCTTCTTACCGACTATGTTTTGAACCATTCCTGTGACACTAGTTATAGATTCCGATGCTTCACTTCAGGTTTACTGTATCCCTCTGACCTTCTTATTGACGTTGTAACCCTGAAATTGCATCAGAATTAAATAGAAAAGGCACAATGCCGACTTAAGTAAAAGAAGACTGACTATTCTTACTGTCTATGTTTTGAACCATTCCTGTGCCACTAAGTTATAGATTCCGATGTTTGACTTTAGTTTTACTGTATCCCTTGGACCTTCTTATTGACGATGAAACACAGAAATTGCAACGGAATTAAATACAATAGGCACAATGCCGACTTAAGGACAAGAAAACTGACTCTTCCTACAGACCATTCCTGTGAAACTAGTTATAGATTCCGATGCATCACTTCAGGTTTACTGTATCCCTTGGACCTTCTTATTGACGATGAAACACAGAAATAGCATCGGATTTAAATACAAAAGGAACAATGCCGACCTAAGTACATGAAGACCAACACTTCTTACTGACTATGCTTTGAACCTTTCCTGTAACACTAGTTACAGATTCCGATGCTTCACTTCAGGTTTACTGTATCCCTTGGACCTTCTTATGGACGATGAAACACAGAAATTGCATCGGAATTAAATACAAAAGGCACAATGCCGACTTAAGTTTATGAAGACCGACACTTCTTACTGACTATGCTTTGAACCATTCCTGTAACACTAGTTACAGATTCCGATGCTTCACGTCAGGTTTACTGTATCCCTTGGACCTTCTTATGGACGATGAAACACAGAAATTGCATCGGAATTAAATACAAAAGGCACAATGCCGACTTAAGGACAAGAAGACTGACTCTTCCTACAGACCCTTTCTGTGACACTAGTTATAGATTCCGATGATTCACTTCAGGTTTACTGTATCCCTTGGACCTTCTTATTGACGATGAAACACAGAAATTGCATCGGAATTAAATACAAAAGGCACAATGCCGACTTAAGGACAAGAAGACTGACTCTTCCTACTGACCATTCCTGTGACACTAGTTATAAATTCCGATGCTTTACTGCAGGTATACTGTATCCCTTGGACCTACTTATTGACGATGAAACACATATATTGCATCGGAATCAAATACAAATGGCACAATGCCGACTTAAGTACAAGAAGACTGTATCTTCTTACTGACTATGTTTTGATCCATTCCTGTGACACTAGTTATAGATTCCGATGCTTCACTTCAGGTTTACTGTATCCCTTGGACGTTCTTATTGACGATGAAACACGGAAATTGCATCGGAATTAAATAAAAAAGGCACAATGCCGACATAACTACAAGAAGACTGACTCTTCCTACTGTCTAAGTTTTGAACCATTCCTGTGACACTAGTTGTAGATTGTGATGCTTGACTTCAGTTTTACTGTATCCCTTGGACCTTCTTATTGACGATGAAACACAGAAATGGCATCGGAATTAAATACAAAAGGCACAAAGCCGACTTAAGTACAAGAGACTGACTCTTCTTACTGACAATGTTTTGAACCATTCCTGTGATACAAGTTGCAGATTCCGATGCTTCACTTCAGGTTTACTGTATCCCTTGGACGTTCTTATTGACGATGAAACACAGAAATTGCATTGGAATTAAATACAAAATGCACAATGCCGACTTAAGTACAAGAAGACTGACCCTTCCTACTGTCTAAGATTTGTACCATTCCTGTGACACTTGTTATAGATTCCGATGTTTGACTTCAGTTTTACTGTATCCCTTGGACCTTCTTATTGACGTTGAAACACCGAAATTGCTGCGGAACTAAATACAAAAGGCACAAAGCCGACTTAAGTACAAGAGACTGACTCTACTTACTGACAATGTTTTGAACCATTCCTGTGACACTAGTTATAGATTCCGATGCTTCACTTCAAATTTACTGTATCCCTTGGACCTTCTTATTGACGATGAAACACAGAAATTGCTTCTGAATTAAATACAAAAGGCACAATGCCGACTTAAGTATATGAAGACCGACACTTCTTACTCACTATGCTTAGTACCATTCCCGTAACACTAGTTATAGATTCCGATGCTTCACTTCAGGTTTACTGTATCCCTTGGACCTTCTTATTGACGATGAAGCACAGAAATTGCATCGGAATTAAATACAAAATGCACAATGCTGACTTAAGTACAAGAAGCCTGACTCCTCCTTCAGACCCTTTCTGTGACACTAGTTATAGATTCCGATGATTCACTTCAGGTTTACTGTATCCCTTGGACCTTCTTATTGACGATGAAACACACAAATTGCATCGGAATTAAAAACAAAAGGCACAATGCCGACTTAAGTACATGAAGACCGACACTTCTTACTGACTATGTTTGGAACCATTCCTGTGACACGAGTTATAGATTCCGATGCTTCACTTCAAGCTTACTGTATCATTTGGACCTTCTTATTGACGATGAAACACAGAATTTGCATCCGAATTAAATACGAAAGGCACAATGCCGACTTAAGTACATGGGGACCGACACTTCTTACTGACTATGCTTTGAACCATTCCTGTAACACTAGTTATAGATTCCGATGCTTCACTTCAGGTTTACTGTATCCCTTGGTCGTTCTTATTGACAATGAAACACAGAAATTGCATCGGAATTAAATACAAAAGGCACAATGCCGACTTAAGTACAAGAAGACTGACTCTTCCTACTGTCTAAGTTTTGAACCATTCCTGTGACACTAGTTATAGATTCCGATGCTTCAGTTCAGTTTTACTGTATCCCTTTTTACCTTCTTATTGATGATGAAACACAGAAATTACATCGGAATTAAATACAAAAGGCACAAAGCCGACTTAAGTACAAGAGACTGACTCTTTTTACTGACAATGTTTTGAACCATTCGTGTGACACTAGTTATAGATTCCGATGCTTCACTTCAGGTTTACTGTATCCCTTGGACGTTCTTATTGACGATGAAACACAGAAATTGCATCGGAATTAAATACAAAAGGCACAATGCCGACTTAAGTACAAGAAGACTGACTCATCCCACTGTCTAAGTTTTGAACCATTCCTGTGACACTAGTTATAGATTCCGATGTTTGACCTAAGTTTTACTGTATCTCTTTGACCTTCTTATTGACGATGAAACACAGAAATTGCATCGGAATTAAATACAAAAGCCACAAAGCCGACTTAAGTACAAGAGACTGACTCATCTTACTGACAATGTTTTGAACCATTCCTGTGACACTAGTTATAGATTCCGATGCTTCACTTCAGGTTTACTGTATCCCTTGGACCTTCTTATTGACGATGAAACACAGAAATTGCATCGGAATTAAATACAAAAGGCACAATGCCGACTTAAGTACAAGAAGACTGACTCTTCTTACTGACTATGTTTTGAACCAATCCTGTGACACTAGTTAGAGATTCCGATTCTTCACTTCAGGGTTACTGCATACCTTTGACCTTCTTATTGACGATTAAACACAGAATTTGCATCGGAATTAAATACGAAAGGCACAATGCCGACTTAAGTACAAAAAGACTGACTCTTCTTACTGACTATGTTTCAACCGTTTATGTGACACTAGTTATAGATCCCGATGCTTCTTTTCAGGTTTACTGTATCCCTTGGACCTCCTTATTGAAGATGAAACACAGAAATAGCATCGGACTTAAATACAAAAATCACAATGCCGACTTAAGTACAAGAAGACCGTTACTTCTTACTGACTATGCTTTGAACCATTCCTGTGAGACTAGTTATAGATTCCGATGCTTCACTTCAGGTTTACTGTATCCCTTGGACCTTCTTATTGACGATGAAACACAGAAATTGCTTCGGAATTAAATACAAAAATCACAATGCCGACTTAAGTACATGAAGACCGACACTTCTTACTGACTATGTTTTGAACCATTCCTGTGACACTAGTTATAGATTCCGATGCTCACTTCATGTTTACTGTATCGCTTGGACCTTCTTATTTACGATGAAACACAGAAATTGCATCGGAATTAAATACAAAAGGCACAATGCCGACTTAAGGACAAGAAGTCTGACTCTTCTTACTGACAATGATTTGAACCATTCCTATGACACTAGTTATAGATTCCGATGCTTCACTTCAGGTTTACTGTATCCCTTGGATGTTCTTATTGACGATGAAACATAGAAATTGCATCGGAATTAAATACAAAAGACACAATGCCAACTTAATTGCAAGAAGTCTGACTCTTCTTTCTGACTATGTTTTGAACCATTCCTGTGACACTAGTTATAGAATCCGATGCTTCACTTCAGGTTTACTGTATCCCTCTGACCATCTTATTGACGATGAAACACTGAAATTGCATCGGAATTAAATAGAAAAGGCACAATGCCGACATAAGTAAAAGAAGACTGACTCTTCTTACTGTCTATGTTTTGAACCATTCCTGTGACACTAGTTATAGATTCCGATGTTTGACTTCATTTTTACTGTATCCCTTGGACCTCCTTATGGAAGATGAAACACAGAAATAGCATTGGATTTAAATACAAATAGCACAATGCCGACTTAGGTACATGAAGACCGACACTTCTTACTGACTATGTTTTTAACCATTCCTGGGACACCAGTTATAGATTCCGATGCTTCACTCCAGGTTTACTGTATCCCTTGGACCTTCTTATTGACCATGAAACACAGAAATTGCTTCGGAATTAAATACAAAAGGCACAATGCCGACTTAAGGACAAGAAGACTGACTCTTCTTACTGACCCTTTCTGTGACACTAGTTATAGATTCCGATGCTTCACTTCAGGTTAACTGTATCCCTTGCACCTTCTTATTAACGATGAAACACAGAAATTGCATCGGAATTAAATACAAAAGGCACAATGCCGACTTAAGTACATGAAGACTGACACTTCTTACTGACTATGTTTTGAACCATTCCTGAACACTAGTTACAGATTCCGATGCTTCACTTCAGGATTACTGTATCCCTTGGACCATCTTAGTGTCGATGAAATATAGATATTGCATCGGAATTAAATACAAAAGACACAATGCCGACTTAAGTACATGAAGACCGACACTTCTTCCTGACTATGTTTTGAACCATTCCTATAACACTAGTTATAGATTCCGATGCTTCACTTCAGGTTCACTGTATCCCTTGGACCTTCTTATTGACGATGATACACAGAAATTGCACCGGAATTAAATACAAAAGGCACAATGCCGACTTGAGGGCAAGAAGACTGACTCTTTCTACTGACCATTCCCGTGACACTAGTTATAGATTCCGATGCTTCACTTCACGTTTACTGTATCCTTTGGACCTTTTTACCGACGATGAATCACAGAAATTGCATCGGAATTAAATACAAAAGGCACAATGCCGACTTAAGGACATGAAGACCGACACTTCTTACTGACTATGTTTTGAACCATTCCTGTGACACTAGTTACAGATTCCAATGCTTCACTTCAGGTTTACTGTATCCCTTGGACCTTCTTTTTGACGATGAAACACAGATATTGCATCGGAATATAATACAAAAGGCACAATGCCGACTTAAGTACATGAAGACTGACACTTCGTACTGACAATGTTTTGAACCATTCCTGTGACACTAGTTATAGATTCCGATGCTTCACTTCAGGTTAACTGTATCCCTCTGACCTTCTTATTGACGATGATACACAGAAATTGCATCGGAATTAAATACAAAAAGCACAATGCCGACTTAAGGACTAGAAGACTGACTCTTCCTACTGACCATTCCTGTGACACTAGTTATAGATTCCGATGCTTCTCTTCAGGTTTACTGTATCACTTGGACCTTCTTATTGACGATGAAACACAGATATTGCATCGGAATATAATACAAAAGGCACAATGCCGACTTAAGTACATGAAGACTGACACTTCGTACTGACAATGTTTTGAACCATTCCTGTGACACTAGTTATAGATTCCGATGCTTCACTTCAGGTTAACTGTATCCCTCTGACCTTCTTATTGACGATGAAACACTGAAATTGCATCGGAATTAAATAGAAAAGGCACAATGCCGACTTAAGTAAAAGATGACTGACTCTTCTTACTGTCTATGTTTTGAACCATTCCTGTGACACTAGTTATAGATTCCGATGTTTGACTTTAGTTTTACTGTATCCCTTGGACCTTCTTATTGACGATGAAACACAGAAATTGCATCGGAATTAAATACAATAGGCACAATGCCGACTTAAGGACAAGAAGACTGACTATTCCTACTGACCATTCCTGTGAAACTAGTCATAGATTCCTATGCATCACTTCAGGTTTACTGTATCCCTTGGACCTTCTTATTGACGATGAAGCACAGAAATGGCATCGGATTTAAATACAAAAGGCACAATGCCGACTTAAGTACATGAAGACCGACACTTCATACTGACTATGTTTTGAACCATTCCTGGGACACCAGTTATAGATTCCGATGCTTCACTCCAGGTTTACTGTATCCCTTGAACCTTCTTATTGACGATGAATCACAGAAATTGCTTCGGAATTAAATACAAATGGCACAATGCCGACTTAAGTTTATGAAGACCGACACTTCTTACTCACCATGCTTTGTACCATTCCTGTAACACTAGTTGTAGATTCCGATGCTTCACTTCAGGTTTACTGTATCCCTTGGACCTTCTTATTGACGATGAAACACAGAAATTGCATCGGAATTAAATGCAAAAGGCACAATGCCGACTTAAGGACAAGAAGACTGACTCTTCCTACAGACTCTTTCTGTGACACTAGATATAGATTCCGATGATTCACTTCAGGTTTACTGTATCCCTTAGACCTTCTTATTGACGATGAAACACAGAAATTGCATCGGAATTAAAAACAAAAGGCACAATGCCGACATAAGTACATGAAGACCGACACTTCTTACTGACTATGTTTTGAACCATTCCTGAGACACTAGTCATAGATTCCGATGCTTCACTCGAGGTTTACTGTATCCCTTGGACATTCTTATTGTCGATGAGTCATAGAAATTGCATAGGAATTAAATACAAAATGCACAATGCCGACTTAAGTACATGAAGACCGACACTTCTTACTGACTATGTTTTGAACCATTCCTGTAACACTAGTTATAGATTCCGATGCTTCACTTCAGGTTTACTGTATCCTTTGGACCTTCTTATTGACGATGAAACACAGAAATTGCATATGAATTAAGTATAAAAGGCACAATGCCGACTTAAGGACAAGAAGACTGACTCTTCCTACTGACCATTCCTGTGACACTAGTTATAGATTCCGATGCTTCACTTCAGGTTAACTGTATCCCTCGGACCTTCTTATTGACGATGAAACACAGAAATTGCATCGGAATTAAATACAAAAGGCACAATGCCGACTTAAGTACATGAAGACCGACACTTCTTACTGACTATGTTTTCAACCACTCCTGTGACACGAGTTGTAGATTCCGATGCTTCACTTCAAGTTTACTGTATCCCTTGGACCATCTTATTGACGATGAAACACAGAAATTGCATCCGAATTAAATACGAAAGGCACAATGCCGACTTAGGTACATGAGGACCGAAACTTCTTACTGACTATGGTTTGAACCATTCCTGTAACACTAGTTATAGATTCCGATGCTTCACGTCAGGTTTACTGTATCCCTTGGACCTTCTTATTGACGATGAAACAAAGAAATTGCATCGGAATTAAATACAAAAGGCACAATGCCGTCATAAGGACAAGAAAACTGACTCTTCCTACTGACCATTCCTGTGACACTAGTTATATATTCCGATGCTTCACTTCAGGTATACTGTATCCCTTGGACCTTCTTATTGACGACGAAACACAGATATTGCATCGGAATCAAGTACAAAAGGCACAATGCTGACTTAAGTAGAAGAAGACTTTATCTTCTTACTAACTATGTTTTGATCCATTCCTGTGACACTAGTTATGGATTCCGATGCTTCACTTCAGGTTTACTGTATCCCTTGGACGTTCTTATTGACGATGAAACACAGAAATTGCATCGGAATTAAATACAAAAGGCACAATGCCGACTTAAGTACAAGAAGACTGACTCTTCCTACTGTCTAAGTTTTGAACCATTCCTGTGACACTAGTTATAGATTCCGATGCTTGACTTCAGTTTTACTGTATCCCTTGGACCTTCTTATTGACGATGAAACACAGAAATTGCATCGGAATTAAATACAAAAGGCACAAAGCCGACTTAAGTACAAGAGACTGACTCTTCTTACTGACAATGATTTGAACCATTCCTGTGACACTAGTTATAGATTCCGATGCTTCACTTCAGGTTTACTGTATCCCTTGGATGATCTTATTGACGATGAAACATAGAAATTGCATCGGAATTAAATACAAAAGGCACAATGACAACTTAATTACAAGAAGTCTGACTCTTCTTACTGACTATGTTTTGAACCATTCCTGTGACACTAGTTATAGATTCCGATGCTTCACTTCAGGTTTACTGTATTCCTCTGACCACCTTATTGACGATGAAACACTGAAATTGCATCGGAATTAAATAGAAAAGGGCACAATGCCGACTTAAGTAAAAGAAGACTGACTCTTCTTACTGTCTATGTTTTGAACCATTCCTGTGACACTAGTTATAGATTCCGATGTTTGACTTCAGTTTTACTGTATCCCTTGGACCTCCTTATTGAAGATGAAACACAGAAATAGCATCGGATTTAAATACAAAAGGCACAATGCCGACTTAAGTACATGAACACCGACACTTCTTACTGACTATGTTTTGAACCATTCCTATGACACTAGTTATAGATTCCGATGCTTCACTTCAGGTTTACTGTATCCCTTGGACCTTCTTATTGACGATGAAACACAGAAATTGCATCGGAATTAAATACAAAAGGCACAATGCCGACTTAGGTACATGAAGACCGACACTTCTTACTGACTATGTTTTTAACCATTCCTGGGACACCAGTTGTAGATTCCGATGCTTCACTCCAGGTTTACTGTATCCCTTGGATCTTCTTATTGACGATGAAACACAGAAATTGCTTCGGAATTAATTACAAAAGGCACAATGCCGACTTAAGTACATGAAGACCGACACTTCTTACTGACTATGTTTTGAACCATTCCTGTAACACTAGTTATAGATTCCGATGCTTCACTTCAGGTTTACTGTATCCCTTGGACCTTCTTATTGACGATGAAACACAGAAATTGCATCGGAATTAAATACAAAAGGCACAATGCCGACTTAAGGACAAGAAGACTGACTCTTCTTACTGAAACTTTCTGTGACACTAGTTATAGATTCCGATGCTTCATTTCAGGTTAACTGTATCCCTTGCACCTTCTTATTGACGATGAAACACAGAAATTGCATCGGAATTAAATACAAAAGGCACAATGCCGACTTAAGTACATGAAGACCGACACTTCTTACTGACTATGTTTTGAACCATTCCTGAACACTAGTTACAGATTCCGATGCTTCACTTCAGGTTTACTGTATCCCTTGGACCATCTTAGTGTCGATGAAACACAGATATTGCATCGGAATTAAATAGAAAAGGCACAATGCCGACTTAAGTAAAAGAAGACTGACTCTTCTTACTGTCTATGTTTTGAACCATTCCTGTGACACTAGTTATAGATTCCGATGTTTGACTTCAGTTTTACTGTATCCCTTGGACCTCCTTGTTGAAGATGAAACACAGAAATAGCATCGGATTTAAATACAAAAGGCACAATGCCGACTTAAGTACATGAACACCGACACTTCTTACTGACTATGTTTTGAACCATTCCTGTGACACTAGTTATAGATTCCGATGCTTCACTTCAGGTTTACTGTATCCCTTGGACCTTCTTATTGACGATGAAACACAGAAATTGCATCGATATTAAATACAAAAGGCACAATGCCGACTTAGGTACATGAAGACCGACACTTATTACTGACTATGTTTTTAACCATTCCTGGGACACCAGTTATAGATTCCGATGCTTCGCTCCAGGTTTACTGTATCCCTTGGATCTTCTTATTGACGATGAAACACAAGAATTGCATATGAATTAAGTATAAAAGGCACAATGCCGACTTAAGGACAAGAAGACTGACTCTTCCTACTGACCATTCCTGTGACACTAGTTATAGATTCCGATGCTTCACTTCAGGTTTACTGTATCCCTCGGACCTTCTTATTGACGATGAAACACAGAAATTGCATCGGAATTAAATACAAAAGGCACAATGCCGATTTAAGTACATGAAGACCGACACTTCTTACTGACTATGTTTTCAACCACTCCTGTGACACGAGTTATAGATTCCGATGCTTCACTTCAAGTTTACTGTATCCCTTGGACCATCTTATTGACGATGAAACACAGAAATTGCATCCGAATTAAATACGAAAGGCACAATGCCGACTTAAGTACATGAGGACCGAAACTTCTTACTGACTATGCTTTGAACCATTCCTGTAAATCTAGTTATAGATTCCGATGCTTCACGTCAGGTTTACTGTATCCCTTGGACCTTCTTATTGACGATGAAACACAAAAATTGCATCGAAATTAAATACAAAAGGCACAATGCCGTCTTAAGGACAAGAAGACTGACTCTTCCTACTGACCATTCCTGTGACACTAGTTATATATTCCGATGCTTCACTTCAGGTATACAGTATCCCTTGGACCTTCTTATTGACGATGAAACACAGATATTGCATCGGAATCAAATACAAAAGGCACAATGCTGACTTAAGTAGAAGAAGACTTTATCTTCTTACTGATTATGTTTTGATCCATTCCTGTGACACTAGTTATGGATTCCGATGCTTCACTTCAGGTTTACTGTATCCCTTGGACCTTCTTATTGACGATGAAACACAGAAATTGCATCGGAATTAAATACAAAAGGCACAAAGCCGACTTAAGTACAAGAGACTGACTCTTCTTACTGACAATGATTTGAACCATTCCTGTGACACTAGTTATAGATTCCGATGCTTCACTTCAGGTTTACTGTATCCCTTGGACCTTCTTATTGACGATGAAACACAGAAATAGCATCGGATTTAAATACAAAAGGCACAATGCCGACTTAAGTACATGAACACCGGCACTTCTTACTGACTATGTTTTGAACCATTCCTATGACACTAGTTATAGATTCCGATGCTTCACTTCAGGTTTACTGTATCCCTTGGACCTTCTTATTGACGATGAAACACAGAAATTGCATCGGAATTAAATACAAAAGGCACAATGCCGACTTAGGTACATGAAGACCGACACTTCTTACTGACTATGTTTTTAACCATTCCTGGGACACCAGTTATAGATTCCGATGCTTCACTCCTGGTTTACTGTATCCCTTGGATCTTCTTATTGACGATGAAACACAGAAATTGCTTCGGAATTAAATACAAAAGGCACAATGCCGAATTAAGTACATGAAGACCGACACTTCTTACTGACTATGTTTTGAACCATTCCTGTAACACTAGTTATAGATTCCGATGCTTCACTTCAGGTTTACTGTATCGCTTGGACCTTCTTATTTACGATGAAACACAGAAATTGCATCGGAATTAAATACAAAAGGCACAATGCCGACTTAAGGACTAGAAGACTGACTCTTCTTACTGACCCTTTCTGTGACACTAGTTATAGATTCCGATGCTTCACTTCAGGTTAACTGTATCCCTTGCACCTTCTTATTGACGATGAAACACAGAAATTGCATCGGAATTAAATACAAAAGGCACAATGCCGACTTAAGTACATGAAGACCGACACTTCTTACTGACTATGTTTTGAACCATTCCTGAACACTAGTTACAGATTTCGATGCTTCACTTCAGGTTTACTGTATCCCTTGGACCATCTTATTGTCGATGAAACATAGATATTGCATCGGAATTAAATACAAAAGACACAATGACGACTTAAGTACATGAAGACCGACACTTCTTCCTGACTATGTTTTGAACCATTCCTATAACACTAGTTATAGATTCCGATGCTTCACGTCAGGTTCACTGTATCCCTTGGACCTTCTTATTGACGATGAAACACAGAAATTGCATCGGAATTAAATACAAAAGGCACAATGCCGACTTAAGGACAAGAAGACTGACTCTTCTTACTGACCATCCAGTGACACTAGTTATAGATTCCGATGCTTCACTTCAGGTTTACTGTATCCCTTGGACCTTCTTATTGACGATGAAACACAGAAATAGCAGCGGAATTAAATACAAAAGGCACAATGCCGACTTAAGTACATGAAGACCGACACTTGTTACTGGCTATGATTTGAACCATTCCTGTGACACTAGTTATAGATTCCGATGCTTCACTTCAGGTTTACTGTATCCCTTGGACTTTCTTATTGACGATGAAACACAGAAATTGCATCGGAATTAAATACAAAAGGCACAATGCCGACTTGAGGGCAAGAAGACTGACTCTTTCTACTGACCATTCCCGTGACACTAGTTATAGATTCCGATGCTTCACTTCACGTTTCCTGTATCCTTTGGACCTTTTTACCGACGTTGAATCACAGAAATTGCATCGGAATTAAATACAAAAGGCACAATGCCGACTTAAGTACATGAAGACCGACACTTGTTACTGGCTATGATTTGAACCATACTTGTGACACTAGTTATAGATTCCGATGCTTCACTTCAGGTTTACTGTATCCCTTGGACCTTCTTATTGACGATGAAACACAGAAATTGCATCGGAATTAAATGCAAAAGGCACAATGCCGACTTAGGGACAAGAAGACTGACTCTTCCTACAGACTCTTTCTGTGACACTAGTTATAGATTCCGATGATTCACTTCAGGTTTACTGTATCCCTTAGACCTTCTTATTGACGATGAAACACAGAAATTGCATCGGAATTAAAAACAAAAGGCACAATGCCGACATAAGTACATGAAGACCGACACTTCTTACTGACTATGTTTTGAACCATTCCTGAGACACTAGTCATAGATTCCGATGCTTCACTCTAGGTTTACTGTATCCCTTGGACATTCTTATTGACGATGAGTCACAGAAATTGCATAGGAATTGAATACAAAAGGCACAATGCCGACTTAAGTGGATGAAGACCGACACTTCTTACTGACTATGTTTTCAACCACTCCTGTGACACGAGTTGTAGATTCCGATGCTTCACTTCAAGTTTACTGTATCCCTTGGACCATCCTATTGACGATGAAACACAGAAATTGCATCCGAATTAAATACGAAAGGCACAATGCCGACTTAAGTACATGGGGACCGAAACTTCTTACTGACTATGCTTTGAACCATTCCTGTAACACTAGTTATAGATTCCGATGCTTCACGTCAGGTTTACTGTATCCCTTGGACCTTCTTATTGACGATGAAACACAGAAATTGCATCGGAATTAAATACAAAAGGCACAATGCCGTCTTAAGGACAAGAAAACTGACTCTTCCTACTGACCATTCCTGTGACACTAGTTATATATTCCGATGCTTCACTTCAGGTATACTGTATCCCTTGGACCTTCTTATTGACGATGAAACACAGATATTGCATCGGAATCAAATACAAAAGGCACAATGCTGACTTAAGTAGAAGAAGACTTTATCTTCTTACTGACTATGTTTTGATCCATTCCTGTGACACTAGTTATGGATTCCGATGCTTCACTTCAGGTTTACTGTATCCCTTGGACGTTCTTATTGACGATGAAACATAGAAATTGCATCGGAATTAAATACAAAAATCACAATGCCGACTTAAGTACAAGAAGACTGACTCTTCCTACTGTCTAAGTTTTGAACCATTCCTGTGACACTAGTTATAGATTCCGATGCTTGACTTAAGTTTTACTGTATCCCTTGGACCTTCTTATTGACGATGAAACACAGAAATTGCATCGGAATTAAATACAAAAGGCACAAAGCCGACTTAAGTACAAGAGACTGACTCTTCTTACTGACAATGATTTGAACCATTCCTGTGACACGAGTTATAGATTCCGATGCTTCACTTCAGGTTTACTGTATCCCTTGGATGTTCTTATTGACGATGAAACATAGAAATTGCATCGGAATTAAATACAAAAGGCACAATGCCAACTTAATTACAAGAAGTCTGACTCTTCTTACTGACTATGTTTTGAACCATTCCTGTGACACTAGTTATAGATTCCGATGCTTCACTTCAGGTTTACTGTCTCCCTCTGACCATCTTATTGACGATGAAACACTGAAATTGCATCGGAATTAAATAGAAAAGGCACAATGCCGACTTAAGTAAAATAAGACTGACTCTTCTTACTGTCTATGTTTTGAACCATTCCTGTGACACTAGTTATAGATTCCGATGTTTGACTTCAGTTTTACTGTATCCCTTGGAGCTCCTTATTGAAGATGAAACACAGAAATAGCATCGGATTTAAATACAAAAAGCACAATGCCGACTTAAGTACATGATCACCGACACTTCTTACTGACTATGTTTTGAACCATTCCTATGACACTAGTTATAGATTCCGATGCTTCACTTCAGGTTTACTGTATCCCTTGGACCTTCTTATTGACGATGAAACACAGAAATTGCATCGGAATTAAATACAAAATGCACAATGCCGACTTAGGTACATGAAGACCGACACTTCTTACTGACTATGTTTTTAACCATTCCTGGGACACCAGTTATAGATTCCGATGCTTCACTCCAGGTTGACTGTATCCCTTGGATCTTCTTATTGACGATGAAACACAGAAATTGCTTAGGAATTAAATACAATAGGCACAATGCCGACTTAAGTACATGAAGACCGACACTTCTTACTGACTATGTTTTGAACCATTCCTGTAACACTAGTTATAGATTCCGATGCTTCACTTCAGGTTTACTGTATCGCTTGGACCTTCTTATTTACGATGAAACACAGAAATTGCATCGGAATTAAATACAAAAGGCACAATGCCGACTTAAGGACTAGAAGACTGACTCTTCTTACTGACCCTTTCTGTGACACTAGTTATAGATTCCGATGCTTCACTTCAGGTTAACTGTATCCCTTGCACCTTCTTATTGACGATGAAACACAGAAATTGCATCGGAATTAAATACAAAAGGCACAATGCCGACTTAAGTACATGAAGACCGACACTTCTTACTGACTATGTTTTGAACCATTCCTGAACACTAGTTACAGATTTCGATGCTTCCCTTCAGGTTTACTGTATCCCTTGGACCATCTTAGTGTCGATGAAACATAGATATTGCATCGGAATTAAATACAAAAGACACAATGACGACTTAAGTACATGAAGACCGACACTTCTTCCTGACTATGCTTTGAACCATTCCTATATCACTAGTTATAGATTCCGATGCTTCACGTCAGGTTCACTGTATCCCTTGGACCTTCTTATTGACGATGAAACACAGAAATTGCATCGGAATTAAATACAAAAGGCACAATGCCGACTTAAGGACAAGAAGACTGACTCTTCTTACTGACCATCCAGTGACACTAGTTATAGATTCAGATGCTTCACTTCAGGTTTACTGTTTCCCTTGGACCTTCTTATTGACGATGAAACACAGAGATAGCAGCGGATTTAAATACAAAAGGCACAATGCCGACTTAAGTACATGAAGACCGACACTTCTTACTGACTATGTTTTGAACCATTCCTGTAACACTAGTTATAGATTCCGATGCTTCACTTCAGGTTTACTGTATCCCTTGGATCTTCTTATTGACGATGAAACACAGAAATTGCATATGAATTAAGTATAAAAGGCACAATGCCGACTTAAGGACAAGAAGACTGAATCTTCCTACTGACCATTCCTGTGACACTAGTTATAGATTCCGATGCTTCACTTCAGGTTTACTGTATCCCTCGGACCTTCTTATTGACGATGAAACACAGAAATTGCATCGGAATTAAATACAAAAGGCACAATGCCGACATAAGTACATGAAGACCGACACTTCTTACTGACTATGTTTTCAACCACTCCTGTGACACGAGTTGTAGATTCCGATGCTTCACTTCAAGTTTACTGTATCCCTTGGACCATCTTATTGACGATGAAACACAGAAATTGCATCCGAATTAAATACGAAAGGCACAATGCCGACTTAAGTACATGAGGACCGAAACTTCTTACTGACTATGCTTTGAACCATTCCTGTAACACTAGTTATAGATTCCGATGCTTCACGTCAGGTTTACTGTATCCCTTGGACCTTCTTATTGACGATGAAACACAGAAATTGCATCGGAATTAAATACAAAAGGCACAATGCCGTCTTAAGGACAAGAAAACTGACTCTTCCTACTGACCATTCCTGTGACACTAGTTATATATTCCGATGCTTCACTTCAGGTATACTGTATCCCTTGGACCTTCTTATTGACGATGAAACACAGATATTGCATCGGAATCAAATACAAAAGGCACAATGCTGACTTAAGTAGAAGAAGACTTTATCTTCTTACTGACTATGTTTTGATCCATTCCTGTGACACTAGTTATGGATTCCGTTGCTTCACTTCAGGTTTACTGTATCCCTTGGACGTTCTTATTGACGATGAAACACAGAAATTGCATCGGAATTAAATACAAAAATCACAATGCCGACTTAAGTACAAGAAGACTGACTCTTCCTACTGTCTAAGTTTTGAACCATTCCTGTGACACTAGTTATAGATTCCGATGCTTGACTTCAGTTTTACTGTATCCCTTGGACCTTCTTATTGACGATGAAACACAGAAATTGCATCGGAATTAAATACAAAAGGCACAAAGCCGACTTAAGTACAAGAGACTGACTCTTCTTACTGACAATGATTTGAACCATTCCTGTGACACGAGTTATAGATTCCGATGCTTCACTTCAGGTTTACTGTATCCCTTGGATGTTCTTATTGACGATGAAACATAGAAATTGCATCGGAACTAAATACAAAAGGCACAATGCCAACTTAATTACAAGAAGTCTGACTCTTCTTACTGACTATGTTTTGAACCATTCCTGTGACACTAGTTATAGATTCCGATGCTTCACTTCAGGTTTACTGTATCCCTCTGACCATCTTATTGACGATGAAACACTGAAATTGCATCGGAATTAAATAGAAAAGGCACAATGCCGACTTAAGTAAAATAAGACTGACTCTTCTTACTGTCTATGTTTTGAACCATTCCTGTGACACTAGTTATAGATTCCGATGTTTGACTTCAGTTTTACTGTATCCCTTGGACCTCCTTATTGAAGATGAAACACAGAAATAGCATCGGATTTAAATACAAAAAGCACAATGCCGACTTAAGTACATGATCACCGACACTTCTTACTGACTATGTTTTGAACCATTCCTATGACACTAGTTATAGATTCCGATGCTTCACTTCAGGTTTACTGTATCCCTTGGACCTTCTTATTGACGATGAAACACAGAAATTGCATCGGAATTAAATACAAAAGGCACAATGCCGACTTAGGTACATGAAGACCGACACTTCTTACTGACTATGTTTTTAACCATTCCTGGGATACCAGTTATAGATTCCGATGCTTCACTCCAGGTTTACTGTATCCCTTGGATCTTCTTATTGACGATGAAACACAGAAATTGATTCGGAATTAAATACAAAAGGCACAATGCCGACTAAAGTACATGAAGACCGACACTTCTTACTGACTATGTTTTGAACCATTCCTGTAACACTAGTTATAGATGCCGATGCTTCAATTCAGGTTTACTGTATCGCTTGGACCTTCTTATTTACGATGAAACACAGAAATTGCATCGGAATTAAATACAAAAGGCACAATGCCGACTTAAGGTCAAGAAGACTGACTCTTCTTACTGACCCTTTCTGTGACACTAGTTATAGATTCCGATGCTTCACTTCAGGTTAACTGTATCCCTTGCACCTTCTTATTGACGATGAAACACAGAAATTGCATCGGAATTAAATACAAAAGGCACAATGCCGACTTAAGTACATGAAGACCGACACTTCTTACTGACTATGTTTTGAACCATTCCTGAACACTAGTTACAGATTCCGATGCTTCACTTCAGGTTTACTGTATCCCTTGGACCATCTTAGTGTCGATGAAACATAGATATTGCATCGGAATTAAATAGAAAAGGCACAATGCCGACTTAAGTAAAAGAAAACTGACTCTTCTTACTGTCTATGTTTTGAACCATTCCTGTGACACTAGTTATAGATTCCGATGTTTGACTTCAGTTTTACTGTATCCCTTGGACCTCCTTATTGAAGATGAAACACAGTAATAGCATCGGATTTAAATACAAAAGGCACAATGCCGACTTAAGTACATGAACACCGACACTTCTTACTGACTATGTTTTGAACCATTCCTATGTCACTAGTTATAGATTCCGATGCTTCACTTCAGGTTTACTGTATCCCTTGGACCTTCTTATTGACGATGAAACACAGAAATTGCATCGGAATTAAATACAAAAGGCACAATGCCGACTTAGGTACATGAAGACCGACACTTCTTACTGACTATGTTTTTAACCATTCCTGGGACACCAATTATAGATTCCGATGCTTCGCTCCAGGTTTACTGTATCCCTTGGATCTTCTTATTGACGATGAAACACAGAAATTGCTTCGGAATTAAATACAAAAGGCACAATGCCGACTTAAGTACATGAAGACCGACACTTCTTACTGACTATGTTTTGATCCACTCCTGTAACACTAGTTATAGATTCCGATGCTTCACTTCAGGTTTACTGTATCGCTTGGACCTTCTTATTTACGATGAAACACAGAAATTGCATCGGAATTAAATACAAAAGGCACAATGCCGACTTAAGGACAAGAAGACTGACTCTTCTTACTGACCCTTTCTGTGACACTAGTTGTCGATTCCGATGCTTCACTTCAGGTTAACTGTATCCCTTGCACCTTCTTCTTGACGATGAAACACAGAAATTGCATCGGAATGAAATACAAATGGCACTATGCCGACTTAAGTACATGAAGACCGACACTTCTTACTGACTATGTTTTGAACCATTCCTGAACACTAGTTACAGATTCCGATGCTTCACTCTAGGTTTACTGTATCCCTTGGACATTCTTATTGACGATGAGTCACAGAAATTGCATAGGAATTAAATACAAAAGGCACAATGCCGACTTAAGTACATGAAGACCGACACTTTTTACTGACTATGTTTTGATCCATTCCTGTAACACTAGTTATAGATTCCGATGCTTCAGGTTTACTGTATCGCTTGGACCTTCTTATTTACGATGAAACACAGAAATTGCATCGGAATTAAATACAAAAGGCACAATGCCGACTTAAGGACAAGAAGACTGACCCTTCTTACTGACCCTTCCTGTGACACTAGTTATCGATTCCGATGCTTCACTTCAGGTTTACTGTATCCCTTGGACCTTCTTATTGACGATGAAACACAGGATTTGCATTTGTTTGAATTAAGTATAAAAGGCACAATGCCGACTTAAGGACAAGAAGACTGACTCTTCCTACTGACCATTCCTGTGACACTAGTTATAGATTCCGATGCTTCACTTCAGGTTTACTGTATCCCTCTTACCTTCTTATTGACGATGAAACACAGAAATTGCATCGGAATTAAATACAAAAGGCACAATGCCGACTTAAGTACATGAAGACCGACACTTCTTACTGACTATGTTTCAAACCACTCCTGTGACACGAGTTATAGATTCCGATGCTTCACTTCAAGTTTACTGTATCCCTTGGACCATCTTATTGACGATGAAACACAGAAATTGCATCCGAATTAAATACGAAAGGCACAATGCCGACTTAAGTACATGAGGACCGAAACTTCTTACTGACTATGCTTTGAACCATTCCTGTAACACTAGTTATAGATTCCGATGCTTCACGTCAGGTTTACTGTATCCCTTGGACCTTCTTATTGACGATGAAACACAGAAATTGCATCGGAATTAAATACAAAAGGCACAATGCCGTCTTAAGGACAAGAAGACTGACTCTTCCTACTGACCATTCCTGTGACACTAGTTATATATTCCGATGCTTCACTTCAGGTATACTGTATCCCTTGGACCTTCTTATTGACGATGAAACACAGATATTGCATCGGAATCAAATACAAAAGGCACAATGCTGACTTAAGTAGAAGAAGACTTTATCTTCTTACTGACTATGTTTTGATCCATTCCTGTGACACTAGTTATGGATTCCGATGCTTCACTTCAGGTTTACTGTATCCCTTGGACGTTCTTATTGACGATGAAACACAGAAATTGCATCGGAATTAAATACAAAAGGCACAAGGCCGACTTAAGTACAGGAAGACTGACTCTTCCTACTGTCTAAGTTTTGAACCATTCCTGTGACACTAGTTATTGATTCCGATGCTTGACTTCAGTTTTACTGTATCCCTTGGACCTTCTTATTGACGATGAAACACAGAAATTGCATCGGAATTAAATACAAAAGGCACAAAGCCGACTTAAGTACAAGAGACTGACTCTTCTTACTGACAATGATTTGAACCATTCCTGTGACACTAGTTATAGATTCCGATGCTTCACTTCAGGTTTACTGTATTCCTTGGATGTTCTTATTGACGATGAAACATAGAAATTGCATCGGAATTAAATACAAAAAGCACAATGCCAACTTAATTACAAGAAGTCTGACTCTTCTTACTGACTATGTTTTGAACCATTCCTGTGACACTAGTTATAGATTCCGATGCTTCACTTCAGGTTTACTGTATCCCTTGGACCTCCTTATTGACGATGAAACACAGAAATTGCATCGGAATTAAATACAAAAGGCACAATGCCGACTTAGGTACATGAAGACCGACACTTCTTACTGACTATGCTTTGAACCATTCCTGGGACACCAGTTATAAATTCCGATGCTTCACTCCAGGTTTACTGTATCCCTTTGACCTTCTTATTGACGATGAAACACAGAAATTGCTTCGGAATTTAATACAAAAGGCACAATGCCGACTTTAGTTTATGAAGACAGACACTTCTTACTGACTATGTTTTGAACCATTCCTGTAACAATAGTTATAGATTCCGATGCTTCACTTCAGGTTTACTGTATCCCTTGGACCTTCTTATTGACGATGAAACACAGAAATTGCATCGGAATTCAATACAAAAGGCACAATGCCGACATAAGGACAAGAAGACTGACTCTTCCTACTGACCCTTTCTGTGACACTAGTTATAGATTCCGATGCTTCACTTCAGGTTTACTGTATCCCTTGGACCTTCTTATTGACGATGAAACACAGAAACTGCATCGGAATTAAATACAAAAGGCACAATGCTGACTTAAGTACATGAAGACCTACACTTCTTACTGTCTATGTTTTGAACCATTTCTGTAACACTAGTTATAGATTCCGATGCTTCACTTCGGGTTTACTGTATCTCTTGGACCATCTTAGTGACGATGAAACACAGAAATTGCATCGGAATTGAATAGAAAAGGCACAATATCGACTTAAGTACATGACGACCGACACTTCTTACTGACTATGTTTTGAACCATTCCTGTAACACTAGTTAAAGATTCCGATGCTTCACTTCAGGTTTACTGTATCCCTTGGACCTTCTTATTGACGATGAAACACAGAAATTGCATCGGAATTAAATACAAAAGGCACAATGCCGACTTAAGGACAAGAAGACTGACTCTTCTCACTGACCATTCCTGTGACAGTAGTTACAGATTCCGATGCTTCACTTCAGGTTTACTGTATCCCTTGGACCTTCTTATTGACGATGAAACACAGAAATTGCATCGGAATTAAATACAAAAAGCACAATGCCGACTTAAGGACAAGAAGACTGACTCTTCCTACTGATCATTCCTGTGACACTAGTTATAGATTCCGATGCTTCACTTCAGGTTTACTGTATCACTTGGACCTTCTTATTGACTATGAAACACAGAAATTGCATCGGAATTCAATACAAAAGGCACAATGCCGACGTAAGGACAAGAAGACTGACTCTTCCTACTGACCCTTTCGTGACACTAGTTATAGATTCCGATGCTTCACTTGAGGTTTACTGTATCCCTTGGACCTTCTTATTGACGATGAAACACAGAAACTGCATCGGAATTAAATACAAAAGGCACAATGCCGACTTAAGTACATGAAGACCTACACTTCTTACTGTCTATGTTTTGAACCATTTCTGTAACACTAGTTATAGATTCCGATGCTTCACTTCGGGTTTACTGTATCTCTTGGACCATCTTAGTGACGATGAAACACAGAAATTGCATCGGAATTGAATACAAAAGGCACAATATCGACTTAAGTACATGACGACCGACACTTCTTACTGACTATGTTTTGAACCATTGCTGTAACACTAGTTAAAGATTCCGATGCTTCACTTCAGGTTTACTGTATCCCTTGGACCTTCTTATTGACGATGAAACACAGAAATTGCATCGGAATTAAATACAAAAGGCACAATGCCGACTTAAGTACATGAAGACCGACACTTCTTACTGGTTATGTTTTGAACCATTCCTGTGACACTAGTTATAGATTCCGATGCTTCACTTCAGGTTTACTGTATCCCTTGGACCTTCTTATTGACGATGAAACACAGAAATTGCATCGGAATTAAATACAAAAGGCGCAATGCCGACTTAAGGGCGAGAAGACTAACTCTTCCTACTGACCATTTCTGTGACACTAGTTACAGATTCCGATGCTTCACTTCAGGTTTACTGTATCCCTTGGACCTTTTTACCGACGATGAAACACAGAAATTGCATCGGAATTAACTACAAAAGGCACAATGCCGACTTAAGTACATGAAGACCGACACTTCTTACTGACTATGTTTTGAACCATTCCTGTGACACTAGTTACAGATTCCGATGCTTCACGTCAGGTTTACTGTATCCCTTGGACCTTCTTATTGACGATGAAACACAGAGATTGCATCGGAATTAAATACAAAAAGCACAATGCCGACTTAAGGACAAGAAGACTGACTCTTCCAACTGACCATTCCTCTGACACTAGTTGTAGATTCCGATGCTTCACTTCAGGTTTAATGTATCCCTTGGACCTTCTTATTGACGATGAAACACTGAAATTGATTCGGAATTAAATACAAAAGGCACAATGCCGACTTAGGTACATGAAGACCGACACATCTTACTGACTATGTTTTGAACCATTCCTGGGACACCAGTTATAGATTCCGATGCTTCACTCCAGGTTTACTGTATCCCTTGGACCATCTTATTGACGATGAAACACAGAAATTGCTTCGGAATTAAATACAAAAGGCACAATGCCGACTTTAGATTATGAAGACCGACACTTCTTACTGACTATGTGTTGAACCATTCCTGTAACACTAGTTATAGATTCCGATGCTTCACTCCGGTTTACTGTATCCCTTGGACCTTCTTATTGACGATGAAACACAGAAATTGCATCGGAATTCAATACAAAAGGCACAATGCCGACGTAAGGACAAGAAGACTGACTCTTCCTACTGACCCTTTCTGTCACACTAGTTATAGATTCCGATGCTTCACTTCAGGTTTACTGTATCCCTTGGACCTTCTTATTGACTATGAAACACAGAAATTGCATCGGAATTAAATACAAGAGGCACAATGCCGACTTAAGTACATGAAGACCTACACTTCTTACTGTCTATGTTTTGAACCATTCCTGTAACACTAGTTATAGATTCCGATGCTTCACTTCAGGTTTACTGTATCCCTTGGACCATCTTAGTGACGATGAAACACTGAAATTGCATCGGAATTAAATACAAAAGGCACAATGCCGACTTAAGTACATGACGACCGACACTTCTTACTGACTATGTTTTGAACCATTCCTGTAACACTAGTTATAGATTCCGATGCTTCACTTCAGGTTTACTGTATCCCTTGGACCTTCTTATTGACGATGAAACACAGAAATTGCATCGGAATTAAATACAAAAGGCACAATGCCGACTTAAGGACAAGAAGACTGACTCTTCTTACTGACCATTCCTGTGACGCTAGTTATAGATTCCGATGCTTCACTTCAGGTTTACTGTGTCCCTTGGACCTTCTTATTGACGATGAAACACAGAAATTGCATCGGAATTAAATACAAAAGGCACAATGCCGACTTAAGTACATGAAGATCGACTCTTCTGACTGGTTATGTTTTGAACCATTCCTGTGACACTAGTTATAGATTCCGATGCTTCACTTCAGGTTTACTGTATCCCTTGGACCTTCTTATTGACGATGAAACACAGAAATTGCATCGGAATTAAATACAAAAGGCGCAATGCCGACTTAAGGGCAAGAAGACTGACTCTTCCTACTGACCATTTCTGTGACACTAGTTATAGATTCCGATGCTTCACTTCAGGTTTACTGTATCCCTTGGACCTTTTTACCGACGATGAAACACAGAAATTGCATCGCAATTAAATACAAAAGGCACAATGCCGACTTGAGTACATGAAGACCGACACTTCTTACTGACTATCTTTTGAACCATTCCTGTGACACTAGTTACAGATTCCGATGCTTCACTTTAGGTTTACTGTATCCCTTGGACCTTCTTATTGACGATGAAACACAGAAATTGCATCGGAATTAAATACAAAAAGCACAATGCTGACTTAAGGACAAGAAGACTGACTCTTCCTACTGACCATTCCTGTGACACTAGTTATAGATTCCGATGCTTCACGTCAGGTTTACTGTATCCCTTGGACCTTCTTATTGACGATGAAACACAGAAATTGCATCGGAATTAAATACAAAAGGCACAATGCCGACTTAAGTACATGAAGACCGACACTTCGTACTGACAATGTTTTGAACCATTCCTGTGACACTGGTTATAGATTTCGATGCATCACCTCAGGTTTACTGTATCCCTTGGACCTTCTTATTGACGATGGAACACAGAAATAGCATCGGATTTAAATACAATAGGCACAATGCCGACCTAAGTACATGAAGACCGACACTTCTAACTGTCTATGGTTTGAACCATTCCTGTGACACTAGTTAAAGATTCCGATGCTTCACTTCAGGTTTACTGTATCCCTTGGACCTTCTTATTGACGATGAAACACAGAAATTGCACCTGAATTAAATACAAAAGGCACAATGCCGACTTAGGTAAATGAAGACCGACACTTCTTACTGACTATGTTTTGAACCATTCCTGGGACACCAGTTATAGATTCCGATGCTTCACTCCAGGTTTACTGTATCCCTTGGACCTTCTTATTGACGATGAAACACAGAAATTGCTTCGGAATTAAATACAATAGGCACAATGCCGACTTTAGTTTATGAAGTCCGACACTTCTCACTGACTATGTTTCGAACCATTCCTGTAACACTAGTTATAGATTCCGATGCTTCACTTCAGGTTTACTGTATCCCTTGGACCTTCTTATTGACGATGAAACACAGAAATTGCATCGGAATTCAATACAAAAGGCACAATGCCGACGTAAGGACAAGAAGACTGACTCTTCTTACTGACCCTTTCTGTGACACTAGTTATAGATTCCGATGCTTCACTTCAGGTTTACTGTATCCCTTGGACCTTCTTATTGACGATGAAACACGGAAATTGCATCGGAATTAATTACAAAACGCACAATGCCGACTTAAGTACATGAAGACCTACACTTCTTACTGTCTATGTTTTGAACCATTCCTGTAACACTAGTTATAGATTCCGATGCTTCACTTCAGGTTTATTGTATCCCTTGGACCTTCTTATTGACGATGAAACACAGAAATTGCATCGGAATTAAATACAAAAGGCACAATGCCGACTTAAGGACAAGAAGACTGACTCTTCTTACTGACCATTTATGTGACACTAGTTATAGATTACGATGCTTCACTTCAGGTTTACTGTGTCCCTTGGACCTTCTTATTGACGATGAAACACAGAAATTGCATCGGAATTAAATACAAAAGGCACAATGCCGGCTTAAGTACATGAAGACCGACACTTCTTACTGGTTATGTTTTGAACCATTCCTGTGACACTAGTTATAGGTTCCGATGCTTCACTTCAGGTTTACTGTATCCCTTAGACCTTCTTATTGACGATGAAACACAGAAATCGCATCGGAATTAAATACAAAAGGCGCAATGCCGACTTAAGGGCAAGAAGACTGACTCTTCCTACTGACCATTTCTGTGACACTAGTTATAGATTCCGATGCTTCACTTCAGGTTTACTGTATCCCTTGGACCTTTTTACCGACGATGAAACACAGAAATTGCATCGGAATTAAATACAAAAGGCACAATGCCGACTTAAGTACATGAAGACCGACACTTCTTACTGACTATGTTTTGAACCATTCCTGTGACACTAGTTATAGATTCCGATGCTTCACTTCAGGTTTACTGTATCCCTTGGACCATCTTATTGACGGTGAAACACAGAAATTGCATCGGAATTACATACAAAAGGCACAATGCCGACTTAAGTACATGAAGACCGACACTTCTTACTGAGTATGTTATGAGCCATTCCTGTAACACTAGTTACTGATTCTGATGGTTCACTTCAGGTTTACTGTATCCCTTGGACCTTCTTATTGACGATGAAACACAGAAATTGCATCGGAATTAAATACAAAAGGCACAATGCCGACTGAAGTACATTAAGAGCGACACCTCTTTCTGACTATGTTTTGTACCATTCCTGTGACACTAGTTATAGATTCCGATGGTTCAATCCAGGTCTACTGTATCCCTTGGACCTTCTTATTGACGAGGAAACACAGAAATTGCATCAGAATTAAATACAAAAGGGTCATTCCGACTTAAGTAAATGAAGACCGACACCTCTTACTGACTATGTTTTGAACCATTCCTGTAACACTAGTTATAGATTCCGATGCTTCACTTCATGTTTACTGTATCCCTTGGACCTTCTTATTGACGAAGAAACACATAAATTGCATCGGAATGAAATACTAAAGGCTCAATGCCGTCATAAGGACAAGAAGACTGACTCTTCCTACTGATCATTCCTGTGACACTAGTTATAGATTCCGATGCTTCACTTCAGGTATACTGTATCCCTTGGACCTTCTTATTGACGATGAAACCCAGAAACTGCATCGGAATTAAATACAAAAGGCACAATGCCGACTTAAGTACATGAAGATCGATACTTCTTACTGACTTTGATTTGAACCATTCCTGTGACACTAGTTATAGATTCCGATGCTTCACTCCAGGTTTACTGTATCCCTTGGACCTTCTTAATGACGATTAAACACAGAAATTGCATCGGAATTAAATACAAAAGGCACAATGCCGACTTAAGTACATGAAGACGGACACTTCCTACTGACTATGTTTTGAACCATTCCTGTGACACTAGTTATAGAATCCGATGCTTCACTTCAGGTTTACTGTATCGCTTGGACCATCTTATTGACGATGAAACACAGAAATTGCATCGGATTAAATACAAAAGGCACAATGCCGACTTAAGGAGAAGAATACTGACTCTTCCTACTGACCACTCCTGTGACACTAGTTATAGATTCCGATGCTTCACTTCAGGTTTTCTGTATCACTTGGACCTTCTTATTGACGATGAAACACAGAAATTGCATCGGAATTAAATGCAAAAGGCACAATGCCGACTTAAGTACATGAAGACCGACACTTCTCACGGACAATGTTTTGAACCATTGCTGTGACACTAGTTACAGATTCCGATGCTTCACTTCAGGTTGACTGGATCCCTAGGACCTTCTTATTGACGATGAAACACAGAAATTGCATCGGAATTAAATACAAAAAGCACAATGCCGACTTAAGGACAAGAAGACTGACTCTTCCTACTGACCATTCCTGTGACACTAGTTATAGATTCCGATGCTTCAATTCAGGTTTACTGTATCCCTTGGACCTTCTTATTGACGATGAAACACAGAAATTGCATCGGAATTACATACAAAAGGCACAATGCCGACTTAAGTACATGAAGACCGACAATTCGTACTGACAATGTTTTGAACCATTCCTGTGACACTAGTTTTAGATTCCGATGATTCACTCCAGGTTTACTGTATCCCTTGGACCTTCTAATTGACGATGAAACACAGAAATTGCATCGGAATTACATACAAAAGGCACAATGCCGACTTAAGTACATGGAGACCGACACTTCTTACTGAGTATGTTTTGAACCATTCCTGTAATACTAGTTATTGATTCTGATGGTTCACTTCAGGTTTACTGTATCCCTTGGACCTTCTTATTGACGATGAGACACAGAAATTGCATCGGAATTAAATACAAATGGCACAATGCCGACTTAAGGACAAGAAGACTGACTCTTCCTACTGACCATTCCTGTGACACTAGTTATAGATTCCGATGCTTCACTTCAGGTATACTGTATCCCTTGGACCTTCTTATTGACGATGAAACACAGAAACTGCAACGGAATTAAATACAAAAGGCACAATGCCGACTTAAGTACATGAAGACCGACACTTCTTACAGACTTTGATTTGAACCATTCCTGTGACACTAGTTATAGATTCCGATGCTTCACTCCAGGTTTACTGTATACCTTGGACCTTCTTAATGACGATGAAACACAGAAATTGCATCGGAATTAAATACAAAAGGCGCAATGCCGACTTAAATACATGAAGGCTGACACTTCCTACTGACTATGTTTTGAACCATTCCTGTGACACTAGTTATAGATTCCGATGCTTCACTTCAGGTTTACTGTATCCCTTGGACCATCTTATTGACGATGACACACATAAATTGCATCGGAATGAAATACTAAAGGCTCAATGCCGTCATAAGGACAAGAAGACTGACTCTTCCTACTGATCATTCCTGTGACACTAGTTATAGATTCCGATGCTTCACTTCAGGTATACTGTATCCCTTGGACCTTCTTATTGACGATGGAACACAGAAATTGCTTCGGAATTAAATACAAATAGAACAATGCCGACTTAAGGACAAGAAGACTGACTCTTCTTACTGACCATTACTGTGACACTAGTTATAGATTTCGATGCTTCACTTCAGGATTTCTGTATCCCTTGGACCTTCCTATTGACGATGAAACACAGAAATTGCATCGGTATTAAATACAAAAGGCACAATGCCGACTTAAGTACATTGAGACCGACACTTCTTAGTAAATATGTCTTGAACCATTCCTGTGACACTAGTTATAGATTCCGATGTTTGACTTCAGTTTTACTGTATCCCTTGGACCTTCTTATTGACGATGAAACACAGAAATTGCATCGGAATTAAATACAAAAGGCACAATGCCGACTTAAGTACAAGAGACTGATTCTTCTTACTGACTATTTTTGAACCATTCCTGTGACACTAAATTTAGATTCCGATGCTTGACTTCAGATTTACGGTATCCCTCTGACGTTCTTATTGACGATGAAACACAGAAATTGCATCGGAATTAAATAGAAAAGGCACAAGGCCGACTTAAGTACAAGAAAACTGACTCTTCTTACTGTCTATGTTTTGAACCATTCCTGTGACACTAGTTATTGATTCCGATGCTTCACTTCTGGTTTACTGTATCCCTTGGACCTTCTTATTGACGATGAAACACAGATATTGCATCGGAATTAAGTACAAAAGGCACAATGCCGACTTAAGTACAAGAAGACTGACTCTTCTTACTGTCTATGTTTTGAACCAATCCTGTTACACTAGTTAGAGATTCCGATGCTTCACTGCAGGTTTACTGCATCCCTTGGACCTTCTTATTGACAATGAAACACAGAAATAGCATCGGAATTAAATACAAAATGCACAATGACGACTTAAGTACAAAAAGACTGACTCTTCTTACTGACTATGTTTTGAACCGTTCCTGTGACACTAGTTATAGATTCCGATGCTGCACTTCAGGGTTACTGTATCCCTCTGACCTTCTTATGGATGATGAAACACAGAAATTGCATCGGAATTAAATACAAAAGACACAATGCCGGCTTAAGTACAAGAAGACTGACACTTCTTACTGACTATGTTTTGAACCATTCCTGTGACACTACTTATAGATTCCGAGGCTTCACTTCACGTTTACTGTACCCCTCTGACCTTCTTATTGACGATGAAACACTGAAATTGCATCGGAATTAAATAGAAAAAGCACAATGCCGACTTAAGTACAAGATGACTGACTCCTCTTACTGGCTATGTTTTGAACGATTCCTGTGACACTAGTTATAGATTCCGATGGTTGACTTCAGTTTTACTGTTTCCCTTGGACCTTCTAATTGACGATGAAACACAGAAATTGCATCCGAATTAAATACAAAAGGCACAATGCCGACTTAAGTACAAGAGACTGATTCTTCTTACTGACTATTTTTGAACCATTCCTGTGACACTAAATTTAGATTCCGAAGCTTGACTTCAGATTTACGGTATCCCTCTGACGTTCTTATTGACGATGAAACACAGAAATTGCATCGGAATTAAATAGAAAAGGCACAATGCCGACTTAAGTACAAGAAAACTGACTCTTCTTACAGACTATGTATTGAACCATTCCTGTGACACTAGATATAGATTCCGATGCTTCTCTTCAGATTTACTGTATCCCTCTGACCTTCTTGTTGACTATGAAACACAGAAATTGCATCGGAATTACATAGAAAAGGCACAATGCCGACTTAAGTACAAGAGGACTGACTCTTCCTACTGTCTATGTTTTGAACCATTCCTGTGACACTAGTTATAGATTCCGATTCTTCACTCCAGGATTACTGTACCCCTTGGACCTTCTTATTGACGATGAAAACAGAAGTTGCATCGGAATTAATTACAAAAGGGATAAGGCTGACTTAAGGACAAGAAGACTGTCTCCTCTTACTGACTATGATTTGAACCATTCCTGTGACATTAGTTATAGATTCCGATGCTTCACATCAGGTTTACTGTATCCCTCTGACCTTCTTATTGACGATGAAACACAGACATTGCACCGGAATTAAATACGAACGGCACAATGCCGACTTAAGTACAAGAAGACTGACTCTTCTCACTGTCTATGTTTTGAACAATTCCATTGACACTAGTTATAGATTCCGATGCTTCACTTCAGGTTTACTGTATCCCTTGGACCATCTTATTGACGATGAAACACTGAAATTGCATCGGAATTAAATATAAAAGGCACAATGCCGACTTAAGTACAAGAAGACTGACTCTTCTTACTGACTATGTTTTGAACCATACCTGTGACACTAGTTATAGATTCCGATGCTACACTCCAGGTTTACTGTATCCCTTGGACCTTCTTATAGACGATGAAACACAGAAATTGCATCGGAAAAAATACTAAAGGCACAATGCAGACTTAAGGACAACAAGACTGACTCTTCTTACTGACTATGTTTTGAACCATTCCTGTGACACTAGTTATAGATTCCGATGCTTCATATCAGGTTTACTGTATCCCTATGACCATCTTATTGACGATGGAACACTGAAATTGCGTCGGAATTAAATAGAATAGCACAATGCCGTCTTAAGTACAAGAAGGCCGACTCTTCTAACTGTCTATGTCTTGAACCAATCCGATGACACTAGTTATAGATTCAGATGCTTCTCTTCAGGTTTACTGTATCCCTTCCGTCCTTCTTATTGACGATGAAACACAGAAATTGCTTTGGAATTAAATACAAAAGGCACAATGCCGACTTAAGTACAAAAAGACTGACTCTTCTTACTGACTATGTTTTGAACCATTTCTGTGACACTAGTTATAGATTCCGATGCTTCACTTTAGGTTTGCTATATCCCTCTGACCTTCTTAGTGACCATGAAACACAGAAATTGCATCGGAATTAAATAAAAATGCACAATGCCGAATTAAGTACCAGAAGACTGACTCTTCTTACTGACAATGTTTTGAACCATTCCTGTGACACTAGTTATGGATTCCGATGCTTCACTTCAGGTTTACTGTATCCCTCTGATCTTCTTTTTGACGATGAAACACCAAAATTGCATCGGAATTAAATGCAAAAGGCACGATGCCGACTTAAGTACAAGAAGACTGACTCTTCTTACTGTCTATGTTTTGAACCATTCCTGTGACACTAATTATAGATTCCGATGTTTGACTTCAGTTTTACTGTCTCCCTTGGACCTTCTTATTGACGATGAAACACAGAAATTGCATTGGAATTAAATACAAAAGGCACAATGCCGACTTAAGTACATGAAGACCGACACTTCTTACTGACTATGTTTTTAACCATTCCTGTGACACTAGTTATAGTTTCCGATGCTTCACTTCTGGTTTACTGTACCCTTGGACAATCTTATTGACGATGAAACACAGAATCTGCATCGGAATTAAATACAAAAGGCACAATGCCGACTTAAGTACATGAAGACCGACACTTCTTAGTTACTATGATTTGAACCATTCCTGTGACACTAGTTATAGATTCCGATGCTTCACTCCAGGTTTACTGCATCCCTTGGACCTTATTATTGACGATGAAGCACAGAAATTGCATCATAATTAAATACAAAAGACACAATGCCGACTTAAGTACATGAGGACCGACACTTCTCACTGACTATTATTTTGAACCATTCCTGTGACACTACTTATAGATTCCGATGCTTCACTTCAGGATTACTGTCTCCCTTGGACCTTCTTATTGACGATGAAACACAGAAATTGCATCGGAATTAAATACAAAAGGCACAATCCCAACTTAAGCACATGAAGACTGACACTTCTTACTGACTATCTTTTGAACCATTTCTGTAACACTAGTTATAGATTCCGATGCTTCGCTTCAGGTTTACTGTATCCCTTGGACCTTCTTATTGACGATGAAAGACAGAGATTGCATCGGAATTAAATACAAAAGGCACTATGCCGACTTAAGGACGAGAAGACTGACTCTTCCTACTGACCATTCCTGTGACACTAGTTATATATTACGATGCTTCACTTCAGGTTTACTGTATCCCTTGGACCATCTTATTGACGATGAAACACAGAAATTGCATCGGAATTAAATACAAAAGGCACAATGCCGACTTAAGTACGTGAAGACCGACACTTCATACTGACTATGTTTTGAACCATTCCTGTGACACTAGTTATAGATTCCGATGCTTCACTTAAGGTTTACTGTATCCCTTGGACCTTCTTATTGACGATGAAACACAGAAATTGCATCGGAATTAAATACAAAAGGCACAATGCCGACATAAGGACAAGAAGACTGACTCTTCCTACTGACCACTCCTGTGACACTAGTTATAGATTCCGATGCTTCACTTCAGGTTTACTGTATCCCTTGGACCTTTTATTGACCATGAAACACAAAAATTACATCGGATTTAAATACGAAAGGCACAAAGCCGACTTAAGCACATGAAGACCGACACTTCTTACTGACTATGTTTTGAACCATTCCTGTGACACTAGTTATAGATTCCGATGCTTCACTTCAGGTTTACTGTATCCCTTGGTCCTTCTTATTGACGATGAAACACAGAATTTGCATCGGAATTAAATACAAAAGGCACAATGCTGACCTAAGGAAGAGATAACTGCCTCTTCCGACTGACCATTCCTGTGACACTAGTTATAGATTCCGATGCTTCACTTCAGGTTTACTGTATCCCTTGGACCTTCTTGTTGACGATTAAACACAGAAATTGCACCGGAATTAAATACAAAAGGCACAATGCCGACTTATGTACATGAAGGCCGACACTTCTTACTGACAATGTTTTGAACCATTCCTGTGACACTAGTTATAGATTCCGATGCTTCACTCCAGGTTTACTGTATCCCTTGGACCTTCTTATTGACGATGTAACACAGAAATTCCATCGGGATTAAATACAAAAGGCACAATGCCGACTTAAGTACACGAAGACCGACACTTCTTACTGACTAAGGTTTGAACCATTCCTGTAACACTACTTATAGATTGCGATGCTTCACTTCAGGTTTACTGTATCCCTTGGACCTTCTTATTGACGATTAAACACAGAAATAGCATCGGAATTAAATACAAAAGGCACAATGCCGACTTAAGGACAAGAAGACTGACTCTTCCTACTGACCATTCCTGTGACACTAGTTATAGATTCCGATGCTTCACTTCAGGTTTACTGTATCCCTTGGACCATCTTATTGACGATGAAACACTGAAATTGCATCGGAATAAAATTCAAAAGGCACTATGCCGACTTAAGTACAAGAATACTGACTCTTCTTACTGTCTATGTTTTGAACCAATCCTGTTACACTAGTTAGAGATTCCGATGCTTCACTGCAGGTTTACTGCATCCCTTGGAACTTCTTATTGACAATGAAACACAGAAATTGCATCGGAATTAAATACAAAATGCACAATGCCGACTTAAGTACAAAAAGACTGACTCTTCTTACTGACTATGTTTTGAACCGTTCCTGTGACATTAGTTATAGATTCCGATGCTTCACTTCAGGGTTACTGTATCCCTCTGACCTTCTTATGGATGATGAAACACAGAAATTGCATCGGAATTAAATACAAAAGGCACAACGCCGGCTTAAGTACAAGAAGACTGACACTTCTTACTGACTATGTTTTGAACCATTCCTGTGACACTACTTACAGATTCCGAGGCTTCACTTCACGTTTACTGTACCCCTCTGACCTTCTTATTGACGATGAAACACTGAAATTGCGTCGGAATTAAATAGAAAAGGCACAATGCCGACATAAGTACAAGATGACTGACTCCTCTTACTGGCTATGTTTTGAACCATTCCTGTGACACTAGTTATAGATTCCGATGTTTGACATCAGTTTTACTGTTTCCCTTGGACCTTCTAATTGACGATGAAACACAGAAATTGCATCGGAATTAAATACAAAAGGCACAATGCCGACTTAAGTACAAGAGACTGATTCTTCTTACTGACTATCTTTTGAACCATTCCTGTGACACTAAATTTAGATTCTGATGCTTCACTTCAGATTTACTGTATCCCTCTGACGTTCTTATTGACGATGAAACACAGAAATTGCATCGGATTTAAATAGAAAAGGCACAATGCCGACTTAAGTACAAGAAGACTGACTCTTCTTACAGACTATGTTTTGAACCATTCCTGTGACACTAGATATAGATCCCGATGCTTCTCTTCAGATTTACTGTATTCCTCTGACCTTCTTGTTGACTATGAAACACAGAAATTGCATCGGAATTAAATAGAAAAGGCACAATGCCGACCTAAGTACAAGAGGACTGACTCTTCCTACTGTCTATGTTTTGAACCATTCCTGTGACACTAGTTATAGATTCCGATGCTTCACTTCAGGTTTACTGTATCCCTTGCACCTTCGTATTGACGATGAAACACAGAAATTGCATCGGAATTAAATACAAAAGGCACAATGTCGATTTAAACACTGTCTATGTTTTGAACCATTCCTGTGACTCTAGTTATAGATTCCGATTCTTCACTCCAGGATTACTGTATACCTTGGACTTTCTTATTGACGGTGAAAACAGAAGTTGCATCGGAATTAATTACAAAAGGGATAAGGACGACTTAAGGACAAGAAGACTGTCTCCTCTTACTGACTATGTTTTGAACCATTCCTGTGGCATTAGTTATAGATTCCGATGCTTCACATGAGGTTTACTGTATCACTCTGACCTTCTTATTGACGATGAAACACAGACATTGCACCGGAATTAAATACAAACGGCACAATGCCGACTTATGTACAAGAAGACTGACTCTTCTCACTGTCTATGTTTTGAACCATTCCATTGACACTAGTTATAGATTCCGATGCTTCACTCCAGGTTTACTGTATCCCTTGGACCATCTTATTGACGATGAAACACTGAAATTGCATCGGAATTAAATAGAAAAGTCACAATGCCGACTTAAGTACAAGAAGACTGACTCTTGTTACTGTCTATGTTTTGAACCATTCCTGCGACACTAGTTATGGATTCCGACGCTTGTCTTCAGTTTTACTGTATCCCTTGGACCTTCTTATTGACGATGAAACACAGAAATTGCATCGGAATAAAATTCAAAAGGCACAATGCCGACTTAAGTACAGGAGACTGACTCTTCTTACAGTCTATGATTTGAACCATTCCTGTGACACTAGTTATAGATTTCGATGCTTCACTTCAGGTTTACTGTATTCCTTGGACCTTTTTATTGACGATGAAACACAAAAATTGCATCGGAATTAAATACAAAAGGCACAATGCAGACTTAAGTACATGAAGACTGACTCTTCTTACTGACTATGTTTTGAACCATACCTGTGACACTAGTTATAGATTCCGATGCTACACTCCAGGTTTACTGTATCCCTTGGACCATCGTATTGACGATGAAACACAGAAATTGCTTCTTAATTAAATACAAAAGGCACAATGCCGACTTAAGTACATGAGGACCGACACTTCTTACTTACTATGTTTTGAACCATTCCTGTGACACTAGTTATAGATTCCGATGCTTCACTCCAGGTTTACTGCATCCCTTGGACCTTCTTATTGACGATGAAACACAGAAATTGCATCATAATTAAATACAAAAGACACAATGCCGACTTATGTACATGAAGACCGACACTTCTTACAGACTATTGTTTTGAACCATTCCTGTGACACTAGTTATAGATTCCGATGCTTCACTTCAGGATTACTGTATCCCTTGGACCTTCTTATTGACGATGAAACACAGAAATTGCATCGGAATTAAATACAAAAGGCACAATGCCAACTTAAGTACATGAAGACCGACACTTCTTACCGACTATCTTTTGAACCATTTCTGTAACACTAGTTATAGATTAGGATGCTTCACTTCAGGTTTACTGTATCCCTCTGACCATCTTATTTACGATGAAACACTGAAATTGCATCGGAATTAAATAGAATAGCACAAAGCCGTCTTAAGTACGAGAAGCCTGACTCTTCTTACTGTCTATGTCTTGAACCAATCCTGTGACACTAGTTATAGATTCCGATGCTTCTCTTCAGGTTTACTGTATCCCTTCCGTCCTTTTTATTGACGATGAAACACCGAAATTGCATCGGAATTAAATGCAAAAGGCACAATGCCGACTTAAGTACAAGAAGACTGACTCTTCTTACTGTGTATGTTTTGAACCATTCCTGTGACACTAGTTATAGATTCCGATGTATGACTTCAGTTTTACTGTATCCCTTGGACCTTCTTATTGACGATGAAACACAGAAATTGCATTGGAATTAAATACAAAAGGCACAATGCCGACATAAGTACATGAAGACCGACACTTCTTACTTACTATGTTTTGAACCATTCCTGTCACACTAGTTATAGATTCCGATGCTTCACTCCAGGTTTACTGTATCCCTCTGACCTTCTCATCGACGATGAAACACAGAAATTGCATCATAATTAAATACAAAAGACACAATGCCGACTTAAGTACATGAAGACCGACACATCTTACTGACTATTATTTTGAACCATTCCTGTGACACTAGTTATAGATTCCGATGCTTCACTTCAGGATTACTGTATCTATTGGACCTTCTTATTGACGATGAAACACAGAAATTGCATCGGAATTAAATACAAAAGGCACAATGCCAACTAAAGTACATGAAGACCGACACTTCTTACCGACTATCTTTTGAACCATTTCTGTAACACTAGTTATAGATTCCGATGCTTCACTTCAGGTTTACTGTATCCCTTGGACCTTCTTATTCACGATGAAAGACAGAGAGTGCATCAGAATTAAATACAAAAGGCACTATACCGACTTAGGGACGAGAAGACTGACTCTTCCTACTGACCATTCCTGTGACACTAGTTATATATTACGATGCTTCACTTCAGGTTTACTGTATCCCTTCGACTTTCTTATTGACGATGAAACACAAAAATTGCATCGGATTTAAATTCAAAAGGCACAAAGCCGACTGAAGCACATGAAGACCGACACTTCTTACTGACTATGTTTTGAACCATTCCTGTGACACTAGTTATAGATTCCGATGCTTCACTTCAGGTTTACTGTATCCCTTGGTCCTTCTTATTGACGATGAAACACAGAATTTGCATCGGAATTAAATACAAAAGGCACAATGCTGACTTAAGGACGAGATAACTGACTCTTCCGACTGACCATTCCTGTGACACTAGTTATAGATTCCGATGCTTCACTTCAGGTTTACTGTATCGCTTGGACCTTCTTATTGACGGTGAAACACAGAAATTGCATCGGAATTAAATACAAAAGGCACAATGCCAACTGAAGTACATGAAGACAGACACTTCTTACTGACTTTGTTTTGAACCATTCCTGTGACACTAGTTATAGATTCCAATGCTTCACTCCAGGTTTATTGTATCCCTTGGACCTTCTTATTGACGATGAAACACAGAAATTGAATCGGAATTAAATACAAAAGGCCCAATGCCGACTTAAGTTCATGAAGACGGACACATCGTACTGACTAAGTTTTGAACCATTCCTGTGACACTAGTTATAGATTCCGATGCTTCACTTCAGGTATACTGTATCCCTTGGATCATCTTATTGACGATGAACCGCAGAAATTGCATTGGAATTAAATACAAAAGGCACAATGCCGACTTAAGTACACGAGACTGACACTTCTTACTGACTAAGTTTAGAACCATTCATGTAACACTAGTTATAGATTCCGATGCTTCACTTCAGGTTTACTGTGTCCCTTGGACCTTCTTATTGACGATGAAACACACAGATTGCATCGGAATTAAATACAAAAGGCACAATGCCGACTTAAGGACAAGAAGACTGACTCTTCCTACTGACCATTCCTGTGACACTAGTTATAGATTCCGATGCTTCACTTCAGGTTTACTGTATCGCTTGGACCTTCTTATTGACGGTGAAACACAGAAATTGCATCGGAATTAAATACAAAAGGCACAATGCCAACTGAAGTACATGAAGACAGACACTTCTTACTGACTTTGTTTTGAACCATTCCTGTGACACTAGTTATAGATTCCAATGCTTCACTCCAGGTTTACTGTATCCCTTGGACCTTCTTATTGACGATGAAACACAGAAATTGAATCGGAATTAAATACAAAAGGCCCAATGCCGACTTAAGTTCATGAAGACGGACACATCGTACTGACTAAGTTTTGAACCATTCCTGTGACACTAGTTATAGATTCCGATGCTTCACTTCAGGTATACTGTATCCCTTGGATCATCTTATTGACGATGAACCGCAGAAATTGCATTGGAATTAAATACAAAAGGCACAATGCCGACTTAAGGACAAGAAGACTGACACTTCCTACTGACCATTCCTGTGACACTAGTTATAGATTTCGATGCTTCACGTCAGGTTTACTGTATCCCTTGCACCTTCTTATTGACGATGAACCGCAGAAATTGCATTGGAATTAAATACAAAAGGCACAATGCCGACTTAAGTACATGAAGACCGACACTTCTTACTGACTATGTTTTGAACCATTCCTGTGACACTAGTTATAGATTCCGATGCTACACTCCAGGTTTACTGTATCCCTTGAACCTTCTTAGTGACGATGAAATACAGAAATTGCATCGGAATTAAATACAAAAGGCACAAAGCCAACTTAAGTACAAGAGACTGACTCTTCTTACTGACAATGTTTTGAACCATTCCTGTGACACTAGTTATAGATTGCGATGCTTCACTGCAGATTTACTGTATCCCTTAGACGTTCTTATTGGCGATGAAACACAGAAATTGCATCGGAATTAAATACAAAAGGCACAATGGAGACTTAAGTACAAGAAGACTGACTCGTCCTACTGTCTAAGATTTGAACTATTCCTGTGACACTAGTTATAGATTCCGATGTTTGACTTCAGTTTTACTGTATCCCTTGGACCTCCTTATTGACGATGAAACACAGAAATTGCATCGGAATTAAATACAAAAGGCACAAAGCCGACTTAAGTACAAGAGACTGACTCTTCTTAATGACAATGTTTTGAACCATTCCTGTGACACTAGTTATAGATTCCGATGCTTCACTTCAGGTTTACTGCATCCCTTGGACCTTCTTATTGAAGGTGAAACACAGAAATTGCATCGGAATTAAATACAAAAGGCACAATGCCGACTTAAGTACAAGGAGACAGACTCTTCTTACTGTCTATGCTTTGAACCAATCCTGTGTTACTAGTTAGAGATTCCGATGCTTCAGTTCAGGTTTACTGCATCCCTTTGACCTTCTTATTGACGATGAAACACAGAAATTGCATCGGAATTAAATACAAAAGGCACAATGAGGACACAAGTACAAAAAGAGTGACTCTTCTTACTGACTATGTTTTGAACCGATCATGTGACACTAGTTATAGATTCCGATTCTTCACTTCAGGTTTACTGTATCCCTCTGACCTTCTGATTGATGATGAAACACAGAAATTGCATCGGAATTAAATACAAAAGGCACAATGCCGACTTAATTACAAGAAGGGTGACTCTTCTTACTGACTATGTTTTGAACCATTCCTGTGACACTAGTTATAGATTCCGATGCTTCACTTCAGGTTTACTGTATCCCTCTGACCTTCTTATTGACGATGAAACACTGAAATTGCATCGGAATTAAATAGAAAAGGCACAATGCCGACTTAAGTAAAAGAAGACTGACTCTTCTTACTGTCTATGCTTTGAACCATTCCTGTGACACTAGTTATAGTTTCCGATGCATCACTACAGGTTTACTGTATCCTTGGACATTCTTATTGACGATGAAACACAGAAATTGCATCGGAATTAAATACAAAAGGCACAATGCCGACTTAGGTACATGAAGAAAGACACTTCTTAATGACTACGTTTTGAACCATTCCTGGGACACCAGTTATAGATTCCGATGCTTCACTCCAGGTTAACTGTATCCCTTGGACCTTCTTATTGACGATGAAACACAGAAATTGCTTCGGAATTAAATACAAAAGGCACAGTGCCGATTTAAGTTTATGAAAACCGACACATCTTACTGACTATGATTTGAACCATTCCTGTAACACTAGTTATAGATTCCGATGCTTCACTTCAGGTTTACTGTATCGCTTGGACCTTCTTATTTACGATGAAACACAGAAATTGCATCGGAATTAAATACAAAAGGCACAATGCCGACTTAAGGACAAGAAGACTGACTCTTCCTACTGACCCTTACTGAGACACTAGTTATAGATACCGACGCTTCACTTCAGGTTTACTGTATCCCTTGGACCTTCATATTGACGATGAAACACAGAAATTGCATCGGAATTAAATACAAAAGGCACAATGCCGACTTAAGTACATGAAGACCGACACTTCTTACTGACTATGTTTTGAACCATTCCTGTAACACTAGTTACAGATTCCGATGCTTCACTTCAGGTTTACTGTATCCCTTGGACCATCTTAGTGACGATGAAACATAGAAATTGCATCGGAATTAAATACAAAAGGCACAATGCCGACTTGAGTACATGAAGACCGACACTTCTTCCTGACTATGCTTTGAACCATTCCTGTAACACTAGTTATAGATTCCGATGCTTCACTTCAGGTTTACTGTATCCCTTGGACCTTCTTATTGACGATGAAACACAGAAATTGCATCGGAATTAAATACAAAAGGCACAATGCCGACTTAAGGAAAAGAAGACTGACTCTTCTTACTGACCATTCCTGTGACACTAGTTATAGATTCCGATGCTTCACTTCAGGTTTACTGTATCCCTTGGACCTTCTTATTGACGATGAAACACAGAAATTGCATCGGAATTAAATACAAAAGGCACAATGCCGACTTAAGTACATGAAGACCGACACTTCTTACTGACTATGTTTTGAACCATTCCTGTGACACTAGTTATAGATTCCGATGCTTCACTTCAGGTTTACTGTATCCCTTGGACCTTCTTATTGACGATGAAACACAGAAATTGCATCGGAATTAAATACAAAAGGCACAATGCCGACTTAAGGGGCAAGAAGACTGACTCTTTCTACTGTCTATTCCTGTGACATTAGTTATAGATTCCGATGCTTCACTTCAGGTTTACTGTATCCCTTGGACCTTTTTACCGACGATGAAACACAGAAATTGCATCGGAATTAAATACAAAAGGCACAATGCCGACTTCCGTACATGAAGACCGACACTTCTTACTGACTATGTTTTGAACCATTCCTGTAACACTAGTTACAGATTCCGATGCTTCACTTCAGGTTTACTGTATCCCTTGGACCTTCCTATTGACGATGAAACACAGAAATTGCATCGGAATTAAATACAAAAAGCATAATGCCGACTTAAGAACAAGAAGACTGACTCTTCCTACTGACCATTCCTGTGACACTAGTTATTGATTCCGATGCTTCACTTCAGGTTTACTGTATCCCTTGTACCTTCGTATTGACGATGAAACACAGAAATTGCATCGGAATTAAATACAAAAGGCACAATGCCGACTTAAGTACATGAAGACCGACACTTCTTTCTGTCTATGTTTTGAACCATTCCTGTGACACTAGTTATAGATTCCGATGCTTCAATCCAGGTTTACTGTATCCCTTGTACCTTCTTATTGACGATGAAACACAGAAATTGCATCGGAATTAAAAACAAAAGGCACACGGTGACTTAAGTACATGAAGACCGACACCTCTTACTGACTATGTTTTTAACGATTCCTGTAACACTAGTTATAGATTCCGATGCTTCACTTCATGCTTACTGTATCCCTTGGACCTTCTTATTGCCGAAGAAACACATAAATTGCATCGGAATAAAATACAAAAGGCACAATGCTGACTTAGGAACAAGAAGACTGACTCTTCTACTGACCATTCCTGTGAAACTAGTTATAGATTCCGATGCATCACTTCAGGTTTACTGTATCCCTTGGACCTTCTTATTGACGATGAAACACAGAAATAGCATCGGATTTAAATACAAAAGGCACAATGCCGAATTAAGTACATGAAGACCGACACTTCTTACTGACTATGTTTTGAACCATTCCTGTGACACTAGTTGTAGATTCCGATGCTTCACTTCAGGTTTACTGTATCCCTTGGACCTTCTTATTGACGATGAAACACAGAAATTGCATCGGAATTAAATACAAAAGGCACAATGCCGACATAAGTACATGAAGACCGACACTTCTTACTGACTATGTTTTGAACCATTCCTGTAACACTAGTTACAGATTCCGATGCTTCACTTCAGGTTTACTGTATCCCTTGGACCATCTTAGTGACGATGAAACATAGAAATTGCATCGGAATTAAATACAAAAGGCACAATGCCGACTTATGTACATGAAGACCGACACTTCTTCCTGACTATGTTTTGAACCATTCCTGTAACACTAGTATAGATTCCGATGCTTCACTTCAGGTTTACTGTATCCCTAGGACTTTCTTATTGACGATGAAACACAGAAATTGCATCGGAATTAAATACAAAAGGCACAATGCCGACTTAAGGCAAAGAAGACTGACTCTTGTTACTGACCATTCCTGCGACACTAGTTATAGATTCCGATGCTTCACTTCAGGTTTACTGTATCCCTTGGACCTTCTTATTGACGATGAAACACAGAAATTGCATCGGAATTAAATACAAAAGGCACAATGTCGACTTAAGTACATGAAGACCGACACTTCTTACTGACTATGTTTTGAACCATTCCTGTGACACTAGTTATAGATTCCGATGCTTCACTTCAGTTTACTGTATCCCGTGGACCTTCTTATTGACGATGAAACACAGAAATTGCATCGGAATTAATTCCAAAAGCACAATGCCGACTTAAGGGGCAAGAAGACTGACTCTTTCTACTGACCATTCCTGTGACCCTAGTTACAGATTCCGATGCTTCACTTCAGGTTTACTGTATCCCTTGGACCCTCTTATTGACGATGAAACACAGAAATTGCATCGGAATTACATACAAAAGGCACAATGCCGTCTTATGTACATGAAGGCCGACACTTCTTGCTGAGTATGCTATGAACCATTCCTGTAACACTAGTTATTGATTCTGATGGTTCACTTCAGGATTACTGTGTCCCTTGGACCTTCTTATTGACGATGAAACACAGAAATAGCATCGGAATTAAATACAAATGGCACAATGCCGACTTATGTACATGTAGACCGACACTTCTTACTGAGTATGCTATGAACCATTCCTGTAACACTAGTTATTGATTCTGATGGTTCACTTCAGGTTTACTGTATCCCTTGGACCTTCTTATTGACGATGAAACACAGAAATTGCATCGGAATTAAATACAAATGGCACAATGCCGACTGAAGGACAAGGAGACTGACTCTTCCTACTGACCATTCCTGTGACACTAGTTATTGATTCCAATGCTTCACTTCAGGTTTACTGTATCCCTTGGACCTTCTGATTGACGATGAAACACAGAAATTGCATCGGAATTAAATACAAAAGGCACAATGCCGAGTTAGGTACATGAAGACCGACACTTCTTACTGACTATGTTTTGAACCATTCCTGGGACACCAGTTATAGATTCTGATGCTTCACTCCAGGTTTTCTGTATCCCTTGGACCTTCTTATTGACGATGAAACACAGACATTGCTTCGGAATTAAATACAAAAGGCACAATGCCGACTTAAGTGTATGAAGACTGACACTTCTTACTGTCTATGTTTTGAACCATTCCTGTAACACTAGTTATAGATTCCGATGCTTCACTTCAGGTTTACTGTATCGCTTGGACGTTCTTGTTTACGATGAAACACAGAAATTGCATCGGAATTAAATACAAAAAGCACAATGCCGACTTAAGGACAAGAAGACTGACTCTTCCTACTGACCATTTCTGTGACATTAGTTATAGATTCCGATGCTTCACTTAGGTTTATTATATCCCTTGGACCTTCTTAATGACGATGAAACACAGAAATTGCATCGGAATTAAATACAAAAGGCACAATGCCGACTTAAGTACATGAAGACGGACACTTCTTCCTGACTGTGTTTTGAACCATTCCTGTAACACTAGTTATAGATTCCGATGCTTTACTTCAGGTTTATTGTATCCCTTGGACAATCTTATTGACGAGGAAACACAGAAATTGCATCGGAATTAAATACAAAAGGCACAATGCCGACTTAAGTACATGAAGACCCACACTTCTTTCTGACTATGATTTGAACCATTCCTGTGACACTAGTTACAGATTGCGATGCTTCACATCAGGTGTACTGTATCCCTTAGACCTTCTTATTGACGATGAAACAGAGAAATTGCATCGGAATTAAATACAAAAAGCACAATGCCGACTTATGGACAAGAAGACTGACTCTTCCTACTGATCATTCCTGTGACACTAGTTATAGATTCCGATGCTTCAATTCAGGTTTACTGTATCCCTTGGACCTTCTTATTGACGATGAAACGCAGAAATTGCATCGGAATTAAATACAAAAGGCACAATGCCGACTTAAGTACATGAAGACCGACACTTCGTACTGACAATGTTTTTAACCATTCCTGTGACACTAGCTATAGATTCCGATGCTTCACTCCAGGTTTACTGTATCCCTTAAACATTCTTATTGACGATGAAACACAGAAATTGCATCGGAATTACATACAAAAGGGCACAATGCCGACTTAAGTACATGAAGACCGACACTTCTTACTGAGTATGGTTTGAACCATTCCTGTAACACTAGTTATTGATTCTGATGGTTCACTTCAGGTTTACTGTATCCCTTGGACCATCTTATTGACGATGAAACACAGAAATTGCATCGGAATTAAATACAAATGGCACAATGCCGACTTAAGGACAAGAAGACTGACTCTTCCTACTGATCATTCCTGTGACACTAGTTATTGATTTCGATGTTTCACTTCAGGTTTGCTGTATCCCTTGGACCTTCTTATTGACGATGAAACACAGAAATTGCATCGGAATTAAATACAAAAAGCACAATGCCGACTTAAGGACAAGAAGACTGACTCTTCCTACTGATCATTCCTGTGACACTAGTTATAGATTCCGATGCTTCACTTCAGGTTTACTGTATCCCTTGGATCATCTTATTGACGATGAAACACAGAAATAGCATAGGAATTAAATACAAAATGCACAATGCCGACTTAAGGACAAGAAGACTGACACTTCCTACTGACCATTCCTGTGACACTAGTTATAGATTTCGATGCTTCACGTCAGGTTTACTGTATCCCTTGGACCTTCTTATTGACGATGAACCGCAGAAATTGCACTGGAATTAAATACAAAAGGCACAATGCCGACTTAAGTACATGAAGACCGACACTTCTTACTGACTATGTTTTGAACCATTCCTGTGACACTAGTTATAGATTCCGATGCTACACTCCAGGTTTACTGTATCCCTTGAACCTTCTTAGTGACGATGAAATACAGAAATTGCATCGGAATTAAATACCAGAGGCACAAAGCCAACTTAAGTACAAGAGACTGACTCTTCTTACTGACAATGTTTTGAACCATTCCTGTGACACTAGTTATAGATTGCGATGCTACACTGCAGATTTACTGTATCCCTTGGACGTTCTTATTGGCGATGAAACACAGAAATTGCATCGGAATTAAATACAAAAGGCACAATGGCGACTTAAGTACAAGAAGACTGACTCGTCCTACTGTCTAAGATTTGAACTATTCCTGTGACACTAGTTATAGATTCCGATGTTTGACTTCAGTTTTACTGTATCCCTTGGACCTTCTTATTGACGATGAAACACAGAAATTGCATCGGAATTAAATACAAAAGGCACAAAGCCGACTTAAGTAAAAGAGACTGACTCTTTTTAATGACAATGTTTTGAACCATTCCTGTGACACTAGTTATAGGTTCCGATGCTTCACTTCAGGTTTACTGTATCCCTTGGACCATCTTAGTGACGATGAAACACTGAAATTGCATCGAAATTAAATAGAAAAGGCACAATGCCGACTTAAGTAAAAGAAGACTGACTCTTCTTACTGTCTATGTTTTGAACCATTCCTGTGACACTAGTTATAGTTTCCGATGCATCACTTCAGGTTTACTGTATCCTTGGACATTCTTATTGACGATGAAACACAGAAATTGCATCGGAATTAAATACAAAAGGCACAATGCCGACTTAAGGGGCAAGAAGACTGACTCTTTCTACTGTCTATTCCTGTGACATTAGTTATAGATTCCGATGCTTCACTTCAGGTTTACTGTATCCCTTGGACCTTTTTACCGACGATGAAACACAGAAATTGCATCGGAATTAAATACAAAAGGCACAATGCCGACTTCCGTACATGAAGACCGACACTTCTTACTGACTATGTTTTGAACCATTCCTGTAACACTAGTTACAGATTCCGATGCTTCACTTCAGGTTTACTGTATCCCTTGGACCTTCCTATTGACGATGAAACACAGAAATTGCATCGGAATTAAATACAAAAAGCATAATGCCGACTTAAGAACAAGAAGACTGACTCTTCCTACTGACCATTCCTGTGACACTAGTTATTGATTCCGATGCTTCACTTCAGGTTTACTGTATCCCTTGTACCTTCGTATTGACGATGAAACACAGAAATTGCATCGGAATTAAATACAAAAGGCACAATGCCGACTTAAGTACATGAAGACCGACACTTCTTTCTGACTATGTTTTGAACCATTCCTGTGACACTAGTTATAGATTCCGAAGCTTCAATCCAGGTTTACTGTATCCCTTGGACCTTCTTATTGACGATGAAACACAGAAATTGCATCGGAATTAAAAACAAAAGGCACACGGTGACTTAAGTACATGAAGACCGACACCTCTTACTGACTATGTTTTGAACGATTCCTGTAACACTAGTTATAGATTCCGATGCTTCACTTCATGCTTACTGTATCCCTTGGACCTTCTTATTGCCGAAGAAACACATAAATTGCATCGGAATAAAATACAAAAGGCACAATGCTGACTTAGGAACAAGAAGACTGACTCTTCTACTGACCATTCCTGTGAAACTAGTTATAGATTCCGATGCATCACTTCAGGTTTACTGTATCCCTTGGACCTTCTTATTGACGATGAAACACAGAAATAGCATCGGATTTAAATACAAAAGGCACAATGCCGAATTAAGCACATGAAGACCGACACTTCTTACTGACTATGTTTTAACCATTCCTGTGACACTAGTTGTAGATTCCGATGCTTCACTTCAGGTTTACTGTATCCCTTGGACCTTCTTATTGACGATGAAACACAGAAATTGCATCGGAATTAAATACAAAAGGCACAATGCCGACATAAGTACATGAAGACCGACACTTCTTACTGACTATGTTTTGAACCATTCCTGTAACACTAGTTACAGATTCCGATGCTTCACTTCAGGTTTACTGTATCCCTTGGACCATCTTAGTGACGATGAAACATAGAAATTGCATCGGAATTAAATACAAAAGGCACAATGCCGACTTATGTACATGAAGACCGACACTTCTTCCTGACTATGTTTTGAACCATTCCTGTAACACTAGTTATAGATTCCGATGCTTCACTTCAGGTTTACTGTATCCCTAGGACTTTCTTATTGACGATGAAACACAGAAATTGCATCGGAATTAAATACAAAAGGCACAATGCCGACTTAAGGAAAAGAAGACTGACTCTTGTTACTGACCATTCCTGCGACACTAGTTATAGATTCCGATGCTTCACTTCAGGTTTACTGTATCCCTTGGACCTTCTTATTGACGATGAAACACAGAAATTGCATCGGAATTAAATACAAAAGGCACAATGTCGACTTAAGTACATGAAGACCGACACTTCTTACTGACTATGTTTTGAACCATTCCTGTGACACTAGTTATAGATTCCGATGCTTCACTTCAGTTTACTGTATCCCGTGGACCTTCTTATTGACGATGAAACACAGAAATTGCATCGGAATTAAATACAAAAGGCACAATGCCGACTTAAGGGGCAAGAAGACTGACTCTTTCTACTGACCATTCCTGTGACCCTAGTTATAGATTCCGATGCTTCACTTCAGGTTAACTGTATCCCTTGGACCCTCTTATTGACGATGAAACACAGAAATTGCATCGGAATTACATACAAAAGGCACAATGCCGTCTTATGTACATGAAGACCGACACTTCTTACTGAGTATGCTATGAACCATTCCTGTAACACTAGTTATTGATTCTGATGGTTCACTTCAGGATTACTGTGTCCCTTGGACCTTCTTATTGACGATGAAACACAGAAATAGCATCGGAATTAAATACAAATGGCACAATGCCGACTTATGTACATGTAGACCGACACTTCTTACTGAGTATGCTATGAACCATTCCTGTAACACTAGTTATTGATTCTGATGGTTCACTTCAGGTTTACTGTATCCCTTGGACCTTCTTATTGACGATGAAACACAGAAATTGCATCGGAATTAAATACAAATGGCACAATGCCGACTGAAGGACAAGGAGACTGACTCTTCCTACTGACCATTCCTGTGACACTAGTTATTGATTCCAATGCTTCACTTCAGGTTTACTGTATCCCTTGGACCTTCTGATTGACGATGAAACACAGAAATTGCATCGGAATTAAATACAAAAGGCACAATGCCGAGTTAGGTACATGAAGACCGACACTTCTTACTGACTATGTTTTGAACCATTCCTGGGACACCAGTTATAGATTCTGATGCTTCACTCCAATTTTTCTGTATCCCTTGGACCTTCTTATTGACGATGAAACACAGACATTGCTTCGGAATTAAATACAAAAGGCACAATGCCGACTTAAGTGTATGAAGACTGACACTTCTTACTGTCTATGTTTTGAACCATTCCTGTAACACTAGTTATAGATTCCGATGCTTCACTTCAGGTTTACTGTATCGCTTGGACCTTCTTGTTTACGATGAAACACAGAAATTGCATCGGAATTAAATACAAAAAGCACAATGCCGACTTAAGGACAAGAAGACTGACTCTTCCTACTGACCATTTCTGTGACACTAGTTATAGATTCCGATGCTTCACTTAGGTTTATTATATCCCTTGGACCTTCTTAATGACGATGAAACACAGAAATTGCATCGGAATTAAATACAAAAGGCACAATGCCGACTTAAGTACATGAAGACGGACACTTCTTCCTGACTATGTTTTGAACCATTCCTGTAACACTAGTTATAGATTCCGATGCTTTACTTCAGGTTTATTGTATCCCTTGGACAATCTTATTGACGAGGAAACACAGAAATTGCATCGGAATTAAATACAAAAGGCACAATGCCGACTTAAGTACATGAAGACCCACACTTCTTTCTGACTATGATTTGAACCATTCCTGTGACACTAGTTACAGATTGCGATGCTTCACATCAGGTGTACTGTATCCCTTGGACCTTCTTATTGACGATGAAACACAGAAATTGCATCGGAATTAAATACAAAAAGCACAATGCCGACTTATGGACAAGAAGACTGACTCTTCCTACTGATCATTCCTGTGACACTAGTTATAGATTCCGATGCTTCAATTCAGGTTTACTGTATCCCTTGGACCTTCTTATTGACGATGAAACGCAGAAATTGCATCGGAATTAAATACAAAAGGCACAATGCCGACTTAAGTACATGAAGACCGACACTTCGTACTGACAATGTTTTTAACCATTCCTGTGACACTAGCTATAGATTCCGATGCTTCACTCCAGGTTTACTGTATCCCTTAAACATTCTTATTGACGATGAAACACATAAATTGCATCGGAACTACATACAAAGGGCACAATGCCGACTTAAGTACATGAAGACCGACACTTCTTACTGAGTATGGTTTGAACCATTCCTGTAACACTAGTTATTGATTCTGATGGTTCACTTCAGGTTTACTGTATCCCTTGGACCATCTTATTGACGATGATACACAGAAATTGCATCGGAATTAAATACAAATGGCACAATGCCGACTTAAGGACAAGAAGACTGACTCTTCCTACTGATCATTCCTGTGACACTAGTTATTGATTTCGATGTTTCACTTCAGGTTTGCTGTATCCCTTGGACCTTCTTATTGACGATGAAACACAGAAATTGCATCGGAATTAAATACAAAAAGCACAATGCCGACTTAAGGACAAGAAGACTGACTCTTCCTACTGATCATTCCTGTGACACTAGTTATAGATCCCGATGTTTCACTTCAGGTTTACTGTATCCCTTGGATCATCTTATTGACGATGAAACACAGAAATAGCATAGGAATTAAATACAAAATGCACAATGCCGACTTAAGGACAAGAAGACTGACACTTCCTACTGACCATTCCTGTGACACTAGTTATAGATTTCGATGCTTCACGTCAGGTTTACTGTATCCCTTGGACCTTCTTATTGACGATGAACCGCAGAAATTGCACTGGAATTAAATACAAAAGGCACAATGCCGACTTAAGTACATGAAGACCGACACTTCTTACTGACTATGTTTTGAACCATTCCTGTGACACTAGTTATAGATTCCGATGCTACACTCCAGGTTTACTGTATCCCTTGAACCTTCTTAGTGACGATGAAATACAGAAATTGCATCGGAATTAAATACCAGAGGCACAAAGCCAACTTAAGTACAAGAGACTGACTCTTCTTACTGACAATGTTTTGAACCATTCCTGTGACACTAGTTATAGATTGCGATGCTACACTGCAGATTTACTGTATCCCTTGGACGTTCTTATTGGCGATGAAACACAGAAATTGCATCGGAATTAAATACAAAAGGCACAATGGCGACTTAAGTACAAGAAGACTGACTCGTCCTACTGTCTAAGATTTGAACTATTCCTGTGACACTAGTTATAGATTCCGATGTTTGACTTCAGTTTTACTGTATCCCTTGGACCTTCTTATTGACGATGAAACACAGAAATTGCATCGGAATTAAATACAAAAGGCACAAAGCCGACTTAAGTACAAGAGACTGACTCTTTTTAATGACAATGTTTTGAACCATTCCTGTGACACTAGTTATAGGTTCCGATGCTTCACTTCAGGTTTACTGTATCCCTTGGACCATCTTAGTGACGATGAAACACTGAAATTGCATCGGAATTAAATAGAAAAGGCACAATGCCGACTTAAGTAAAAGAAGACTGACTCTTCTTACTGTCTATGTTTTGAACCATTCCTGTGACACTAGTTATAGTTTCCGATGCATCACTTCAGGTTTACTGTATCCTTGGACATTCTTATTGACGATGAAACACAGAAATTGCATCGGAATTAAATACAAAAGGCACAATGCCGACTTAGGTATATGAAGAAAGACACTTCTTAATGACTACGTTTTGAACCATTCCTGGGACACCAGTTATAGATTCCGATGCTTCAATCCAGGTTAACTGTATCCCTTGGACCTTCTTATTGACGATGAAACACAGAAATTGCTTCGGAAATAAATACAAAAGGCACAGTGCCGATTTAAGTTTATGAAAACCGACACATCTTACTGACTATGATTTGAACCATTCCTGTAACACTAGTTATAGATTCCGATGCTTCACTTCAGGTTTACTGTATCGCTTGGACCTTCTTATTTACGATGAAACACAGAAATTGCATCGGAATTAAATACAAAAGGCACAATGCCGACTTAAGGACAAGAAGACTGACTCTTCCTACTGACCCTTACTGAGACACTAGTTATAGATACCGATGCTTCACTTCAGGTTTACTGTATCCCTTGGACCTTCTTATTGACGATGAAACACAGAAATTGCATCGGAATTAAATACAAAAGGCACAATGCCGACTTAAGTACATGAAGACCGACACTTCTTACTGACTATGTTTTGAACCATTCCTGTAACACTAGTTACAGATTCCGATGCTTCACTTCAGGTTTACTGTATCCCTTGGACCATCTTAGTGACGATGAAACATAGAAATTGCATCGGAATTAAATACAAAAGGCACAATGCCGACTTAAGTACATGAAGACCGACACTTCTTCCTGACTATGCTTTGAACCACTCCTGTAACACTAGTTATAGATTCCGATGCTTCACTTCAGGTTTACTGTATCCCTTGGACCTTCTTATTGACGATGAAACACAGAAATTGCATCGGAATTAAATACAAAAGGCACAATGCCGACTTAAGGAAAAGAAGACTGACTCTTCTTACTGACCATTCCTGTGACACTAGTTATAGATTCCGATGCTTCACTTCAGGTTTACTGTATCCCTTGGACCTTTTTACCGACGATGAAACACAGAAATTGCATCGGAATTAAATACAAAAGGCACGATGCCGACTTCCGTACATGAAGACCGACACTTCTTACTGACTATGTTTTGAACCATTCCTGTGACACTAGTTACAGATTCCGATGCTTCCCTTCAGGTTTACTGTATCCCTTGGACCTTCTTATTGACGATGAAACACAGAAATTGCATCGGAATTAAATACAAAAGGCAAAATGCCGACATAAGTACATGAAGACCGACACTTCTTACTGACTATGTTTTGAACCATTCCTGTAACACTAGTTACAGATTCCGATGCTTCACTTCAGGTTTACTGTATCCCTTGGACCATCTTAGTGACGATGAAACATAGAAATTGCATCGGAATTAAATACAAAAGGCACAATGCCGACTTATGTACATGAAGACCGACACTTCTTCCTGACTATGTTTTGAACCATTCCTGTAACACTAGTTATAGATTCCGATGATTCACTTCAGGTTTACTGTATCCCGTGGACCTTCTTATTGACGATGAAACACAGAAATTGCATCGGAATTAAATACAAAAGGCACAATGTCGACTTAAGTACATGAAGACCGACACTTCTTACTGACTATGTTTTGAACCATTCCTGTGACACTAGTTATAGATTCCGATGCTTCACTTCAGTTTACTGTATCCCGTGGACCTTCTTATTGACGATGAAACATAGAAATTGCATCGGAATTAAATACAAAAGGCACAATGCCGACTTAAGGGGCAAGAAGACTGACTCTTTCTACAGACCATTCCTGTGACCCTAGTTATAGATTCCAATGCTTCACTTCAGGTTTACTGTATCCCTTGGACCCTCTTATTGACGATGAAACACAGAAATTGCATCGGAATTACATACAAAAGGCACAATGCCGTCTTATGTACATGAAGACCGACACTTCTTACTGAGTATGCTATGAACCATTCCTGTAACACTAGTTATTGATTCTGATGGTTCACTTCAGGATTACTGTATCCCTTGGACCTTCTTATTGACGATGAAACACAGAAATAGCATCGGAATTAAATACAAATGGCACAATGCCGACTTATGTACATGTAGACCGACACTTCTTACTGAGTATGCTATGAACCGTTCCTGTAACACTAGTTATTGATTCTGATGGTTCACTTCAGGTTTACTGTATCCCTTGGACCTTCTTATTGACGATGAAACACAGAAATTGCATCGGAATTAAATACAAATGGCACAATGCCGACTGAAGGACAAGAAGACTGACTCTTCCTACTGACCATTCCTGTGACACTAGTTATTGATTCCGATGCTTCACTTCAGGTTTACTGTATCCCTTGGACCTTCTAATTGACGATGAAACACAGAAATTGCATCGGAATTAAATACAAAAGGCACAATGCCGAGTTAGGTACATGAAGACCGACACTTCTTACTGACTATGTTTTGAACCATTCCTGGGACACCAGTTATAGATTCTGATGCTTCACTCCAGGTTTACTGTATCCCTTGGACCTTCTTATTGACGATGAAACACAGACATTGCTTCGGAATTAAATACAAAAGGCACAATGCCGACTTAAGTGTATTAAGACCGACACTTCTTACTGTCTATGTTTTGAACCATTCCTGTAACACTAGTTATAGATTCCGATGCTTCACTTCAGGTTTACTGTATCGCTTGGACCTTCTTGTTTACGGTGAAACACAGAAATTGCAACGGAATTAAATACAAAAAGCACAATGCCGACTTAAGGACAAGAAGACTGACTCTTCCTACTGACCCTTTCTGTGACACTAGTTATAGATTCCGATGCTTCACTTAGGTTTATTATATCCCTTGGACCTTCTTAATGACGATGAAACACAGAAATTGCATCGGAATTAAATACAAAAGGCACAATGCCGACTTAAGTACATGAAGACTGACACTTCTTACTGACTATGTTATTAACCATTCCTGTAACACTAGTTACAGATTCCGATGCTTCACTTCAGGTTTACTGTATCCCTTGGACCATCTTAGTGACGATGAAACATAGAAATTGCATCGGAATTAAATACAAAAGGCACAATGCCGACTTAAGTACATGAAGACGGACAGTTCTTCCTGACTATGTTTTGAACCATTCCTGTAACACTAGTTATAGATTCCGATGCTTTACTTCAGGTTTATTGTATCCCTTGGACAATCTTATTGACGAGGAAACACAGAAATTGCATCGGAATTAAATACAAAAGGCACAATGCCGACTTAAGTACATGAAGACCCACACTTCTTCCTGACTATGATTTGAACCATTCCTGTGACACTAGTTACAGATTGCGATGCTTCACATCAGGTGTACTGTATCCCTTGGACCTTCTTATTGACGATGAAACACAGAAATTGCATCGGAATTAAATACAAAAAGCAATATGCCGACTTAAGGACAAGAAGACTGACTCTTCCTACTGATCATTCCTGTGACACTAGTTATAGATTCCGATGCTTCAATTCAGGTTTACTGTATCCCTTGGACCTTCTTATTGACGATGAAACGCAGAAATTGCATCGGAATTAAATACAAAAGGCACAATGCCGACTTAAGTACATGAAGACCGACACTTCGTACTGACAATGTTTTTAACCATTCCTGTGACACTAGCTATAGATTCCGATGCTTCACTCCAGGTTTACTGTATCCCTTAAACATTCTTATTGACGATGAAACACAGAAATTGCATCGGAATTACATACAAAGGGCACAATGCCGACTTAAGTACAAGAAGACCGACACTTCTTACTGAGTATGGTTTGAACCATTCCTGTAACACTAGTTATTGATTCTGATGGTACACTTCAGGTTTACTGTATCCCTTGGACCATCTTATTGACGATGAAACACAGAAATTGCATCGGAATTAAATACAAATGGCACAATGCCGACTTAAGGACGAGAAGACTGACTCTTCCTACTGATCATTCCTGTGACACTAGTTATTGATTCCGATGTTTCACTTCAGGTTTGCTGTATCCCTTGGACCTTCTTATTGACGATGAAACACAGAAATTGCATCGGAATTAAATACAAAAGGCACAATGCCGACTTAAGTACATGAAGACCCACACTTCTTTCTGACTATGATTTGAACCATTCCTGTGACACTAGTTATAGATTCCGATGCTTCAATCCAGGTTTACTGTATCCCTTAGACCTTCTTATTGACAATGAAACACAGAAATTGCACCGGAATTAAATACAAAAGGCACACGGTGACTCAAGTACATGAAGACCGACACTTCTTACTGACTATGTTTGAACGATTCCTGTAACACTAGTTATAGATTCCGATGCTTCACTTCATGCTTACTGTATCCCTTGGACCTTCTTATTGACGATGAAACACAGAAATTGCATCGGAATTAAATACAAAGGCACAATGCCGACTTAGGTTCATGAGGACCGATACTTCTTACTGACTATGTTTTGAACCATTCCTGGGACGCCAGTTGAAGATTCCGATGCTTCACTCCAGGTTTACTGTATCCCTTGAACCTTGTTATCGACGATGAAACACAGAAATTGCTTCGGAATTAAATACAAAAGGCACAATGCCGACTTTAGTTTATGAAGACCGACACTTCTTACTGACAATGTTTTGAACCATTCCTGTAACACTAGTTATAGATTCCGATGCTTCACTTCAGGTTTACTGTATCCCTTGGACCTTCTTATTGACGATGAAACACAGAAATTGCATCGGAATTAAATACAAAAGGCACAATGCCGACTAAAGGACAAGAAGACTGACTCTTCCTACTGACCATTCCTGTGACACTAGTTATAGATTCCGATGCTTCACTTCAGGTTTACTGTATCCCTTGGACCCCCTTATTGACGATGAAACACAGAAATTGCATCGGAATTAAATACAAAAGGCACAATGCCGACTTAAGGACAAGAAGACTGACTCTTCCTAATGACCAATCCTGTGAAACTAGTTATAGATTCCGATGCATCACTTCAGGTTTACTGTATCCCTTGGACCTTCGTATTGACGATGAAACACAGAAATAGCATCGGATTGAAATACAAAAGGCACAATGGCGAATTAAGTACATGAAGACCGTCACTTCTTTCTGACTATGTTTTGAACCATTCCTGTGACACTAGTTATAGTTTCCGATGCTTCACTTCAGGTTTACTGTATCCCTTGGACCTTCTTATTGACGATGAAACACAGAAATTGCATCGGATTTAAATACAAAAGGCACAATGCCGACTTACTTACATGAAGACCAACACTTCTTACCGTCTATGTTTTGAACCATTCCTGTTACACTAGTTATAAATTCCGATGCTTCACTTCAGGTTTACTGTCTCCCTTGGACCATCTTAGTGACAATGAAACACTGAAATTGCATCGGAATTAAATACAATGGGCACACTGCCGACTTAAGTACATGACGACCGACACTTCTTACTGACTATGTTTTGAACCATTCCTGTAACACTAGTTATAGATTCCGATGCTTCACTTCAAGTTTACTGTATCCCTTGGACCTTCTTATTGACGATGAAACACAGAAATTGCATCGGAATTAAATACAAAAGGCACAATGCCTACTTAAGGACAAGAAGACTGACTCTTCTTACTGACCATTTCTGTGACATTAGTTATAGATTCCGATGCTTCACTTCAGGTTTACTATATCCCTTGGACCCTCTTATTGACGATGAAACACAGAAATTGCTTCGGAATTAAATACAAAAGGCACAATGCCGACTTAAGTACATGAAGACCGACACATCTTACTGACTATGTTTTGAACTATTCCTGTGACACTAGTTATAGATTCCGATGCTTCACTTCAGGTTTACTGTATCCCTTGGACCTTCTTATTGACGATGAAACACAGAAAATGCATCGGAATTAAAAACAAAAGGCACAATGCCGACTTAAGGGCAAGAAGACTGACTCTTTCTACTGACCATTCCTGTGACACTAGTTATAAATTCCGATGCTTCACTTCAGGTTTACTGTATCCCTAGGACCTTTTTGCCGACGATGAAATACAGAAATTGCATGAGAATAAAATACAAAAGGCACAATGCCGACTTAAGTACATGAAGACCGATACTTCTTACTGACTATGTTTTGAACCATTCCTGTGACACTAGTTACAGATTGCGATGCTTCACATCAGGTTTACTGTATCCCTTGGACCTTCTTATTGACGATGAAACACAGAAATTGCATCGGAATTAAATACAAAAAGCACAATGCCGACTTAAGGACAAGAAGACTGACTCTTCCTACTGACCATTCCTGTGACACTAAGTTATAGATTCCGATGCTTCACTTCAGGTTTACTGTATCCCTTGGACCTTCTTATTGACGATGAAACACAGAAATTGCATCGGAATTAAATACAAAAGGCACAATGCCGACTTAAGTACATGAAGACCGACACTTCGTACTGACAATGTTTTTAACCATTCCTGTGACACTAGCTATAGATTCCGATGCTTCACTCCAAGTTTACTGTATCCCTTAAACATTCTTATTGACGATGAAACACAGAAATTGCATCGGAATTTCATACAAAAGGCACAATGCCGACTTAAGTACATGAAGACCGACACTTCTTACTGAGTATGGTTTGAACCATTCCTGTAACACTAATTATTGGTTCTGATGGTTCACTTCAGGTTTTCTGTATCCCTTGGACCATCTTATTGACGATGAAACACAGAAATTGCATCGGAATTAAATACAAATGGCACAATGCCGACTTACGGACAAGAAGACTGACTCTTCCTACTGACCATTCCTGTGACACTAGTTACTGATTCCGACGTTTCACTTCAGGTTTACTGTATCCCTTGGACCTTCTTATTGACGATGAAACACAGAAATTGCATCGGAATTAAATACAAAACGCACAATGCCGACTTAAGTACATGAAGACCGACACTTCTTTCCGACTATGTTTTGAACCATTCCTGTGACACTAGTTATAGATTCCGATGCTTCAATCCAGGTTTACTGTATCCCTTGGACCTTCTTTTTGACAATGAAACACAGAAATTGCACCGGAATTAAATACAAAAGGCACACGGCGACTCAAGTACATGAAGACCGACACTTCTTACTGACTATGCTTTGAACGATTCCTGTAACACTAGTTATAGATTCCGATGCTTCACTTCATGCTTACTGTACCCCTGGGACCTTCTTATTGACGAGGAAACACATAATTTGCATCGGAATTAAATACAAAAGGCACAATGCCGACTTAAGGACAAGGAGACTGACTCTTCCTACTGACCATTCCTGTGAAACTAGTTATTGATTCCGATGCATCACTTCAGGTTTACTGTATCCCTTGGACCTTCTTATTGACGATGAAACACAGAAATAGCATCGGATTTAAATACAAAAGGCACAATGCCGACTTATGTACATGAAGACCGACACTTCTTTCTTACTATGTTTTGAACCATTCCTGTGACACTAGTTATAGATTCCGATGCTTCACTTCAGGTTTACTGTATCCCTTGGACCTTCGTATTGACAATGAAACACAGAAATTGCATCGGAATTAAATACAAAGGCACAATGCCGACTTAGGTACATGAAGACCGACACTTCTTACTGACTATGTTTCGAACCATTCCTGGGACACCAGTTGAAGATTCCAATGCTTCACTCCAGGTTTACTGTATCCCTTGAACCTTCTTATTGACGATGAAACACAGAAATTGCTCCGGAATTAAATACAAAAGGCACAATGCCGACTTTTTGTTTATGAAGACCGACACTTCTTACTGACAATGTTTTGAACCATTCCTGTAACACTAGTTATAGATTCCGATGCTTCACTTCAGGTTTACTGTATCCCTTGGACCTTCTTATTGACGATGAAACACAGAAATTGCATCGGAATTAAATACAAAAGGCACAATGCCGACTTACGTACATGAAGACCTACACTTCTTACCGTCTATGTTTTGAACCATTCCTGTAACACTAGTTATAAATTCCGATGCTTCACTTCAGGTTTACTGTATCCCTTGGACCATCTTAGTGACGATGAAACACTGAAATTTCATCGGAATTAAGTACAATAGGCACAATGCCGACTTAAGTACATGACGACCGACACTTCTTACTGACTATGTTTTGAACCATTCCTGTAACATTAGTTATAGATTCCGATGCTTCACTTCAGGATTACTGTATCCCTTGGACCTTCTTATTGACGATGAAACACAGAAATTGCATCGGAATTAAATACAAAACGCACAATGCCGACTTAAGTACATGATGACCGACACTTCTTACTGACTATGTTTTGAACCATTCCTGTGACACTAGTTATAGATTCCGATGCTTCACATCAGGTTTACTGTATCCCTTGGACCTTCTTATTGACGATGAAACACAGAAATTGCATCGGAATTAAATACAAAAATCACAATGCCGACTTAAGGGCAAGAAAACTGACTCTTCCTACTGACCATTCCTGTGACACTAGTTATAGATTCCGATGCTTCACTTCAGGTTTAGTGTATCCCTTCGACCTTTTTACCGACGATGAAACACAGAAATTGCATCGGAATTAAATACAAAAAGCACAATGCCGACTTAAGGACAAGAAGACTGACTCTTCCTACTGACCATTCCTGTGACACTAGTTATAGATTCCGATGCTTCACTTCAGGCTTACTGTATCCGTTGGACCTTCTTATTGACGATGAAACACAGAAATTGCATCGGATTTAAATACAAAAGGCACATTGCCGACGTAAGTACATGAAGACCGACACTTCGTACTGACTATGTTTTGAACCATTCCTGTGACACTAGTTATAGATTCCGATGCTTCACTGCAGGTTTACTGTATCCCTTGGACCTTCTTATTGACGATGAAACACAGAAATTGCATTGGAATTACATACAAAAGACACAATGCCGACTTAAATACATGAAGACCGACACTTCTTACTGAGTATGTTTTGATCCATTCCTGTAACACTAGTTATTGATTCTGATGGTTCACTTCAGGTTTACTGTATCCCTTGGACCTTCTTATTGACGATGAAACACAGAAATTGCATCGGAATTAAATACAAATTTCACAATGCCGACTTAAGGACAAGAAGACTGACTTTTCCTACAGACCATTCCTGTGACACTAGTTATAGATTCCGATGCTTCACTGCTGGTTTACTGTATCCCTTGGACCTTCTTATTGACAATGAAACACAGAAATTTCATCGGAATTAAATACAAAAGGCACAATGCCGACTTAAGTACATGAAGACGGACACTTCCTACTGACTATGTTTTGAACCATTCCTGTGACACTAGTTATAGATTCCGATGCTTCACTTCAGGTTTACTGTATCCCTTGGACCATCTTATTGGCGATGAAACACAGAAATTGCATCGGATTAAATACAAAAGGCACAATGCCGACTTAAGGACAAGAAGACTGACTCTTCCTACTGACCACTCCTGTGAGCCTAGTTATAGATTCCGATGCTTCACTTCAGGTTTTCTGTATCACTTGGACCTTCTTATTGACGATGAAACACAGAAATTGCATCGGAATTAAATACAAAAGGCACAATGCCGACTTAAGTACATGAAGACCGACACTTCTTACTGACTATGTTTTGAACCATTCCTGTGACACTAGTAAAAGATTCCGATGCTTCACTTCAGGTTTACTGTATTCCTTGGACCTTCTTACTGACGATGAAACACAGAAATTGCATCGGAATTAAATACAAAAAGCACAATGCCGACTTAAGGACAAGAAGACTGACTCTTCCTACTGACCATTCCTGTGACACTAGTTATAGATTCCGATGCTTCACTTCAGGTTTACTGTATCCCTTGGACCTTCTTATTGACGAAGAAACACAGAAATTGCTTCGGAATTAAATACAAAATTCACAATGCCGACTTAAGTACATGAAGACCGACAATTCGTACTGACAATGATTTGAACCATTCCTGTGACACTAGTTATAGATTCCGATGTTTCACTCCAGGTTTACTGTATCCCTCTGACCATCTTATCGACGATAAAAACACAGAAATTGCATCGGAATTACATACAAAAGGCACTATGCCGACTTAAGTACATGAAGACCGACACTTCTTACTGACTATGTTTTGAACCATTCCTGTAACACTAGTTATTGATTCTGATGGTTCACTTCAGGTTTTTTGTATCCCTTATACCTTCTTATTGACGACGAGACACAGAAATTGCATCGGAATTAAATACAAATGGCACAATACCGACTAAAGGACAAGAAGACTGACTCTTCCTACTGACCATTCCTGTGACACTAGTTATAGATTCCGATGCTTCACGTCAGGTTTACTGTATCCCTTGGACCTTCTTATTGACGATGAAACACAGAAATTGCATTGGAATTAAATACAAAAGGCACAATGCCGACTTAAGTACATGAAGACCGACACTTGTTTCTGACTATGTTCTGAACCATTCCTGTGACACTAGTTATAGATTCCGATGCTTCAATCAAGGTTTACTGTATCCCTTGGACCTTCTTATTGACGATGAAAGACAGAAACTGCATCGGAATTAAATACAAAAGGCACAATGCCGACTTAAGTACATGAAGACCGACACTTCTTACTGACTTTGATTTGAACCATTCCTGTGACACTAGTTAAAGATTCCGATGCTTCACTCCAGGTTTACTGTATCCCTTGGACCTTCTTAATGACGATGAAACACAGAAATTACATCGGAATTAAATACAAAAGGCACAATGCCGACTTAAGTACATGAAGACGGACACTTCCTACTGACTATGTTTTGAACCATTCCTGTGACACTAGTTATAGATTCCGATGCTTCACATCAGGTTTACTGTATCCCTTGGACCAACGTATTGACGATGAAACACAGAAATTGCTTCGGATTAAATACAAAAGGCACAATGCCGACTTAAGGACAAGAAGACTGACTCTTCCTACTGACCACTCCTGTGACACTAGTTGTAGATTCCAATGCTTCACTTCAGGCTTTCTGTATCACTCGGACCTTCTTATTGACGATGAAACACAGAAATTGCATCGGAATTAAATACAAAAGGCACAATCCCGACTTAAGTACATGAAGACTTACACTTCTTACTGACTGTGTTTTGAACCATTACTGTGACACGAGTTATAGATTTCGATGCTTCACTTCAGGTTTACTGTATCCCTGGGACCTTCTTATTGACGATGAAACACAGAAATTGCATCGGAAATAAATACAAAAGGCACAATGCCGACTTAAGTACATGAATACCGACACTTCGTACTGACAATGTTTTTAACCATTCCTGTGACACTAGCTATAGATTCCGATGCTTCACTCCAGGTTTACTGTATCCCTTAAACATTCTTATTGACGATGAAACACAGAAATTGCTTCGGAATTTCATACAAAAGGCACAATGCCGACTTAAGTACATGAAGACCGACACTTCTTACTAAGTATGGTTTGAACCATTCCTGTAACACTAATTATTGATTCTGATGGTTCACTTCAGGTTTACTGTATCCCTTGGACCATCTTATTGACGATGAAACACAGAAATTGCATCGGAATTAAATACAAATGGCACAATGCCGACTTACGGACAAGAAGACTGACTCTTCCTACTGACCATTCCTGTGGCACTAGTTATTGATTCCGACGTTTCACTTCAGGTTTACTGTATCCCTTGGACCTTCTTATTGACGATGAAACACAGAAATTGCATCGGAATTAAATACAAAACGCACAATGCCGACTTAAGTACATGAAGACCGACACTTCTTTCCGACTATGTTTTGAACCATTCCTGTGAAACTAGTTTTAGATTCCGATGCTTCAATCCAGGTTTACTGTATCCCTTGGACCTTCTTTTTGACAATGAAACACAGAAATTGCACCGGAATTAAATACAAAAATCACACGGCGACTCAAGTACATGAAGACCGACACTTCTTACTGACTATGCTTTGAACGATTCCTGTAACACTAGTTATAGATTCCGATGCTTCACTTCATGCCTACTGTATCCCTGGGACCTTCTTATTGACGAGGAAACACATAAATTGCATCGGAATTAAATACAAAAGGCACAATGCCGACTTAAGGACAAGAAGACTGACTCTTCCTACTGACCATTCCTGTGAAACTAGTTATTGATTCCGATGCATCACTTCAGGTTTACTGTATCCCTTAAACATTCTTATTGACGATGAAACACAGAAATTGCTTCGGAATTTCATACAAAAGGCACAATGCCGACTTAAGTACATGAAGACCGACACTTCTTACTAAGTATGGTTTGAACCATTCCTGTAACACTAATTATTGATTCTGATGGTTCACTTCAGGTTTACTGTATCCCTTGGACCTTCTTATTGACAATGAAACACAGAAATTGCATCGGAATTAAATACAAAGGCACAATGCCGACTTAGGTACATGAAGACCGACACTTCTTACTGACTATGTTTTGAACCATTCCTGGGACACCAGTTGAAGATTCCAATGCTTCACTCCAGGTTTACTGTATCCCTTGAATCTTCTTATTGACGATGAAACACAGAAATTGCATCGGAATTAAATACAAAAGGCACAATGCCGACTTACGTACATGAAGACCTACACTTCTTACCGTCTATGTTTTGAACCATTCCTGTAACACTAGTTATAAATTCCGATGCTTCACTTCAGGTTTACTGTATCCCTTGGACCATCTTAGTGACGATGAAACACTGAAATTTCATCGGAATTAAGAACAATAGGCACAATGCCGACTTAAGTACATGACGACCGACACTTCTCACTGACTATGTTTTGAACCATTCCTGTAACACTAGTTATAGATTCCGATGCTTCACTTCAGGATTACTGTATCCCTTGGACCTTATTATTGACGATGAAACACAGAAATTGCATCGGAATTAAATACAAAAGGCACAATGCCGACTTAAGAACAAGAAGACTGACTCTTCTTACTGACCATTCCTGTGACACTAGTTATTGATTCCGATGCTTGACTTCAGGTTTACTGTATCCCTTGGGCCTTCTTATTGACGATGAAACACAGAAATTGCATCGGAATTAAATACAAAACGCACAATGCCGACTTAAGGACAAGAAGACTGACTCTTCCTACTGACCATTCCTGTGACACTAGTTATAGATTCCGATGCTTCACTTCAGGTTTACTGTATCCCTTGGACCTTTTTATTGACGATGAAACACAGAAATTGCATCGGAATTAAATACAAAATTCACAATGCCGACTTAAGTACATGAAGACCGACACTTCTTACTGACTATGTTTTGAACCATTCCTGTGACACTAGTTATAGATTCCGATGCTTCACTTCAGGTTTACTGTATTCCTTGGACCTTCTTATTGACGATGAAACACAGAAATTGCATCGGAATTAAATACAAAAAGCACAATGCCGACTTAAGGACAAGAAGACTGACTCTTCCTACTGACCATTCCTGTGACACTAGTTATAGATTCCGATGCTTCACTTCAGGTTTACTGTATCCCTTGGACCTTTTTATTGACGATGAAACACAGAAATTGCTTCGGAATTAAATACAAAATTCACAATGCCGACTTAAGTACATGAAGACCGACAATTCGTACTGACAATGTTTTGAACCATTCCTGTGACACTAGTTATAGATTCCGATGTTTCACTCCAGGTTTACTGTATCCCTTGGACCTTCTTATCGACGATAAAAACACAGAAATTGCATCGGAATTACATACAAAAGGCACTATGCCGACTTAAGTACATGAAGACCGACACTTCTTACTGACTATGTTTTGAACCATTCCTGTAACACTAGTTATTGATTCTGATGGTTCACTTCAGGTTTACTGTATCCCTTATACCTTCTTATTGACGATGAGACACAGAAATTGCATCGGAATTAAATACAAATGGCACAATACCGACTAAAGGACAAGAAGACTGACTCTTCCCACTGACCATTCCTGTGACACTAGTTATAGATTCCGATGCTTCACGTCAGGTTTACTGTATCCCTTGGACCTTCTTATTGACGATGAAACACAGAAATTGCATTGGAATTAAATACAAAAGGCACAATGCCGACTTAAGTACATGAAGACCGACACTTGTTTCTGACTATGTTCTGAACCATTCCTGTGACACTAGTTACAGATTCCGAAGCTTCAATCAAGGTTTACTGTATCCCTTGGACCTTCTTATTGACGATGAAAGACAGAAACTGCATCGGAATTAAATACAAAAGGCACAATGCCGACTTAAGTACATGAAGACCGACACTTCTTACTGACTTTGATTTGAACCATTCCTGTGACACTAGTTATAGATTCCGATGCTTCACTCCAGGTTTACTGTATCCCTTGGACCTTCTTAATGACGATGAAACACAGAAATTACATCGGAATTAAATACAAAAGGCACAATGCCGACTTAAGTACATGAAGACGGACATTTCCTACTGACTATGTTTTGAACCATTCCTGTGACACTAGTTATATATTCCGATGCTTCACTTCAGGTTTACTGTATCCCTTGGACCAATGTATTGACGATGAAACACAGAAATTGCTTCGGATTAAATACAAAAGGCACAATGCCGACTTAAGGACAAGAAGACTGACTCTTCCTACTGACCACTCCTGTGACACTAGTTGTAGATTCCAATGCTTCACTTCAGGCTTTCTGTATCACTCGGACCTTCTTATTGACGATGAAACACAGAAATTGCATCGGAATTAAATACAAAAGGCACAATCCCGACTTAAGTACATGAAGACTTACACTTCTTACTGACTATGTTTTGAACCATTACTGTGACACGAGTTATAGATTCCGATGCTTCACATCAGGTTTACTGTATCCCTTGGACCTTCTTTTTGACGATGAAACACAGAAATTGCTTCGGAATTAAATACAAATGGCACAATGCCGACTTAAGGACAAGAAGACTGACTCTTCCTACTGACCATTCCTGTGACACTAGTTATAGATTCCGATGCTTCAATCAAGGTTTACTGTATCCCTTGGACCTTCTTATCGACGATAAAAACACAGAAATTGCGTCGGAATTACATACAAAAGTCACTATGCCGACTTAAGTACATGAAGACCGACACTTCTTACTGACTATGTTTTGAACCATTCCTGTAGCACTAGTTATTGATTCTGATGGTTCACTTCAGGTTTTCTGTATCCCTTGGACCTTCTTATTGACGATGAAACACAGAAATTGCATCGGAATTAAATACAAAAGGCACAATGCCGACTTAAGGACAAGAAGACTGACTCTTTCTACTGACCATTCCTGTGACACTAGTTATAAATTCCGATGCTTCACTTCAGGTTTACTGTATCCTTTGGACCTTTTTGCCGACGATGAAACACAGAAATTGCATGAGAATTAAATACAAAAGGCACAATGCCGACTTAAGTACATGAAGACCGATACTTCTTACTGACTATGTTTTGAACCATTCCTGTGACACTAGTTACAGATTGCGATGCTTCACATCAGGTGTACTGTATCCCTTGGACCTTCTTATTGACGATGAAACACAGAAATTGCATCGGAATTAAATACAAAAAGCACAATGCCGACTTAAGGGCAAGAAGACTGACTCTTCCTACTGACCATTCCTGTGACACTAGTTATAGATTCCGATGCTTCACTTCAGGTTTACTGTATCCCTTGGACCTTCTTATTGACGATGAAACACAGAAATTGCATCGGAATTAAATACAAAAGGCACAATGCCGACTTAAGTACATGAAGACCGACACTTCGTACTGACAATGTTTTTAACCATTCCTGTGGCACTAGCTATAGATTCAGATGCTTCACTCCAGGTTTACTGTATCCCTTAAACATTCTTATTGACGATGAAACACAGAAATTGCATCGGAATTTCATACAAAAGGCACAATGCCGACTTAAGTACATGAAGACCGACACTTCTTACTGAGTATGGTTTGAACCATTCCTGTAACACTAATTATTGATTCTGATGGTTCGCTTCAGGTTTACTGTATCCCTTGGACCATCTTATTGACGATGAAACACAGAAATTGCATCGGAATTAAATACAAATGGCACAATGCCGACTTACGGACAAGAAGACTGACTCTTCCTACTGACCATTCCTGTGGCACTAGTTATTGATTCCGACGTTTCACTTCAGGTTTACTGTATCCCTTGGACCTTCTTATTGACGATGAAACACAGAAATTGCATCGGAATTAAATACAAAACGCACAATGCCGACTTAAGTACATGAAGACCGACACTTCTTTCCGACTATGTTTTGAACCATTCCTGTGACACTAGTTTTAGATTCCGATGCTTCAATCCAGGTTTACTGTATCCCTTGGACCTTCTTTTTGACAATGAAACACAGAAATTGCACCGGAATTAAATACAAAAATCACACGGCGACTCAAGTGCATGAAGACCGACACTTCTTACTGACTATGCTTTGAACGATTCCTGTAACACTAGTTATAGATTCCGATGCTTCACTTCATGCTTACTGTATCCCTGGGACCTTCTTATTGACGAGGAAACACATAAATTGCATCGGAATTAAATACAAAAGGCACAATGCCGACTTAAGGACAAGAAGACTGACTCTTCCTACTGACCATTCCTGTGAAACTAGTTATTGATTCCGATGCATCACTTCAGGTTTACTGTATCCCTTGGACCTTCTTATTGACGTTGAAACACAGAAATAGCATCGGATTTAAATACAAAAGGCACAATGCCGACTTAAGTACATGAAGACCGACACTTCTTTCTGACTATGTTTTGAACCATTCCTGTGACACTAGTTATAGATTCCGATGCTTCACTTCAGGTTAACTGTATCCCTTGGACCTTCTTATTGACAATGAAACACAGAAATTGCATCGGAATTAAATACAAAGGCACAATGCCGACTTAGGTACATGAAGACCGACACTTCTTACTGACTATGTTTTGAACCATTCCTGGGACACCAGTTGAAGATTCCAATGCTTCACTGCAGGTTTACTGTATCCCTTGAACCTTCTTATTGACGATGAAACACAGAAATTGCTCCGGAATTAAATACAAAAGGCACAATGCCGACTTTAGTTTATGAAGACCGACACTTCTTACTGACAATGTTTTGAACCATTCCTGTAACACTAGTTATAGATTCCGATGCTTCACTTCAGGTTTACTGTATCCCTTGGACCTTCTTATTGACGATGAATCACAGAAATTGCATCGGAATTAAATACAAAAGGCACAATGCCGACTTACGTACATGAAGACCTACACTTCTTACCGTCTATGTTTTGAACCATTCCTGTAACACTTGTTATAAATTCCGATGCTTCACTTCAGGTTTACTGTATCCCTTGGACCATGTTAGTGACGATGAAACACTGAAATTTCACCGGAATTAAGTACAATAGGCACAATGCCGACTTAAGTACATGACGACCGACACTTCTTACTGACTATGTTTTGAACCATTCCTGTAACACTAGTTATAGATTCCGATGCTTCACTTCAGGATTACTGAATCCCTTGGACCTTCTTATTGACGATGAAACACAGAAATTGCATCGGAATTAAATACAAAAGGCACAATGCCGACTTAAGGACAAGAAGACTGACTCTTCTTACTGACCATTCCTGTGACACTAGTTATTGATTCCGATGCTTGACTTCAGGTTTATTGTATCCCTTGGGCCTTCTTATTGACGATGAAAAACAGAAATTGCATCGGAATTAAATACAAAACGCACAATGCCGACTTAAGTACATGAAGACCGACACTTCTTACTGACTATGTTTTGAACCATTCCTGTGACACTAGTTATAGATTCCGATGCTTCACATCAGGTTTACTGTATCCCTTGGACCTTCTTATTGACGATGAAACACAGAAATTGCATCGGAATTAAATACAAAAGGCACAATGCCGACTTAAGGGCAAGAAGACTGACTCTTCCTACTGACCATTCCTGTGACACTAGTTATAGATTCCGATGCTTCACTTCAGGTTTAGTGTATCCCATCGACCTTTTTACCGACGATGAAACAAAGAAATTGCATCGGAATTAAATACAAGAAGCACAATGCCGACTTAAGGACAAGAAGACTGACTCCTCTTACTGACCATTCCTGTGACACTAGTTGTAGATTCCGATGCTTCACTTCAGGCTTACTGTATCGGTTGGACCTTCTTATTGACGATGAAACACAGAAATTGCATCGGAATTAAATACAAAAGGCACATTGCCGACGTAAGTACATGAAGACCGACACTTCGTACTGAGTATGTTTTGAACCATTCCTGTGACACTAGGTATAGATTCCGATGCATCACTGCCGGTTTACTGTATCCCTTGGACCTTCTTATTGACGATGAAACACAGAAATTGCATTGGAAATACATACAAAAGACACAATGCCGACTTAAATACATGAAGACCGACACTTCTTACTGAGTATGTTTTGATCCATTCCTGTAACACTAGTTATTGATTCTGATGGTTCACTTCAGGTTTACTGTATCCCTTGGACCGTCTTATTGACTATGAATCACAGAAATTGCATCGGAATTAAATACAAATGGCACAATGCCGACTTAAGGACAAGAAGACTGACTATTCCTACAGACCATTCCTGTGACACTAGTTATAGATTCCGATGCTTCACTTCAGGTTTACTGTATCCCTTGGACCTTCTTATTGACGATGAAACACAGAAATTACATCGGAATTAAATACAAAAGGCACAATGCCGACTTAAGTACATGAAGACGGACACTTCCTACTGACTATGTTTTGAACCATTCCTGTGACACTAGTTATAGATTCCGATGCTTCACTTCAGGTTTACTGTATCCCTTGGACCATCTTATTGGCGATGAAACACAGAATTTGCATCGGATTAAATACAAAAGGCACAATGCCGACTTAAGGACAAGAAGACTGACTCTTCCTACTGACCACTCCTGTGACACTAGTTATAGATTCCGATGCTTCACTTCAGGTTTTCTGTATCACTTGGACCTTCTTATTGACGATGAAACACAGAAATTGCATCGGAATTAAATACAAAAGGCACAATGCCGACTTAAGTACATGAAGACCGACACTTCTTACTGACTATGTTTTGAACCATTCCTGTGACACTAGTAAAAGATTCCGATGCTTCACTTCAGGTTTTATGTATCACTTGGACCTTCTTATTGACGATGAAACACAGAAATTGCATCGGAATTAAATACAAAAGGCACAATGTCGACTTAAGTACTTGAAGGCCGATACTTCTTACTGACTATGTTATGAACCATTCCTGTGACACTAGTCATAGATTCCGATGCTTCACTTCAGGTTTACTGTATCCCTTGGACCTTCTTATTGACGATGAAACACAGAAATTGCATCGGAATTAAATACAAGAGGCACAATGCCGACTTAAGTACATGAAGACCGACACTTCTTACTGACTATGCTTTGAACCATTCCTGTGACACTAGTTATAGATGCCGACGCTTCACTCCAGGTTTACTGTCTCCCTTGGACCTTCTTATTGACGACGAAACACAGAAATTGCATCGGAATTAAATACAAAAGGCACAATGCCGACTTAATTACATGAAGGCCGTCACTTCTTACTGACTAAGTTTTGAACCCTTCCTGTAATACTAGTTATAGATTCCGATGCTTCACTTCAGGTTTACTGTATCCCTTGGACCTTCTTATTGACGATGAAACACAGAAATTGCATCGGAATCAAAAACAAAGGGCACAATGCCGACTTATGTACAAGAAGATTGGATCTTCTTACTGTCAATGTTTTGAACCATTCCTGTGACAGTAGTTATAGATTCCGATGCTTCACTTCTGGTTTACTGTATCCCTTGGACGTTCTTATTGACGATGAAACACAGAAATTGCATCGGAATTAAATACAAATGGCACAACGCCGACTTAAGTACAAGAAGACTGACTCTTCCTACTGTCTAAGTTGTGAAACATTGCTGTGACTCTAGTTATAGATTCCGATGTTTGACATCAGTTTTACTGTATCCCTTGGACCTTCTTATTGACGATGAAACACAGAAATTGCATCGGAATTAAATGCAAAAAGCACAATGCCGACTTAAGTACAAGAAGACTGCCCCTTCTTACTGTCTATGTTTTGAACCAATCCTGTGACACTAGTTAGAGATTCCGATGCTTCACTGCAGGTTTACTGCATCCCTTGGACCTTCTTATTGACAATGAAACACAGAAATTGCATCGGAATTAAATACAAAATGCACAATGCCGACTTAAGTACAAAAAGACTGACTCTTCTTACTGACTATGGTTTGAACCGTTCCTGTGACACTAGTTATAGATTCCGATGCTTCACTTCAGGGTTACTGTATCCCTCTGACCTTCTTATGGATGGTGAAACACAGAAATTGCATCGGAATTAAATACAAAAGGCACAATGCCGACTTAAGTACAAGAAGACTGACACTTTCTACCGACTATTTTTTGAACCATTCCTGTGACACTACTTATAGATTCCGAGGCTTCACTTCACGTTTACTGTACCCCTCTAACCTTCTTATTGACGATGTAACACAGAAATTGCATCGGAATGAAATACAAAAGGCACAATGGCGACTTAAGTACTGTCTATGTTTTGAACCATTCCAGTGACACTAGTTATAGATTCCGATGCTTCACTCCAGGATTACTGTCTCCCTTGGACCTTCTTATTGACGAAGAAAACAGAAGTTGCATCGGAATTAATTACAAAAGGGATAAGGCTGACTTAAGGACAAGAAGACTGTCACCTTTTACTGACTATGTTTTGAACCATTCCTGTGACACTAGTTATTGATTCCGATGCTTCACTCCAGGTTTACTGTATCCCTTGGACCTTCTTATTGACGATGAAACACTGAAATTGCATCGGAATTAAATAGAAAATTCACAATGCCGACTTAAGTACAAGAAGACTGACTCTTGTTACTGTCTATGTTTTGAACTATTCCTGCGACACTAGTTATTGATTCCGATGCTTGACTTCAGTTTTACTGTATCCCTTGGACCTTCTTATTGACGATGAAACACAGAAATTGCATCGGAATTAAATTCAAAAAGCACAATGCCGACTAAAGTACAGGAGACTGACTCTTCATACTGTCTATGATTTGAACCATTCCTGTGACACTAGTTATAGATTCTGATGCTTCACTTCAGGTTTACTGTATCCCTTGGACCTTCTTAATGACGATGAAACACAGAAATTGCATCGGAATTAAATTCAAAAGGCACAATGCCGACTTATGAACATGAAGATTGACTCTTCTTACTGACAATGTTTTGAACCATTCCTGTGACACTAGTTATAGATTCCGATGCTACACTCCAGGTTTACTGTATCCCTTGGATCTTCTTATTGACGATGAAACACAGAAATTGCATCGGAAGTAAATACAAAAGGCACAATGCCGATTTAAGGACAGCAAGACTGACTCTTCTTACTGACTATGTTTTGAACCATTCCTGTGACACTAGTTATAGATTCCGATGCTTCACTTCAGGTTTACTGTATCCCTCTGACCATCTTATTGACGATGAAACACTGAAATTGCATCGGAATTAAATAGAAAAGCACAATGCCGTCTTAAGTACAAGAAGACTGACTCTTCTTACTGTCTATGTTTTGAACCAATCCTGTGACACTAGTTATAGATTCCGATGCTTCTCTTCAGGTTTACTGTATCCCTTCCGTCCTTCTTATTGACGATGAATCACAGAAATTGCATCGGAATTAAATACAAAAGGCACAATGCCGACTTAAGTACAAAAAGACTGACTCTTCTTACTGACTATGATTTGAACCATTTTTGTGACACTAGTTATTGATTCCGATGCTTCACTTTAGGTTTGCTGTATCCCTCTGACCTTCTTATTGACCATGAAACACAGAAATTGCAACGGAATTAAATAAAAATGCACAATGCCGAGTTAAGTACCGGAAGACTGACTCTTCTTACTGACTATGCTTTGAACCTTTCCTGTGACACTAGTTATGGATTCCGATGCTTCACTTCAGGTTTACTGTATCCCTCTGATCTTTTTATTGACGATGAAACACCGAAATTGCATCGGAATTAAATGAAAAAGGCACAATGCCGACTCAAGTACAAGAAGACTGACTCTTCTTACTGTCTATGTTTTGAACCATTCCTGTGACACTAGTTATATACTCCGATGTTTGACTTCAGTTTTACTGTATCCCTTGGACCTTCTTATTGATGATGAAACACAGAAATTGCATCGGAATTAAATACAAAAGGCACAATGCCGACTTAAGTACATGAAGACCGACACTTCTTACTTACTATGTTTTGAACCATTCCTGTGACACTAGTTATAGATTCCGATGCTTCACTCCAGGTTTACTGTATCCCTTGGACCTTCTTATTGACGATGAAACACAGAAATTGCATCGGAATTAAATACAAAAGGCACAATGCCGACTTAAGTACATGAAGACCGACACTTCTTACTGACTATTATTTTGAACCATTCTTGTGACACTAGTTATAGATTCCGATGCTTCACTTCAGGATTACTGTATCCCTTGGACCTTCTTATTGACGATGAAACACAGAAATTGCTTCGGAATTGAATACAAAAGGCACAATGCCGACTTACGTACATGAAGACCGATACTTCTTACTGACTATGTTTTTACCATTCCTGTAACACTAGTAATAGATTCCGATGCTTCACTTCAGGTTTACTGTATCCCTTGGACCTTATTATTGACGATGAAACACAGAAATTGCATCGGAATGAGATACAAAAGGCACAATGCCGACTTAAGGACAAGAAGACTGACTCTTCCTACTGACCATTCCTGTGACACTAGTTATAGATTCCGATGCTTCACTTCTGGTTTACTGTATCCCTTGGACCTTCTTATGGACGATGAAACACAGAAATTGCATCGGAATTAAATACAAAAGGCACAATGCCGACTTAAGTACAGAAAGACTGACTCTTCTTACTGTCTATGTTTTGAACCATTCCTGTGACACTAGTTATAGATTCCGATGTTTGACTTCAGTTTTACTGTATCCCTTGGACCTTCTTATTGATGATGAAACACAGAAATTGCATCGGAATGAAATACAAAAGGCACAATGCCGACTTAAGGACAAGAAGACTGAATCTTCCTACTGATTATTCCTGTGACACTAGTTATAGATTCCAATGCTTCACTTCTGGTTTACTGTATCCCTTGGACCTTCTTATTGACGATGAAACACAGAAATTGCATCGGAAGTAAATACAAAAGGCACAATGCCAACTTAAGGACAACAAGACTGACTCTTCTTTCTGACTATGTTTTGAACCATTCCTGTGACTCTAGTTATAGATTCCGATGCTTCACTTCAGGTTTACTGTATCCCTCTGACCATCTTATTGACGATGAAACACTGAAATTGCATCGGAATTAAATAGAAAAGCACAATGACGTCTTAAGTACCAGAAGACTGACTCTTCTTACTGTCTATGTTTTGAACCAATCCTGTGACACTAGTTATAGATTCCGATGCTTCTCTTCAGGTTTACTGTATCCCTTCCGTCTTCTTATTGACGATGAAACACAGAAATTGCATCGGAATTAAATACAAAAGGCACAATACCTACTTAAGTACAAAAAGACTGACTCTTCTTACTGACTATGATTTGAACCATTTTTGTGACACTAGTTATAGATTCCGATGCTTCACTTTAGGTTTTCTGTATCCCTCTGACCTTCTTATTGACCATGAAACACAGAAATTGCAACGGAATTAAATAAAAATGCACAATGCCGAATTAAGTACCAGAAGACTGACTCTCCTTACTGACTATGTTTTGAACCATTCCTGTGACACTAGTTATGGATTCCGATGCTTCACTTCAGGTTTACTGTATCCCTTGGACCTTCTTATCGACGATGAAACACAGAAATTGCATCGGAATTACATACAAAAGGCACTATGCCGACTTAAGTACATGAAGACCGACACTTCTTACTGACAATGTTTTGAACCATTCTGTAACACTAGTTATTGATTCTGATGGTTCACTTCAGGTTTACTGTATCCCTTATACCTTCTTATTGACGATGAGACACAGAAATTGCATCGGAATTAAATACAAATGGCACAATACCGACTAAAGGTCAAGAAGACTGACTCTTCCTACTGACCATTCCTGTGACACTAGTTATAGATTCCGATGCTTCACGTCAGGTTTACTTTATCCCTTGGACCTTCTTATTGACAATGAAACACAGAAATTGCATTGGAATTAAATACAAAAGGCACAATGCCGACTTAAGTACATGAAGACCGACACTTGTTTTTGACTATGTTTTGAACCATTCCTGTGACACTAGTTATAGATTCCGATGCTTCAATCAAGGTTTACTGTATCCCTTGGACCTTCTTATTGACGATGAAAGACAAAAACTGCATCGGAATTAAATACAAAAGGCACAATGCCGACTTAAGTACATGAAGACCGACACTTCTTACTGACTTTGATTTGAACCATTCCTGTGACACTAGTTATAGATTCCGATGCTTCACTCCAGGTTTACTGTATCCCTTGGACCTTCTTAATGACGATGAAACACAGAAATTACATCGGAATTAAATACAAAAGGCACAATGCCGACTTAAGTACATGAAGACGGACACTTCCTACTGACTATGTTTTGAACCATTCCTGTGACACTAGTTATAGATTCCGATGCTTCACTTCAGGTTTACTGTATCCCTTGGACCAACGTATTGACGATGAAACACAGAAATTGCATCGGATTAAATACAAAAGGCACAATGCCGACTTAAGGACAAGAAGACTGACTCTTCCTACTGACCACTCCTGTGACACTAGTTGTAGATTCCAATGCTTCACTTCAGGCTTTCTGTATCACTCGGACCTTCTTATTGACGATGAAACACAGAAATTGCATGGGAAATAAATACAAAAGGCACAATCCCGACTTAAGTACATGAAGACTTACACTTCTTACTGACTATGTTTTGAACCATTACTGTGACACGAGTTTTAGATTCCGATGCTTCACTTCAGGTTTACTGTATCCCTTGGACCCTCTTTTTGACGATGAAACACAGAAATTGCTTCGGAATTAAATACATATGGCACAATGCCGACTTAAGTACAAGAAGACTGACTCTTCCTACTGACCATTCCTGTGACACTAGTTATAGATTCCGAAGCTTCACTTCAGGATTTCTGTATCCCTTGGACCTTCTTATTGACGATGAAACACAGAAATTGCATCGGAATTAAATACAAAAGGCACAATGCCGACTTAAGTACATAGAGACCGACACTTCTTACTGACTATGTTTTGAACCATTCCTGTGACACTAGTTACAGATTCCGATGCTTCACTTCATGTTTTATGTATCCCTTGGACCTTCTTATTGACGATGAAACACAGAAATTGCATCGGAATTAAATACAAAAGGCACAATGCCGACTTAAGGACAAGAAGACTGACTCTTCCTACTGACCATTCCTGTGACACTAGTTACAGATTCCGATGCTTCACTTCAGGTTTACTGTATACCTTGGACCTTCTTATTGACGATGAAACACAGAAATTGCAACGGAATTAATTACAAAAGGCACAAAGCCGACTTAAGTACATGAAGACCGACACTTCTTACTGACTATGTTTTAAACCATTCCTGTAACACTAGTTATAGATTCCGATGCTTCACTTCAGGTTTTCTGTATCCCTTGGACCTTCTTATTGACGATGAAACACAGAAATTGCATCGGAATTAATTACAAATGGCACAATGCCAACTTAAGGACAAGAAGACTGAATCTTCCTACTGACCATTCCTGTGACACTAGTTATAGATTCCGACGCTTCACTTCAGGTTTACTGTAACCCTTGGACCTTCTTATTGACGATGAAACACAGAAATTGCATCGGAATTAAATACAAAAGGCACAATGTCGACTTAAGTACTTGAAGGCCGATACTTCTTACTGACTATGTTATGAACCATTCCTGTGACACTAGTTATAGATTCCGATGCTTCACTTCAGGTTTACTGTATCCCTTGGACCTTCTTATTGACGATGAAACACAGAAATTGCATCGGAATTAAATACAAGAGGCACAATGCCGACTTAAGTACATGAAGACCGACACTTCTTACTGACTATGCTTTGAACCATTCCTGTGACACTAGTTATAGATGCCGACGCTTCACTCCAGGTTTACTGTCACCCTTGGACCTTCTTATTGACGATGAAACACAGAAATTGCATCGGAATTAAATACAAAAGGCACAATGCCGACTTAATTACATGAAGGCCGACACTTCTTACTGACTAAGTTTTGAACCCTTCCTGTAATACTAGTTATAGATTGCGATTCTTCACTTCAGGTTTACTGTATCCCTTGGACCTTCTTATTGACGATGAAACACAGAAATTGCATCGGAATCAAAAACAAAGGGCACAATGCCGACTTATGTACAGGAAGATTGGATCTTCTTACTGTCAATGTTCTGAACCATTCCTGTGACAGTAGTTACAGATTCCGATGCTTCACATCTGGTTTACTGTATCCCTTGGACGTTCTTATTGACGATGAAACACAGAAATTGCATCGGAATTAAATACAAATGGCACAATGCCGACTTAAGTACAAGAAGACTGACGCTTCCTACTGTCTAAGTTTTGAACCATTCCTGTGACACTAGTTATAGATTCCGATGTTTGACATCAGTTTTACTGTATCCCTTGGACCTTCTTATTGACAATGAAACACAGAAATTGCATCGGAATTAAATACTAAATGCACAATGCCGACTTAAGTACAAAAAGACTGACTCTTCTTACTGACTATGGTTTGAACCGTTCCTGTGACACTAGTTATAGATTCCGATGCTTCACTTCAGGGTTACTGTATCCCTCTGACCTTCTTATGGATGGTGAAACACAGAAATTGCATCGGAATTAAATACAAAAGGCACAATGCCGACGTAAGTACAAGAAGACTGACACTTTCTACCGACTATTTTTTGAACCATTCCTGTGACACTACTTATAGATTCCGAGGCTTCACTTCACGTTTACTGTACCCCTCTGACCTTCTTATTGACGATGAAACACTGAAATTGCATCGGAATGAAATACAAAAGGCACAATGGCGACTTAAGTACTGTCTATGTTTTGAACCATTCCAGTGACACTAGTTATAGATTCCGATGCTTCACTCCAGGTTTACTGTATCCCTTGGACCTTCTTATTGACGATGAAACACTGAAATTGCATCGGAATTAAATAGAAAATTCACAATGCCGACTTAAGTACAAGAAGACTGACTCTTGTTACTGTCTATGTTTTGAACTATTCCTGCGACACTAGTTATTGATTCCGATGCTTGACTTCAATTTTACTGTATCCCTTGGACCTTCTTATTGACGATGAAACACAGAAATTGCATCGGAATTAAATTCAAAAAGCACAATGCCGACTAAAGTACAGGAGACTGACTCTTCATACTGTCTATGATTTGAACCATTCCTGTGACACTAGTTATAGATTCTGATGCTTCACTTCAGGTTTACTGTATCCCTTGGACCTTCTTAATGACGATGAAACACAGAAATTGCATCGGAATTAAATTCAAAAGGCACAATGCCGACTTATGAACATGAAGACTGACTCTTCTTACTGACAATGTTTTGAACCATTCCTGTGACACTAGTTATAGATTCCGATGCTACACTCCAGGTTTACTGTATCCCTTGGATCTTCTTATTGACGATGAAACACAGAAATTGCATCGGAAGTAAATACAAAAGGCACAATGTCGATTTAAGGACAGCAAGACTGACTCTTCTTACTGACTATGTTTTGAACCATTCCTGTGACACTAGTTATAGATTCCGATGCTTCACTTCAGGTTTACTGTATCCCTCTGACCATCTTATTGACGATGAAACACTGAAATTGCATCGGAATTAAATAGAAAAGCACAATGCCGTCTTAAGTACAAGAAGACTGACTCTTCTTACTGTCTACGTTTTGAACCAATCCTGTGACACTAGTTATAGATTCCGATGCTTCTCTTCAGGTTTACTGTATCCCTTCCGTCCTTCTTATTGACGATGAATCACAGAAATTGCATCGGAATTAAATACAAAAGGCACAATGCCGACTTAAGTACAAAAAGACTGACTCTTCTTACTGACTATGATTTGAACCATTTTTGTGACACTAGTTATTGATTCCGTTGCTTCACTTTAGGTTTGCTGTATCCCTCTGACCTTCTTATTGACCATGAAACACAGAAATTGCAACGGAATTAAATAAAAATGCACAATGCCGAATTAAGTACCAGAAGACTGACTCTTCTTACTGACTATGTTTTGAACCATTCCTGTGACACTAGTTATAGATTCCGATGTTTGACTTCAGTTTTACTGTATCCCTTGGACCTTCTTATTGATGATGAAACACAGAAATTGCATCGGAATTAAATACAAAAGGCACAATGCCGACTTAAGTACATGAAGACCGACACTTCTTACTGTCTATGTTTTGAACCAATCCTGTGACACTAGTTATAGATTCCGATGCTTCTCTTCAGGTTTACTGTATCCCTTCCGCCTTCTTATTGACGATGAAACACAGAAATTGCATCGGAATTAAATACAAAAGGCACAATGCCTACTTAAGTACAAAAAGACTGACTCTTCTTACTGTCTATGTTTTGAACCATTCCTGTGACACTAGTTATAGATTCCGATGTTTGACTTCAGTTTTACTGTATCCCTTGGACCTTCTTATTGATGATGAAACACAGAAATTGCATCGGAATTAAATACAAAAGGCACAATGCCGACTTAAGTACATGAAGACCGACACTTCTTACTGACTATGTTTTTAACCATTCCTGTGACACTAGTTATAGTTTCCGATGCTTCACTTCTGGTTTACTGTATCCCTTGGGCCATCTTATTGACGATGAAACACAGAAATTGCATCGGAATTAAATACAAAAGGCACAATGCCGACTTAAGTACATGAAGACCGACACTTCTTACTGACTATGTTTTTAACCATTCCTGTGACACTAGTTATAGTTTCCGATGCTTCACTTCTGGTTTACTGTATCCCTTGGGCCATCTTACTGACGATGAAACAAAGAAATTGCATCGGAATTATATACAAAAACTCACAATGCCGACTTAAGTACATGAAGACCGACACTTCTTACTGACTATTATTTTGAACCATTCCTGTGACACTAGTTATAGATTCCGATACTTCACTTCAGGATTACTGTATCCCTTGGACCTTCTTATTGACGATGAAACACAGAAATTGCTTCGGAATTGAATACAAAAGGCACAATGCCGCCTTACGTACATGAAGACCGATACTTCTTACTGACTATGTTTGGAACCATTCCTGTAACACTAGTTATAGATTCCGATGCTTCACTTCTGGTTTACTGTATCCCTTGGACCTTATTATTGACGATGAAACACAGAAATTGCATCGGAATTAAATACAAAAGGCACAATGCCGACTTAAGGACAAGAAGACTGACTCTTCTTACTGACCATTCCTGTGACACTAGTTATAGATTCCGATGCTTCACCTCTGGCTTACTGTATCCCTTGGACCTTCTTATGGACGATGAAACACAGAAATTGCATCGGAATTAAATACAAAAGGCACAATGCCGACTTAAGTACATGAAGACCGACACTTCTTACTGACTATGTTTTGAACCATTCCTGTAACACGAGTTATAGATTCCGATGCTTCACTCCAGGTTTACTATATCCCTTGGACCTTCTTAGTGACGTTGAAACACAGAAATTGTATCGAAATTAAATACAAAATTCACAATGCCGACCTAAGTACATGAAGACCGACACTTCTTACTGACTATCTTTTGAACCATTTCTGTAACACTAGTTATAGATTAAGATGCTTTACTTCAGGTTTACTGTATCCCTCTGACCATCTTATTGACGATGAAACACTGAAATTGCATCGGAATTAAATAGAAAAGCACAATGCCGTCTTAAGTACAAGAAGACTGACTCTTCTTACTGTCTATGTTATGAACCAATCCTGTGACACTAGTTATAGATTCCGATGCTTCTCTTCAGGTTTACTGTATCCCTTCCGTCCTTCTTATTGACGATGACTCACAGAAATTGCATCGGAATTAAATACAAAAGGCACAATGCAGACTTAAGTACAAAAACACTGACTATTCTTACTGACTATGATTTGAACCATTTTTGTGACACTAGTTATAGATTCCGATGCTTCACTTTAGGTTTGCTGTATCCCTCTGACCTTCTAATTGACCATGAAACACAGAAATTGCAACGGAATTAAATAAAAATGCACAATGCCGAATTAAGTACCAGAAGACTGACTCTTCTTACTGACTATGCTTTGAACCATTCCTGTGGCACTAGTTATGGATTCCGATGCTTCACTTCAGGTTTACTGTATCCCTCTGATCTTCTTATTGACGATGAAACACCGAAATTGCATCGGAATTTAATGCAAAAGGCACAATGCCGACTTAAGTTCAAGAAGACTGACTCTTCTCACTGTCTATGTTTTGAACCATTCCTGTGACACTAGTTATAGATTCCGATGTTTGACTTCAGTTTTACTGTATCCCTTGGACCTTCTTATTGATGATGAAACACAGAAATTGCATCGGAATTAAATACAAACGGCACAATGCCGACTTAAGTACATGAAGACCGACACTTCTTACTGACTATGTTTTTAACCATTCCTGTGACACTAGTTATAGTCTCCGATGCTTCACTTCTGGTTTACTGTATCCCTTGGGCCATCTTATTGACGATGAAACACAGAAATTGCATCGGAATTAAATACAAAAGGCACAATGCCGACCTAAGTACATGAAGACCGACACTTCTTACTTACTATGTTTTGAACCATTCCAGTGACAATAAGTATAGATTCCGATGCTTCACTCCAGGTTTACTACATCCCTTGGACCTTCTTAATGACGACGAAACACAGAAATTGCTTCGGAATTAAATACAAAAGGCACAATGCCGACTTAAGTACATGAAGACCGACACTTCTTACTGACTATTATTTTGAACCATTTCTGTGACACTAGTTATAGATTCCGATGCTTCACATCAAGATTACTGTATCCCTGGGACCTTCTTATTGACGATGAAACACAGAAATTGCTTCGGAATTGAATACAAGAGGCACAATGCCGACTTAAGGACAAGAAGACTGACTCTTCTTACTGACCATTCCTGTGACACTAGTTATAGATTCCGATGCTTCACCTCTGGCTTACTGTATCCCTTGGACCTTCTTATGGACGATGAATCACAGAAATTGCATCGGAATGAAATACAAAAGGCACAATGCCGACTTAAGTACATGAAGACCGACACTTCTTACTGACTATGTTTTGAACCATTCCTGTAACACGAGTTATAGATTCCGATGCTTCACTCCAGGTTTACTATATCCCTTGGACCTTCTTAGTGACGTTGAAACACAGAAATTGTATCGAAATTAAATACAAAATTCACAATGCCGACCTAAGTACATGAAGACCGATACTTCTTACTGACTATCTTTTGAACCATTTCTGTAACACTAGTTATAGATTCCGATGCTTTACTTCAGGTTTACTGTATCCCTCTGACCATCTTATTGACGATGAAACACTGAAATTGCATCGGAACTAAATAGAAAAGCACAATGCCGTCTTAAGTACAAGAAGACTGACTCTTCTTACTGTCTATGTTATGAACCAATCCTGTGACACTAGTTATAGATTCCGATGCTTCTCTTCAGGTTTACTTTATCCCTTCCGTCCTTCTTATTGACGATGAGTCACAGAAATTGCATCGGAATTAAATACAAAAGGCACAATGCAGACTTAAGTACAAAAAGACTGACTCTTCTTACTGACTATGATTTGAACCATTTTGGGACACTAGTTATAGATTCCGATGCTTCACTTTAGGTTTGCTGTATCCCTCTGACCTTCTAATTGACCATGAAACACAGAAATTGCAACGGAATTAAATAAAAATGCACAATGCCGAATTAAGTACCAGAAGACTGACTCTTCTTACTGTCTATGTTTTGAACCATTCCTGTGACACTAGTTATGGATTCCGATGCTTCACTTCAGGTTTACTGTATCCCTCTGATCTACTTATTGACGATGAAACACCGAAATTGCATCGGAATTAAATGCAAAAGGCACAATGCCGACTTAAGTTCAAGAAGACTGACTCTTCTTACTGTCTATGTTTTGAACCATTCCTGTGACACTAGTTATAGATTTCGATGTTTGACTTCAGTTTTTCTGTATCCCTTGGACCTTCTTATTGATGATGAAACACAGAAATTGCATCGGAATTAAATACAAAAGGCACAATGCCGACTTAAGTATATGAAGACCGACACTTCTTACTGACTATGTTTTTAACCACTCCTGTGACACTAGTTATAGTTTCCGATGCTTCACTTCTGGTTTACTGTATCCCTTGGGCCATCTTATTGACGATGAAACACAGAAATTGCATCGGAATTAAATACAAAAGGCACAATGCCGACCTAAGTACATGAAGACCGACACTTCTTACTTACTATGTTTGAACCATTCCAGTGACACTAGTTATAGATTCCGATGCTTCACTCCAGGTTTACTACATCCCTTGGACCTTCTTATTGGCGACGAAACACAGAAATTGCATCGGAATTAAATACAAAAGGCACAATGCCGACTTAAGTACATGAAGACCGATACTTCTTACTGACTATTATTTTGAACCATTTCTGTGACACTAGTTATAGATTCCGATGCTTCACTTCAAGATTACTGTCTCCCTTGGACCTTCTTATTGACGATGAAGCACAGAAATTGCTTTGGAATTGAATACAAAAGGCACAATGCCGACTTACGTACATGAAGACCGATACTTCTTACTGACTATGTTTTGAACCATTCCTGTAACATTAGTTATAGATTCCGATGCTTCACTTCAGGTTTACTGTATCCTTGGACCTTATTATTGACGATGAAACACAGAAATTGCATCGGAATTAAATACAAAAGGCACAATGCCGACTTAAGGACAAGAAGACTGACTCTTCCTACTGACCATTCCTGTGACACTAGTTATAGATTCCGATGCTTCACTTCTGGTTTACTGTATCCTTTGGACCTTCTTATGGACGATTAAACACAGAAATTGCATCGGAATTAAATACAAAAGGCACAATGCCGACTTAAGTACATGAAGACCGACACTTCTGACTGACTATGATTTGAACCACTCCTGTAACACTATTTATAGATTCCGATGCTTCACTCCAGGTTTACTGTATCCCTTGGACCTTCTTAGTGACGATGAAACACAGAAATTGTATCGAAATTAAATACAAAAGGCACAATGCCGACTTAAGGACATGAAGACCGACACTTCTTACTGACTATCTTTTGAACCATTCCTGTAACACTAGTTATAGTTTCCGGTGCTTCACTTCAGGTTTAATGTATCCCTTGGACCTTCTTATTGACGATGAAAGACAGAAGTTGCATCGGAATGAAATACAAAATGCACTATGCCGACTTAAGGACGAGAAGACTGACTCTTCCTACTGACCATTCCTGTGACACTAGTTATATATTCCGATGCTTCACTTCAGGTTTACTATATCCCTTGGACCTTCTTATTGACGATGAAACACAGAAATTTCATCGGAATTAAATACAAAAGGCACAATGCCGACTTAAGTACATGAAAACCGACACTTCTTACTGACTATGTTTTGAACCATTCCTGTGACACTAGTTATAGATTCCGATGCTTCACCTCAGGTTTACTGTATCCCCTGGACCTTCTTAGTGACGATGAAACACAGAAATTGTATCGAAATTAAATATAAAAGGCACAATGTCGACTTAAGTACATGAAGACCGACACTTCTTACTGACTATCTTTTGAACCATTCCTGTAACACTAGTTATAGATTCCGATGCTTCACTTCAGGTTTACTCTGTCCCTTGGACCTTCTTATTGACGATGAAAGACAGAAATTGCATCGGAATTAAATACAAAAAGCACAATGCCGACTTAAGGACGAGAAGACTGACTCTTCCTGCTGACCATCCCTGTGACACTAGTTATAGAATCCGATGCTTCACTTCTTTATAACTGTATCCCTTGGACCTTCTTATTGACGATGAAACACAGAAATTGCATAGGAATTAAATACAAAAGGCACAATGCCGACTTAAGTACATGAAGACCGCCGCTTCTTACTGACTATGTTTTGAACCATTCCTGTGACACTAGTTATAGATTCCGATGCTTCACTTCAGGTTTACTGTATCCCTTGGACCTTCTTATTGACGATTAAACACTGAAATTGCATCGGAATTAAATACAAAAGGCACAATGCCGACTTAAGGACAAGAAGACTGACTCTTAGTACTGACCATTCCTGTGACACTAGTTACAGATTCCGATGCTTCACTTCAGGTATACTGTATCCCTTGGACCTTCTTATTGACGATGAAACACAGAAATTGCATCGGATTTAAATACAAAGGGCACAATGCCGACATAACCACATGAAGACCGACACTTCTTACTGACTATGTTTTGAACCACTCCTGTGACACTAGTTATAGTGTCCGATGCTTCACTTCAGGTTTACTGTATCCCTTGGTCCTTCTTATTGACGATGAAACACAGAAATTCCATCGGAATTAAATACAAAAGGCACAATGCCGACTTAAGTACACGAAGACCGACACTTCTTACTGACTATGTTTTGAACCATTCCTGTGACACTAGTTATAGATTCCGATGCTTCACCTCAGGTTTACTGTATCCCTTGGATCTTCTTAGTGACGATGAAACACAGAAATTGTATCGAAATTAACGATAAAAGGCACAATGCCGACTTAAGTACATGAAAACGGACACATTGTACTGACTATGTTTTGAACCATTCCTGTGACACTAGTTATAGATTCCGATGCTTCACTTCAGGTTTACTGTATCCCTTGGACCATCTTATTGAGGATGAAACACAGAAATAGCATAGGAATTAAATACAAAGGGCACAATGCCGACTTAAGTGCAAGAAGACTGACTCTTCCTACTGACCATCCCTGTGACACTAATTACAGATTCCGATGCTTCACTTCAGATACACTGTATGCCTTGGACCTTCTTATTGACGATGAAACACAAAAATTGGATCGGAATTAAATACAAAAGGTACAATGCCGACTTAAGTACATGAAGACCGACACTTCTTACTGACTATGTTTTGAACCATTCCTGTGACACTAGTTATAGATTCCGATGCTTCACTTCAGGTTTACTGTATCCCTTGGCCCATCTTATTGACGATGAAACACAGAAATTGCATAGGAATTAAATACAAAAGGCACAATGCCGACTTAAGGACAAGAAGACTGACTCTTCCAACTGACCATTCCTGTGACACTAGTTATAGATTCCGATGCTACACTTCAGGTTAACTGTATCCCTTGGACCTTCTAATTGACGATGAAACACAGAAATTGCATCGGAATGAAATACAAAAGGCACAATGCTGACTTAAGTACATGAAGACCGACACTTCTTACTGACTATGTTTTGAACCATTCCTGTGACACTAGTTATAGATTCCGATCCTTCACATCAGGTTTACTGTATCCCTTGGACCTTCTTATTGACGAAGAAACACAGAAATTGCATCAGAATTAAATAGAAAAGGCACGCTGCCAACTTAAGCACAAGAAGATTGACTCTCCTTACTGAACATTCCTGTGATACTAGTTATAGATTCCGATGCTTCACTTCAGGTTTACTGTATCCCTTGGACCTTCTTATTGACGATGAAACACAGAAACTGCATCGGAATTAAATACAAAATGCACAATGCCGACTTAAATACATGAAGACCGACACTTCTTACTGACTACGATTTGAACCATTCCTGTAACACTAGTTATAACTTCAGAAGCTTCTCTTCAGGTTCACAGTATCCCTTGGACCTTCTTATTGACGATGAAACACAGAAATTGTATCGGAATTAACTACAAAAGGCAAAATGCCGACTTAAGGACAAGAAGACTGACTCTTCCTACTGACCATTCCTGTGACACTAGTTATAGATTCCGATGCCACACTCCAGGTTTACTGTATCTCTTGGACCTTCGTATTGACGATGAAACACGGAAATTGCATCGGAATTAAATACAAAAGGCACAATGCCGACTTAAGTACAAGAAGACCGACACTTCTTACTGACTACGTTTTGAACCATTCCTGTAACAGTAGTTATAGATTCCAATGCCTCACTTCAGGTTTACTGTATCCCTTGGACCTTCTTATTGACGATGAAACACAGAAATTGCATCGGAATTAAATTCAAAAGGCACAATGCCGACTTAAGCACAAGATGACAGACTCTTCTTACTGACTAGTCCTGTGACACTAGTTATAGATTCCGATGCTTCACTTCAGGTTTACTGTATCCCTTGGACCTTCTTATTAACGATGAAAAACAGAAATTGCGTCGGAATTAAATGCAAAAGGCACAATGCCGAGTTAAGTTTATGAAGACCGACACTTTTTACTGACTACGCTTTGAACCATTCCTGTAACACTAGTTATAGATTCCGAAGCTTTAATTCAGGTTTACTGTATCCCTTGGAACTTCTTATTGACGATGAAACACAGAAATTGCATCGGAATTAAATACAAAAGGCACAACGCCGACTTAAGGTCAAGAAGACTGACTCTTCCTACTGACCATTCCTGTTACGCTAGTTATAGATTCCGACGCTTCACTTCAGGTTTTCTGTATCCCTTGGATCTTCTTATTGACGATGAAACACAGAAATTGCATCGGAATTAAATGCAAAAGGCACAATGCCGAATTAAGTACATGAAGGCCGACACCTCTTACTGATTATGTTTTGAACCACTCCTGTGACACTAGTTATAGATTCCGATGCTTCACTTCAGGTTTACTGTATCCCTTGGACCTTCTTATTGACGATGGAACACAGAAATTGCATCGGAATTAAATACAAAAGGCACAATGCCGACTTAAGTACATGAAGACCGACACTTCTTACTGACTATGATATAAACCATTCCTGTGACACTAGTTATAGATTCCGATGCTTCACTCTAGGTTTACTGTATCCCTTGGACCATCTTATTGACGATGAAACACAGAAATTGCATCGGAATTAAATACAAAAGGCACAATGCCGACTTAAGTACATGAAGACCGACACTTCTTACTGACTATTATTTTGAACCTTTCCTGTGACACTAGTTGTAGATTCCGATGCTTCACTTCAGTATTACTGTATCCCTTGGACCTTCTTATTGACGATGAAACACAGAAATTGCTTCGGAATTGAATACAAAAGGCACAATGCCGAATTACGTACATGAAGACCGATACTTGTTACTGACTATGCTTTGAACCATTCCTGTAACACTAGTTATAGATGCGGATGCTTCACTTCAGGTTTACTGTATCCCTTGGACCTTATTATTGACGATGAAACACAGAAATTGCATCGGAATTAAATACAAAAGGCACAATGCCGACTTAAGTACATGAAGACCGACACTTCTTACTTACTATGTTTTGAACCATTCCAGTGACAATAAGTATAGATTCCGATGCTTCACTCCAGGTTTACTACATCCCTTGGACCTTCTTATTGACGACGAAACACAGAAATTGCATCGGAATTAAATACAAAAGGCACAATGCCGACTTAAGTACATGAAGACCGACACTTCTTACTGACTATTATTTTGAACCATTTCTGTGACACTAGTTATAGATTCCGATGCTTCACTTCAAGATTACTGTATCCCTTGGACCTTCTTATTGACGATGAAACACAGAAATTGCTTCGGAATTGAATACAAAAGGCACAATGCCGACTTACGTACATGAAGACCGATACTTCTTACTGACTATGTTTTGAACCATTCCTGTAACACTAGTTATAGATTCCGATGCTTCACTTCTGGTTTACTGTATCCCTTGGACCTTATTATTGACGATGAAACACAGAAATTGCATCGGAATTAAATACAAAAGGCACAATGCCGATTTAAGGACAAGAAGACTGACTCTTCTTACTGACCATTCCTGTGACACTAGTTATAGATTCCGATGCTTCACCTCTGGCTTACTGTATCCTTTGGACCTTCTTATGGACGATGAATCACAGAAATTGCATCGGAATGAAATACAAAAGGCACAATGCCGACTTAAGTACATGAAGACCGACACTTCTTACTGACTATGTTTTGAACCATTCCTGTAACACGAGTTATAGATTCCGATGCTTCACTCCAGGTTTACTATATCCCTTGGACCTTCTTAGTGACGTTCAAACACAGAAATTGTATCGAAATTAAATACAAAATTCACAATGCCGACCTAAGTACATGAAGACCGCCACTTCTTACTGACTATCTTTTGAACCATTTCTGTAACACTAGTTATAGATTGCGATGCTTTACTTCAGGTTTACTGTATCCCTCTGACCATCTTATTGACGATGAAACACTGAAATTGCATCGGAATTAAATAGAAAAGCACAATGCCGTCTTAAGTACAAGAACACTGACTCTTCTTACTGTCTATGTTATGAACCAATCCTGTGACACTAGTTATAGATTCCGATGCTTCTCTTCAGGTTTATTTTATCCCTTCCGTCCTTCTTATTGACGATGAATCACAGAAATTGCATCGGAATTAAATACAAAAGGCACAATGCAGACTTAAGTACAAAAAGACTGACTCTTCTTACTGACTATGATTTGAACCATTTTTGGGACACTAGTTATAGATTCCGATGCTTCACTTTAGGTTTGCTGTATCCCTCTGACCTTCCAATTGACCATGAAACACAGAAATTGCAACGGAATTAAATAAAAATGCACAATGCCGACTTAAGTTCAAGGAGACTGACTCTTCTTACTGTCTATGTTTTGAACCATTCCTGTGACACTAGTTATAGATTCCGATGTTTGACTTCAGTTTTACTGTATCCCTTGGACCTTCTTATTGATAATGAAACACAGAAATTGCATCGGAATTAAATACAAAAGGCACAATGCCGACTTAAGTACATGGAGACCGACACTTCTTACTGACTATGTTTTTAACCATTCCTGTGACACTAGTTATAGATTCCGATGCTTCACTTCTGGTTTACTGTATCCCTTGGGCAATCTTATTGACGATGAAACACAGAATTTGCATCGGAATTAAATACAAAAGGCACAATGCCGACCTAAGTACATGAAGACCGACACTTCTTACTTACTATGTTTTGAACCATTCCAGTGACACTAGTTATAGATTCCGATGCTTCACTCCAGGTTTACTACATCCCTTGGACCTTCTTATTGACGACGAAACACAGAAATTGCATCGGAATTAAATCCAAAATTCACAATGCCGACTTAAGTACATGAAGACCGATACTTCTTACTGACTATTATTTTGAACCATTTCTGTGACACTAGTTATAGATTCCGATGCTTCACTTCAAGATTACTGTATCCCTTGGACCTTCTTATTGACGATGAAGCACAGAAATTGCTTCGGAATTGAATACAAAAGGCACAATGCCGACTTACGTACATGAAGACCGATACTTCTTACTGACTATGTTTTGAACCATTCCTGTAACATTAGTTATAGATTCCGATGCTTCACTTCAGATTTACTGTATCCTTGGACCTTATTATTGACGATGAAACACAGAAATTGCATCGGAATTAAATACAAAAGGCACAATGCCGACATAAGGACAAGAAGACTGACTCTTCCTACTGACCATTCCTGTGACACTAGTTATAGATTCCGATGCTTCACTTCTGGTTTACTGTATCCTTTGGACCTTCTTATGGACGATTAAACACAGAAATTGCATCGGAATTAAATACAAAAGGCACAATGCCGACTTAAGTACATGAAGACCGACACTTCTGACTGACTATGATTTGAACCACTCCTGTAACACTATTTATAGATTCCGATGCTTCACTCCAGGTTTACTGTATCCCTTGGACCTTCTTAGTGACGATGAAACACAGAAATTGTATCGAAATTAAATACAAAAGGCACAATGCCGACTTAAGTACATGAAAACGGACACATTGTAATGACTATGTTTTGAACCATTCCTGTGACACTAGTTATAGATTCCGATGCTTCACTTCAGGTTTACTGTATCCCTTGGACCATCTTATTGAGGATGAAACACAGAAATAGCATAGGAATTATATACAAAGGGCACAATGCCGACTTAAGTGCAAGAAGACTGACTCTTCCAACTGACCATTCCTGTGACACTAGTTATAGATTCCGATGCTACACTTCAGGTTAACTGTATCCCTTGGACCTTCTTATTGACGATGAAACACAGAAATTGCATCGGAATGAAATACAAAAGGCACAATGCTGACTTAAGTACATGAAGACCGACACTTCTTACTGACTATGTTTTGAACCATTCCTGTGACACTAGTTATAGATTCCGATGCTTCACATCAGGTTTACTGTATCCCTTGGACCTTCTTATTGACGATGAAACACAGAAACTGCATCGGAATTAAATACAAAATGCACAATGCCGACTTAAATACATGAAGACCGACACTTCTTACTGACTACGATTTGAACCATTCCTGTAACACTAGTTATAACTTCAGAAGCTTCTCTTCAGGTTCACAGTATCCCTTGGACCTTCTTATTGACGATGAAACACAGAAATTGCATCGGAATTAACTACAAAAGGCAAAATGCCGACTTAAGGACAAGAAGACTGACTCTTCCTACTGACCATTCCTGTGACACTAGTTATAGATTCCGATGCCTCACTCCAGGTTTACTGTATCTCTTGGACCTTCGTATTGACGATGAAACACGGAAATTGCATCGGAATTAAATACAAAAGGCACAATGCCGACTTAATTACAAGAAGACCGACACTTCTTACTGACTACGTTTTGAACCATTCCTGTAACAGTAGTTATAGATTCCAATGCCTCACTTCAGGTTTACTGTATCCCTTGGACCTTCTTATTGACGATGAAACACAGAAATTGCATCGGAATTAAATTCAAAAGGCACAATGCCGACTTAAGCACAAGATGACAGACTCTTCTTACTGACCAGTCCTGTGACACTAGTTATAGATTCCGATGCTTCACTTCAGGTTTACTGTATCCCTTGGACCTTCTTATTGACGATGAAAAACAGAAATTGCGTCGGAATTAAATGCAAAAGGCACAATGCCGAGTTAAGTACATGAAGACCGACACTTTTTACTGACTACGCTTTGAACCATTCGTGTAACACTAGTTATAGATTCCGATGCTTTACTTCAGGTTTACTGTATCCCTTGGACCTTCTTATTGACGATGAAACACAGAAATTGCATCGGAATTAAATACAAAAGGCACAACGCCGACTTAAGGTCAAGAAGACTGACTCTTCCTACTGACCATTCCTGTTACGCTAGTTATAAATTCCGACGCTTCACTTCAGGTTTTCTGTATCCCTTGGATCTTCTTATTGACGATGAAACACAGAAATTGCATCGGAATTAAATACAAAAGGCACAATGCCGAATTAAGTACATGAAGGCCGACACCTCTTACTGATTATGTTTTGAACCACTCCTGTGACACTAGTTATAGATTCCGATGCTTCACTTCAGGTTTACTGTATCCCTTGGACCTTCTTATTGACGATGGAACACAGAAATTGCATCGGAATTAAATACAAAAGGCACAAAGCCGACTTAAGTACATGAAGACCGACACTTCTTACTGACTATGATATAAACCATTCCTGTGACACTAGTTATAGATTCCGATGCTTCACTCTAGGTTTACTGTATCCCTTGGACATCTTATTGACAATGAAACACAGAAATTGCATCGGAATTAAATACAAAAGGCACAATGCCGACTTAAGTACATGAAGACCGACACTTCTTACTGACTATTATTTTGAACCTTTCCTGTGACACTAGTTATAGATTCCGATGCTTCACTTCAGTATTACTGTATCCCTTGGACCTTCTTATTGACGATGAAACACAGAAATTGCTTCGGAATTGAATACAAAAGGCACAATGCCGAATTACGTACATGAAGACCGATACTTCTTACTGACTATGCTTTGAACCATACCTGTAACACTAGTTATAGATTCCGATGCTTCACTTCAGGTTTACTGTATCCCTTGGACCTTATTATTGACGATGAAACACAGAAATTGCATCGGAATTAAATACAAAAGGCACAATGCCGACTTAAGTACATGAAGACCGACACTTCTTACTGACTATCTTTTGAACCATTTCTGTAACACTAGTTATAGTTTCCGATGCTTCACTTCAGGTTTACTGTATCCCTTGGACCTTCTTATTGACGATGAAAGACAGAAATTGCATCGGAATTAAATACAAAAGGCACAATGCCTACCTAAGTACATGAAGACCGACACTTCTTACTTACTATGTTTTGAACCATTCCAGTGACAATAAGTATAGATTCCGATGCTTCACTCCAGGTTTACTACATCCCTTGGACCTTCTTATTGACGACGAAACACAGAAATTCCATCGGAATTAAATACAAAAGGCACAATGCCGACTTAAGTACATGAAGACCGACACTTCTTACTGACTATTATTTTGAACCATTTCTGTGACACTAGTTATAGATTCCGATGCTTCACTTCAAGATTACTGTATCCCTTGGACCTTCTTATTGACGATGAAACACAGAAATTGCTTCGGAATTGAATACAAAAGGCACAATGCCGACTTACGTACATGAAGACCGATACTTCTTACTGACTATGTTTTGAACCATTCCTGTAACACTAGTTATAGATTCCGATGCTTCACTTCTGGTTTACTGTATCCCTTGGACCTTATTATTGACGATGAAACACAGAAATTGCATCGGAATTAAATACAAAAGGCACAATGCCGATTTAAGGACAAGAAGACTGACTCTTCTTACTGACCATTCCTGTGACACTAGTTATAGATTCCGATGCTTCACCTCTGGCTTACTGTATCCCTTGGACCTTCTTATGGACGATGAATCACAGAAATTGCATCGGAATGAAATACAAAAGGCACAATGCCGACCTAAGTACATGAAGACCGACACTTCTTACTGACTATGTTTTGAACCATTCCTGTAACACGAGTTATAGATTCCGATGCTTCACTCCAGGTTTACTATATCCCTTGGACCTTCTTAGTGACGTTGAAACACAGAAATTGTATCGAAATTAAATACAAAATTCACAATGCCGACCTAAGTACATGAAGACCGCCACTACTTACTGACTATCTTTTGAACCATTTCTGTAACACTAGTTATAGATTGCGATGCTTTACTTCAGGTTTACTGTATCCCTCTGACCATCTTATTGACGATGAAACACTGAAATTACATCGGAATTAAATAGAAAAGCACAATGCCGTCTTAAGTACAAGAAGACTGACTTTTCTTACTGTCTATGTTATGAACCAATCCTGTGACACTAGTTATAGATTCCGATGCTTCTCTTCAGGTTTATTTTATCCCTTCCGTCCTTCTTATTGACGATGAATCACAGAAATTGCATCGGAATTAAATACAAAAGGCACAATGCAGACTTAAGTACAAAAAGACTGACTCTTCTTACTGACTATGATTTGAACCATTTTTGGGACACTAGTTATAGATTCCGATGCTTCACTTTAGGTTTGCTGTATCCCTCTGACCTTCTAATTGACCATGAAACACAGAAATTGCAACGGAATTAAATAAAAATGCACAATGCCGACTTAAGTTCAAGAAGACTGACTCTTCTTACTGTCTATGTTTTGAACCATTCCTGTGACACTAGTTATAGATTCCGATGTTTGACTTCAGTTTTACTGTATCCCTTGGACCTTCTTATTGATGATGAAACACAGAAATTGCATCGGAATTAAATACAAAAGGCACAATGCCGACTTAAGTACATGAAGACCGACACTTCTTACTGACTATGTTTTTAACCATTCCTGTGACACTAGTTATAGTTTCCGATGCTTCACTTCTGGTTTACTGTATCCCTTGGGCCATCTTATTGACGATGAAACACAGAATTTGCATCGGAATTAAATACAAAAGGCACAATGCCGACCTAAGTACATTAAGACCGACACTTCTTACTTACTATGTTTTGAACCATTCCAGTGACACTAGTTATAGATTCCGATGCTTCACTCCAGGTTTACTACATCCCTTGGACCTTCTTATTGACGACGAAACACAGAAATTGCATCGGAATTAAATACAAAAGGCACAATGCCGACTTAAGTACATGAAGACCGATACTTCTTACTGACTATTATTTTGAACCATTTCTGTGACACTAGTTATAGATTCCGATGCTTCACTTCAAGATTACTGTATCCCTTGGACCTTCTTATTGACGATGAAGCACAGAAATTGCTTCGGAATTGAATACAAAAGGCACAATGCCGACTTACGTACATGAAGACCGATACTTCTTACTGACTATGTTTTGAACCATTCCTGTAACATTAGTTACAGACTCCGATGCTTCACTTCAGATTTACTGTATCCTTGGACCTTATTATTGACGATGAAACACAGAAATTGCATCGGAATTAAATACAAAAGGCACAATGCCGACTTAAGGACAAGAAGACTGACTCTTCCTACTGACCATTCCTGTGACACTAGTTATAAATTCCGATGCTTCACTTCTGGTTTACTGTATCCTTTGGACCTTCTTATGGACGATTAAACACAGAAATTGCATCGGAATTAAATACAAAAGGCACAAAGCCGACTTAAGTACATGAAGACCGACATTTCTGACTGACTATGATTTGAACCACTCCTGTAACACTATTTATAGATTCCGATGCTTCACTCCAGGTTTACTGTATCCCTTGAACCTTCTTAGTGACGATGAAACACAGAAATTGTATCGAAATTAAATACAAAAGGCACAATGCCGACTTAAGTACATGAAGACCGACACTTCTTACTGACTATCTTCTGAACCATTCCTGTAACACTAGTTATAGTTTCCGGTGCTTCACTTAAGGTTTAATGTATCCCTTGGACCTTCTTTTTGACGATGAAAGACAGAAGTTGCATCGGAATGAAATACAAAATGCACTATGCCGACTTAAGGACGAGAAGACAGACTCTTCCTACTGACCATTCCTGTGACACTAGTTATATATTCCGATGCTTCACTTCAGGTTTACTATATCCCTTGGACCTTCTTTTTGACGATGAAACACAGAAATTTCATCGGAATGAAATACAAAAGGCACAATGCCGACTTAAGTACATGAAAACCGACACTTCTTACTGACTATGTTTTGAACCATTCCTGTGACACTAGTTATAGATTCCGATGCTTCACCTCAGGTTAACTGTATCCCCTTGGACCTTCTTAGTGACGATGAAACACAGAAATTGTATCGAAATTAAATATAAAAGGCACAATGCCAACTTAAGTACATGAAGACCGACACTTCTTACTGACTATCTTTTGAACCATTCCTGTAACACTAGTTATAGATTCCGATGCTTCACTTCAGGTTTACTCTGTCCCTTGGACCTTCTTATTGACGATAAAAGACAGAAATTGCATCGGAATTAAATACAAAAGGCACTATGCCGACTTAATTACGAGAAGACTGACTCTTCCTACTGACCATCCCTGTGACACTAGTTATAGATTCCGATGCTTCACTTCTTTATAACTGTATCCCTTGGACCTTCTTATTGACGATGAAACACAGAAATTGCATCGGAATTAAATACAAAAGGCACAATGCCGACTTAAGTACATGAAGACCGCCACTTCTTAATGACTATGTTTTGAACCATTCCTGTGACACTAGTTATAGATTCCGATGCTTCACTTCAGGTTTACTGTATCCCTTGGACCTTCTTATTGACGATTAAACACTGAAATTGCATCGGAATTAAATACAAAAGGCACAATGCCGACTTAAGGACAAGAAGACTGACTCTTCCTACTGACCATTCCTGTGACACTAGTTACAGATTCCGATGCTTCACTTCAGGTATACTGTATCCCTTGGACCTTCTTATTGACGATGAAACACAGAAATTGCATCGGATTTAAGTACAAAAGGCACAATGCCGACATAACCACATGAAGACCGACACTTCTTGCTGACTATGTTTTAAACCACTCCTGTGACACTAGTTATAGTGTCCGATGCTTCACTTCAGGTTTACTGCATCCCTTGGTCCTTCTTATTGACGATGAAACACAGAATTTGCATCGGAATTAAATACAAAAGGCACAATGCCGACTTAAGGACGAGATAACTGACTCTTCCGACTGACCATTCCTGTGACACTAGTTATAGATTCCGATGCTTCACTTCAGGTTTACTGTATCCCTTGGACCTTCTTGTTGACGATGAAACACAGAAATTGCATCGGAATTAAATACAAAAGGCACAATGCCGACTTATGTACATGAAGACCGACACTTCTTACTGACAATGTTTTGAACCATTCCTGTGACACTAGTTATAGATTCCGATGCTTCACTCCAGGTTTACTGTATCCCTTGGACCTTCTTATTGACGATGAAACACAGAAATTCCATCGGAATTAAATACAAAAGGCACAATGCCGACTTAAGTACACGAAGACCGACACTTCTTACTGACTATGTTTTGAACCATTCCTGTGACACTAGCTATAGATTTCGATGCTTCACCTCAGGTTTACTGTATCCCTTGGATCTTCTTAGTGACGATGAAACACAGAAATTGTATCGAAATTAAATACATAAGGCACAATGCCGACTTAAGTACATGAAGACCGACACTTCTTACTGACTATCTTTTGAACCATTCCTGTAACACTAGTTATAGATTCCGATGCTTCACTTCAGGTTTACTGTATCCCTTGGACCTTCTTATTGACGATGAAAGACAGAAATTGCATCGGAATTAAATACAAAAGGCACTATGCCGACTTAAGGACGAGAAGACTGACTCTTCCTGCTGACCATTCCTGTGACACTAGTTATAGATTCCGATGCTTCACTTCAGGTAAACTGTATCCCTTGAACCTTCTTATTGACGATGAAACACAGAAATTGCATCGGATTTAAATACAGAAGGCACAATGCCGACTTAACCACATGAAGACGGACACTTCTTACTGACTATGATTTGAACCACTCCTGTGACACTAGTTATAGATTCCGATGCTTCACTTCAGGTTTACTGTATCCCTTGGACCTTCTTATTGACGGTGAAACACAGAAATTGCATCGGAATGAAATACAAAAGGCACAATGCCGACTTAAGTACATGAAGACCGACACTTCTTACTGACTATGTTTTGAACCATTCCTGTGACACTAGTTATAGATTCCGACGATACACTCTAGGTTTACTGTATCCCTTGGACCTTCTTATTGACGATGAAACCCAGAAATTGTATCGAAATTAAATATAAATGGCACAATGCCGACTTAAGTACATGAAAACGGACACATTGTACTGACTATGTTTTGAACCATTCCTGTGACACTCGTTATAGATTCCGATGCTTCACTTCAGGTTTACTGTATCCCTTGGACCATCTTATTGAGGATGAAACACAGAAATAGCATAGGAATTAAATACAAAGGGCACAATGCCGACTTAAGTGCAAGAAGACTGACTCTTCCTACTGACCATCCCTGTGACACTAATTACAGATTCCGATGCTTCACTTCAGATACACTGTATGCCTTGGACCTTCTTATTGACGATGAAACACAGAAATTGGATCGGAATTAAATACAAAAGGTACAATGCCGACTTAAGTACATGAAGACCGACACTTCTTACTGACTATGTTTTGAACCATTCCTGTGACACTAGTTATAGATTCCGATGCTTCACTTCAGGTTTACTGTATCCCTTGGCCCATCTTATTGACGATGAAACACAGAAATTGCATAGGAATTAAATACAAAAGGCACAATGCCGACTTAAGGACAAGAAGACTGACTCTTCCAACTGACCATTCCTATGACACTAGTTATAGATTCCGATGCTTCACTTCAGGTTAACTGTATCCCTTGGACCTTCTTATTGACGATGAAACACAGAAATTGCATCGGAATGAAATACAAAAGGCACAATGCTGACTTAAGTACATGAAGACCGACACTTCTTACTGACTATGTTTTGAACCATTCCTGTGACACCAGTTATAGATTCCGATGCTTCACATCAGGTTTACTGTATCCCTTGGACCTTCTTATTGACGAAGAAACATAGAAATTGCATCGGAATTAAATAGAAAAGGCACGCTGCCAACTTAAGGACAAGAAGATTGACTCTCCTTACTGAACATTCCTGTGATACTAGTTATGGATTCCGATGCTTCACTTCAGGTTTACTGTATCCCTTGGACTTTCTTATTGACGATGAAACACAGAAACTGCATCGGAATTATAATCAAAATGCACAATGCCGACTTAAGCACAAGATGACAGACTCTTCCTACTGACCAGTCCTGTGACACTAGTTATAGATTCCGATGCTTCACTTCAGGTTTACTGTATCCCTTGTACCTTCTTATTGACGATGAAAAACAGAAATTGCGTCGGAATTAAATACAAAAGGCACAATGCCGACTTAAGTACATGAAGACCGACACTTTTTACTGACTACGCTTTGAACCATTCCTGTAGCACTAGTTATAACTTCAGAAGCTTCTCTTCAGGTTCACAGTATCCCTTGGACCTTCTTATTGACGATGAAACACAGAAATTGCATCGGAATTAAATACAAAACGCAAAATGCCGACTTAAGGACAAGAAGACTGACTCTTCCTACTGACCATTCCTGTGACACTAGTTATAGATTCCGATGCCTCACTCCAGGTTTACTGTATCTCTTGGACCTTCGTATTGACGATGAAACACGGAAATTGCATCGGAATTAAATACAAAAGGCACAATGCCGACTTAAGTACAAGAAGACCGACACTTCTTACTGACTACGTTTTGAACCATTCCTGTAACACTAGTTATAGATTCCAATGCCTCACTTCAGGTTTACTGTATCCCTTGGACCTTCTTATTGACGATGAAACACAGAAATTGCATCGGAATTAAATTCAAAAGGCACAATGCCGACTTAAGCACAAGATGACAGACTCTTCCTACTGACCAGTCCTGTGACACTAGTTATAGATTCCGATGCTTCACTTCAGGTTTACTGTATCCCTTGGACCTTCTTATTGACGATGAAAAACAGAAATTGCGTCGGAATTAAATACAAAAGGCACAATGCCGACTTAAGTACATGAAGACCGACACTTTTTACTGACTACGCTTTGAACCATTCCTGTAACACTAGTTATAGATTCCGACTCTTCACTTCAGGTTTTCTGTATCCCTAGGATCTTCTTATTGACGATGAAACACAGAAATTGCATCGGAATTAAATACAAAAGGCACAATGCCGAATTAAGTACATGAAGGCCGACACCTCTTACTGATTATGTTTTGAACCACTCCTGTGACACTAGTTATAGATTCCGATGCTTCACTTCAGGTTTACTGTATCCCTTGGACCTTCTTATTGACGATGGAACACAGAAATTGCATCGGAATTAAATACAAAAGGCACAATGCCGACTTAAGTACATGAAGACCGTCAATTCTTACTGACTATGTTATAAACCATTCCTGTGACACTAGTTATAGATTCCGATGCTTCACTCTAGGTTTACTGTATCCCTTGGACCATCTTATTGACGATGAAACACAGAAATTGCATCGGAATTAAATACAAAAGGCACAATGCCGACTTAAGTACATGAAGACCGACACTTCTTACTGACTATTATTTTGAACCTTTCCTGTGACACTAGTTATAGATTCCGATGCTTCACTTCAGGATTACTGTATCCCTTGGACCTTCTTATTGACGATGAAACACAGAAATTGCTTCGGAATTGAATACAAAAGGCACAATGCCGAATTACGTACATGAAGACCGATACTTCTTACTGACTATGCTTTGAACCATTCCTGTAACACTAGTTATAGATTCCGATGCTTCACTTCAGGTTTACTGTATCCCTTGGACCTTATTATTGACGATGAAACACAGAAATTGCATCGGAATTAAATACAAAAGGTACAATGCCGACTTAAGGACAAGAAGACTGACTCATTCTACTGACCACTCCTGTGACACTACATATAGATTCCGATGCTTCACTTCTGGTTTACTGTATCCCTTGGACCTTCCTATGGACGATGAAACACAGAAATTGCATCGGAATTAAATACAAAAGGCACAATGCCGACTTAAGTACATGAAGACCGACACTTCTTACTGACTATGTTTTGAACCAATCCTGTAACACTAGTTATAGATTCCGATGCTTCACTCCAGGTTTACTGTATCCCTTGGACCTTCTTAGTGACGATGAAACACAGACATTGTATCGAAATTAAATACAAAAGGCACAATGCCGACTTAAATACATGAAGACCGACACTTCTTACTGACTATCTTTTGAACCATTTCTGTAACACTAGTTATAGTTGCCGATGCTTCACGTCAGGTTTACTGTATCCCTTGGACCTTCTTATTGACGATGAAAGACAGAAATTGCATCGGAATTAAATACAAAAGGCACTATGCCGACTTAAGGACGAGAAGACTGACTCTTCCTACTGACCATTCCTGTGACACTAGTTATATATTCCCATGCTTCACTTCAGGTTTACTGTATCCCTTGGACCTTCTTATTGACGATGAAACACAGAAATTGCATCGGAATGAAATACAAACGGCACAATGCCGACTTAAGTACATGAAGACCGACACTTCTTACTGACTATGTTTTGAACCATTATTGTGACACTAGTTATAGATTCCGATGCTACACCTCAGGTTTACTGTATCCCTTGGACCTTCTTAGTTACGATGAAACACAGAAAATGTATCGAAATTAAATACAAAAGGCACAATGCCGACTTATGTACATGAAGACCGCACTTCTTACTAACTATCTTTTGAACCATTCCTGTAACACTAGTTATAGATTCCGATGCTTCACTTCAGGTTTACTGTATCCTTTGGACCTTCTTATTGACGATAAAAGACAGAAATTGCATCGGAATTAAATACAAAAGGCACTATGCCGACTTAATTACGAGAAGACTGACTCTTCCTGCTGACCATTCCTGTGTCACTAGTTATAGATTCCGATGCTTCACTTCAGATTTACTGTATCCCTTGGACCTTCTTATTGACGATGAAACACAGAAATTGAATCGGAATTAAATACAAATGGCACAATGCCGACTTAAGTACATGAAGACCGACACTTCTTACTGACTATTATTTTGAACCTTTCCTGTGACACTAGTTATAGATTCCGATGCTTCACTTCAGGATTACTGTATCCCTTGGACCTTCTTATTGACGATGAAACACAGAAATTGCTTCGGAATTGAATACAAAAGGCACAATGCCGAATTACGTACATGTAGACCGATACTTCTTACTGACTATGCTTTGAACCATTCCTGTAACACTAGTTATAGATTCCGATGCTTCACTTCAGGTTTACTGTATCCCTTGGACCTTATTATTGACGATGAAACACAGAAATTGCATCGGAATTAAATACAAAAGGTACAATGCCGACTTAAGGACAAGAAGACTGACTCATTCTACTGACCACTCCTGTGACACTACATATAGATTCCGATGCTTCACTTCTGGTTTACTGTATCCCTTGGACCTTCTTATGGACGATGAAACACAGAAATTGCATCGGAATTAAATACAAAAGGCACAATGCCGACTTAAGTACATGAAGACCGACACTTCTTACTGACTATGTTTTGAACCAATCCTGTAACACTAGTTATAGATTCCGATGCTTCACTCCAGGTTTACTGTATCCCTTGGACATTCTTAGTGACGATGAAACACAGAAATTGTATCGAAATTAAATACAAAAGGCACAATGCCGACTTAAATACATGAAGACCGACACTTCTTACTGACTATCTTTTGAACCATTTCTGTAACACTAGTTATAGTTTCCGATGCTTCACGTCAGGTTTACTGTATCCCTTGGACCTTCTTATTGACGATGAAAGACAGAAATTGCATCGGAATTAAATACAAAAGGCACTATGCCGACTTAAGGACGAGAAGACTGACTCTTCCTACTGACCATTCCTGTGACACTAGTTATATATTCCCATGCTTCACTTCAGGTTTACTGTATCCCTTGGACCTTCTTATTGACGATGAAACACAGAAATTGCATCGGAATGAAATACAAAAGGCACAATGCCGACTTAAGTACATGAAGACCGACACTTCTTACTGACTATGTTTTGAACCATTATTGTGACACTAGTTATAGATTCCGATGCTACACCTCAGGTTTACTGTATCCCTTGGACCTTCTTAGTTACGATGAAACACAGAAAATGTATCGAAATTAAATACAAAAGGCACAATGCCGACTTATGTACATGAAGACCGCACTTCTTACTAACTATCTTTTGAACCATTCCTGTAACACTAGTTATAGATTCCGATGCTTCACTTCAGGTTTACTGTATCCTTTGGACCTTCTTATTGACGATAAAAGACAGAAATTGCATCGGAATTAAATACAAAAGGCACTATGCCGACTTAATTACGAGAAGACTGACTCTTCCTGCTGACCATTCCTGTGTCACTAGTTATAGATTCCGATGCTTCACTTCAGATTTACTGTATCCCTTGGACCTTCTTATTGACGATGAAACACAGAAATTGAATCGGAATTAAATACAAAAGGCACAATGCCGACTTAAGTACATGAAGACCGACACTTCTTACAGACAATGTTTTGAACCATTCCTGTGACACTAGTTATAGATTCCGATGCTTCACTTCTGGTTTACTGTATCCCTTGGACGTTCTTATTGACGATGAAACACAGAAATTGCATCGGAATTAAATACAAAAGGCACAATGCCGACTTAAGTACAAGAAGACCGACACTTCTTACTGACTACGTTTTGAACCATTCCTGTAACACTAGTTGTAGATTCCAATGCCTCACTTCAGGTTTACTGTATCCCTTGGACCTTCTTATTGACGATGAAACACAGAAATTGCATCGGAATTAAATTCAAAAGGCACAATGCCGACTTAAGCACAAGATGACAGACTCTTCCTACTGACCAGTCCTGTGACACTAGTTATAGATTCCGATGCTTAACTTCAGGTTTACTGTATCCCTTGGACCTTCTTATTGACGATGAAAAACAGAAATTGCGTCGGAATTAAATACAAAAGGCACAATGCCGACTTAAGTACATGAAGACCGACACTTTTTACTGACTACGCTTTGAACCATTCCTGTAACACTAGTTATAGATTCCGATGCTTTACTTCAGGTTTACTGTATCCCTTGGACCTTCTTATTGACGATGAAACACAGAAATTGCATCGGAATTAAATACAAAAGGCGCAACGCCGACTTAAGGTCAAGAAGACTGACTCTTCCTACTGACCATTCCTGTTACGCTAGTTATAGATTCCGACGCTTCACCTCAGGTTTTCTGTATCCCTTGGATCTTCTTATTGACGATGAAACACAGAAATTGCATAGGAATTAAATAGAAAAGGCACAATGCCGAATTAAGTACATGAAGGCCGACACCTCTTCCTGATTATGTTTTGAACCACTCCTGTGACACTAGTTATAGTTTCCGATGCTTCACTTCAGGTTTACTGTATCCCTTGGACCTTCTTAGTGACGATGGAACACAGAAATTGCATCGGAATTAAATACAAAAGCCACAATGCCGACTTAAGTACATGAAGACCGACACTTCTTACTGACTATGTTATAAACCATTCCTGTGACACTAGTTATAGATTCCGATGCTTCACTCTAGGTTTACTGTATCCCTTGGACCATCTTATTGACGATGAAACACAGAAATTGCATCGGAATTAAATACAAAAGGCACAATGCCGACTTAAGTACATGAAGACCGACACTTCTTACTGACTATTATTTTGAACCATTCCTGTGACACTAGTTATAGATTCCGATGCTTCACTTCAGGATTACTGTATCCCTTGGACCTTCTTATTGACGATGAAACACAGAAATTTCATCGGAATTAAATACAAAAGGCACAATGCCGACTTAAGTACATGAAGACCGACACTTCTTACTGACTATTATTTTGAACCTTTCCTGTGACACTAGTTATAGATTCCGATGCTTCACTTCAGGATTACTGTATCCCTTGGACCTTCTTATTGACGATGAAACACAGAAATTGCTTCGGAATTGAATACAAAAGGCACAATGCCGAATTACGTACATGAAGACCGATACTTCTTACTGACTATGCTTTGAACCATTCCTGTAACACTAGTTATAGATTCCGATGCTTCACTTCAGGTTTACTGTATCCCTTGGACCTTATTATTGACGATGAAACACAGAAATTGCATCGGAATTAAATACAAAAGGTACAATGCCGACTTAAGGACAAGAAGACTGACTCATTCTACTGACCACTCCTGTGACACTACATATAGATTCCGATGCTTCACTTCTGGTTTACTGTATCCCTTGGACCTTCTTATGGACGATGAAACACAGAAATTGCATCGGAATTAAATACAAAAGGCACAATGCCGACTTAAGTACATGAAGACCGACACTTCTTACTGACTATGTTTTGAACCAATCCTGTAACACTAGTTATAGATTCCGATGCTTCACTCCAGGTTTACTGTATCCCTTGGACCTTCTTAGTGACGATGAAACACAGAAATTGAATCGGAATTAAATACAAAAGGCACAATGCCGACTTAAGTACATGAAGACCGACACTTCTTACAGACAATGTTTTGAACCATTCCTGTGACACTAGTTATAGATTCTGATGCTTCACTTCTGGTTTACTGTATCCCTTGGACGTTCTTATTGACGATGAAACACAGAAATTGCATCGGAATTAAATACAAAAGGCACAATGCCGACTTAAGTACAAGAAGACCGACACTTCTTACTGACTACGTTTTGAACCATTCCTGTAACACTAGTTGTAGATTCCAATGCCTCACTTCAGGTTTACTGTATCCCTTGGACCTTCTTATTGACGATGAAACACAGAAATTGCATCGGAATTAAATTCAAAAGGCACAATGCCGACTTAAGCACAAGATGACAGACTCTTCCTACTGACCAGTCCTGTGACACTAGTTATAGATTCCGATGCTTCACTTCAGGTTTACTGTATCCCTTGGACCTTCTTACTGACGATGAAAAACAGAAATTGCGTCGGAATTAAATACAAAAGGCACAATGCCGACTTAAGTACATGAAGACCGACACTTTTTACTGACTACGCTTTGAACCATTCCTGTAACACTAGTTATAGATTCCGATGCTTTACTTCAGGTTTACTGTATCCCTTGGACCTTCTTATTGACGATGAAACACAGAAATTGCATCGGAATTAAATACAAAAGGCACAACGCCGACTTAAGGTCAAGAAGACTGACTCTTCCTACTGACCATTCCTGTTACGCTAGTTATAGATTCCGACGCTTCACTTCAGGTTTTCTGTATCCCTTGGATCTTCTTATTGACGATGAAACACAGAAATTGCATAGGAATTAAATACAAAAGGCACAATGCCGAATTAAGTACATGAAGGCCGACACCTCTTACTGATTAAGTTTTGAACCACTCCTGTGACACTAGTTATAGCTTCCGATGCTTCACTTCAGGTTTACTGTATCCCTTGGACCTTCTTAGTGACGATGGAACACAGAAATTGCATCGGAATTAAATACAAAAGGCACAATGCCGACTTAAGTACATGAAGACCGACACTTCTTACTGACTATGTTATAAACCATTCCTGTGACACTAGTTATAGATTCCGATGCTTCACTCTAGGTTTACTGTATCCCTTGGACCATCTTATTGACGATGAAACACAGAAATTGCATCGGAATTAAATACAAAAGGCACAATGCCGACTTAAGTACATGAAGACCGACACTTCTTACTGACTATTAATTTGAACCATTCCTGTGACACTAGTTATAGATTCCGATGCTTCACTTCAGGATTACTGTATCCCTTGGACCTTCTTATTGACGATGAAACATAGAAATGGCTTCGGAATTGAATACAAAAGGCACAATGCCGAATTACGTACATGAAGACCGATACTTCTTACTGACTATGCTTTGAACCATTCCTGTAACACTAGTTATGGATTCCGATGCTTCACTTCAGGTTTACTGTATCCCTTGGACCTTATTATTGACGATGAAACACAGAAATTGCATCGGAATTAAATACAAAAGGCACAATACCGACTTAAGGACAAGAAGACTGACTCTTCCTACTGACCACTCCTGTGACACTAGTTATAGATTCCGATGCTTCACTTCTGGTTTACTGTATCCCTTGGACCTTCTTATGGACGATGAAACACAGAAATTGATCGGAATTAAATACAAAAGGCACAATGCCGACTTAAGTACATGAAGACCGACACTTCTTACTGACTATGTTTTGAACCAATCCTGTAACACTAGTTATAGATTCCGATGCTTCACTCCAGGTTTACTGTATCCCTTGGACCTTCTTAGTGACGATGAAACACAGAAATTGTATCGAAATTAAATACAAAAGGCACAATGCCGACTTAAATACATGAAGACCGACACTTCTTACTGACTATCTTTTGAACCATTTCTGTAACACTAGTTATAGTTTCCGATGCTTCACGTCAGGTTTACTGTATCCCTTGGACCTTCTTATTGACGATGAAAGACAGAAATTGCATCGGAATTAAATACAAAAGGCACTATGCCGACTTAAGGACGAGAAGACTGACACTTCCTACTGACCATTCCTGTGACACTAGTTATATATTCCGATGCTTCACTTCAGGTTTACTGTATCCCTTGGACCTTCTTATTGACGATGAAACACAGAAATTGCATCGGAATTAAATACAAAAGGCACAATGCCGACTTAAGTACATGAAGACCGACACTTCTTACTGACTATGTTTTGAACCATTCCTGTGACACTAGTTATAGATTCCGATGCTTCACCTCAGGTTTACTGTATCCCTTGGACCTTCTTAGTTACGATGAAACACAGAAAATGTATCGAAATTAAATACAAAAGGCACAATGCCGACTTATGTACATGAAGACCGCACTTCTTACTAACTATCTTTTGAACCATTCCTGTAACACTAGTAATAGATACCGATGCTTCACTTCAGGTTTACTGTATCCTTTGGACCTTCTTATTGACGATAAAAGACAGAAATTGCATCGGAATTAAATACAAAAGGCACTATGCCGACTTAATTACGAGAAGACTGACTCTTCCTGCTGACCATTCCTGTGTCACTAGTTATAGATTCCGATGCTTCACTTCAGATTTACTGTATCCCTTGGACCTTCTTATTGACGATGAAACACAGAAATTGAATCGGAATTAAATACAAAAGGCACAATGCCGACTTAAGTACATGAAGACCGACACTTCTTACAGACAATGTTTTGAACCATTCCTGTGACACTAGTTATAGATTCCGATGCTTCACTTCTGGTTTACTGTATCCCTTGGACGTTCTTATTGACGATGAAACACAGAAATTGCATCGGAATAAAATACAAAAGGCACAATGCCGACTTAAGTACAAGAAGACCGACACTTCTTACTGACTACGTTTTGAACCATTCCTGTAACACTAGTTGTAGATTCCAATGCCTCACTTCAGGTTTACTGTATCCCTTGGACCTTCTTATTGACGATGAAACACAGAAATTGCATCGGAATTAAATTCAAAAGGCACAATGCCGACTTAAGCACAAGATGACAGACTCTTCCTACTGACCAGTCCTGTGACACTAGTTATAGATTCCGATGCTTCACTTCAGGTTTACTGTATCCCTTGGACCTTCTTATTGACGATGAAAAACAGAAATTGCGTCGGAATTAAATACAAAAGGCACAATGCCGACTTAAGTACATGAAGACCGACACTTTTTACTGACTACGCTTTGAACCATTCCTGTAACACTAGTTATAGATTCCGATGCTTTACTTCAGGTTTACTGTATCCCTTGGACCTTCTTATTGACGATGAAACACAGAAATTGCATCGGAATTAAATACAAAAGGCACAACGCCGACTTAAGGTCAAGAAGACTGACTCTTCCTACTGACCATTCCTGTTACGCTAGTTATAGATTCCGACGCTTCACTTCAGGTTTTCTGTATCCCTTGGATCTTCTTATTGACGATGAAACACAGAAATTTTATAGGAATTAAATACAAAAGGCACAATGCCGAATTAAGTACATGAAGGCCGACACCTCTTACTGATTATGTTTTGAACCACTCCTGTGACACTAGTTATAGATTCCGACGCTTCACTTCAGGTTTACTGTATCCCTTGGACATTCTTAGTGACGATGGAACACAGAAATTGCATCGGAATTAAATACAAAAGGCACAATGCCGACTTAAGTACATGAAGACCGACACTTCTTACTGACTATGTTATAAACCATTCCTGTGACACTAGTTATAGATTCCGATGCTTCACTCTAGGTTTACTGTATCCCTTGGACCATCTTATTGACGATGAAACACAGAAACTGCATCGGAATTAAATACAAAAGGCACAATGCCGACTTAAGTACATGAAGACCGACACTTCTTACTGACTATTATTTTGAACCATTCCTGTGACACTAGTTATAGATTCCGATGCTTCACTTCAGGATTACTGTATCCCTTGGACCTTCTTATTGACGATGAAACACAGAAATGGCTTCGGAATTGAATACAAAAGGCACAATGCCGAATTACGTACATGAAGACCGATACTTCTTACTGACTATGCTTTGAACCATTCCTGTAACACTAGCTATAGATTCCGATGCTTCACTTCAGGTTTACTGTATCCCTTGGACCTTATTATTGACGATGAAACACAGAAATTGCATCGGAATTAAATACAAAAGGCACAATGCCGACTTAAGGACAAGAAGACTGACTCTTCCTACTGACCACTCCTGTGACACTAGTTATAGATTCCGATGCTTCACTTCTTGTTTACTGTATCCCTTGGACCTTCTTATGGACGATGAAACACAGAAATTGCATCGGAATTAAATACAAAAGGCACAATGCCGACTTAAGTACATGAAGACCGACACTTCTTACTGACTATGTTTTGAACCATTCCTGTGACACTAGTTATAGATTCCGATGCTTCACCTCAGGTTTACTGTATCCCTTGGACCTTCTTAGTTACGATGAAACACAGAAAATGTATCGAAATTAAATACAAAAGGCACAATGCCGACTTAAGTGCATGAAGACCGCACTTCTTACTGACTATCGTTTGAACCATTCCTGTAACACTAGTTATAGATTCCGATGCTTCACTTCAGGTTTACTGTATCCCTTGGACCTTCTTATTGACGATAAAAGACAGAAATTGCATCGGAATTAAATACAAAAGGCACTATGCCGACTTAATTACGAGAAGACTGACTCTTCCTGCTGACCATTCCTGTGTCACTAGTTATAGATTCCGATGCTTCACTTCAGGATTACTGTATCCCTTGGACCTTCTTATTGACGATGAAACACAGAAATTGAATCGGAATTAAATACAAAAGGCACAATGCCGACTTAGGTACATGAAGACCGACACTTCTTACAGACTATGTTTTGAACCATTCCTGTGACACTAGTTATAGATTCCGATGCTTCACTTCTGGTTTACTGTATCCCTTGGACGTTCTTATTGACGATGAAACACAGAAATTGCATCGGAATTAAATACAAAAGGCACAATGCCGACTTAAGGACCAGAAGACTGACTCTTCCTACTGACCATTCCTGTGACACTAGTTATAGATTCCGATGCTTCACTTCAGGTATACTGTATCCCTTGGACCTTCTTATTGACGATGAAACACAGAAATTGCATCGGATTTAAATACAAAAGGCACAATGCCGACTTAAGCACATGAAGACCGACACTTCTTACTGACTATGTTTTGTACCATTCCTGTGACACTAGTTATAGATTCCGATGCTTCGCTTCAGGTTTACTGTATCCCTTGGTCCTTCTTATTGACGATGAAACACAGAATTTGCATCGGTAATTAAATACAAAAGGCACAATGCCGACTTAAGGACGAGATAACTGTCTCTTCCGACTGACCATTCCTGTGACACTAGTTATAGATTCCGATGCTTCACTTCAGGTTTACTGTATCCCTTGGACCTTCTTATTGACGGTGAAACACAGAAATTGCATCGGAATTAAATACAAAAGGCACAATGCCGACTTAAGTACATGAAGACCGACACTTCTTACTGACTACGTTTTGAAGCATTCCTGTGACACTAGTTATAGATTCAGATGCTACACTCTAGGTTTACTGTATCCCTTGGACCTCCTTATTGACGATGAAACACAGAAATTGCATCGGAATTAAACACAAAAGGCACAATGCCGACTTAAGTACATGAAGACCGACACTTCTTACTGATTATGTTTTGAATCATTCCTGTAACACTAGTTATAGATTCCGAAGCTACACTTCAGGTTTACTGTATCCCTTGGACCTTCTTATTGACGATGAAACATAGAAATTGCATCGGAAATAAATAGAAAAGGCACAATGCCGACTTAAGGCCAAGAAGATTGACTCTTCCTACTGACCATTCCAGTGACACAAGTTATAGTTTCCGATGCTTCACATCAGGTTTACTGTATCCCTTGCACCTTCTTATTGACGATGAAACACAGAAATTGCATCGGAATTAAATACAAAAGGCACAATGCCGACTTAAGGGCAAGAAGACTGACTTTTCCAACTGACCATTCCTGTGACACTAGTTATAGATTCCGATGCTTCACTTCAGGTTTACTGTATCCCTTGGACCTTCTTATTGACGATGAAACACAGAAATTGCATCGGAATTAAATACAAAAGGCACAATGCCGACTTAAGTACAAGAAGACCGACACTTCTTACTGACTACGTTTTGAACCATTCCTGTAACACTAGTTATAGATTCCAATGCCTCACTTCAGGTTTACTGTATCCCTTGGACCTTCTTATTGACGATGAAACACAGAAATTGCATCGGAATTAAATTCAAAAGGCACAATGCCGACTTAAGCACAAGATGACAGACTCTTCCTACTGACCAGTCCTGTGACACTAGTTATAGATTCCGATGCTTCACTTCAGGTTTACTGTATCCCTTGGACCTTCTTATTGACGATGAAAAACAGAAATTGCGTCGGAATTAAATACAAAAGGCACAATGCCGACTTAAGTACATGAAGACCGACACTTTTTACTGACTACTCTTTGAACCATTCCTGTAACACTAGTTATAGATTCCGATGCTTTACTTCAGGTTTACTGTATCCCTTGGACCTTCTTATTGACGATGAAACACAGAAATTGCATCGGAATTAAATACAAAAGGCACAACGCCGACTTAAGGTCAAGAAGACTGACTCTTCCTACTGACCATTCCTGTTACGCTAGTTATAGATTCCGACGCTTCACTTCAGGTTTTCTGTATCCCTTGGATCTTCTTATTGACGATGAAACACAGAAATTGCATCGGAATTAAATACAAAAGGCACAATGCCGACTTAAGTACATGAAGACCGACACTTCTTACTGACTGTGTTATAAACCATTCCTGTGACACTAGTTATAGATTCCGATGCTTCACTCTAGGTTTACTGTATCCGTTGGACCATCTTATTGACGATGAAACACAGAAATTGCATCGGAATTAAATACAAAAGGCACAATGCCGACTTAAGTACATGAAGACCGACACTTCTTACTGACTATTATTTTGAACCATTCCTGTGACACTAGTTATAGATTCCGATGCTTCACTTCAGGATTACTGTATCCCTTGGACCTTCTTATTGACGATGAAACACAGAAATTGCTTCGGAATTGAATACAAAAGGCACAATGCCGAATTACGTACATGAAGACCGATACTTCTTACTGACTATGCTTTGAACCATTCCTGTAACACTAGTTATAGATTCCGATGCTTCACTTCAGGTTTACTGTATCCCTTGGACCTTATTATTGACGATGAAACACAGAAATTGCATCGGAATTAAATACAAAAGGCACAATGCCGACTTAAGGACAAGAAGACTGACTCTTCCTACTGACCACTCCTGTGACACTAGTTATAGATTCCGATGCTTCACTTCTGGTTTACTGTATCCCTTGGACCTTCTTATGGACGATGAAACACAGAAATTGCATCGGAATTAAATACAAAAGGCACAATGCCGACTTAAGTACATGAAGACCGACACTTCTTACTGACTATGTTTAGAACTAATCCTGTGACACTAGTTATAGATTCCGATGCTTCACTTCAGGTTTACTGTATCCCTTGGACCTTCTTATTGAAGATGAAACACAGAAATTATATCGGAATTAAATACAAAAGGCACAATGCCGACTTATGTACATGAAGACCGACACTTCTTACTGACTATGTTTTGAACCATTTCTGTAACACTAGTTATAGTTTCCGATGCTTCACTTCAGGTTTACTGTATCCCTTGGACCTTCTTATTGACGATGAAAGACAGAAATTGCATCGGAATTAAATACAAAAGGCACTATGCCGACTTAAGGACGAGAAGACTGACTCTTCCTACTGACCATTCCTGTGACACTAGTTATATATTCCGATGCTTCACTTCAGGTTTACTGTATCCCTTGGACCTTCTTATTGACGATGAAACACAGAAATTGCATCGGTATTAAATACAAAAGGCACAATGCCGACTTAAGTACATGAAGACCGACACTTCTTACTGACTATGTTTTGAACCATTCCTGTGACACTAGTTATAGATTCCGATGCTTCACCTCAGGTTTACTGTATCCCTTGGACCTTCTTAGTTACGATGAAACACAGAAAATGTATCGAAATTAAATACAAAAGGCACAATGCCGACTTAAGTACATGAAGACCGCACTTCTTACTGACTATCTTTTGAACCATTCCTGTAACACTAGTTATAGATTCCGATGCTTCACTTCAGGTTTACTGTATCCCTTGGACCTTCTTATTGACGATAAAAGACAGAAATTGCATCGGAATTAAATACAAAAGGCACTATGCCGACTTAATTACGAGAAGACTGACTCTTCCTGCTGACCATTCCTGTGTCACTAGTTATAGTTTCCGATGCTTCACTTCAGGATTACTGTATCCCTTGGACCTTCTTATTGACGATGAAACACAGAAATTGAATCGGAATTAAATACAAAAGGCACAATGCCGACTTAAGTACATGAAGACCGACACTTCTTACAGACTATGTTTTGAACCATTCCTGTGACACTAGTTATAGATTCCGATGCTTCACTTCTGGTTTACTGTATCCCTTGGACGTTCTTATTGACGATGAAACACAGAAATTGCATCGGAATTAAATACAAAAGGCACAATGCCGACTTAAGGACCAGAAGACTGACTCTTCCTACTGACCTTTCCTGTGACACTAGTTATAGATTCCGATGCTTCACTTCAGGTATACTGTATCCCTTGGACCTTCTTATTGACGATGAAACACAGAAATTGCATCGGATTTAAATACAAAAGGCAGAATGCCGACTTAAGCACATGAAGACCGACACTTCTTACTGACTATGTTTTGTACCATTCCTGTGACACTAGTTATAGATTCCGATGCTTCACTTCAGGTTTACTGTATCCCTTGGTCCTTCTTATTGACGATGAAACACAGAATTTGCATCGGTAATTAAATACAAAAGGCACAATGCCGACTTAAGGACGAGATAACTGACTCTTCCGACTGACCATTCCTGTGACACTAGTTATAGATTCCGATGCTTCACTTCAGGTTTACTGTATCCCTTGGACCTTCTTATTGACGGTGAAACACAGAAATTGCATCGGAATTAAATGCAAAAGGCACAATGCCGACTTAAGTACATGAAGACCGACACATCTTACTGACTACGTTTTGAAGCATTCCTGTGACACTAGTTATAGATTCCGATGCCACACTCTAGGTTTACTGTATCCCTTGGACCTTCTTATTGACGATGAAACACAGAAATTGCATCGGAATTTAACACAAAAGGCACAATGCCGACTTAAGTACATGAAGACCGACACTTCTTACTGATTATGTTTTGAATCATTCCTGTAACACTAGTTATAGATTCCGAAGCTTCACTTCAGGTTTACTGTATCCCTTGGACCTTCTTATTGACGATGAAACATAGAAATTCCATCGGAAATAAATAGAAAAGGCACAATGCCGACTTAATTCCAAGAAGTCTGACTCTTCCTATTGACCATTCCAGTGACACAAGTTATAGTTTCCGATGCTTCACATCAGGTTTACTGTATCCCTTGGACCTTCTTATTGACGATGAAACACAGAAATTGCATCGGAATTAAATATAAAAGGTACAATGCCGACTTGAGAACATGAAGACCGACACTTCTTACTGACTATGTTTTAAACCATTCCTGTGACACTAGTTATAGATTCCGATGCTTCACTCCAGGTTTACTGTATCCCTTGGACCTTCTTATTGACGATGAAACACAGAAATTGCATCGGAATTAAATACAAAACGCACAATGCCGACTTAAGTAAATGAAGACGGACACATCGTACTGACTATGTTTTGAACCATTCCTGTGACACTAGTTATAGATTCCGATGCTTTACTTCAGGTTTACTGTATCCCTTGGACCATCTTATTGATTATGAAACACAGAAATAGCATAGGAATTAAATACAAAAGGCACAATGCCGACTTAAGGGCAAGAAGACTGACTCTTCCTACTGACCATTCCTGTGACACTAATTATAGATTCCGATGCTTCACTTCAGGTACACTGTATCCCTTGGACCTTGTTATTGACGATGAAACACAGAAATTGCATCGGAATTAAATATAAAAGGTACAATGCCGACTTGAGAACATGAAGACCGACACTTCTTACAGACTAAGTTTTGAACCATTCCTGTGACACTAGTTATAGATTCCGATGCTTCACTTCAGGTTTACTGTATCCCTTGGACCTTCTTATTGACGATGAAACACAGAAATTGCATAGGAATTAAATACAAAAGGCACAATGCCGACTTAAGGGCAAGAAGACTGACTTTTCCAACTGACCATTCCTGTGACACTAGTTATAGATTCCGATGCTTCACTTCAGGTTTACTGTATCCCTTGGACCTTCTTATTGACGATGAAACACAGAAATTGCATCGGAATTAAATACAAAAGGCACAATGCCGACTTAAGTACATGAAGACCGACACTTCTTACTGACTATGTTTTGAACCATTCCTGTGACACTAGTTATAGATTCCGATGCTTCACATCAGGTTTACTGTATCCCTTGGACCTTCTTATTGACGAAGAAACACAGAAATTGCATCGGAATTAAATACAAAAGGCACACTGCCAACTTAAGGACAAGAAGACTGACTCTTCCTACTGACCATTCCTGTGATACTAGTTATAGATTCCGATGCTTCACTTCAGGTTTACTGTATCCCTTGGACCTTCTTATTGACGATGAAACACAGAAATTGCATCGGAATAATAATCAAAATGCACAATGCCGACTTAAGTACATGAAGACCGACACTTCTTACTGACTATGTTTTGAACCATTCCTGTGACACTAGTTATAGATTCCGATGCTTCACCTCAGGATTACTGTATACCTTGGACCTTCTTAGTGACGATGAAACACAGAAATTGTATCGAAATTAAATACAAAAGGCACAATGCCGACTTAAGTACATGAAGACCGCACTTCTTACTGACTATCTTTGAACCATTCCTGTAACACTAATTATAGATTCCGATGCATCACTTCAGGTTTACTGTATCCCTTGGACCTTCTTATTGACGATGAAAGACAGAAATTGCATCGGAATTAAATACAAAAGGCACTATGCCGACTTAAGGACGAGAAGACTGACTCTTCCTGCTGACCATTCCTGTGACACTAGTAATAGATTCCGATGCTTCACTTCAGGATTACTGTATCCCTTGGACCTTCTTATTGACGATGAAACACAGAAATTGCATCGCAATTAAATACAAAAGGCACAATGCCGACTTAAGTACATGAAGACAGACACTTCTTACTGACTATGCTTTGAACCATTCCTGTGAAACTAGTTATAGATTCCGATGCTACACTCTAGGTTTACTGTATCCCTTGGACCTTCTTATTGACGCTGAAACACAGAAATTGCATCGGAATTAAATACAAAAGGCACAATGCCGACTTAAGTACATGAAGACCGACACTTCTTACTGAATATGATTTGAATCATTCCTGTAACACTAGTTATAGATTCCGATGCTTCACTTCAGGTTTACTGTATCCCTTGGACCTTCTTATTGACGATGAAACACAGAAATTGCATCGGAATTAAATACAAAAGGCACAATGCCGACTTAAGGCCAAGAAGACTGACTCTTCCTACTGACCATTCCAGGGACACTAGTTATAGATTCCGATGCTTCACATCAGGTTTACTGTATCCCTTGGACCTTCTTATTGACGATGAAACACAGAAATTGCATCGGAATTAAATACAAAAGGCACAACGCCGACTGAAGTACATGAAGACTGACACCTCTTACTGACTTTCTTTTGAACCATTCCTGTGACACTAGTTATAGATTCCAATGCTTCACTCCAGGTTTACTGTATCCCTTGGACCTTCTTATTAACGATGAAACACAGAAATTGCATCGGAATTAAATACAAAAGGCACAATGCCGACTTAAGTACATGAAGACGGACACATAGTACTGACTATGATTTGAACCATTCCTGTGACACTAGTTATAGATTCCGATGCTTCACTTCAGGTTTACTGTATCCCTTGGACCATCTTATTGAGGATGAAACACAGAAATAGCATAGGAATTAAATACAAAAGGCACAATGCCGACTTAAGGGCAAGAAGACTGACGCTTTCAACTGACCATTCCTGTGACACTAGTTATAGATTCCGATGCTTCACTTCTGGTTTACTGTATCCCTTGGACCTTCTTATTGACGATGAAACACAGAAATTGCATCGGAATTAAATACAAAAGGCACATTGCCGACTTAAGTACATGAAGACCGACACTTCTTACTGACTATGTTTTGAATCATTCCTGTGACACTAGTTATAGATTCCGATGCTTCACATCAGGTTTAGTGTATCCCTTTGACCTTCTTATTGACGAAGAAACACAGAAATTGCATCGGAACGGAATGCAAAAGGCACACTGCCAACTTAAGGACAAGAAGACTGACTCTTCCTACTGACCATTCCTGTGATACTAGTAATAGATTCCGATGCTTCACTTCTGGTTTACTGTATCCCTTGGACCTTCTTATTGACGATGAAACACAGAAATTGCATCGGAATTAAATACAAAAGGCACAATGCCGACTTAAGGACAAGAAGACTGACTCTTCCTACTGACCATTCCTGTGACACTAGTTATAGATTCCGATGCTTTACTTCAGGTATACTGTATCCCTTGGACCTTCTTATTGACGATGAAACACAGATATTGCATCGGATTTAAATACAAAAGGCACAATGCCGACTTAAGCACATGAAGACCGACACTTCTTACTGACTATGTTTTGAACCATTCCTGTGACACTAGTTATAGATTTCGATGCTTCACTTCAGGTTTACTGTATCCCTTGGTCCTTCTTATTGACGATGAAACACAGAATTTGCATCGGAATTAACTTCAAAACTCACAATGCCGACTTAAGGACGAGATAACTGACTCTTCCGACTGACCATTCCTGTGACACTAGTTATAGATTCCGATGCTTCACTTCAGGTTTACTGTATCCCTTGGACCTTCTTATTGACGGTGAAACACAGAAATTGCATCGGAATTAAATACAAAAGGCACAATGCCGACTTAAGTGCATGAAGACCGACACTTCTTACTGACTATGTTTTGAACCAATACTGTGAAACTAGTTATAGATTCCGATGCTACACTCTAGGTTTACTGTATCCCTCGGACCTTCTTATTGACGATGAAACACAGATATTGCATCGGATTTAAATACAAAAGGCACAATGCCGACTTAAGCACATGAAGACCGACACTTCTTACTGACTATGTTTTCAACCATTCCTGTGACACTAGTTATAGATTCCGATGCTTCACATCAGGTTTACTGTATCCCTTGGACCTTCTTATTGACGAAGAAACACAGAAATTGCATCGGAATTAAATACAAAAGGCACACTGCCAACTTAAGGACAAGAAGACTTACTCTTCTAACTGACCATTCCTGTGATACTAGTAATAGATTCCGATGCTTCACTTCAGGTTTACTGTATCCCTTGGACCTCCTTATTGCTGATGAAACACAGATATTGCATCGGAATTAAATACAAAATGCACAATGCCGACTTAAATACATGAAGACCGACACTTCTTACTGACTACGTCTTGAACCATTCCTGTAACACTAGTTATAGATTCAGGAGCTTCACTTCAGGTTTACTGTATCCCTTGGACCTTCTTATTGACGATGAAACACAGAAATGCCATCGGAATTAAATACAAACGGCAAAATGCTGACTTAAGGACAAGAAGACTGACTCTTCCTACTGACCATTCCTGTGACACTAGTTATAGATTCCGATGCCTCACTCCATGTTTACTGTATCCCTTGTACCTTCGTATTGACGATGAAACACAGAAATTGCATAGGAATTAAATACAAAAGGCACAATGCCGACTTAAGTACAGGAAGACCGACACTTCTTACTGACTACGTTTTGAACCATTGATGTAACACTAGTTATAGATTCCGATGCTTCACTTCAAGTTTACTGTATCCCTTGGACCTTCTTATTGACGATGAAACACAGAAATTGCATCGGAATTAAATTCAAAAGGCACTATGCCGACTTAAGGACAAGATGACTGACTCTTCCTACTGACCAGTCCTGTAAAACTAGTTATAGATTCCGATGCTTCACTTCAGGTTTACTGTATCCCTTGGTCCTTCTTATTGACGATGAAACACAGAAATTGCGTCGGAATAAATACAAAAGGCACAATGCCGACTTAAGTACATGAAGACCGACACTTTTTACTGACTACGCTTTGAACCATTCCTGTAACACTAGTTATAGATTCCGATGCCTCACGTCAGGTTTACTGTATCCCTTGGACCTTCTTATTGACGATGAAACACAGAAATAGCATCGGAACTAAATACAAAAGGCACAACGCCGACTTAAGGTCAAGAAGACTGACTCTTCCTGCTGAACATTCCTGTTACGCTAGTTATAGATTCCGACGCTTCACTTCAGGTTTTCAGTATCCCTTGGATCTTCTTATTGACGATGAAACAGAGATATTGCATCGGAATTAAATACAAAAGGCACAATGCCGAATTAAGTACATGAAGGCCGACACTTCTTACTGACCACGTTTTGAACCATTCCTGTGACACTAGTTATAGATTCCGAAGCTTCTCTTCAGGTTTACTGTATCCCTTGGACCTTCTTATTGACGATGGAACACAGAAATTGCATCGGAATTAAATGCAAAAGGCACAATGCCGACTTAAGTACATGAAGACCGACACTTCTTACTGACTATTCTTTGAACCATTCCTGTGACCCTAGTTATAGATTCCGATGCTTCACTTCAGGCTTACTGTATCCCATGGACCTTCGTATTGACGATGAAACACAGAAATTGCATCGGAATTAAATACAAAAGGAACAATGCCGACTTAAGTACAAGAGACTGATTCTTCTTACTGACTATGCTTTGAACCATTCCTGTGATATTAGTTATAGATTCCGATGCTTCACTTCAGGTTTACTGTATCCCTTGGACCTTCTTATTGATGATGAAACACAGACATTGCATCGGAATTAAATACAAAAGGCACAATGCCGACTTAAGTACAAGAATGCTGACTCTTCTTACTGACTATGTTTTGAACCATTCCTGTGACACTAGTTATAGATTCCGATGCTTCACTTCAGGTTTACTGTATCCCTTGGACCTTCTTATTGATGATGAAACACAGACATCGCATCGGAATTAAATACAAAAGGCACAATGCCGACTTAAGAACAAGAAGACTGACTCTTCTTACTGACTATGTTTTTAACCATTCCTGTGACACTAGTTATAGATTCCGATGCTTCACGTCAGGTTTACTGTATCCCTTGGACCTTCTTAATGATGATGAAACACAGACATTGCATCGGAATTGAATACAAAAGGCACAATGCCGACTTAAGTACAAGAGGACTGACTCTTCTTACTGTCTATGTTTTGAACCATTCCTGCGACACTAGATATAGATTCCGATGCTTGACTTCAGATTTACTGTATCCCTTGGACCTTCTTATTGGCGATGAAACTCAGAAATTGCATCGGAATTAAATACAAAAGGCACAATGATGACTTAAGTACATGAAGACGGACACTTCCTACTGAGTATGTTTTGAACCATTCCTGTGACACTAGTTATAGTTTCCGATGCTTCACATCAGGCATACTGTATCCCTTGGACCTTCTTATTGACGATGGAACACAGAAATTGCATCTGAATTAAATACAAAAGACACAATGCCGACTTATGTACATGAAGACCGACACTTCTTACTGACTATGTTTTGAACCATTGCTGTGACCCTAGTTATAGATTCCGATGCTTCACTTCAGGCTTACTGTATCCCTTGGACCTTCGTATTGACGATGAAACACAGAAATTGCATCGGAATTAAATACAAAAGGAACAATGCCGACTTAAGTACAAGAGACTGATTCTTCTTACTGACTATGCTTTGAACCATTCCTGTGATATTAGTTATAGATTCCGATGCTTCACTTCAGGTTTACTGTATCCCTTGGACCTTCTTATTGATGATGAAACACAGACATCGCATCGGAATTAAATACAAAAGGCACAATGCCGACTTAAGTACAAGAAGACTGACTCTTCTTACTGACTATGTTTTTAACCATTCCTGTGACACTAGTTATAGATTCCGATGCTTCACGTCAGGTTTACTGTATCCCTTGGACCTTCTTAATGATGATGAAACACAGACATTGCATCGGAATTGAATACAAAAGGCACAATGCCGACTTAAGTACAAGAGGACTGACTCCTCTTACTGTCTATGTTTTGAACCATTCCTGCGACACTAGATATAGATTCCGATGCTTGACTTCAGATTTACTGTATCCCTTGGACCTTCTTATTGGCGATGAAACTCAGAAATTGCATCGGAATTAAATACAAAAGGCACAATGATGACTTAAGTACATGAAGACGGACACTTCCTACTGAGTATGTTTTGAACCATTCCTGTGACACTAGTTATAGATTCCGATGCTTCACATCAGGTATACTGTATCCCTTGGACCTTCTTATTGACGATGGAACACAGAAATTGCATCGGAATTAAATACAAAAGACACAATGCCGACTTATGTACATGAAGACCGACACTTCTTACTGACTATAATTTGAACCATTCCTGTGACACTAGTTATAGATTCCGATGCTTCACTTCAGGTTTGTTGTATCCCTTGGACCATCTTATTGACGGTGAAACACAGAAATTGCATATTAATTACATACAAAAGGCACAATGCCGACTTAAGGGCAAGAAGACTGACTCTTCCTACTGACTACTCCTGTGACACTAGTTATAGATTCCGATGCTTCACTTTAAGTTTACTGTATCCCTTGGACCTTCTTATTGACGATGAAACACAGAAATTGCATCGGAATTAAATACAAAAGGCACAATGCCGAATTAAGTACATGAAGACCGACACTTCTTACTGACTATGTTTTGAACCATTCCTGTGACACTAGTTACAGTTTCCGATGCTTCACTTCAGGTTTACTGTATCCCTTGGACCTTCTAAATGACGAAGAAACACAGAAAATGCATCGGAATTAAATACAAAAGGCACAATGCCGACTTAAATACATGAAGACCGACACTTCTTACTGACTACGTTTTGAACCATTCCTGTAACACTAGTTATAGATTCAGATGCTTCACTTCAGGTTTACTGTATCCCTTGGACCTTCTTATTGACGATGAAACACTGAAATTGCATCGGAATTAAATACAAAAGGCACAATGCCGACTTAAGTACAAGAAGACTGACTGTTCGTACTGACCATTCCTGTGACACTAGTTATAGATTCCGATGCTTCACTTCAGGTTTACTGTATCCCTTGGACCTTCTAATTGACGATGTAACACAGAAATTGCATCGGATGTAAATACAAAAGGCACAATGCCGACTTAAGTACAAGAAGACCGACACTTCTTACTGACTACGTTTTGAACCATTCCTGTAACACTAGTTATAGATTCCGATGCTTCACTTCAGGTTTACTGTATCCCTTGGACCTTCGTATTGACGATGAAACACAGAAATTGCATCGGAATTAAATTCAAAAGGCACTATGCCGACTTAAGGACAAGATGACTGACTCTTCCTACTGACCAGTCCTGTAAAACTAGTTATAGATTCCGATTCTTCACTTCAGGTTTACTGTATCCCTTGGTCCTTCTTATTGACGATGAAACACAGAAATTTCATCCGAATAAATACAAAAGGCACAATGCCGACTTAAGTACATGAAGACCGACACTTTTTACTGACTACGTTTTGAACCATTCCTGTAAAACTAGTTATAGATTCCGATTCCTCACTTCAGGTTTACTGTATCCCTTGGACCTTCTTATTGACGATGAAACACAGAAATTGCATCGGAATTAAATACAAAAGGCACAACGCCGACTTAAGGTCAAGAAGACTGACTCTTCCTACTGAACATTCATGTTACGCTAGTTATAGATTCCGACGCTTCACTTCAGGTTTTCTGTATCCCTTGGATCTTCTTATTGACGATGAAACAGAGATATTGCATCGGAATTAAATACAAAAGGCACAATGCCGAATTAAGTACATGAAGGCCGACACTTCTTACTGACTATGTTTTGAACCATTCCTGTGACACTAGTTATAGATTCCGAAGCTTCTCTTCAGGTTTACTGTATCCCTTGGACCTTCTTATTGACGATGGAACACAGAAATTGCATCGGAATTAAATGCAAAAGGCACAATGCCGACTTAAGTACATGAAGACCGACACTTCTTACTGACTATTCTTTGAACCATTCCTGTGACCCTAGTTATAGATTCCGATGCTTCACTTCAGGTTTACTGTATCCCTTGGACCTTCGTATTGACGATGAAACACAGAAATTGCATCGGAATTAAATACAAAAGGCACAATGCCGACTTAAGTACAAGAATGCTGACTCTTCTTACTGACTATGTTTTGAACCATTCCTGTGACACTAGTTATAGATTCCGATGCTTCACTTCAGGTTTACTGTATCCCTTGGACCTTCTTATTGATGATGAAACACAGACATTGCATCGGAATTAAATACAAAAGGCACAATGCCGACTTAAGTACAAGAAGACTGACTCTTCTTACTGACTGTGGTTTTAACCATTCCTGTGACACTAGTTATAGATTCCGATGCTTCACGTCAGGTTTACTGTATCCCTTGGACCTTCTTAATGATGATGAAACACAGACATTGCATCGGAATTAAATACAAAAGGCACAATGCCGACTTAAGTACAAGAGGACTGACTCTTCTTACTGTCTATGTTTTGAACCATTCCTGCGACACTAGATATAGATTCCGATGCTTGACTTCAGATTTACTGTATCCCTTGGACCTTCTTATTGGCGATGAAACTCAGAAATTGCATCGGAATTAAATACAAAAGGCACACTGATGACTTAAGTACATGAAGACGGACACTTCCTACTGAGTATGTTTTGAACCATTCCTGTGACACTAGTTATAGATTCCGATGCTTCACATCAGGTATACTGTATCCCTTGGACCTTCTTATTGACGATGGAACACAGAAATTGCATCGGAATTAAATACAAAAGACACAATGCTGACTTATGTACATGAAGACCGACACTTCTTACTGACTATGTTTCGAACCATTCCTGTGACACTAGTTATAGATTCCGATGCTTCACTTCAGGTTTACTGTATCCCTTGGACCTTCTTATTGATGATGAAACACAGACATTGCATCGGAATTACATACAAAAGGCAAAATGCCGACTTAAGTACAAGAATGCTGACTCTTCTTACTGACTATGTTTTGAACTATTCCTGTGACACTAGTTATAGATTCCGATGCTTCACTTCAGGTTTACTGTATCCCTTGGACCTTCTTATTGATGATGAAACACAGACATCGCATCGGAATTAAATACAAAAGGCACAATGCCGACTTAAGTACAAGAAGACTGACTCTTCTTACTGACTATGTTTTTAACCATTCCTGTGACACTAGTTATAGATTCCGATGCTTCACGTCAGGTTTACTGTATCCCTTGGACCTTCTTAATGATGATGAAACACAGACATTGCATCGGAATTGAATACAAAAGGCACAATGCCGACTTAAGTACAAGAGGACTGACTCCTCTTACTGTCTATGTTTTGAACCATTCCTGCGACACTAGATATAGATTCCGATGCTTGACTTCAGATTTACTGTATCCCTTGGACCTTCTTATTGGCGATGAAACTCAGAAATTGCATCGGAATTAAATACAAAAGGCACAATGATGACTTAAGTACATGAAGACGGACACTTCCTACTGAGTATGTTTTGAACCATTCCTGTGACACTAGTGATAGATTCCGATGCTTCACATCAGGTATACTGTATCCCTTGGACCTTCTTATTGACGATGGAACACAGAAATTGCATCGGAATTAAATACAAAAGACACAATGCCGACTTATGTACATGAAGACCGACACTTCTTACTGACTATAATTTGAACCATTCCTGTGACACTAGTTATAGATTCCGATGCTTCACTTCAGGTTTATTGTATCCCTTGGACCATCTTATTGACGGTGAAACACAGAAATTGCATATTAATTACATACAAAAGGCACAATGCCGACTTAAGGGCAAGAAGACTGACTCTTCCTACTGACTACTCCTGTGACACTAGTTATAGATTCCGATGCTTCACTTTAAGTTTACTGTATCCCTTGGACCTTCTTATTGACGATGAAACACAGAAATTGCATCGGAATTAAATACAAAAGGCACAATGCCGAATTAAGTACATGAAGACCGACACTTCTTACTGACTATGTTTTGAACCATTCCTGTGACACTAGTTATAGTTTCCGATGCTTCACTTCAGGTTTACTGTATCCCTTGGACCTTCTAAATGACGAAGAAACACAGAAAATGCATCGGAATTAAATACAAAAGGCACAATGCCGACTTAAATACATGAAGACCGACACGTCTTACTGACTACGTTTTGAACCATTCCTGTAACACTAGTTATAGATTCAGATGCTTCACTTCAGGTTTACTGTATCCCTTGGACCTTCTTATTGACGATGAAACACTGAAATTGCATCGGAATTAAATACAAAAGGCACAATGCCGACTTAAGTACAAGAAGACTGACTGTTCGTACTGACCATTCCTGTGACACTAGTTATAGATTCCGATGCTTCACTTAAGGTTTACTGTATCCCTTGGACCTTCTAATTGACGATGTAACACAGAAATTGCATCGGATGTAAATACAAAAGGCACAATGCCGACTTAAGTACAAGAAGACCGACACTTCTTACTGACTACGTTTTGAACCATTCCTGTAACACTAGTTATAGATTCCGATGCTTCACTTCAGGTTTACTGTATCCCTTGGACCTTCGTATTGACGATGAAACACAGAAATTGCATCGGAATTAAATTCAAAAGGCACTATGCCGACTTAAGGACAAGATGACTGACTCTTCCTACTGACCAGTCCTGTAAAACTAGTTATAGATTCCGATTCTTCACTTCAGGTTTACTGTATCCCTTGGTCCTTCTTATTGACGATGAAACATAGAAATTTCATCCGAATAAATACAAAAGGCACAATGCCGACTTAAGTACATGAAGACCGACACTTTTTACTGACTACGTTTTGAACCATTCCTGTAAAACTAGTTATAGATTCCGATGCCTCACTTCAGGTTTACTGTATCCCTTGGACCTTCTTATTGACGATGAAACACAGAAATTGCATCGGAATTAAATACAAAAGGCACAACGCCGACTTAAGGTCAAGAAGACTGACTCTTCCTACTGAACATTCATGTTACGCTAGTTATAGATTCCGACGCTTCACTTCAGGTTTTCTGTATCCCTTGGATCTTCTTATTGACGATGAAACAGAGATATTGCATCGGAATTAAATACAAAAGGCACAATGCCGAATTAAGTACATGAAGGCCGACACTTCTTACTGACTATGTTTTGAAAAATTCCTGTGACACTAGTTATAGATTCCGAAGCTTCTCTTCAGGTTTACTGTATCCCTTGGACCTTCTTATTGACGATGGAACACAGAAATTGCATCGGAATTAAATGCAAAAGGCACAATGCCGACTTAAGTACATGAAGACCGACACTTCTTACTGACTATTCTTTGAACCATTCCTGTGACCCTAGTTATAGATTCCGATGCTTCACTTCAGGTTTACTGTATCCCTTGGACCTTCGTATTGACGATGAAACACAGAAATTGCATCGGAATTAAATACAAAAGGCACAATGCCGACTTAAGTACAAGAATGCTGACTCTTCTTACTGACTATGTTTTGAACCATTCCTGTGACACTAGTTATAGATTCCGATGCTTCACTTCAGGTTTACTGTATCCCTTGGACCTTCTTATTGATGATGAAACACAGACATTGCATCGGAATTAAATACAAAAGGCACAATGCCGACTTAAGTACAAGAAGACTGACTCTTCTTACTGACTGTGGTTTTAACCATTCCTGTGACACTAGTTATAGATTCCGATGCTTCACGTCAGGTTTACTGTATCCCTTGGACCTTTTTAATGATGATGAAACACAGACATTGCATCGGAATTAAATACAAAAGGCACAATGCCGACTTAAGTACAAGAGGACTGACTCTTCTTACTGTCTATGTTTTGAACCATTCCTGCGACACTAGATATAGATTCCGATGCTTGACTTCAGATTTACTGTATCCCTTGGACCTTCTTATTGGCGATGAAACTCAGAAATTGCATCGGAATTAAATACAAAAGGCACAATGATGACTTAAGTACATGAAGACGGACACTTCCTACTGAGTATGTTTTGAACCATTCCTGTGACACTAGTTATAGATTCCGATGCTTCACATCAGGTATACTGTATCCCTTGGACCTTCTTATTGACGATGGAACACAGAAATTGCATCGGAATTAAATACAAAAGACACAATGCTGACTTATGTACATGAAGACAGACACTTCTTACTGACTATGTTTCGAACCATTCCTGTGACACTAGTTATAGATTCCGATGCTTCACTTCAGGTTTACTGTATCCCTTGGACCATCTTATTGACGGTGAAACACAGAAATTGCATAGGAATTACATACAAAAGGCACAATGCCGACTTAAGGGCAAGAAGACTGACTCTTCCTACTGACTACTCCTGTGACACTAGTTATAGATTCCGATGCTTCACTTTAAGTTTACTGTATCCCTTGGACCTTCTTATTGACGATGAAACGCAGAAATTGCATCGGAATTAAATACAAAAGGCACAATGCCGAATTAAGTACATGAAGACCGACACTTCTTACTGACTATGTTTTGAACCATTCCTGTGACACTAGTTATAGTTTCCGATGCTTCACTTCAGGTTTACTGTATCCCTTGGACCTTCTAATTGACGAAGAAACACAGAAATTGCATCGGAATTAAATACAAAAGGCACAATGCCGACTTAAATACATGAAGACCGACACTTCTTACTGACTACGTTTTGAACCATTCCTGTGACACTAGTTATAGATTCAGATGCTTCACTTCAGGTTTACTGTATCCCTTGGACCTAATTATTGACGATGAAACACTGAAATTGCATCGGAATGAAATACAAAAGGCACAATGCCGACTTAAGGACAAGAAGACTGACTCTTCGTACTGACCATTCCTGTGACACTAGTTATAGATTCCGATGCTTCACTTCAGGTTTACTGTATCCCTTGGACCTTCTAATTGACGATGTAACACAGAAATTGCATCGGATGTAAATACAAAAGGCACAATGCCGACTTAAGTACAAGAAGACCGACACTTCTTACTGACTACGTTTTGAACCATTCCTGTAACACTAGCTATAGATTCCGATGCTTCACTTCAGGTTTACTGTATCCCTTGGACCTTCGTATTGACGATGAAACACAGAAATTGCATCGGAATTAAATTCAAAAGGCACTATGCCGACTTAAGGACAAGATGACTGACTCTTCCTACTGACCAGTCCTGTAACACTAGTTATAGATTCCGATGCTTCACTTCAGGTTTACTGTATCCCTTAATCCTTCTTATTGACGATGAAACACAGTAATTGCATCGGAATAAATACAAAAGGCACAATGCCGACTTAAGTACATGAAGACCGACACTTTTTACTGACTACGCTTTAAACCATTCCTGCGACACTAGATATAGATTCCGATGCTTCACTTCAGGTTTACTGTATCCCTTGGACCTTCTTATTGACGATGAAACACAGAAATTGCATCGGAATTAAATACAAAAGGCAAAACGCCGACTTAAGGTCAAGAAGAGTGACTCTTCCTACTGACCATTCCTGTTACGCTAGTTATAGATTCCGACGCTTCACTTCAGGTTTTCTGTATCCCTTGGATCTTCTTATTGACGATGAAACACAGATATTGCATCGGAATTAAATGCAAAAGGCACAATGCCGAATTAAGTACATGAAGGCCGACACTTCTTACTGACTATGTTTTGAACCATTCCTGCGACACTAGATATAGATTCCGATGCTTGACTTCAGATTTACTGTATCCCTTGGACCTTCTTATTGACGATGAAACTCAGAAATTGCATCGGAATTAAATACAAAAGGCACAATGATGACTTAAGTACATGAGGACATACACATCCTACTGAGTATGTTTTGAATCATTCCTGTGACACTAGTTATAGATTCCGATGCTTCACATCAGGTATACTGTATCCCTTGGACCATCCTATTGTCGATGAAATACAAAAATTGCATAGGAATTAAATGCAAAAGGCACAATGCCGACTAAAGGGCAAGAAGACTGACTCTTCCTACTGACCATTCCTGTGACACTAGTTATAGATTCCGATGCTTCACTTCAGGTACACTGTATCCCTTGGACCTTCTTATTGGCGATGAAACACAGTAATTGCATCGGAATTAAATACAAAAGACACAATGCCGACTTAAGCACATGAAGACCGACACTTCTTACTGACTATGTTTTGAACCATTCCTGGGACACTAGTTATAGATTCCGATGCTTCACTTCAGGTTTACTGTATACCTTGGACCATCTTATTGACGGTGGAACACAGAAATTGCATAGGAATTACATACAAAAGGCACAATGCCGACTTAAGGGCAAGAAGACTGACTCTTCCTACTGACTACTCCTGTGACACTAGTTATAGATTCCGATGCTTCACTTTAGGTTTACTGTATCCCTTGGACCTACTTATTGACGATGAAACACAGAAATTGCATCGGAATTAAAAACAAAAGGCACAATGCCGAATTAAGTACATGAAGACCGACACTTCTTACTGACTATGTTTTGAACCATTCCTGTGACACTAGTTATAGTTTCCGATGCTTCACTTCAGGTTTACTGTATCCCTTGTACCTTCTTATTGACGATGAAACACAGAAATTGCATCGGAATTAAATACAAAAGGCACTATGCCGACTTAAAAACATGAAGACCGACACTTCTTACTGACTACGTTTTGAACCATTCCTGTAACACTAGTTATAGATTCAGATGCTTCACTTCAGGTTTACTGTATCCCTTGGACCTTCTTATTGACGATGAAACACTGAAATTGCATCGGAATTAAATACAAAAGGCACAATGCCGACTTAAGGACAAGAATACTGACTCTTCCTACTGACCATTCCTGTGAGACTAGTTATAGATTCCGATGCTTCACTTCAGGTTTACTGTATCCCTTGGACCTTCTTATTGACGATGAAACACAGAAATTGCATCGGAATTAAATTCAAAAGGCACTATGCCGACTTAAGGACAAGATGACTGACTCTTCCTACTGACCAGTCCTGTACCACTAGTTATAGATTCCGATGCTTCACTTCAGGTTTACTGTATCCCTTGGTCCTTCTTATTGACGATGAAACACAGAAATTGCATCGGAACAAATACAAAAGGCACAATGCCGACTTAAGTACATGAAGACCGACACTTTTTACTGACTACGATTTGAACCATTCCTGTAACACTAGTTATAGATTCCGATGCTTCACTTCAGGTTTACTGTATCCCATGGACCTTCTTATTGACGATGAAACACAGAAATTGCATCGGAATTAAATACAAAAGGCACAACGCCGACTTAAGGTCAAGAAGACTGACTCTTCCTACTGACCATTCCTGTGACACTAGTTATAGATTCCGATGCTTCACTTCAGGTTTACAGTATCCCTTGGACCTTCTTATTGACGATGAAACACAGAAATTGCATCGGAATTAAATACAAAAGGCACAACGCCGACTTAAGGTCAAGAAGACTGACTCTTCCTACTGACCATTCCTGTGACACTAGTTATAGATTCCGACGCTTCACTTCAGGTTTACTGTATCCCTTGGACCTTCTTATTGACCATGAAACACAGAAATTGCATCGGAATAAATACAAAAGGCACAATGCCGACTTAAGTACATGAAGACCGACACTTTTTACTGACTACGCTTTGAACCATTCCTGTAACACTAGTTATAGATTCCGATGCTTCACTCTAGGTTTACTGTATCCCTTGGACCTTCTTATTGACGATGAAACACTGAAATTGCATCGGAATTAAATACAAAAGGCACAACGCCGACTTAAGGTCAAGAAGACTGACTCTTCCTACTGGCCATTCCTGTGGCACTAGTTATAGATTCCGATGCTTCTTTTCAGGTTTACTGTATCCCTTGGACCATCTTATTGAGGATGAAACACAGAACTAGCATAGGAATTAAATACAAAAGGCACAATGCCGACGTAAGGGCAAGAAGACTGACTCTTCCTACTGACCATTCCTGTGACACTAATTACAGATTCCGATGCTTAACTTCAGGTACACTGTATCCCTTGGACCTTCTTATTGACGATGAAACACAGAAATTGCATCGGAATTAAATATAAAAGATACAATGCCGACTTAAGTACATAAAGACCGACACTTCTTACTGACTATGTTTTGAACCATTCCTGTGACACTAGTTTTAGATTCCGATGCTTCACTTCAGGTTTACTGTATCCCTTGGACCATCTTATTGACGATGAAATAGGGAAAATGCATAGGAATTAAATATAAAAGGCACAAAGCCGACTTAAGGGCAAGAAGACTGACTCTTCCAACAGACCTTCCTGTGACACTAGTTATAGATTCCTATGCTTCACTTCAGGTTTACTGTATCCCTTGGACCTTCTTATTGACGATGAAACACAGAAATTGCATCGGAATTAAATACAAATGGCACAATGCCGACTTAAGTACATGAAGACCGACACTTCTTACTGACTAGGTTTTGAACCATTCCTGTGACACTAGTTATAGATTTCGATGCTTCACATCAGGTTTACTGTATCCCTTGGACCTTCTTATTGACGATGAAACACAGAAATTACATCGGAATTAAATTCAAAAGGCACTATGCCGACTTAAGGACAAGATGACTGACTCTTCCTACTGACCAGTCCTGTACCACTAGTTATAGATTCCGATGCTTCACTTCAGGTTTACTGTATCCCTTGGTCCTTCTTATTGACGATGAAACACAGAAATTGCATCGGAATAAATACAAAAGGCACAATGCCGACTTAAGTACATGAAGACCGACACTTTTTACTGACTACGCTTTGAACCATTCCTGTAACACTAGTTATAGATTCCGATGCTTCACTTCAGGTTTACTGTATCCCTTGGACCTTCTTATTAACGATGAAACACAGAAATTGCATCGGAATTAAATACAAAAGGCACAACGCCGACTTAAGGTCAAGAGGACTGACTCTTCCTACTGACCATTCCTGTGACACTAGTTATAGATTCCGATGCTTCACTTCAGGTTTAGTGTATCCCTTGGACCTTCTTATTGACGATGAAACACAGAAATTGCATCGGAATTAAATACAAAAGGCACGATGCCGACTTAAGTACATGAAGACGGACACATCGTACTGACTATGATTTGAACCACTCCTGTGACACTAGTTATAGATTCCGATGCTTCACTTCAGGTTTACTGTATCCCTTGGACCTTCTTATTGACGATGAAACACAGAAATTGCATCGGAATTAAATTCAAAAGGCCCTATGCCGACTTAAGGACAAGATGACTGACTCTTCCTACTGACCAGTCCTGTACCACTAGTTATAGATTCCGATGCTTCACTTTAGGTTTACTGTATCCGTTGGTCCTTCTTATTGACGATGAAACACAGAAATTGCATCGGAATAAATACAAAAGGCACAATGCCGAGTTAAGTACATGAAGACCGACACTTTTTACTGACTACGCTTTGAACCATTCCTGTAACACTAGTTATAGATTCCGATGCTTCACTTCAGGTTTACTGTATCCCTTGGACCTTCTTATTGACGATGAAACACAGAAATTGTATCGGAATTAAATACAAAAGGCACAACGCCGACTTAAGGTCAAGAAGACTGACTCTTCCTACTGACCATTCCTGTGGCACTAGTTATAGATTCCGATGCTTCACTTCAGGTTTACTGTATCCCTTGGACCTTCTTATTGACGATGAAACACAGAAATTGCGTCGGAATTAAATACAAAAGGCACAATGCCGACTTAAGTACATGATGACGGACACATCGTACTGACTATGATTTGAACCATTCCTGTGACACTAGTTATAGATTCCGATGCTTCACTTCAGGTTTACTGTATCCCTTGGACCATCTTATTGAGGATGAAACACAGAACTAGCATAGGAATTAAATACAAAAGGCACAATGCCGACTTAAGGGCAAGAAGACTGACTCTTCCTACTGACCAGTCCTGTGACACTAATTATAGATTCCGATGCTTAACTTCAGGTACACTGTATCCCTTGGACCTTCTTATTGACGATGAAACACAGAAATTGCATCGGAATTAAATATAAAAGGTACAATGCCGACTTAAGTACATGAAGACCGACACTTCTTACTGACTATGTTTTGAACCATTCCTGTGACGCTAGTTATAGATTCCGATGCTTCACTTCTGGTTTACTGTATCCCTTGGACCTACTTATTGACGATGAAACACAGAAATTGCATCGGAATTAAATACAAAAGGCACAACGCCGACTTAAGGTCAAGAAGACTGACTCTTCCTACTGGCCATTCCTGTGACACTAGTTATAGATTCCGATGCTTCTTTTCAGGTTTACTGTATCCCTTGGACCATCTTATTGAGGATGAAACACAGAACTAGCATAGGAATTAAATACAAAAGGCACAATGCCGACGTAAGGGCAAGAAGACTGACTCTTCCTACTGACCATTCCTGTGACACTAATTATAGATTCCGATGCTTAACTTCAGGTACACTGTATCCCTTGGACCTTCTTATTGACGATGAAACACAGAAATTGTATCGGAATTAAATATAAAAGATACAATGCCGACTTAAGTACATAAAGACCGACACTTCTTACTGACTATGTTTTGAACCATTCCTGTGACACTAGTTTTAGATTCCGATGCTTCACTTCAGGTTTACTGTATCCCTTGGACCATCTTATTGACGATGAAATAGGGAAAATGCATAGGAACTAAATATAAAAGGCACACAGCCGACTTAAGGGCAAGAAGACTGACTCTTCCAACTGACCGTCCTGTGACACTAGTTATAGATTCCGATGCATCACTTCAGGTTTACTGTATCCCTTGGACCTTCTTATTGACGATGAAACACAGAAATTGCATCGGAATTAAATACAAAAGGCACAATGCCGACTTAAGTACATGAAGACCGACACTTCTTACTGACTATGTTTTGAACCATTCCTGTGACACTAGTTATAGATTTCGATGCTTCACATCAGGTTTACTGTATCCCTTGGACCTTCTTATTGACGATGAAACACAGAAATTACATCGGAATTAAATTCAAAAGGCACTATGCCGACTTAAGGACAAGATGACTGACTCTTCCTACTGACCAGTCCTGTACCACTAGTTATAGATTCCGATGCTTCACTTCAGGTTTACTGTATCCCTTGGTTCTTCGTATTGACGATGAAACACAGAAATTGCATCGGAATAAATACAAAAGGCACAATGCCGACTTAAGTACATGAAGACCGACACTTTTTACTGACTACGCTTTGAACCATTCCTGTAACACTAGTTATAGATTCCGATGCTTCACTTCAGGTTTACTGTATCCCTTGGACCTTCTTATTAACGATGAAACACAGAAATTGCATCGGAATTAAATACAAAAGGCACAACGCCGACTTAAGGTCAAGAAGACTGACTCTTCCTACTGACCATTCCTGAGACACTAGTTATAGATTCCGATGCTTCACTTCAGGTTTAGTGTATCCCTTGGACCTTCTTATTGACGATGAAACACAGAAATTGCATCGGAATTAAATACAAAAGGCACGATGCCGACTTAAGTACATGAAGACGGACACATCGTACTGACTATGATTTGAACCACTCCTGTGACACTAGTTATAGATTCCGATGCTTCACTTCAGGTTTACTGTATCCCTTGGACCTTCTTATTGACGATGAAACACAGAAATTGCATCGGAATTAAATTCAAAAGGCCCTATGCCGACTTAAGGACAAGATGACTGACTCTTCCTACTGACCAGTCCTGTACCACTAGTTATAGATTCCGATGCTTCACTTCAGGTTTACTGTATCCCTTGGTCCTTCTTATTGACGATGAAACACAGAAATTGCATCGGAATAAATACAAAAGGCACAATGCCGACTTAAGTACATGAAGACCGACACTTTTTACTGACTACGCTTTGAACCATTCCTGTAACACTAGTTATAGATTCCGATGCTCACTTCAGGTTTACTGTATCCCTTGGACCATCTTATTGAGGATGAAACACAGAACTAGCATAGGAATTAAATACAAAAGGCACAATGCCGACTTAAGGGCAAGAAGACTGACTCTTCCTACTGTCCAGTCCTGTGACACTAATTATAGATTCCGATGCTTAACTTCAGGTACACTGTATCCCTTGGACCTTCTTATTGACGATGAAACACAGAAATTGCATCGGAATTAAATATAAAAGGTACAATGCCGACTAAAGTACATGAAGACCGACACTTCTTACTGACTATGTTTTGAACCATTCCTGTGACGCTAGTTATAGATTCCGATGCTTCACTTCTGGTTTACTGTATCCCTTGGACCATCTTATTGACGATGAAACACAGAAATAGCATAGGAATTAAATACAAAAGGCACAATGCCGACTTAAGGGCAAGAAGACTGACTCTTCCAACTGACCATTCCTGTGACACTAGTTATAGATTCCGGTGCTTCACTTCAGGTTTACTGTATCCCTTGGACCTTCTTATTGACGATGAAACACAGAAATTGCATCGGAATTAAATACAAAAGGCACAATGCCGACTTAAGTACATGAAGACCGACACTTCTTACTGACTATGTTTTGAACCATTCCTGTGACACTAGTTATAGATTCCGATGCTTCACATCAGGTTTACTGTATCCCTTGGACCTTCTTATTGACGAAGAAACACAGAAATTGCATCGGAATTAAATACAAAAGGCACACTGCCAACTTAAGGACAAGAAGACTGACTCTTCAAACTGACCATTCCTGTGATACTAGTAATAGATTCCGATGCTTCACTTCAGGTTTGCTGTATCCCTTGGATCTTCTTATTGCCGATGAAACACAGAAATTGCATCGGAATTAATTACAAAATGAACAATGCCGACTTAAATACATGAAGACCGACACTTCTTACTGACTACGTTTTGAACCATTCCTGTAACACTAGTTATAGATTCAGAAGCTTCACTTCAGGTTTACTGTATCCCTTGGACCTTCTTATTCACGATGAAACACAGTAATTGCATCGGAATTAAATACAAAAGGCAAAATGCTGACTTAAGGACAAGATGACTGACTCTTCCTACTGACCATTCCTGTGACACTAGTTATAGATTCCGATGCCTCACTCCATGTTTACTGTATCCCTTGGACCTTCGTATTGACGATGAAACACAGAAATTGCATCGGAATTAAATACAAAAGGCACAATGCCGACTTAAGTACAAGAAGACCGACACTTCTTACTGACTACGCTTTGAACCATTCCTGTAACACTAGTTATAGATTCCGATGCTTCACTTAAGGTTTACTGTATCCGTTGGACCTTCTTATTGACGATGAAACACAGAAATTGCATCGGAATTAAATACAAAAGGCACAACGCCGACTTAAGGTCAAGAAGACTGACTCTTCCTACTGACCATTCCTGTTACGCTAGCTATAGATTCCGACGCTTCACTTCAGGTTTTCTGTATCCCTTGGATCTTCGTATTGACGATGAAACACAGATATTGCATCGGAATTAAATACAAAAGGCACAATGCCGACTTAAGTACACGAAGACCGACACTTCTTACTGACTATGCTTTGAACCATTCCTGTGACACTAGTTATAGATTCCGATGCTTCACTTCAGGTTTACTGTATACCTTGGACCTTCGTATTGACGATGAAACACTGAAATTGCATCGGAATTAAATACAAAAGGCACAATGCCGACTTAAGTACAAGAGACTGATTCTTCTTACTGACTATGCTTTGAACCACTCCTGTGATGTTAGTTATAGATTCCGATGCTTCACTTCAGGTTTACTGTATCTCTTGGACCTTCTTATTGATGATGAAACACAGACATTGCATCGGAATTAAATACAAAAGGCACAATGCCGACTTAAGTACAAGAAGGCTGACTCTTCTTACTGACTATGTTTTGAACCATTCCTGTGACACTAGTTATAGATTCCGATGCTTCACTTCAGGTTTACTGTATCCCTTGGAACTTCTTATTGATGATGAAACACAGACATTGCATCGGATATAAATACAAAAGGCACAATGCCGACTTAAGTACAAGAAGACTGACTCTTCATACTGACTATGTTTTTAACCATTCCTGTGACACTAGTTATAGATTCCGATGCTTCACTTCAGGTTTACTGTATCCCTTGGACCTTCGTATTGACGATGAAACACAGAAATTGCATCGGAATTAAATACAAAAGGCACAATGCCGACTTAAGTACAAGAGACTGATTCTTCTTACTGACTATGCTTTGAACCATTCCTGTGATATTAGTTATAGATTCCGATGCTTCACTTCAGGTTTACTGTATCCCTTGGACCTACTTATTGATGATGAAACACAGACATTGCAACGGAATTAAATACAAAAGGCACAATGCCGACTTAAGTACAAGAAGGCTGACTCTTCTTACTGACTATGTTTCGAACCATTCCTGTGACACTAGTTATGGATTCCGATGCTTCACTTCAGGTTTACTGTATCCCTTGGACCTTCTTATTGACGATGAAACACTGAAATTGCATCTTAATTAAATACAAAAGGCACAATGCCGACTTAAGGACAAGAAGACTGACTCATCCTACTGACCACTCCTGTGACACTAGTTATAGATTCCGATGCTTCACTTCAGGTTTACTGTATCCCTTGGACCTTCTTAATGACGATGAAAAACAGAAATTGCATCGGAATTAAATTCAAAAGGCACTATGCCGACTTAAGGACAAGATGACTGACTCTTCCTACTGACCAGTCCTGTACCACTAGTTATAGATTCCGATGCTTCACTTCAGGTTTACTGTATCCCTTGGTCCTTCTTATTGACGATGAAACACAGAAATTGCATCGGAATAAACACAAAAGGCACAATGCCGACTTAAGTACATGAAGACCGACACTTTTTACTGACTACGCTTTGAACCATTCCTGTAACACTAGTTATAGATTCCGATGATTCACTTCAGGTTTACTATATCCCTTGGACCTTCTTATTGACGATGAAACACAAAAATTGCATCGGAATTAAATACAAAAGGCACAACGCCGACTTAAGGTCAAGAAGACTGACTCTTCCTACTGACCATTCCTGTGACACTAGTTATAGATTCCGATGCTTCACTTCAGGTTTACTGTATCCCTCGGACCATCTTATTGAGGATGAAACACAGAACTAGCATAGGAATTAAATACAAAAGGCACAATGCCGACTTATGGGCAAGAAGACTGACTCTTTCTACTGACCATTCCTGTGACACTAATTATAGATACCGATGCTTAACTTCAGGAACACTGTATCCCTTGGACCTTCTTATTGACGATGAAACACAGAAATTGCATCGGAATTAAATATAAAAGGTACAATGCCGACATAAGTACATGAAGACCGTCACTTCTTACTGACTATGTTTTGAACCATTCCTGTGACACTAGTTATAGATTCCGATGCTTCACTTCAGGTTTACTGTATCCCTTGGACCATCTTATTGACGATGAAACACAGAAAATGCATAGGAATTAAATACAAAAGGCACAATGCCGACTTAAGGGCAAGAAGACTGACTCTTCCAACTGACCATTCCTGTGTCACTAGTTATAGATTCCGATGCTTCACTTCAGGTTTACTGTATCCCTTGGACCTTCTTATTGACGATGAAACACAGAAATTGCATTGGAATTAAATACAAAAGGCACAATGCCGACTTAAGTACATGAAGACCGACACTTCATACTGACTATGTTATGAACCATTCCTGTGACACTAGTTATAGATTTCGATGCTTCACATCGGGTTTACTGTATCCCTTGGACCTTCTTATTGACGATGAAACACAGAAATTGCATCGCAATTAAATTCAAAAGGCACTATGCCGACTTAAGGACAAGATGACTGACTCTTCCCACTGACCAGTCCTGTACCACTAGTTATAGATTCCGATGCTTCACTTCAGGTTTACTGTATCCCTTGGTCCTTCTTATTGACGATGAAACACAGAAATTGCATCGGAATAAATACAAAAGGCACAATGCCGACTTAAGTACATGAAGACCGACAGTTTTTACTGACTACGCTTTAAACCATTCCTGTAACACTAGTTATAGATTCCGATGCTTCACTTCAGGTTTACTGTATCCCTTGGACCTTCTTATTGACGATGAAACACAGAAATTGCATCGGAATTAGATACAAAAGGCACAACGCCGACTTAAGGTCAAGAAGACTGACTCTTCCTACTGACCATTCCTGTGACACTAGTTATAGATTCCGATGCTTCACTTCAGGTTTACTGTATCCCTTGGACCTTCTTATTGACGATGAAACACAGAAATTGCATCGGAATTAAATTCAAAAGGCACTATGCCGACTTAAGGACAAGATGACTGACTCTTCCTACTGACCAGTCCTGTACCACTAGTTATAGATTCCGATGCTTCACTTCAGGTTTACTGTATCCCTTGGTCCTTCTTATTGACGATGAAACACAGAAATTGCATCGGAATAAAGACAAAAGGCACAATGCCGACTTAAGTACATGAAGACCGACACTTTTTACTGACTACGCTTTGAACCATTCCTGTAACACTAGTTATAGATTCCGATGCTTCACTTCAGGTTTACTGTATCCCTTGGACTTTCTTATTGACGATGAAACACAAAAATTGCACCGGAATTAAATACAAAAGGCACAACGCCGACTTAAGGTCAAGAAGACTGACTCTTCCTACTGACCATTCCTGTGACACTAGTTATAGATTCCGATGCTTCACTTCAGGTTTACTGTATCCCTTGGACCTTCTTATTGACGATGAAACACAGAAATTGCATCGGAATTAAATACAAAAGGCTAAACGCCGACTTAAGGTCAAGAAGACTGACTCTTCCCACTGACCATTCCTGTGACACTAGTTATAGATTCCGATGCTTCACTTCAGGTTTACTGTATCCCTCGGACCATGTTATTGAGGATGAAACACAGAACTAGCATAGGAATTAAATACAAAAGGCACAATGCCGACTTATGGGCAAGAAGACTGACTCTTCCTACTGACCATTCCTGTGACAGTAATTATAGATTCCGATGCTTAACTTCAGGTACACTGTATCCCTTGGACCTTCTTATTGACGATGAAACACAGGAATTGCATCGGAATTAAATATAAAAGGTACAATGCTGACATAACTACATGAAGACCGTCACTTCTTACTGACTATGTTTTGAACCATTCCTGTGACACTAGTTATAGATTCCGATGCTTCACTTCAGGTTTACTGTATCCCTTGGACCATCTTATTGACGATGAAACACAGAAAATGCATAGGAATTAAATACAAAAGGCACAATGCCGACTTAAGGGCAAGAAGACTGACTCTTCCAACTGACCATTCCTGTGTCACTAGTTATAGATTCCGATGCTTCACTTCAGGTTTACTGTATCCCTTGGACCTTCTTATTGACGATGAAACACAGAAATTGCATCGGAATTAAATACAAAAGGCACAATGCCGACTTAAGTACATGAAGACCGACACTTCATACTGACTATGTTTTGAACCATTCCTGTGACACTAGATATAGATTTCGATGCTTCACATCAGGTTTACTGTATCCCTTGTACCTTCTTATTGACGATGAAACACAGAAATTGCATCGGAATTAAATTCAAAAGGCACTATGCCGACTTAAGGACAAGATGACTGACTCTTCCTACTGACCAGTCCTGTACCACTAGTTATAGATTCCGATGCTTCACTTCAGGTTTACTGTATCCCTTGGTCCTTCGTATTGACGATGAAACACAGAAATTGCATCGGAATAAATACAAAAGGCACAATGCCGACTTAAGTACATGAAGACCGACACTTTTTACTGACTACGCTTTAAACCATTCCTGTAACTCTAGTTATAGATTCCGATGCTTCACTTCAGGTTTACTGTATCCCTTGGACCTTCTTATTGACGATGAAACACAGAAATTGAATCGGAATTAAATACAAAAGGCACAACGCCGACTTAAGGTCAAGAAGACTGACTCTTCCTACTGACCATTCCTGTGACACTAGTTATAGATTGCGATGCTTCACTTCAGGTTTACTGTATCCCTTGGACCTTCTTATTGACGATGAAACACAGAAATTGCATCGGAATTAAATACAAAAGGCACAATGTCGACTTAAGTACATGAAGACGGACACATCGTACTGACTATGATTTGAACCATTCCTGTGACACTAGTTATAGATTCCGATGCTTCACTTCAGGTTTACTGTATCCCTTGGACCTTCTTATTGACGATGAAACACAGAAATTTCATCGGAATTAAATTCAAAAGGCACTATGCCGACTTAAGGACAAGATGACTGACTCTTCCTACTGACCAGTCCTGTACCACTAGTTATAGATTCCGATGCTTCACATCAGGTTTACTGTATCCCTTGGACCTTCTTATTGACGAAGAAACACAGAAATTGCATCGGAATTAAATACAAAAGGCACACTGCCAACTTAAGGACAAGAAGACTGACTCTTCCTACTGACCATTCCTGTGATACTAGTAATAGATTCCGATGCTTCACTTCAGGTTTACTGTATCCCTTGGACCCTCTTATTGACGATGAAACACAGAAATTGCATCGGAATTAAATTCAAAAGGCACTATGCCGACTTAAGGACAAGATGACTGACTCTTCCTACTGACCAGTCCTGTAACACTAGTTATAGATTCCGATGCTTCACTTCAGGTTTACTGTATCCCTTGGTCCTTCTTATTGACGATGAAACACAGAAATTGCATCGGAATATATACAAAAGGCACAATGCCGACTTAAGTACATGAAGACCGACACTTTTTACTGACTACGCTTTGAACCATTCCTGTAACACTAGTTACAGATTCCGATGCTTCACTTCAGGTTTACTGTATCCCTTGGACCTTCTTATTGACGATGAAACACAGAAATTGCATCGGAATTAAATACAAAAGGCACAACGCTGACTTAAGGTCAAGAAGACTGACTCTTCCTACTGACCATTCCTGTTACGCTAGTTATAGATTCCGACGCTTCACTTCAAGTTTTCTGTATCCCTTGGATCTTCTTATTGACGATGAAACACAGATATTGCATCGGAATTAAATACAAAAGGCACAATGCCGACTTAAGTACATGAAGACCGACACTTCTTACTGACTATGCTTTGAACCATTCCTGTGACACTAGTTATAGATTCCGATGCTTCACTTCAGGTTTACTGTATCCCTTGGACCTTCGTATTGACGATGAAAGACAGAAATTGCATCGGAATTAAATACAAAAGGCACAATGCCGACTTAAGTACAAGAGACTGATTCTTCTTACTGACTATGCTTTGAACCATTCCTGTGATATTAGTTATAGATTCCGATGCTTCACTTCAGGTTTACTGTATCCCTTGGACCTTCTTATTGATGATGAAACACAGACATTGCATCGGAATTAAATACAAAAGCACAATGCCGACTTAAGTACAAGAAGGCTGACTATTCTTACTGACTATGTTTTGAACCATTCCTGTGACACTAGTTATAGATTCCGAAGCTTCACTTCAGGTTTACTGTATCCCTTGGACCTTCTTATTGATGATGAAACACAGACATTGCATCGGAATTAAATACAAAAGGCACAATGACGACTTAAGTACAAGAAGACTGACTCTTCTTACTGACTATGTTTTTAACCATTCCTGTGACACTAGTTATAGATTCCGTTGCTTCACTTCAGGTTTACTGTATCCCTCGGACCTTCGTATTGACGATGAAACACAGAAATTGCATCGGAATTAAATACAAAAAGGCACAATGCCGACTTAAGTACAAGAGACTGATTCTTCTTACTGACTATGCTTTGAACCATTCCTGTGATATTAGTTATAGATTCAGATGCTTCACTTCAGGTTTACTGTATCCCTTGGACCTTCTTATTGATGATGAAACACAGACATTGCATCGGAATTAAATACAAAAGGCACAATGCCGACATAAGTACAAGAAGGCTGACTCTTCTTACTGACTATGTTTTGAACCATTCCTGTGACACTAGTTATGGATTCCGATGCTTCACTTCAGGTTTACTGTATCCCTTGGACCTTCTTATTGACGATGAAACACAGAAATTGCATCGGAATTAAATACAAAAGGCACAATGCCGACTTAAGTACATGAAGACGGACACATCGTACTGACTATGATTTGAACCATTCCTGTGACACTAGTTATAGATTCCGATGCTTCACTTCAGGTTTACTGTATCCCTTGGACCTTCTTATTGACGATGAAACACAGAAATTGCATCGGAATTAAATTCAAAAGGCACTATGCCGACTTAAGAACAAGATGACTGACTCTTCCTACTGACCAGTCCTGTACCACTAGTTATAGATTCCGATGCTTCACTTCAGGTTTACTGTATCCCTTGGTATTTCTTATTGACGATGAAACACAGAAATTGCATCGGAATAAATACAAAAGGCACAATGCCGACATAAGTACATGAAGACCGACACTTTTTACTGACTACGCTTAGAACCATTCCTGTGACACTAGTTATAGATTCCGATGCTTGACTTCAGGTTTACTGTATCCCTTGGACCATCTTATTGACAATGAAACACAGAAATTGCATAGGAATTAAATACAAAAGGCACAATGCCGACTTAAGGGCGAGAAGACTGACTCTTCCAACTGACCATTCCTGTGACACTAGTTATAGATTCCGATGCTTCACTTCAGGTTTACTGTATCCCTTGGACCTTCTTATTGACGATGAAACACAGAAATTGCATCGGAATTAAATACAAAAGGCACAATGCCGACTTAAGTACATGAAGACCGACACTTCTTACTGACTATGTTTTGAACCATTCCTGTGACACTACTTATAGATTCCGATGCTTCACATCAGGTTTACTGTATCCCTTGGACCTTCTTATTGACGAAGAAACACAGAAATTGCATCGGAATTAAATACAAAAGGCACACTGTTAACCTAAGGACAAGAAGACTGACTCTTCCTACTGACCATTCCTGTGATACTAGTAATAGATTCCGATGCTTCACTTCAGGTTTACTGTATCCCTTGGACCTTCTTATTGCTGATGAAACACAGAAATTGCATCGGAATTAAATACAAAATGCACAATGCCGACTTAAATACATGAAGACCGACACTTCTTACTGACTACGTTTTGAACCATTCCTGTAACACTAGTTATAGATTCAGAAGCTTCACTTCAGGTTTACTGTATTCCTTGGACCTTCTTATTGACGATGAAACACAGAAATTGCATCGGAATTAAATACAAAAGGCAAAATGCTGACTTAAGGACAAGAAGACTGACTCTTCCTACTGACCATTCCTGTGACACTAGTTATAGATTCCGATGCCTCACTCCATGTTTACTGTATCCCTTGGACTTTCGTATTGACGATGAAACACAGAAATTGCATCGGAATTAAATACAAAAGGCACAATGCCGACTTAAGTACAAGAAGACCGACACTTCTTACTGACTACGTTTTGAACCATTCCTGTAACACTAGTTATAGATTCCGATGCTTCACTTCAGGTTTACTGTATCCCTTGGACCCTCTTATTGACGATGAAACACAGAAATTGCATCGGAATTAAATTCAAAAGGCACTATGCCGACTTAAGGACAAGATGACTGACACTTCCTACTGACCAGTCCTGTAACACTAGTTATAGATTCCGATGCTTCACTTCAGGTTTACTGTATCCCTTGGTCCTTCTTATTGACGATGAAACACAGAAATTGCATCGGAATATATACAAAAGGCACAATGCCGACTTAAGTACATGAAGACCGACACTTTTTACTGACTACACTTTGAACCATTCCTGTAACACTAGTTATAGATTCCGATGCTTCACTTCAGGTTTACTGTATCCCTTGGACCTTCTTATTGACGATGAAACACAGAAATTGCATCGGAATTAAATACAAAAGGCACAACGCCGACTTAAGGTCAAGAAGACTGACTCTTCCTACTGACCATTCCTGTTACGCTAGTTATAGATTCCGACGCTTCACTTCAGGTTTTCTGTATCCCTTGGATCTTCTTATTGACGATGAGACACAGATATTGCATCGGAATTAAATACAAAAGGCACAATGCCGACTTAAGTACATGAAGACCGACACTTCTTACTGACTATGCTTTGATCCATTCCTGTGACACTAGTTATAGATTCCGATGCTTCACTTCAGGTTTACTGTATCCCTTGGACCTTCGTATTGACGATGAAAGACAGAAATTGCATCGGAATTAAATACAAAAGGCACAATGCCGACTTAAGTACAAGAGACTGATTCTTCTTACTGACTATGCTTTGAACCATTCCTGTGATATTAGTTATAGATTCCGATGCTTCACTTCAGATTTACTGTATCCCTTCGGTCCTTCTCATTGACGATGAATCACAGAAATTGCATCGGAATTAAATACAAAAGGCACGATGCCGACTTTAGTACAAAAAGACTGACTCTTCTCACTGACTATGTTTTGAACCATTCCTGTAACACTAGTTATAGATTCCGATGCTTGACTTCAGTTTTACTGTATCCCTTGGACCTTCTTATTGACGATGAAACACAGAAATTGCATCGGAATTAAATACAAAATGCACAATGCCGACTTAAGTACATGAAGACCGACACTTCTTACTGACTATGCTTTGAACCATTCCTGTGACACTAGTTATAGATTCCGATGCTTCACTTCAGGTTCACTGTATCCCTTGGACCTTCTTATTGACGATGAAACACAGAAATTGCATCGGAATTAAATACAAAAGGCACAACGCCGACTTAAGGTCAAGAAGACTGACTCTTCCTACTGACCATTCCTGTTACGCTAGTTATAGATTCCGACGCTTCACTTCAGGTTTTCTGTATCCCTTGGATCTTCTTATTGACGATGAAACACAGATATTGCATCGGAATTAAATACAAAAGGCACAATGCCGACTTAAGTACATGACGACCGACACTTCTTACTGACTATGCTTTGAACCATTCCTGTGACACTAGTTATAGATTCCGATGCTTCACTTCAGGTTTACTGTATCCCTTGGACCTTCGTATTGACGATGAAAGACAGAAATTGCATCGGAATTAAATACAAAAGGCACAATGCCGACTTAAGTACATGAAGACCGACACTTCTTACTGACTATGCTTTGAACCATTCCTGTGACACTAGTTATAGATTCCGATGCTTCACTTCAGGTTTACTGTATCCCTTGGACCTTCTTATTGATGATGAAACACAGACATTGCATCGGAATTAAATACAAAAGCACAATGCCGACTTAAGTACAAGAAGGCTGACTCTTCTTACTGACTATGTTTTGAACCATTCTTATTGACGATAAAACACAGAAATTGCATCGGAATTAAATACAAAAGGCACAATGCCGACTTAAGTACATGAAGACGGACACATCGTACTGACTATGATTTGAACCATTCCTGTGACACTAGTTATAGATTCCGATGCTTCACTTCAGGTTTACTGTATCCCTTGGACCTTCTTATTGACGATGAAACACAGAAATTGCATCGGAATTAAATTCAAAAGGCACTATGCCGACTTAAGAACAAGATGACTGACTCTTCCTACTGACCAGTCCTGTACCACTAGTTATAGATTCCGATGCTTCACTTCAGGTTTACTGTATCCCTTGGTATTTCTTATTGACGATGAAACACAGAAATTGCATCGGAATAAATACAAAAGGCACAATGCCGACATAAGTACATGAAGACCGACACTTTTTACTGACTACGCTTAGAACCATTCCTGTAACACTAGTTATGGATTCCGATGCTTCACTTCAGGTTTACTGTATCCCTTGGACCTCCTTATTGACGATGAAACACAGAAATTGCATCGGAATTAAATACAAAAGGCACAATGCCAACTTAAGTACATGAAGACGGATGCATCGTACTGACTATGATTTGAACCATTCCTGTGACACTAGTTATAGATTCCGATGCTTCACTTCAGGTTTACTGTATCCCTTGGACCATCTTATTGAGGATGAAACACAGAACTAGCATAGGAATTAAATACAAAAGGCACAATGCCGACTTAAGGGCAAAAAGACTGACTCTTCCTCCTGACCATTCCTGTGACACTAATTATAGAGTCCGATGCTTAACTTCAGGTACACTGTATCCCTTGGACCTTCTTATTGACGATGAAACACAGAAATTGCATCGGAATTAAATATAAAAGGTACAATGCCGACTTAAGTACATGAAGACCGACACTTCTTACTAACTATGTTTTGAACCATTACTGTGACACTAGTTATAGATTCCGATGCTTGACTTCAGGTTTACTGTATCCCTTGGACCATCTTATTGACAATGAAACACAGAAATTGCATAGGAATTAAATACAAAAGGCACAATGCCGACTTAAGGGCGAGAAGACTGACTCTTCCAACTGACCATTCCTGTGACACTAGTTATAGATTCCGATGCTTCACTTCAGGTTTACTGTATCCCTTGGACCTTCTTATTGACGATGAAACACAGAAATTGCATCGGAATTAAATACAAAAGGCACAATGCCGACTTAAGTACATGAAGACCGACACTTCTTACTGACTATGTTTTGAACCATTCCTGTGACACTACTTATAGATTCCGATGCTTCACATCAGGTTTACTGTATCCCTTGGACCTTCTTATTGACGAAGAAACACAGAAATTGCATCGGAATTAAATACAAAAGGCACACTGCCAACTTAAGGACAAGAAGACTGACTCTTCCTACTGACCATTCCTGTGATACTAGTAATAGATTCCGATGCTTCACTTCAGGTTTACTGTATCCCTTGGACCTTCTTATTGCTGATGAAACACAGAAATTGCATCGGAATTAAATACAAAATGCACAATGCCGACTTAAATACATGAAGACCGACACTTCTTACTGACTACGTTTTGAACCATTCCTGTAACACTAGTTATAGATTCAGAAGCTTCACTTCAGGTTTACTGTATTCCTTGGACCTTCTTATTGACGATGAAACACAGAAATTGCATCGGAATTAAATACAAAAGGCAAAATGCTGACTTAAGGACAAGAAGACTGACTCTTCCTACTGACCATTCCTGTGACACTAGTTATAGATTCCGATGCCTCACTCCATGTTTACTGTATCCCTTGGACTTTCGTATTGACGATGAAACACAGATATTGCATCGGAATTAAATACAAAAGGCACAATGCCGACTTAAGTACAAGAAGACCGACACTTCTCACTGACTACGTTTTGAACCATTCCTGTAACACTAGTTATAGATTCCGATGCTTCACTTCAGGTTTACTGTATCCCTTGGACCCTCTTATTGACGATGAAACACAGAAATTGCATCGGAATTAAATTCAAAAGGCACTATACCGACTTAAGGACAAGATGACTGACTCTTCCTACTGACCAGTCCTGTAACACTAGTTATAGATTCCGATGCTTCACTTCAGGTTTACTGTATCCCTTGGTCCTTCTTATTGACGATGAAACACAGAAATTGCATCGGAATAAATACAAAAGGCACAATGCCGACTTAAGTATATGAAGACCGACACTTTTTACTGACTACGCTTTGAACCATTCCTGTAACACTAGTTATAGATTCCGATGCTTCACTTCAGGTTTACTGTATCCCTTGGACCTTCTTATTGACGATGAAACACAGAAATTGCATCGGAATTAAATACAAAAGGCACAACGCCGACTTAAGGTCAAGAAGACTGACTCTTCCTACTGACCATTCCTGTTACGCTAGTTATAGATTCCGACGCTTCACTTCAGGTTTTCTGTATCCCTTGGATCTTCTTATTGACGATGAAACACAGATATTACATCGGAATTAAATACAAAAGGCACAATGCCGACTTAAGTACATGAAGACCGACACTTCTTACTGACTATGCTTTGAACCATTCCTGTGACACTAGTTATAGATTCCGATGCTTCACTTCAGGTTTACTGTATCCCTTGGACCTTCGTATTGACGATGAAAGACAGAAATTGCATCGGAATTAAATACAAAAGGCACAATGCCGACTTAAGTACAAGAGACTGATTCTTCTTACTGACTATGCTTTGAACCATTCCTGTGATATTAGTTATAGATTCCGATGCTTCACTTCAGGTTTACTGTATCCCTTGGTCCTTCTTATTGACGATGAAACACAGAAATTGCATCGGAATAAATACAAAAGGCACAATGCCGACATAAGTACATGAAGACCGACACTTTTTACTGACTACGCTTAGAACCATGCCTGTAACACTAGTTATGGATTCCGATGCTTCACTTCAGGTTTACTGTATCCCTTGGACCTTCTTATTGACGATGAAACACAGAAATTGCATCGGAATTAAATACAAAAGGCACAATGCCAACTTAAGTACATGAAGACGGACGCATCGTACTGACTATGATTTGAACCATTCCTGTGACACTAGTTATAGATTCCGATGCTTCACTTCAGGTTTACTGTATCCCTTGGACCATCTTATTGAGGATGAAACACAGAACTAGCATAGGAATTAAATACAAAAGGCACAAAGCCGACTTAAGGGCAAAAAGACTGACTCTTCCTCCTGACCATTCCTGTGACACTAATTATAGAGTCCGATGCTTAACTTCAGGTACACTGTATCCCTTGGACCTTCTTATTGACGATGAAACACAGAAATTGCATCGGAATTAAATATAAAAGGTACAATGCCGACTTAAGTACATGAAGACCGACACTTCTTACTGACTATGTTTTGAACCATTCTTGTGACACTAGTTATAGATTCCGATGCTTGACTTCAGGTTTACTGTATCCCTTGGACCATCTTATTGACAATGAAACACAGAAATTGCATAGGAATTAAATACAAAAGGCACAATGCCGACTTAAGGGCAAGAAGACTGACTCTTCCAACTGACCATTCCTGTGACACTAGTTATAGATTCCGATGCTTCACTTCAGGTTTACTGTATCCCTTGGACCTTCTTATTGACGATGAAACACAGAAATTGCATCGGAACTAAATACAAAAGGCACAATGCCGACTTAAGTACATGAAGACCGACACTTCTTACTGACTATATTTTGAACCATTCCTGTGACACTACTTATAGATTCCGATGCTTCACATCAGGTTTACTGTATCCCTTGGACCTTCTTATTGACGAAGAAACACAGAAATTGCATCGGAATTAAATACAAAAGGCACACTGCCAACTTAAGGACAAAAAGACTGACTCTTCCTACTGACCATTCCTGTGATACGAGTAATAGATTCCGATGCTTCACTTCAGGTTTACTGTATCCCTTGGACCTTCTTATTGCAGATGAAACACAGAAATTGCATCGGAATTAAATACAAAATGCACAATGCCGACTTAAATACATGAAGACCGACACTTCTTACTGACTACGTTTTGAACCATTCCTGTAACACTAGTTATAGATTCAGAAGCTTCACTTCAGGTTTACTGTATCCCTTGGACCTTCTTATTGACGATGAAACACAGAAATTGCATCGGAATTAAATACAAAAGGCAAAATGCTGACTTAAGGACAAGAAGACTGACTCTTCCTACTGACCATTCCTGTGACACTAGTTATAGATTCCGATGCCTCACTCCATGTTTACTGTATCCCTTGGACCTTCGTACTGACGATGAAACACAGAAATTGCGTCGGAATTAAATACAAAAGGCACAATGCCGACTTAAGTACAAGAAGACCGACACTTCTTACTGACTACGTTTTGAACCATTCCTGTAACACTAGTTATAGATTCCGATGCTTCACTTCAGGTTTACTGTATCCCTTGGACCCTCTTATTGACGATGAAACACAGAAATTGCATCGGAATTTAATTCAAAAGGCACTATGCCGACTTAAGGACAAGATGACTGACTCTCCCTACTGACCAGTCCTGTAACACTAGTTATAGATTCCGATGCTTCACTTCAGGTTTACTGTATCCCTTGGTCCTTCTTATTGACGATGAAACACAGAAATTGCATCGGAATAAATACAAAAGGCACAATGCCGACTTAAGTACATGAAGACCGACACTTTTTACTGACTACGCTTTGAACCATTCCTGTAACACTAGTTATAGATTCCGATGCTTCACTTCAGGTTTACTGTATCCCTTGGACATTCTTATTGACGATGAAACACAGAAATTGCATGGGAATTAAATACAAAAGGCACAACGCCGACTTAAGGTCAAGAAGACTGACTCTTCCTACTGACCATTCCTGTTACGGTAGTTATAGATTCCGACGCTTCACTTCAGGTTTTCTGTATCCCTTGGATCTTCCTATTGACGATGAAACACAGATATTGCATCGGAATTAAATACAAAAGGCACAATGCCGACTTAATATATGAAGACCGACACTTCTTACTGACTATGCTTTGAACCATTCCTGTGACACTAGTTATAGATTCCGATGCTTCACTTCAGGTTTACTGTATCCCTTGGACCTTCGTATTGACGATGAAAGACAGAAATTGCATCGGAATTAAATACAAAAGGCACAATGCCGACTTAAGTACAAGAGACTGATTCTTCTTACTGACTATGCTTTGAACCATTCCTGTGATATTAGTTATAGATTCCGATGCTTCACTTCAGGTTTACTGTATCCCTTGGACCTTCTTATTGATGATGAAACACAGACATTGCATCGGAATTAAATACAAAAGCACAATGCCGACTTAAGTACAAGAAGGCTGACTCTTCTTACTGACTATGTTTTGAACCATTCCTGTGACACTAGTTATAGATTCCGATGCTTCACTTCAGGTTTACTGTATCCCTTGAACCTTCTTATTGATGATGAAACACAGACATTGCACCGGAATTAAATACAAAAGGCACAATGCCGACTTAAGTACAAGAAGACTGACTCTTCTTACTGACTATGTTTTTAACCATTCCTGTGACACTAGTTATAGATTCCGATGCTTCAGTTCAGGTTTACTGTATCCCTTGGACCTTCGTATTGATGTTGAAACACAGACATTGCATCGGAATTAAATACAAGAGGCACATTGCCGACTTAAGTACAAGAAGACTGACTCTTCTTACTGACTGTGTTTTTAACCATTCCTGTGACACTAGTTATAGATTCCGATGCTTCACTTCAGGTTTACTGTATCCCTTGGACCTTCTTATTGACGATGAAACTCAGAAATTGCATCGGAATTAAATACAAAAGGCACAATGCCGACTTAAGTACAAGAGGACTGACTCTTCTTAATGTCTATGTTTTGAACCATTCCTGCGACACTAGATATAGATTCCGATGCTTGACTTCAGATTTACTGTATCCCTTGGACCTTCTTATTGACGATGAAACTCAGAAATTGCAGCGGAATTAAATACAAAAGGCACAATGATGACTTAAGTACATGAAGACGGACACTTCCTACTGAGTATGTTTTGAACCATTCCTGTGACACTAGTTATAGATTCCGATGCTTCACATCAGGTATACTGTATCCCTTGGACCATCTTATTGTCGATGAAACACAAAAATTGCATAGGAATTAAATGCAAAAGGCACAATGCCGACTTAAGGGCAAGAAGACTGACTCTTCCTACTGACCATTCCTGTGACACTAGTTATAGATTCCGATGCTTCACTTCAGGTTTACTGTATCCCTTGGACCTTCTTATTGACGATGAAACACAGAAATTGCATCGGAATTAAATACAAAAGGCACAATGCCGACTGAAGTACATGAAGACCGACACTTCTTACTGACTATGTTTTGAACCATTCCTGTGACACTACTTATAGATTCCGATGCTTTACATCAGGTTTACTGTATCCCTTGGACCTTCTTATTGACGAAGAAACACAGAAATTGCATCGGAATTAAATACAAAAGGCACACTGCCAACTTAAGGACAAGAAGACTGACTCTTCCTACTGACCATTCCTGTGATACTAGTAATAGATTCCGATGCTTCACTTCAGGTTTACTGTATACCTTGGACCTTCTTATTGCTGATGAAACACAGAAATTGCGTCGGAATTAAATACAAAATGCACAATGCCGACTTAAATACATGAAGACCGACACTTCTTACTGACTACGTTTTGAATTATTCCTGTAACACTAGTTATAGATTCAGAAGCTTCACTTCAGGTTTACTGTATCCCTTGGACCTTCTTATTGACAAAGAAACACAGAAATTGCATCGGAATTAAATACAAAAGGCACACTGCCAACTTAAGGACAAGAAGACTGACTCTTCCTACTGACCATTCCTGTGATACTAGTAATAGATTCCGATGCTTCACTTCAGGTTTACTGTATCCCTTGGACCTTCTTATTGCTGATGAAACACAGAAATTGCATCGGAATTAAATACAAAATGCACAATGCCGACTTAAATACATGAAGACCGACACTTCTTACTGACTACGTTTTGAACCATTCCTGTAACACTAGTTATAGATTCAGAAGCTTCACTTCAGGTTTACTGTATCCCTTGGACCTTCTTATTGACGATGAAACACAGAAATTGCATCGGAATTAAATACAAAAGGTAAAATGCTGACTTAAGGACAAGAAGACTGACTCTTCCTACTGACCATTCCCGTGACACTAGTTATAGATTCCGATGCCTCACTCCATGTTTACTGTATCCCTTGGACCTTCGTATTGACGATGAAACACAGAAATTGCATCGGAATTAAATACAAAAGGCACAATGCCGACTTAAGTACAAGAAGACCGACACTTCTTACTGACTACGATTTGAACCATTCCTGTAACACTAGTTATAGATTCCGATGCTTCACTTCAGGTTTACTGTATCCCTTGGACCCTCTTATTGACGATGAAACACAGAAATTGCATCGGAATTAAATTCAAAAGGCACTATGCCGACTTAAGGACAAGATGACTGACTCTTCCTACTGACCAGTCCTGTAACACTAGTTATAGATTCCGATGATTCACTTCAGGTTTACTGTATCCCTTGGTCCTTCTTATTGACGATGAAACACAGAAATTGCATCGGAATAAATACAAAAGGCACAATGCCGACTTAAGTACATGAAGACCGACACTTTTTACTGACTACGCTTTGAACCATTCCTGTAACACTAGTTATAGATTCCGATGCTTCACTTCAGGTTTACTGTATCCCTTGGACCTTCTTATTGACGATGAAACACAGAAATTACATCGGAATTAAATACAAAAGGCACAATGCCGACTTAAGGTCAAGAAGACTGACTCTTCCTACTGACCATTCCTGTTACGCTAGTTGTAGATTCCGACGCTTCACTTCAGGTTTTCTGTATCCCTTGGATCTTCTTATTGACGATGAAACACAGATATTGCATCGGAATTAAATACAAAAGGCACAATGCCGACTTAAGTACATGAAGACCGACACTTCTTACTGACTACGCTTTGAACCATTCCTGTGACACTAGTTATAGATTCCGATGCTTCACTTCAGGTTTACTGTATCCCTTGGACCTTCGTATTGACGATGAAAGACAGAAATTGCATCGGAATTAAATACAAAAGGCACAATGCCGACTTAAGTACAAGAGACTGATTCTTCTTACTGACTATGCTTTGAACCATTCCTGTGATATTAGTTATAGATTCCGATGCTTCACTTCAGGTTTACTGTATCCCTTGGACCTTCTTATTGATGATGAAACACAGACATTGCATCGGAATTAAATACAAAAGCACAATGCCGACTTAAGTACAAGAAGGCTGACTCTTCTTACTGACTATGTTTTGAACCATTCCTGTGACACTAGTTATAGATTCCGATGCTTCACTTCAGGTTTACTGTATCCCTTGGACCTTCTTATTGATGATGAAACACAGACATTGCATCGGAATTAAATACTAAGGCACAATGCCGACTTAAGTACAAGAAGACTGACTCTTCTTACTGACTATGTTTTTAACCATTCCTGTGACACTAGTTATAGATTCCGATGCTTCACTTCAGGTTTACTGTGTCCCTTGGACCTTCGTATTGACGATGAAACACAGAAATGGCATCGGAATTAAATACAAAAAGGCACAATGCCGACTTAAGTACAAGAGACTGATTCTTCTTACTGACTATGCTTTGAACCATTCCAGTGATATTAGTTATAGATTCAGATGCTTCACTTCAGGTTTACTGTATCCCTTGGACCTTCTTATTGATGATGAAACACAGACATTGCATCGGAATTAAATACAAAAGGCACAATGCCGACATAAGTACACGAAGGCTGACTCTTCTTACTGACTATGTTTTGATCCATTCCTGTGACACTAGTTATAGATTCCGATGCTTTACCTTGAGGTTTACTGTATCCCTTGGACCTTCTTATTGATGATGAAACAGAGACTTTGCATCGGAATTAAATACAAGAGGCAGATTGCCGACTTAAGTACAAGAAGACTGACTCTTCTTACTGACTATGTTTTTAACCATTCCTGTGACACTAGTTATAGATTCCGATGCTTCACTTCAGGTTTACTGTATCCCTTGGACCTTCTTAATGATGATGAAACACAGACATTGCATCGGAATTAAATACAAAAGGCACAATGCCGACTTAAGTACAAGAGGACTGACTCTTCTTACTGTCTATGTTTTGAACCATTCCTGCGACACTAGATATAGATTCCGATGCTTGACTTCAGATTTACTGTATCCCTTGGACCTTCTTATTGACGATGAAACTCAGAAATTGCATCGGAATTAAATACAAAAGGCACAATGATGACTTAAGTACATGAAGACGGACACTTCCTGCTGAGTATGTTTTGAACCATTCCTGTGACACTAGTTATAGATTCCGATGCTTCACATCAGGTATACTGTATCCCTTGGACCATCTTATTGTCGATGAAACACAAAAATTGCATAGGAATTAAATGCAAAAGGCACAATGCCGACTTAAGGGCAAGAAGACTGACTCTTCCTACTGACCATTCCTGTGACACTAGTTATAGATTCCGATGCTTCACTTCAGGTACACTGTATCGCTTGGACCTTCTTATTGGCGATGAAACACAGTAATTCCATCGGAATTAAATACAAAAGACACAATGCCGACTTATGTACATGAAGACCGACACTTCTTACTGACTACGTTTTGAACCATTCCTGTAACACTAGTTATGGATTCAGAAGCTTCACTTCAGGTTTACTGTATCCCTTGGACCTTCTTATTGACGATGAAACACAGAAATTGCATCGGATTAAATACAAAAGGCACAATGCCGACGTAAGTACAAGAAGACCGACATTTCTTACTGACTACGTTTTGAACCATTCCTGTAACACTAGTTATAGATTCCGATGCTTCACTTCAGGTTTACTGTGTCCCTTGGACCTTCTTATTGACGATGAAACACTGAAATTGCAACGGAATTAAATACAAAAGGCACAATGCCGATTTAAGGACAAGAAGACTGACTCTTCCTACTGACCATTCCTGTGACACTAGTTATAGATTCCGATGCTTCACTTCAGGTACACTGTATCCCTTGGACCTTCTTATTGGCGATGAAACACAGTAATTGCATCGGAATTAAATACAAAAGACACAATGCCGACTTATGTACATGAAGACCGACACTTCTTACTGACTACGTTTTGAACCATTCCTGTAACACTAGTTATAGATTCAGAAGCTTCACTTCAGGTTTACTGTATCCCTTGGACCTTCTTATTGACGATGAAACACAGAAATTGCATCGGAATAAATACAAAAGGCACAATGCCGACTTAAGTACAAGAAGACCGACACTTCTTACTGACTACGTTTTGAACCATTCCTGTAACACTAGTTATAGATTCCGATGCTTCACTTCAGGTTTACTGTGTCCCTTGGACCTTCTTATTGACGATGAAACACTGAAATTGCAACGGAATTAAATACAAAAGGCACAATTCCGACTTAAGGACAAGAAGACTGACTCTTCCTACTGACCATTCCTGTGACACTAGTTATGGATTCCGATGCTTCACTTCAGGTTTACTGTATCCCTTGGACCTTCTTATTGACGATGAAACACAGAAATTGCATCGGAATTAAATTCAAAAGGCACTATGCCGACTTAAGGACAAGATGACTGACTCTTCCTACTGACCAGTCCTGTACCACTAGTTATAGATTCCGATGCTTCACTTCAGGTTTACTGTATCCCTTGGTCCTTCTTATTGACGATGAAACACAGAAATTGCATCGGACTAAATACAAAAGGCACAATGCCGACTTAAGTACATGAAGACCGACACTTTTTACTGACTACGCTTTGAACCATTACTGTAACACTAGTTATAGATTCCGATGCTTCACTTCAGGTTTACTGTATCCCTTGGACCTTCTTATTGACGATGAACCACACAAATTGTATCGGAATTAAATACAAAAGGCACAACGCCGACTTAAGGTCAAGAAGACTGACTCTTCCTACTGACCATTCCTGTGACACTAGTTATAGATTCCGATGCTTCACTTCAGGTTTACTGTATCCCTTGGACCTTCTTATTGCTGATGAAACACAGAAATTGCATCGGAATTAAATACAAAAGGCACAATGCCGACTTAAGTACAAGAAGACCGACACTTCTTACTGACTACCTTTTGAACCATTCCTGTAACACTAGTTATAGATTCCGATGCTTCACTTCAGGTTTACTGTATCCCTTGGGCCTTCTTAGTGACGATGAAACACAGAAAATGCATCGGAATTAAATTCAAAAGGCACTATGCCGGCTTAAGGACAAGATGACTGACTCTTCCTACTGACCAGTCCTGTAACACTAGTTATAGATTCCGATGCTTCACTTCAGGTTTACTGTATCCCTTGGACCTTCGTATTGACGATGAAAGACAGATATTGCATCGGAATTAAATACAAAAGGCACAATGCCGACTTAAGTACAAGAGACTGATTCTTCTTACTGACTATGCTTTGAACCATTCCTGTGATATTAGTTATAGATTCCGATGGTTCACTTCAGGTTTACTGTATCCCTTGGACCTTCTTATTGATGATGAGACACAGACATTGCATCGGAATTAAATACAAAAGGCACAATGCCGACTTAAGTACAAGAAGGCTGACTCTTCTTACTGACTATGTTTTGAACCATTCCTGTGACACTAGTTATAGATTCCGATGCTTCACTTCAGGTTTACTGTATCCCTTGGACCTTCTTATTGATGATGAAACACAGACATTGCATCGGAATTAAATACAAAAGGCACAATGCCGACTTAAGTACAAGAAGACTGACTCTTCTTACTGACTATGTTTTTAACCATTCCTGTGACACTAGTTATAGATTCCGATGCTTCACTTCATGTTTACTGTATCCCTTGGACCTTCGTATTGACGATAAAACACAGAAATTGCATCGGAATTAAATACAAAAGGCACAATGCAGACTTAAGTACAAGAGACTGATTCTTCTTACTGACTATGCTTTGAACCATTCCTGTGATGTTAGTTATAGATTCCGATGCTTCACTTCAGGTTTACTGTATCCCTTGGACCTTCTTATTGATGATGAAACACAGACATTGCATCGGAATTAAATACAAAAGGCACAATGCCGACTTATGTACAAGAAGGCTGTGTCTTCTTACTGACTATGTTTTGAACCATTCCTGTGACACTAGTTATAGATTCCGATGCTTCACTTCAGGTTTACTGTATCCCGTGGACCTTCTTATTGACGATGAAACACTGAAATTGCATCGGAATTAAATACAAAAGGCACAATGCCGACTTAAGGACAAGAAGACTGACTCTTCCTACTGACCATTCCTGTGACACTAGTTATAGATTCCGATGCTTCACTTCAGGTTTACTGTATCCCTTGGACCTTCTTATTGACGATGAAACACAGAAATTGCATCGGAATTAAATTCAAAAGGCACTATGCCGACTTAAGGACAAGATGACTGACTCTTCCTACTGACCAGTCCTGTACCACTAGTTATAGATTCCGATGCTTCACTTCAGGTTTACTGTATCCCTTGGTCCTTCTTATTGACGATGAAACACAGAAATTGCATCAGAATAAAGACAAAAGGCACAATGCCGACTTAAGTACATGAAGACCGACACTTTTTACTGACTACGCTTTGAACCATTCCTGTAACACTAGTTATAGATTCCGATGCTTCACTTCAGGTTTACTGTATCCCTTGGACCTTCTTATTGACGATGAAACACAGAAATTGCATCGGAATTAAATACAAAGGGCACAACGCCGACTTAAGGTCAAGAAGACTGACTCTTCCTACTGACCATTCCTGTGACACTAGTTATAGATTCCGATGCTTCACTTCAGGTTTACTGTATCCCTTGGACCATCTTATTGAGGATGAAACACAGAACTAGCATAGGAATTAAATACAAAAGGCACAATGCCGACTTAAGGGCAAGAAGACTGACTCTTCCTACTGACCATTCCTGTGACACTAATTATAGATTCCGATGCTTAACTTCAGGTACACTGTATCCCTTGGACCTTCTTATTGACGATGAAACACAGAAATTGCATCGGAATTAAATATAAAAGGTACAATGCCGACTTCAGTACATGAAGACCGACACTTCCTACTGACTATGTTTTGAACCATTCCTGTGACACTAGTTATAGATTCCGATGCTTCACTTCAGGTTTACTGTATCCCTTGGACGATCTTATTGACGATGAAACACAGAAAATGCATAGGAATTAAATACAAAAGGCACAATGCCGACTTAAGGGCAAGAACACTGACTCTTCCAACTGACCATTCCTGTGACACTAGTTATAGATTCTGATGCTTCCCTTCAGGTTTACTGTATCCCTTGGACCTTCTTATTGACGATGAAACACAGAAATTGCATCGGAATTAAATACAAAAGGCACAATGCCGACTTAAGTACATGAAGACCGACACTTCTTACTGACTATGTTTTGAACCATTCCTGTGACACTAGTTATAGATTCCGATGCTTCACATCAGGTTTACTGTATCCCTTGGACCTTTTTATTGACGAAGAAACACAGAAATTGCAGCGGAATTAAATACAAAAGGCACACTGCCAACTTAAGGACAAGAAGACTGACTCTTCCTACTGACCATTCCTGTGATACTAGTAGTAGATTCCGATGCTTCACTTCAGGTTTACTGTATCCCTTGGACCTTCTTATTGCTGATGAAACACAGAAATTGCATCGGAATTAAATACAAAATGCACAATGCCGACTTAAATACATGAAGACCGACACTTCTTACTGACTACGTTTTGAACCATTCCTGTAACACTAGTTATAGATTCAGAAGCTTCACTTCAGGTTTACTGTATCCCTTGGACCTTCTTATTGACGATGAAACACAGAAATTGCATCGGAATTAAATACAAATGGCAAATGCTGACTTAAGGACAAGAAGACTGACTCTTCCTACTGACCATTCCTGTGACACTAGTTATAGATTCCGATGACTCACTCCATGTTTACTGTATCCCTTGGACCTTCGTATTGACGATGAAACACAGAAATTGCATCGGAATTAAATACAAAAGGCACAATGCCGACTTAAGTACAAGAAGACCGACACTTCTTACTGACTACGTTTTGAACCATTCCTGTAACACTAGTTATAGATTCCGATGCTTCACTTCAAGTTTACTGTATCCCTTGGACCTTCTTATTGACGATGAAACACAGAAATTGCATCGGAATTAAATTCAAAAGGCACTATGCCGACTTCAGGACAAGATGACTGACTCTTCCTACTGACCAGTCCTGTAACACTAGTTATAGATTCCGATGCTTCACTTCAGGTTTACAGTATCCCTTGGTCCTTCTTATTGACGATGAAACACAGAAATTGCATCGGAATAAATACAAAAGGCACAATGCCGACTTAAGTACATGAAGACCGACACTTTTTACTGACTACGCTTTGAACCAATCCTGTAACACTAGTTATAGATTCCGATGCTTCACTTCAGGTTTACTGTATCCCTTGGACCTTCATATTGACGATGAAACACAGAAATTGCATCGGAATTAAATACAAAAGGCACAACGTCGACTTAAGGTCAAGAAGACTGACTCTTCCTACTGACCATTCCTGTTACGCTAGTTATAGATTCCGAGGCTTCACTTCAGGTTTTCTGTATCCCTTGGATCTTCTTATTGACGATGAAACACAGATATTGCATCGGAATTAAATACAAAAGGCACAATGCCGACTTAAGTACATGAAGACCGACACTTCTTACTGACTATGCTTTGAACCATTCCTGTGACACTAGTTATAGATTCCGATGCTTCACTTCAGGTTTACTGTATCCCTTGGACCTTCGTATTGACGATGAAACACAGAAATTGCATCGGAATTAAATACAAAAGGCACAATGCCGACTTAAGTACAAGAGACTGATTCTTCTTACTGACTATGCTTTGAACCATTCCTGTGATATTAGTTATAGATTCCGATGCTTCACTTCAGGTTTACTGTATCCCTTGGACCTTCTTATTGATGATGAAACACAGACATTGCATCGGAATTAAATACAAAAGGCACAATGCCGACTTAAGTACAAGAAGACTGACTCTTCTTACTGACTATGTTTTTAACCATTCCTGTGACACTAGTTATAGATTCCGATGCTTCACTTCATGTTTACTGTATCCCTTGGACCTTCGTATTGACGATAAAACACAGAAATTGCATCGGAATTAAATACAAAAGGCACAATGCAGACTTAAGTACAAGAGACTGATTCTTCTTACTGACTATGCTTTGAACCATTCCTGTGATGTTAGTTATAGATTCCGATGCTTCACTTCAGGTTTACTGTATCCCTTGGACCTTCTTATTGATGATGAAACACAGACATTGCATCGGAATTAAATACAAAAGGCACAATGCCGACTTATGTACAAGAAGGCTGTGTCTTCTTACTGACTATGTTTTGAACCATTCCTGTGACACTAGTTATAGATTCCGATGCTTCACTTCAGGTTTACTGTATCCCGTGGACCTTCTTATTGACGATGAAACACTGAAATTGCATCGGAATTAAATACAAAAGGCACAATGCCGACTTAAGTACAAGAGACTGATTCTTCTTACTGACTATGCTTTGAACCATTCCTGTGATATTAGTTATAGATTCCGATGGTTCACTTCAGGTTTACTGTATCCCTTGGACCTTCTTATTGATGATGAGACACAGACATTGCATCGGAATTAAATACAAAAGGCACAATGCCGACTTAAGTACAAGAAGGCTGACTCTTCTTACTGACTATGTTTTGAACCATTCCTGTGACACTAGTTATAGATTCCGATGCTTCACTTCAGGTTTACTGTATCCCTTGGACCTTCTTATTGATGATGAAACACAGACATTGCATCGGAATTAAATACAAAAGGCACAATGCCGACTTAAGTACAAGAAGACTGACTCTTCTTACTGACTATGTTTTTAACCATTCCTGTGACACTAGTTATAGATTCCGATGCTTCACATCATGTTTACTGTATCCCTTGGACCTTCGTATTGACGATAAAACACAGAAATTGCATCGGAATTAAATACAAAAGGCACAATGCAGACTTAAGTACAAGAGACTGATTCTTCTTACTGACAATGCTTTGAACCATTCCTGTGATGTTAGTTATAGATTCCGATGCTTCACTTCAGGTTTACTGTATCCCTTGGACCTTCTTATTGATGATGAAACACAGACATTGCATCGGAATTAAATACAAAAGGCACAATGCCGACTTATGTACAAGAAGGCTGTGTCTTCTTACTGACTATGTTTTGAACCATTCCTGTGACACTAGTTATAGATTCCGATGCTTCACTTCAGGTTTACTGTATCCCGTGGACCTTCTTATTGACGATGAAACACTGAAATTGCATCGGAATTAAATACAAAAGGCACAATGCCGACTTAAGGACAAGAAGACTGACTCTTCCTACTGACCATTCCTGTGACACTAGTTATAGATTCCGATGCTTCACTTCAGGTTTACTGTATCCCTTGGACCTTCTTATTGACGATGAAACACAGAAATTGCATCGGAATTAAATTCAAAAGGCACTATGCCGACTTAAGGACAAGATGACTGACTCTTCCTACTGACCAGTCCTGTACCACTAGTTATAGATTCCGATGCTTCACTTCAGGTTTACTGTATCCCTTGGTCCTTCTTATTGACGATGAAACACAGAAATTGCATCAGAATAAAGACAAAAGGCACAATGCCGACTTAAGTACATGAAGACCGACACTTTTTACTGACTACGCTTTGAACCATTCCTGTAACACTAGTTATAGATTCCGATGCTTCACTTCAGGTTTACTGTATCCCTTGGACCTTCTTATTGACGATGAAACACAGAAATTGCATCGGAATTAAATACAAAGGGCACAACGCCGACTTAAGGTCAAGAAGACTGACTCTTCCTACTGACCATTCCTGTGACACTAGTTATAGATTCCGATGCTTCACTTCAGGTTTACTGTATCCCTTGGACCATCTTATTGAGGATGAAACACAGAACTAGCATAGGAATTAAATACAAAAGGCACAATGCCGACTTAAGGGCAAGAAGACTGACTCTTCCTACTGACCATTCCTGTGACACTAATTATAGATTCCGATGCTTAACTTCAGGTACACTGTATCCCTTGGACCTTCTTATTGACGATGAAACACAGAAATTGCATCGGAATTAAATATAAAAGGTACAATGCCGACTTCAGTACATGAAGACCGACACTTCCTACTGACTATGTTTTGAACCATTCCTGTGACACTAGTTATAGATTCCGATGCTTCACTTCAGGTTTACTGTATCCCTTGGACGATCTTATTGACGATGAAACACAGAAAATGCATAGGAATTAAATACAAAAGGCACAATGCCGACTTAAGGGCAAGAACACTGACTCTTCCAACTGACCATTCCTGTGACACTAGTTATAGATTCTGATGCTTCCCTTCAGGTTTACTGTATCCCTTGGACCTTCTTATTGACGATGAAACACAGAAATTGCATCGGAATTAAATACAAAAGGCACAATGCCGACTTAAGTACATGAAGACCGACACTTCTTACTGACTATGTTTTGAACCATTCCTGTGACACTAGTTATAGATTCCGATGCTTCACATCAGGTTTACTGTATCCCTTGGACCTTTTTATTGACGAAGAAACACAGAAATTGCAGCGGAATTAAATACAAAAGGCACACTGCCAACTTAAGGACAAGAAGACTGACTCTTCCTACTGACCATTCCTGTGATACTAGTAGTAGATTCCGATGCTTCACTTCAGGTTTACTGTATCCCTTGGACCTTCTTATTGCTGATGAAACACAGAAATTGCATCGGAATTAAATACAAAATGCACAATGCCGACTTAAATACATGAAGACCGACACTTCTTACTGACTACGTTTTGAACCATTCCTGTAACACTAGTTATAGATTCAGAAGCTTCACTTCAGGTTTACTGTATCCCTTGGACCTTCTTATTGACGATGAAACACAGAAATTGCATCGGAATTAAATACAAATGGCAAATGCTGACTTAAGGACAAGAAGACTGACTCTTCCTACTGACCATTCCTGTGACACTAGTTATAGATTCCGATGACTCACTCCATGTTTACTGTATCCCTTGGACCTTCGTATTGACGATGAAACACAGAAATTGCATCGGAATTAAATACAAAAGGCACAATGCCGACTTAAGTACAAGAAGACCGACACTTCTTACTGACTACGTTTTGAACCATTCCTGTAACACTAGTTATAGATTCCGATGCTTCACTTCAGGTTTACTGAATCCCTTGGACCTTCTTATTGACGATGAAACACAGAAATTGCATCGGAATTAAATTCAAAAGGCACTATGCCGACTTCAGGACAAGATGACTGACTCTTCCTACTGACCAGTCCTGTAACACTAGTTATAGATTCCGATGCTTCACTTCAGGTTTACAGTATCCCTTGGTCCTTCTTATTGACGATGAAACACAGAAATTGCATCGGAATAAATACAAAAGGCACAATGCCGACTTAAGTACATGAAGACCGACACTTTTTACTGACTACGCTTTGAACCAATCCTGTAACACTAGTTATAGATTCCGATGCTTCACTTCAGGTTTACTGTATCCCTTGGACCTTCATATTGACGATGAAACACAGAAATTGCATCGGAATTAAATACAAAAGGCACAACGTCGACTTAAGGTCAAGAAGACTGACTCTTCCTACTGACCATTCCTGTTACGCTAGTTATAGATTCCGAGGCTTCACTTCAGGTTTTCTGTATCCCTTGGATCTTCTTATTGACGATGAAACACAGATATTGCATCGGAATTAAATACAAAAGGCACAATGCCGACTTAAGTACATGAAGACCGACACTTCTTACTGACTATGCTTTGAACCATTCCTGTGACACTAGTTATAGATTCCGATGCTTCACTTCAGGTTTACTGTATCCCTTGGACCTTCGTATTGACGATGAAACACAGAAATTGCATCGGAATTAAATACAAAAGGCACAATGCCGACTTAAGTACAAGAGACTGATTCTTCTTACTGACTATGCTTTGAACCATTCCTGTGATATTAGTTATAGATTCCGATGCTTCACTTCAGGTTTACTGTATCCCTTGGACCTTCTTATTGTCGATGAAACACAGACATTGCATCGGAATTAAATACAAAAGGCACAATGTCGACTTAAGTACAAGAAGGCTGACTCTTCTTACTGACTATGTTTTGAAAAATTCCTGTGACACTAGTTATAGATTCCGATGCTTCACTTCAGGTTTACTGAATCCCTTGGACCTTCTTATTGATGATGAAACACAGACATTGCATCGGAATTAAATACAAAAGGCACAATGCCGACTTAAGTACAAGAAGACTAATTCTTCTTACTGACTATGTTTTAACCATTCCTGTGACACTAGTTATAGATTCCGATGCTTCACTTCAGGTTTACTGTATCCCTTGGACCTTCGTATTCACGATGAAACTCAGAAATTGCATCGGAATTAAATACAAAAGGCACAATGCCGACTTAAGCACAAGAGACTGACTCTTCTTACTGACTATGCTTTGAACCATTCCTGTGATATTAGTTATAGATTCCGATGCTTCACTTCAGGTTTACTATATCCCTTGGACCTTCTTATTGATGATGAAACACAGACATTGCATCGGAATTAAATACAAAAGGCACAATGCCGACTTAAGTACAAGAAGGCTGACTCTTCTTACTGACTATGTTTTGAACCATTCCTGAGACACTATTTATTGATTCCGATGCTTCACTTCAGGTTTACTGTATCCCTTGGACCTTCTTATTGATGATGAAACACAGACATTGCATCGGAATTAAATACAAGAGGCACATTGCCGACTGAAGTACAAGAAGACTGACTCTTCTTACTGACTATGTTTTTAACCATTCCTGTGACACTAGTTATAGGTTCCGATGCTTCACTTCAGGTTTACTGTATCCCTTGGACCTTCTTAATGATGATGAAACACAGACATTGCATCGGAATTAAATACAAAAGGCACAATGCCGACTTAAGTACAAGAGGACTGACTCTTCTTACTGTCTATGTTTTGAACCATTCCTGCGACACTAGATATAGATTCCGATGCTTGACTTCAGATTTACTGTATCCCTTGGACCTTCTTATTGACGATGAAACTCAGAAATTGCATCGGAATTAAATACAAAAGGCACAATGATGACTTAAGTACATGAATAGGACACTTCCTACTGAGTATGTATTGAACCATTCCTGTGACACTAGTTATAGATTCCGATGCTTCACATCAGGTATACTGTATACCTTGGACCATCTTATTGTCGATGAAACACAAAAATTGCATAGGAATTAAATGCAAAAGGCACAATGCCGACTTAAGTGCAAGACGACTGACTCTTCCTACTGACCATTCCTGTGACACTAGTTATAGATTCCGATGCTTCACTTCAGGTACACTGTATCCCTTGGGCCTTCTTTTTGGCGATGAAACACAGTAATTGCATCGGAATTAAATACAAAAGACACAATGCCGACTTATGTACATGACGACCGACACTTCTTACTGACTACGTTTTGAACCATTCCTGTAACACTAGTTATAGATTTAGAAGCTTCACTTCAGGTTTACTGTATCCCTTGGACCTTCTTATTGACGATGAAACACAGAAATTGCATCGGAATTAAATACAAAAGGCAAAATGCTGACTTAAGGACAAGAAGACCGACTCTTCCTACTGACCATTCCTGTGACACTAGTTATAGATTCCGATGCCACACTCCATGTTTACTGTATCCCTTGGACCTTCGTATTGACGATGAAACGCAGATATTGCATCGGAATTAAATACAAAAGGCACAATGCCGACTTAAGTACAAGAAGACTGACACTTCTTACTGACTACGTTTTGAACCATTCCTGTAACACTAGTTATAGATTCCGATGCTTCACTTCAGGTTTACTGTATCCCTTGGACCTTCTTATTGATGATGAAACACAGACATTGCATCGGAATTAAATACAAAAGGCACAATGCCGACTTAAGTACAAGAAGGCTGACTCTTCTTACTGACTATGTTTTGAACCATTCCTGTGACACTAGTTATAGATTCCGATGCTTCACTTCAGGTTTACTGTATCCCTTGGACCGTCTTATTGATGATGAAACACAGACATTGCATCGGAATTAAATACAAAAGGCACAATGCCGACTTAAGTACAAGAAGACTGATTCTTCTTACTGACTATGTTTTTAACCATTCCTGTGACACTAGTTATAGATTCCGATGCTTCACTTCAGATTTACTGTATCCCTTGGACCTTCTTAATGATGATGAAACACAGACATTGCATCGGAATTAAATACAAAAGGCACAATGCCGACTTAAGTACAAGAGGACTGACTCTTCTTACTGGCTATGTTTTGAACCATTCCTGAGACACTAGATATAGATTCCGATGCTTGACTTCAGATTTACTCTATCCCTTGGACCTTCTTATTGACGATGAAACACAGAAATTGCATCGGAATTAAATACAAAAGGCACAATGCCGACTTAAGTACAAAGAGACTGACGCTTATTACTGACTATGTTTTTAACCATTCCTGTAACACTAGTTATAGATTGCGATGATTCACTTAAGGTTTAGTGTAACCCTCTGATCTTCTTATTGACGATTAATAACAGAAATTGCATCGGAATTAAAAACAAAAGGCACAATGCCGGCTTAAGTACAAGAAGACTGACTCTTCATACTGTCTATGCGTCGAACCATTCCTGTGACACTAGTTATAGATTCCGATGCTTCACTTCAGGTTTACTGTATCCCTCTGACCCTCTTATTGACGATGAAACACAGAAATTGCATCGGAATTAGATGCAAAAGGCACAATGCCGACTTAAGTACAGGAAGACTGACTCTTCCTACTGTCATTGCTTTGAACCATTCCTGTGATACTAGTTATACATTCCGATGCTTCACTTTAGGTATACTGTATCCCTCTGACCTTCTTATTGACAATGAAACACGGGAATTGCACCGGAATTAAATACAAAAGGCGTAAGGATGACTTAAGGACAAGAAGACTGACTCTTCTCACTGACTATGTTTTGAACCATTCCTGTGACACTAGTTATACGTTCCGATGCTACACTTTAGGTTCACTGTATCCCTCTGACCTTCTTATTGACAATGAAACACAGATATTGCACCGGAATTAAATACAAAAGGCACAATGCCGACTTAAGTACAAGAAGACAGACTCTTCTTACTGTCTATGTTTTGAACCAATCCATTGACACTAGTTATAGATTCCAATGCTTCACTCAAGGTTTACTGTATCCCTTGGCCTTCTTATTGACGATGAAACACTGAAATTGCATCGGAATTAAATAGAAAAGGCACAATGCCGACTTAAGTACAAGAAGACAGACTCTTCTTACTGACTATGATTTGAACCACCCCTGTGACACTAGTTATAGATTCCGATGCTTCACTTCAGGGTTAATGTATCCCTTGGACCTTCGTATTGACGATGAAACCCAGACATTGCATCGGAACTAAATACAAAAGCCACAATGCCGACTTAAGTACTGTCTATGTTTTGAACCATTCCTGTGACACTAGTTATAGATTCCGATGCTTGACTTCAGTTTTACTGTATCCCTTGGTCGTTCTTATTGACGATGAAACACAGAAATAGCATCGGAATTAAATAGAAAAGGCACAATGCCGACTTAAGTACAAGAGACTGACTCTTCTTAGTGACTATGTTTTGAACCATTCCTGTGACACTAGTTATAGATTCCGATGCTTCACTTAAGGTTTAATGTTTCCCTCTGACCTTCTCATTGGCGATGAAACACAGAAATTGCATCGGAATTAAATACAAAAGGCAAAAAGCCGACTTAAGTATAAGAAGCCTGACTTTTCTTACTGACTATGTTTGTACCATTCCTGTGACACTAGTTATAGATTCCGATGCTTCACTTCAGGTTTACTGTATCCCTCTGACCTTCTTATTGACGATGAAACACAGAAATTGCATCGGAATTAAAAACAAAAGGGACAATGCCGACGTAAGTACAAGAAGACTGACTCTTCTTACTGACTATGCTTTGAACCATTCCTGTGACGCTAGTTATAGATTCAGATGCTTCACTTCAGGTTTACTGTAACCCTCTGACCTTCTTATTGACGATAAAACACGGAAATTGCATCGGAATTAAATAGAAAAGGCACAATGCCGACTTAAGTACAAGAAGGCTGACTCTTCTTACTGTCTATGTTTTGAACCATTCCTGCGACACTCGTTATAGATTCCGATGCTGGACTTCAGCTTTGCTGTATCCCTTGGACCTTCTTATTGACGATGAAACACAGAAATTGCATCGGAATTAAGTACAAAAGGCACAATGCCGACTTAAGTACAAGAGACTGACTCTTCTTACTGTCTATGCTTCGAACCATTCCTGTGACACTAGTTATAGATTCCGATGCTTCACTTCAGGTTTACTGTATCCCTTGGACCTTCTTATTGACGATGAAACACAGAAATTGCATCGGAATTAAATACAAAAGGCACAATGCCGACTCAAGTACAAGGAGACTGACTCTTCTTACTGTCTATGTTTTGAACCTATCCTGTGACACTAGTTATGGATTCCGACGCTTCACTTCAGGTTTACTGTATACCTCTGACCCTCTTATTGACGATGAAACACAGAAATTGCATCGGAATTAAATACAAAATGCACAATGCCGACTTAATTACAAGGAGACTGACTCTTCTTACTGACTATGTTTTGAACCATTCCTGTGACACTGGTTATAGATTCCGATGCTTTACATCAGGTTTACTGTATCCCTCAGACCTTCTTATTGACGACGAAACACACAAATTGCATCGGAATTAAATAGAAAAGGTACAATGCCGACTTAAGTACAAGAAGACTGACTCTTCTTACTGTCTATGTTTGAAGCATTCCTGTGACACTAGTTATAGATTCCGTTGCTTGATTTCAGTTTTACTGTGTCCCTTGGACCTTCTTATTGACGATGAAACACAGAAATTACATCGGAATTAAATACAAAAGGCACAATGCCGACTTAAGAACAAGAGACTGACTCTTCTTACTAACTATGTTTTGAACCATTCCTGTGACTCTAGTTATAGATTCCGATGCTTCACTTCAGGATTACTGTATCCCTCTGACCCTGCTATTGACGATGAAACACAGAAATTGCACCGGAATTAAATACAAAAGGCACAATGCCGACTTAAGTACAAGAAGACTGACTCTTCTTACTGTCTATGTTTTGAACCATTCCATTGACACTAGTTATAGATTCCAATGCTTCACTCAAGGTTTACTGTATCCCTTGGCCTTCTTATTGACGATGAAACACTGAAATTGCATCGGAATTAAATAGAAAAGGCACAATGCCGACTTAAGTACAAGAAGACTGACTCTTCTTACTGACTATGATTTGAACCATATTATGACACTAGTTATAGATTCCGATGCTTCACTTCAGGTTTACTGTATCCATTGGACCTTCGTGTTGACGATGAAACACAGAAATCGCATCGGAATTAAATACAAAAGGCACAATGCCGACTTAAGTGCAAGCAGACTGACTCTCCTTACAGTCTATTTTTTGAACCATTCCTGTGACACTAGTTACAGATTCCGATGCTTCACTTCAGGTTTACTGTATCCCTTGGACCTTCTTATTAACGATGAAACACAGAAATTGCATCGGTATTAAATACAAAAGGCACAATGCCGACATAAGTACAAATAGATTGACTCTTTTTACTGTCTATGTTTTGAACCAATCCTGTGACACTAGTTATAGATTCCGACGCTTCACTTCAGGTTTACTGTATCCCTTGGACGTTCTTATTGACGATGAAACACAGAAATTGCGTCGGAATTAAATACAAAAGGCACAATGCCGACTAAAGTACAAGAGACTGACTCTTCTTAGTGACTGTGTTTTGAACCATTCCTGTGACACTAGTTATTGATTCCGATGCTTCACTTAAGGTTTACTGTATCCATTGGACCTTCGTGTTGACGATGAAACACAGAAATCGCATCGGAATTAAATACAAAAGGCACAATGCCGACTTAAGTGCAAGCAGACTGACTCTTCTTACAGTCTATTTTTTGAACCATTCCTGTGACACTAGTTACAGATTCCGATGCTTCACTTCAGGTTTACTGTATCCCTTGGACGTTCTTATTGACGATGAAACACAGAAATTGCATCGGAATTAAATATGAAAGGCACAAAGCCGACTTAAGTATAAAAAGACTGACTTTTCTTACTGACTATGTTTGAACCATTCCTGTGACACTAGTTATAGATTCCGATGCTTCACTTCAGGTTTACTGTATCCTACTGACCTTCTTATTGACGATGAAACACAGAAAATGCAACAGAATTAAGTAGAAAAGGCACAATGCCGATTTAAGTACAAGAACACTGACTCTTCTTACTGTCTATGTCTTAAACCAATCCTGTGACACTAGTTTTTGATTCCGATGCTTCACTTCGGGTTTACTGTGACCCTTGGACCTTCTTATTGACGATGAAACACAGAAATTGCATCGGAATTAGATACAAAAAGCACAATGCCGACTTAAGTACTAGAAGACTGACTCTTCCTACTGTCATTGTTCTGAACCATTCCTGTGATACTAGTTATAGATTCCGATGCTTCACTTCAGGGCTAATATATCCCTTGGACGTTCGTATTGACGATGAAACACTGAAATTGCATCGGAACTAAATACAAAAGGCACAATGCCGACTTAAGTACTGTCTATGATTTGAACCATTCCATTGACACATGTTATGGATTCCGATGCTTCACTTCAGGTTTACTGTATCCCTCTGACCTTCTTATTGACGATGAAACCCAGAAATTGCATCGGAATTAAATACAAAAGGCGTAAGGATGACTTAAGGACAAGAAGACTGACTCTTCTTACTGACTATGATTTGAACCATTCCTGTGACACTAGTTATAGATTCCGATGCTTCACTTCAGGGCTAATATATCCCTTGGACGTTCGTATTGACGATGAAACACTGAAATTGCATCGGAACTAAATACAAAAGCCACAATGCCGACTTAAGTACTGTCTATGTTTTGAACCATTCCTGTGACACTAGTTATAGATTCCGATGCTTGACTTCAGTTTTACTGTATCCCTTGGTCGTTCTTATTGACGATGAAACACAGAAATAGCATCGGAATTAAATAGAAAAGGCACAATGCCGACTTAAGTACAAGAGACTGACTCTTCTTAGTGACTATGTTTTGAACCATTCCTGTGACACTAGTTATAGATTCTGATGCTTCACTTAAGGTTTAATGTTTCCCTCTGACCTTCTTATTGGCGATGAAACACAGAAATTGCATCGGAATTAAATACAAAAGGCAAAAAGCCGACTTAAGTATAAGAAGCCTGACTTTTCTTACTGACTATGTTTGTACCATTCCTGTGACACTAGTTATAGATTCCGATGCTTCACTTCAGGTTTACTGTATCCCTTTGACCCTCTTATTGACGATGAAACACACAAATTGCATCGGAATTAAATACAAAAGGCACAATGCCGACTTAAGTACAAATAGACTGACTCTTTTTACTGTCTATGTTTTGAACCGATCCTGTGACACTAGTTATAGATTCAGACGCTTCACTTCAGGTTTATGTATCCCTTGGACCTTCTTATTAACGATGAAACACAGAAATTGCATCGGAATTAAATACTAAAGGCACAATGCCGACTTCAGTACAAAAAGACTGACACTTCTTACTGACTATGTTTTGAACCATTCCTGTGACACTAGTTATAGATTCCGATGCATCACTTCAGGTTTACTGTATCCCTCCGACCTTCATATTGACGATGAAACACAGAATTTGCATCGGAATTATATACAAAATTAACAATGCCGACTTAAGTACAAGAATACTGACTCTTCTTACTGACTATGTTTTGAACCATTCCTGTGACACTAGTTATAGATTCCGATGCTTCACTTCAGGTTTACTGTATCCCTCTGACCTTCTTATTGACGGTGAAACACAGAAATTGCATCGGAATTAAATAGAAAAGACACAATTCCGACTTAAGTACAAGAAGACTGACACTTCTTAGTGTCTATGTTTTGAACCATTCCTGTGACACTAGTTATAGATTCCGATGCTTGACTTCAGTTTTACTGTATCCCTTGGACGTTCTTATTGACGATGAAATACAGAAATTGCATCGGAATTAAATACAAAAGGCACAATGCCGTCTTAAGTACAAGAGACTGACTCTTCTTAGTGATTATGTTTTGAACCATTCCTGTGACACTAGTTGTAGATTCCGATGCTTCATTTAAGGTTTACTGTTTCCCTCTGACCTTCTTATTGCCGATGAAACACAGAAATTGCATCGGAATTAAATATAAAAGGCACAAAGCCGATTTAAGTATAAGAAGACTGACTTTTCTTACTGACTATGTTTTGAACCATTCCTGTAACACTAGTTATAGATTCCGATGCTTGACTTCAGTTTTACTGTATCCCTTGGACCTTCTTATTGATGATGAAACACAGAAATTGCATCGGAATTAAATACAAAAGGCACAATGCCGACTTAAGTACAAGAGACTGACTCTTCTTAGTGACTATGTTTTGATCCATTCCTGTGACACTAGTTATTGACTCCGATGCTTCACATAAGGTTTACTGTTTCCCTCTGACCTTCTTATTGACGATGAAACACAGAAATTGCATCGGAATTAAATATAAATGGCACAAAGCCGACTTAAGTATAAGAAGACTGACTTTTCTTACTGACTATGTTTGAACCATTCCTGTGACACTAGTTGTAGATTCCGATGCTTCACTTCAGGTTTACTGTATCCCTCTGACCTTCTTATTGACGATGAAGCACAGAAAATGCATCGGAATTAAATAGAGAAGGCACAATGCCGACTTAAGTACAAGAAGACTGACTCTTCTGACTGTCTATGTCTTGAACCAATCCTGTGACACTAGTTTTTGATTCCGATGCTTCACTTCAGGTTTACTGTGACCCTTGGACCTTCTTATTGACGATGAAACACAGAAATTGAATCGGAATTAGATACAAAAGGAACAATGCCGACTTAAGTACAAGAACACTGACTCTTCCTACTGTCATTGTTTTGAACCATTCCTGTGATACTAGTTATAGATTCCGATGCTTCACATCAGGGTTAATATATCCCTTGGACCTTCGTATTGACGATAAAACACAGAAATTGCATCGGAACTAAATACAAAAGGCACAATGCCGACTTAAGTACTGTCTATGTTTTGAACCATTCCTGTGTCACTAGTTATAGATTACGATGCTTTACTCCAGGTTTACTGTATCCCTCTGACCTTCTTATTGACGATGAAACCCAGAAATTGCATCGGAAGTAAATACAAAAGGCGTAAGGATGACTTAAGGACAAGAAGACTGGCTCTTCTTACTGACTATGTTTTGAACCATTCCTGTGACACTAGTTATAGATTCCGATGGTTCACTTTAGGTTTACTGTATGCCTCTGACCTTCTTATTGACGATGAAACACAGAAATTGCACCGGAATCAAATACAAAAGGCACAATGCCGACTCGAGTACAAGAAGACTGACTCTTCTTACTGTCTATGTTTTGAACCATTCCATTGACACTAGTTATAGATTCCAATGCTTCACTCAAGGTTTACTGTATCCCTTGGCCTTCTTATTGACGATGAAACACTGAAATTGCATCGGAATTAAATAGAAAAGGCACAATGCCGACTTAAGTACAAGAAGACTGACACTTCTTACTGACTATGATTTGAACCATTCCTGTGACACTATTTATAGATTCCGATGCTTCACTTCAGGTTTACTGTATCCATTGGACCTTCGTATTGACGATGAACCACAGAAATTGCATCGTAATTAAATACAAAAGGCACAATGCCGACTTAAGTACAAGCAGACTGACTCTTCTTACAGTCTATGTTTTGAACCAATCCTGTGACACAAGTTATAGTTTCCGATGCTTCACTTCAGGTTTACTGTACCCTTTGGTCCTTCTTATTGACGATGAAACACAGAAATTGCATCTGAATTAATTAGAAAAGGCACAATGTCGACTTAAGTACAGGAAGACTGACTCTTCTTACTGTCTATGTTTTAAACCATTCCTGTGACACTAGTTATAGATTCCGATGATTGACTTCAGTTTTACTGTATCCCTTTTACCTTCTTATTGACGATGAAACACAGAAATTGCATCGGAATAAAATACAAAATGCACAATGCCGACTTAAGTACAAGAAGACTGACTCTTCTTACTGTCTATCTTTTGAACCAATCCTGTGACACTAGTTACAGATTCCGATGCTTTACTTCAGGTGTACTGTATCCCTTCGGTCCTTCTTATTGACGATGAAACACAGAAATTGCATCGGAATTAAATACAAAATTCATAAGGATTACTTAAGGACAAAAAGACTGACTCTTCTTACTGACTATGTTTTGAACCATTCCTGTGACACTAGTTATAGATTCCGATGCTTCACTTCCGGTTTACTGTATCCCTCTGACCTTCTTATTGACGATGAAACACAGAAATTGCACCGGAATTAAATGCAAAAGGCACAATGCCGACGTAAGTACAAGAAGACTGACTCTTCTTACTGTCTATGTTTTGAACCATTCCATTGACACTAGTCATAGATTCCAATGCTTCACTCCAGGTTTACTGTATCCCTTGGCCTTCTTATTGGCGATGAAACACTGAAATTGCATCGGAATTAAATAGAAAAGGCACAATGACGACTTAAGTACAAGAAGACTGACTCTTCGTACTGACTATGATTTGAACCATTCCTGTGACACTAGTTATAGATTCCGATGGTTCACTTCAGGTTTACTGTATCCATTGGACCTTCGTATTGACGATGAAACACAGAAATTGCATCCGAATTAAATACAAAAGGCAGAATGCCGACTTAAGTACAAGAAGACTGACTCTTCTTACAGTCTATGCTTTGAACCAATCCTGTGACACTAGTTATAGATTCCGATGCTTCATTTCAGGTCTACTGTACCCCGTCGTTCCTTCTTATTGACGATGAAACACAGAAATTGCATCGGAATTAGTTAGAAAAGGCACAATGTCGACTTAAATACAAGAGGACTGACTCTTTTTACTGTCTATGTTTTGAACCATTCCTGTGACACTAGTTATCGATTCCGATGCTTGACTTCAGTTTTACTGTATCCCTTGGACCTTCTTATTGACGATGAAACACAGAAATGGCATCGGAATTAAATACATAATGCACAATGCCGACTTAAGTACAAGAAGACTGACTCTTATTACTGTCTACGTTTTGAACCAATCCTGTGACACTAGTTATAGATTCCGATGCTTCACTTCAGGTTTACTGTATCCCTTCGGTCCTTCTTATTGACGATGAATCACAGAAATTGCATCGGAATTAAATACAAAAGGCACAATGCCGACTTTAGTACAAAAAGACTGACTCATCTTACTGACTATGTTTTGTACCTTTCCTGTAACACTAGTTATAGATTCCGATGCTTCAGTTCAGGTTTACTGTATCCCTCTGACCTTCTAATTGACGATGAAACACAGAAATTGCATCGGAATTAAATACAAAAGGCACTATGCCTACTTACGTAGAAGAAGACTGACTCTTCTTACTGACTATGCTTTGAACCATTCCTGTGACGCTAGTTATAGATTCATATGCTTCACTTGAGGTTTACTGTATCCCTCTGACCTTCTTATTGACGATGAAACACACAAATTGCATCGGAATTAAATAGAATAAGCACAATGCCGACTTAAGTACAAGCTGACTGACTCTTCTTACAGTCTATGTTTTGAACCACTCCTGCGACACAAGTTATGGATTCCGATGCTGGACTTCAGTTTTACTGCATCCCCTGGACCTTCTTATTGACGATGAAACACAGAAATTGCATCGGAATTAAATAGAAAAGACACATTGCCGACTTAAGTACAAGAGACTGTCTCTTCTTACTAACTATGTTTTGAACCAGTCCTGTGACACTAATTATACATTCCGATGCTTCCCTTCAGGTTTACTGTATCCCTTGGACCCTCTTATTGACGATGAAACACAGAAATTACATCGGAATTAATTACAAAACGCACAATGCCGACTTAACTACAAGTAGACTGACTCTTCTTAATGTCTATGATTTGAACCAATCCTGTGACACTAGTTAAAGATTCCGATGCTTCACTTCAGGTGTACTGTATCCCTTGGACCTTATAATTGACGATGAAACACAGAAATTGCATCGGAATTAAATACAAAAGGCACAATGCCGACTTAAGTAAAAAAGACTCACTCTTCATACTGACTATGTTTTGAACCATTCCTGTGACACTCGTTATAGATTCCGATGCTTCACTTCAGGATTACTGTATCCCTCTGACCTTCTTATAGACGATGAAACAAAGAAATTGCATCGGAATTAAATACAAAAGGCACAATGCCGACTTAAGTACAAGAAGAATGACTCTTCGTACTGACTATGTTTTGAACCATTCCTGTGACACTAGTTGTAGATTCCGATGCTTCACTTCAGGTTTACTGTATCCATTGGGCCTTCTTAATGACGATGAAACACAGATATTGCATCGAAATTAAATACAAAAGGCACAATGCCGACTTAAGTACTGTCCATATTATTAACCATTCCTGTGACACTAGTTATAGATTCCGATGCTTCACTACAAGTTTGCTGTATCCCTTGGACCTTCTTATTGACGATGAAACACAGAAATTGCCTCGGAATTAAATACATAAGGCATAAGGCCGACTTAACGACAAGAAGACTGACTCATCTTACTGTCTATGCTTTGATACTTTCCTGTGACACTAGTTATTGACTCCGATGCTTCACTCCACGTTTACTGTATCCCTTGGACCTCCTTATTGACGATGAGACACTGAAATTGCATCGAAATTAAATAGAAAAGGCACAATGCCGGATTAAGTACAAGAAGACCGACTTTACTTACCGACTATGTTTGAACCATTCCTGTGCCACTAGTTACAGATTCCGATGCTTCACTTCAGGTTTACTGTATCCATTTGCCTTCTTATTCACGATAAAACACAGATACTGCATCGGATTTAAATACATTAGGCACAATGCCGGCATAAGTACATGAAGACTGACTCTTCTTACTGACTATGCTTTGAACCATTCCTGTGACACTAGTTATGGATTCCGATGCTTCACTTCAGGTTTACTGTATCCCTTGAACCTTCTTATTGACGATGAAACACAGAAATTGCATCGGAATTAAATACAAAAGGCACAATGCCGACTTAGGTACATGAAGACTGACTCTTCTTACTGTCTATGTTTGAACCATTCCTGTGACACTATTTATAGATTCCGATGCTTCACTTCAGGTTTACTGTATCCATTGGACCTTCGTATTGACGATGAACCACAGAAATTGCATCGTAATTAAATACAAAAGGCACAATGCCGACTTAAGTACAAGCAGACTGACTCTTCTTACAGTCTATGTTTTGAACCAATCCTGTGCCACAAGTTATAGTTTCCGATGCTTCACTTCAGGTTTACTGTACCCTTTGGTCCTTCTTATTGACGATGAAACACAGAAATTGCATCTGAATTAATTAGAAAAGGCACAATGTCGACTTAAGTACAGGAAGACTGACTCTTCTTACTGTCTATGTTTTAAACCATTCCTGTGACACTAGTTATAGATTCCGATGCTTGACTTCAGTTTTACTGTATCCCTTTTACCTTCTTATTGACGATGAAACACAGAAATTGCATCGGAATAAAATACAAAATGCACAATGCCGACTTAAGTACAAGAAGACTGACTCTTCTTACTGTCTATCTTTTGAACCAATCCTGTGACACTAGTTACAGATTCCGATGCTTTACTTCAGGTGTACTGTATCCCTTCGGTCCTTCTTATTGACGATGAAACACAGAAATTGCATCGGAATTAAATACAAAATTCATAAGGATTACTTAAGGACAAAAAGACTGACTCTTCTTACTGACTATGTTTTGAACCATTCCTGTGACACTAGTTATAGATTCCGATGCTTCACTTCCGGTTTACTGTATCCCTCTGACCTTCTTATTGACGATGAAACACAGAAATTGCACCGGAATTAAATGCAAAAGGCACAATGCCGACGTAAGTACAAGAAGACTGACTCTTCTTACTGTCTATGTTTTGAACCATTCCATTGACACTAGTCATAGATTCCAATGCTTCACTCCAGGTTTACTGTATCCCTTGGCCTTCTTATTGGCGATGAAACACTGAAATTGCATCGGAATTAAATAGAAAAGGCACAATGACGACTTAAGTACAAGAAGACTGACTCTTCGTACTGACTATGATTTGAACCATTCCTGTGACACTAGTTATAGATTCCGATGGTTCACTTCAGGTTTACTGTATCCATTGGACCTTCGTATTGACGATGAAACGCAGAAATTGCATCCGAATTAAATACAAAAGGCAGAATGCCGACTTAAGTACAAGAAGACTGACTCTTCTTACAGTCTATGCTTTGAACCAATCCTGTGACACTAGTTATAGATTCCGATGCTTCATTTCAGGTCTACTGTACCCCGTCGTTCCTTCTTATTGACGATGAAACACAGAAATTGCATCGGAATTAGTTAGAAAAGGCACAATGTCGACTTAAGTACAAGAGGACTGACTCTTCTTACTGTCTATGTTTTGAACCATTCCTCTGACACTAGTTATCGATTCCGATGCTTGACTTCAGTTTTACTGTATCCCTTGGACCTTCTTATTGACGATGAAACACAGAAATTGCATCGGAATTAAATACAAAAGGCACAATGCCGACTTTAGTACAAAAAGACTGACTCATCTTACTGACTATGTTTTGTACCATTCCTGTAACACTAGGTATAGATTCCCATGCTTCAGTTCAGGTTTACTGTATCCCTCTGACCTTCTAATTGACGATGAAACACAGAAATTGCATCGGAATTAAATACAAAAGGCACTATGCCTACTTAAGTAGAAGAAGACTGACTCTTCTTACTGACTATGCTTTGAACCATTCCTGTGACGCTAGTTATAGATTCATATGCTTCACTTGAGGTTTACTGTATCCCTCTGACCTTCTTATTGACGATGAAACACACAAATTGCATCGGAATTAAATAGAATAAGCACAATGCCGACTTAAGTACAAGATGACTGACTCTTCTTACAGTCTATGTTTTGAACCACTCCTGCGACACAAGTTATGGATTCCGATGCTGGACTTCAGTTTTACTGCATCCCCTGGACCTTCTTATTGACGATGAAACACAGAAATTGCATCGGAATTAAATAGAAAAGACACAATGCCGACTTAAGTACAAGAGACTGTCTTTTCTTACTAACTATGTTTTGAACCAGTCCTGTGACACTAATTATACATTCCGATGCTTCCCTCTAGGTTTACTGTATCCCTTGGACCCTCTTATTGACGATGAAACACAGAAATTGCATCGGAATTAATTACTAAACGCACAATGCCGACTTAAGTACAAGTAGACTGACTCTTCTTAATGTCTATGATTTGAACCAATCCTGTGACACTAGTTAAAGATTCCGATGCTTCACTTCAGGTGTACTGTATCCCTTGGACCTTATAATTGACGATGAAACACAGAAATTGCATCAGAATTAAATACAAAAGGCACAATGCCGACTTAAGTAAAAAAGACTCACTCTTCATACTGACTATGTTTTGAACCATTCCTGTGACACTCGTTATAGATTCCGATGCTTCACTTCAGGATTACTGTATCCCTCTGACCTTCTTATTGACGATGAAACACAGAAATTGCATCGGAATTAAATACAAAAGGCACAATGCCGACTTAAGTACAAGAAGAATGACTCTTCGTACTGACTATGTTTTGAACCATTCCTGTGACACTAGTTGTAGATTCCGATGCTTCACTTCAGGTTTACTGTATCCATTGGGCCTTCTTAATGACGATGAAACACAGATATTGCATCGAAATTAAATACAAAAGGCCAAATGCCGACTTAAGTACTGTCTATATTATTAACCATTCCTGTGACACTAGTTATAGATTCCGATGCTTCACTCCAAGTTTGCTGTATCCCTTGGACCTTCTTATTGACGATGAAACACAGAAATTGCATCGGAATTAAATACATAAGGCATAAGGCCGACTTAACGACAAGAAGACTGACTCATCTTACTGTCTATGCTTTGATACTTTCCTGTGACACTAGTTATTGACTCCGATGCTTCACTCCACGTTTACTGTATCCCTTGGACCTCCTTATTGACGTTGGGACACTGAAATTGCATCGAAATTAAATAGAAAAGGCACAATGCCGGCTTAAGTACAAGAAGACCGACTCTACTTACCGACTATGTTTGAACCATTCCTGTGACACTAGTTACAGATTCCGATGCTTCACTTCAGGTTTACTGTATCCATTGGCCTTCTTATTCACGATAAAACACAGATATTGCATCGGATTTAAATACATTAGGCACAATGCCGGCATAAGTACATGAAGACTGACTCTTCTTACTGACTATGCTTTGAACCATTCCTGTGACACTAGTTATGGATTCCGATGCTTCACTTCAGGTTTACTGTATCCCTTGAACCTTCTTATTGACGATGAAACACAGAAATTGCATCGGAATTAAATACAAAAGGCACAATGCCGACTTAGGTACACGAAGACTGACTCTTCTTACTGTCTATGTTTGAACCATTCCTGTGACACTAGTTACAGATTCCGTTGCTACACTCCAGGTTTACTGTATCCCTTAGACCTTCTTATTGACGATGAAACACAGAAATTGCATCGGAATTAAGTACAAAAGGCACAATGCCGACTTAAGGACAAGAAGACTGACTCGTCTTACTGACTATGTTTTGAACCATTCCTGTGACACTAGTTATAGATTGCGATGCTTCACTTCAGGTTTACTGTATCCCTCTGACCTTCTTATTGACGATGAAACACAGAAATTGCATCGGAATTAAATACAAAAGGCACAATGCCGACTTAAGTACAGGAAGACTGTATCTTCTTCTTGTCTATGCTTTGAACCATTCCTGTAACACTAGTTATAGTTTCCGATGCTTCACTCGAGGTTTACTGTATCCCTTGGACCCTCTTATTGACGATGAAACACAGAAATTGCATCGGGATTAAATACAAAAAGCACAATGCCGACTTAAGGACAGGAAGACTGACTCTTCTTACTGACTATGTTTTGAACCATTCCTGTGCCAATAACTATAGATTCCGATGCCTCACTCCAGGTTTACTGTATCCCTTGGACCTTCTTATTGACGATGAAACACAGAAATTGCATCGGAATTAAATACAAAAGACGTAAGGCCGACTTAACAACAAGAAGACTGACGCCTCTTACTGACTATGTTTTGAACCATTCCTGTGATACTAGTTATAGATTCCGATGCTTCACTTCAGGTATACTGTTTCCCTCTGACCTTCTTATTGACGATGAAACACAGAAATTGCATCGGAATTAAATACAAAGGGCACAATGCCGACTTAAGTACAAGAAGACTGACTCTTCTTACTGTCTATGTTTTGAACCATTCCATTGATACTAGTTATAGGTTTCGATGCTTCACTCCACGTTTACTGTATCCCTTGGACCTTCTTATTGACGATGAAACACTGAAATTGCATCGGAATTAAATAGAAAAGGCACAATGCCGACATAGGTACATGAAGACTGACTCTTCTTACTGTCTCTGTTTGAACCATTCCTGTGACACTAGTTACAGATTCCGTTGCTACACTCCAGGTTTACTGTATCCCTTAGACCTTCTTATTGACGATGAAACACAGAAACTGCATCGGAATTAAATACAAAAGGCACAATGCCGACTTAAGGACAAGAAGACTGACTCGTCTTACTGACTATGTTTTGAACCATTCCTGTGACACTAGTTATAGATTGCGATGCTTCACTTCAGGTTTACTGTATCCCTCTGACCTTCTTATTGACGATGAAACACAGAAATTGCATCGGAATTAAATACAAAAGGCACAATGCCGACTTAAGTACAAGAAGACTGTATCTTCTTACTGTCTATGCTTTGAACCATTCCTGTAACTCTAGCTATAGTTTCCGATGCTTCACTCCAGGTTTACTGTATCCCTTGGACCTTCTTATTGACGATGAAACACAGAAATTGCATCGGGATTAAATACAAAAAGCACAATGCCGACTTAAGGACAAGAAGACTGACTCTTCTTACTGACTATGTTTTGAACCATTCCTGTGCCAATAGCTATAGATTCCGATGCTTCACTCCAGGTTTACTGTATCCCTTGGACCTTCTTATTGACGATGAAACACAGAAATTGCATCGGAATTAAATACAAAAGGCGTAAGGCCGACTTAACAACAAGAAGACTGACTCCTCTTACTGACTATGTTTTGAACCATTTCTGTGATACTAGTTATAGATTCCGATGCTTCACTTCAGGTTTACTGTTTCCCTCTGACCTTCTTATTGACGATGAAACACAGAAATTGCATCGGAATTAAATACAAAGGGCACATTGCCGACTTAAGTACAAGAAGACTGACTCTTCTTACTGTCTATGTCTTGAACCATTCCATTGATACTAGTTCTAGGTTTCGATGCTTCACTCCACGTTTACTGTATCCCTTGGACCTTCTTATTGACGATGAAACACTGAAATTTCATCGGAATTAAATAGAAAAGGCACAATGCCGACATAGGTACATGAAGACTGACTCTTCTTACTGTCTATGTTTGAACCATTCCTGTGACACTAGTTACAGATTCCGTTGCTACACTCCAGGTTTACTGTATCCCTTAGACCTTCTTATTGACGATGAAACACAGAAATTGCATCGGAATTAAATACAAAAGGCACAATGCCGACTTAAGGACAAGAAGACTGACTCGTCTTACTGACTATGTTTTGAACCATTCCTGTGACACTAGTTATAGATTGCGATGCTCCACTTCAGGTTTACTGTTTCCCTCTGACCTTCTTATTGACGATGAAACACAGAAATTGCATCGGAATTAAATACAAAGGGCACAATGCCGACTTATGTACAAGAAGACTGTATCTTCTTACTGTCTATGCTTTGATCCATTCCTGTAACACTAGTTATAGTTTCCGATGCTTCACTCCAGCTTTACTGTCTCCCTTCTACCTTCTTATTGACGATGAAACACAGAATTTGCATCGGAATTAAATACAAAAAGCACAATGCCGACTTAAGGACAAGAAGACTGACTCTTCTTACTGACTATGTTTTGAACCATTCGTGTGCCAATAGCTATAGATTCCGATGCTTCACTCCAGGTTTACTGTATCCCTTGGACCTTCTTATTGACGATGAAACACAGAAATTGCATCGGAATTAAATACAAAAGGCGTAAGGCCGACTTAACAACAAGAAAACTGACTCCTCTTACTGACTATGTTTGAACCATTCCTGTGATACTAGTTATAGATTCCGATGCTTCACTTCAGGTTTACTGTTTCCCTCTGACCTTCTTATTGACGATGAAACACAGAAATTGCATCGGAATTAAATACAAAGGGCACAATGCCGACTTATGTACAAGAAGACTGTATCTTCTTACTGTCTATGCTTTGATCCATTCCTGTAACACTAGTTAGAGTTTCCGATGCTTCACTCCAGCTTTACTGTCTCCCTTCTACCTTCTTATTGACGATGAAACACAGAAATTGCATCGGAATTAAATACAAAAAGCACAATGCCGACTTAAGGACAAGAAGACTGACTCTTCTTACTGACTATGTTTTGAACCATTCGTGTGCCAATAGCTATAGATTCCGATGCTTCACTCCAGGTTTACTGTATCCCTTGGACCTTCTTATTGACGATGAAACACAGAAATTGCATCGGAATTAAATACAAAAGGCGTAAGGCCGACTTAACAACAAGAAAACTGACTCCTCTTACTGACTATGTTTGAACCATTCCTGTGATACTAGTTATAGATTCCGATGCTTCACTTCAGGTTTACTGTTTCCCTCTGACCTTCTTATTGACGATGAAACACAGAAATTGCATCGGAATTAAATACAAAGGGCACAATGCCGACTTAAGTACAAGAAGACTGACTCTTCTTACTGTCTATGTTTTGAACCATTGCATTGATACTAGTTATAGGTTTCGATGCTTCACTCCACGTTTACTGTATCCCTTGGACCTTCTTATTGACGATGAAACACTGAAATTGCATCGGAATTAAATAGAAAAGGCACAATGCCGACATAGGTACATGAAGACTGACTCTTCTTACTGTCTATGTTTGAACCATTCCTGTGACACTAGTTACAGATTCCGTTGCTACACTCCAGGTTTACTGTATCCCTTAGACCTTCTTATTGACGATGAAACACAGAAATTGCATCGGAATTAAATACAACAGGCACAATGCCGACTTAAGGACAAGAAGACTGACTCGTCTTACTGACTATGTTTTGAACCATTCCTGTGACACTAGTTATAGATTGCGATGCTTCACTTCAGGTTTACTGTATCCCTCTGACCTTCTTATTGACGATGAAACACAGAAATTGCATCGGAATTAAATACAAAAGGCACAATGCCGACTTAAGTACAAGAAGACTGTATCTTCTTACTGTCTATGCTTTGAACCATTCCTGTAACTCTAGCTATAGTTTCCGATGCTTCACTCCAGGTTTACTGTATCCCTTGGACCTTCTTATTGACGATGAAACACAGAAATTGCATCGGGATTAAATACAAAAAGCACAATGCCGACTTAAGGACAAGAAGACTGACTCTTCTTACTGACTATGTTTTGAACCATTCCTGTGCCAATAGCTATAGATTCCGATGCTTCACTCCAGGTTTACTGTATCCCTTGGACCTTCTTATTGACGATGAAACACAGAAATTGCATCGGAATTAAATACAAAAGGCGTAAGGCCGACTTAACAACAAGAAGACTGACTCCTCTTACTGACTATGTTTTGAACCATTCCTGTGATACTAGTTATAGATTCCGATGCTTCACTTCAGGTTTACTGTTTCCCTCTGACCTTCTTATTGACGATGAAACACAGAAATTGCATCGGAATTAAATACAAAGGGCACAATGCCGACTTAAGTACAAGAAGACTGACTCTTCTTACTGTCTATGTCTTGAACCATTCCATTGATACTAGTTCTAGGTTTCGATGCTTCACTCCACGTTTACTGAATCCCTTGGACCTTCTTATTGACGATGAAACACTGAAATTTCATCGGAATTAAATAGAAAAGGCACAATGCCAAAATAGGTACATGAAGACTGACTCTTCTTACTGTCTATGTTTGAACCATTCCTGTGACACTAGTTACAGATTCCGTTGCTACACTCCAGGTTTACTGTATCCCTTAGACCTTCTTATTGACGATGAAACACAGAAATTGCATCGGAATTAAATACAAAAGGCACAATGCCGACTTAAGGACAAGAAGACTGACTCGTCTTACTGACTATGTTTTGAACCATTCCTGTGACACTAGTTATAGATTGCGATGCTCCACTTCAGGTTTACTGTATCCCTCTAACCTTCTTATTGGCGATGAAACACAGAAATTGCATCGGAATTAAATACAAAAGGCACAATGCCGACTTAAGTACAAGAAGACTGTATCTTCTTACTGTCTATGCTTTGATCCATTCCTGTAACACTAGTTATAGTTTCCGATGCTTCACTCCAGCTTTACTGTATCCCTTGGACCTTCTTATTGACGATGAAACACAGAAATTGCATCGGAATTAAATACAAAAAGCACAATGCCGACTTAAGGACAAGAAGACTGACTCTTCTTACTGACTATGTTTTGAACCATTCGTGTGCCAATAGCTATAGATTCCGACGCTTCACTCCAGGTTTACTGTATTTCTTGGACCTTCTTATTGACGATGAAACACAGAAATTGCATCGGAAATTAATACAAAAGGCGTAAGGCCGACTTAACAACAAGAAGACTGACTCCTCTTACTGACTATGTTTTGAACCATTCCTATGACACTAGTTATAGATTCCGATGCTTCACTTCAGGTTTACTGTTTCCCTCTGACCTTCTTATTGACGATGAAACACAGAAATTGCATCGTAATTAAATACAAAGGGCACAATGCCGACTTAAGTACAAGAAGATTGACTCTTCTTACTGTCTATGTTTTGAACCATTCCATTGATACTAGTTATAGGTTTCGATGTTTCACTCCACGTTTACTGTATCCCTTGGACCTTCTTATTGACGATGAAACACTGAAATTGCATCGGAATTAAATACAAAAGGCGTAAGGCCGACTTAAGGACAGGAAGACTGACTCCTCTTACTGACTACGTTTTGAACCATTCCTGTGACACTAGTTATAGATTCCGATGCTTCACTTCAGGTTTACTGTTTCCCTCTGACCTTCTTATTGACGATGAAACACAGAAATTGCATCGGAAATCAATACAAAGGGCACAATGCCGACTTAAGTACAAGAAGACTGACTCGTCTTACTGACTATGTTTTGAACCATTCCTGTGACACTAGTTATAGATTGCGATGCTCCACTTCAGGTTTAATGTATCCCTCTGACCTTCTTATTGACGATGAAACACAGAAATTGCATCGGAATTAAATACAAAAGGCACAATGCCGACTTAAGTACAAGAAGACTGTATCTTCTTACTGTCTATGCTTTGAACCATTCCTGTAACACTAGCTATAGTTTCCGATGCTTCACTCCAGGTGTACTGTATCCCTTGGACCTTCTTATTGACGATGAAACACAGAAATTGCATCGGGATTAAATACAAAAAGCACAATGCCGACTTAAAGACAAGAAGACTGACTCTTCTTACTGACTATGTTTTGAACCATTCCTGTGCCAATAGCTATAGATTCCGATGCTTCACTCCAGGTTTACTGTATCCCTTGGACCTTCTTATTGACGATGAAACACAGAAATTGCATCGGAATTAAATACAAAAGGCGTAAGGCCGACTTAACAACAAGAAGACTGACTCCTCTTACTGACTATGTTTTGAACCATTCCTATGACACTAGTTATAGATTCCGATGCTTCACTTCAGGTTTACTGCTTCCCTCTGACCTCCTTATTGACGATGAAACACAGAAATTGCATCGGAATTAAATACAAAGGGCACAATGCCGACTTAAGTACAAGAAGACTGAGTCTTCTTACTGTCTATGTTTTGAACCATTCCATTGATACTAGTTATAGGTTTCGATGCCTCACTCCACGTTTACTGTATCCCTTGGACCTTCTTATTGACGATGAAGCACTGAAATTGCATCGGAATTAAATAGAAAAGGCAGAATGCAGACATAGGTACATGAAGACTGACTCTTCTTACTGTCTATGTTTGAACCATTCCTGTGACACTAGTTACAGATTCCGTTGCTACACTCCAGGTTTACTGTATCCCTTAGACCTTCTTATTGACGATGAAACACAGAAATTGCATCGGAATTAAATACATAAGGCACAATGCCGACTTAAGGACAAGAAGACTGACTCGTCTTACTGACTATGTTTTGAACCATTCCTGTGACAATAGTTATAGATTGCGATGCTCCACTTCAGGTTTACTGTATCCCTCTGACCTTCTTATTGACGATGAAACACAGAAATTGCATCGGAATTAAATACAAAAGGTACAATGCCGACTTAAGTACAAGAAGACTGTATCTTCTTACTGTCTATGCTTTGATCCATTCCTGTAACACTAGTTATAGTTTGCGATGCTTCACTCCAGGTTTACTGTATCCCTTGGACCTTCTTATTGACGATGAAACACAGAAATTGCATCGGAATTAAATTCAAAAAGCACAATGCCGACTTAAGGACAAGAAGACTGACTCTTCTTACTGACTATGTTTTGAACCATTCGTGTGCCAATAGCTATAGATTCCGATGCTTCACTCCAGGTTTACTGTATCCGTTGGACCTTCTTATTGACGATGAAACACAGAAATTGCATCGGAATTAAATACAAAAGGCGTAAGGCCGACTTAACAACAAGAAGACTGACTCCTCTTACTGACTATGTTTTGAACCATTCCTATGACACTAGTTATAGATTCCGATGCTTCATTTCAGGTTTACTGTTTCCCTCTGACCTTCTTATTGACGATGAAACACAGAAATTGCATCGTAATTAAATACAAAGGGCACAATGCCGACTTAAGTACAAGAAGACTGACTCTTCTTACTGTCTATGTTTTGAACCATTCCATTGATACTAGTTATAGGTTTCGATGCTTCACTCCACGTTTACTGTATCCCTTGGACCTTCTTATTGACGATGAAACACTGAAATTGCATCGGAATTAAATAGAAAAGGCACAATGCAGACATAGGTACATGAAGACTGACTCTTCTTACTGTCTATGTTTGAACCATTCCTGTGACACTAGTTACAGATTCCGTTGCTACACTCCAGGTTTACTGTATCCCTTAGACCTTCTTATTGACGATGAAACACAGAAATTGCATCGGAATTAAATACAAAAGGCACAATGCCGACTTAAGGACAAGAAGACTGACTCGTCTTACTGACTATGTTTTGAACCATTCCTGTGACACTAGTTATAGATTGCGATGCTCCACTTCAGGTTTACTGTATCCCTCTGACCTTCTTATTGACGATGAAACACAGAAATTGCATCGGAATTAAATACAAAAGGTACAATGCCGACTTAAGTACAAGAAGACTGTATCTTCTTACTGTCTATGCTTTGATCCATTCCTGTAACACTAGTTATAGTTTCCGATGCTTCACTCCAGATTTACTGTATCCCTTGGACCTTCTTATTGACGATGAAACACAGAAATTGCATCGGAATTAAATACAAAAAGCACAATGCCGACTTAAGGACAAGAAGACTGACTCTTCTTACTGACTATGTTTTGAACCATTCGTGTGCCAATAGCTATAGATTCCGATGCTTCACTCCAGGTTTACTGTATCCCTTGGACCTTCTTATTGACGATGAAACACAGAAATTGCATCGGAATTAAATACAAAAGGCGTAAGGCCGACTTAACAACAAGAAGACTGACTCCTCTTACTGACTATGTTTTGAACCATTCCTGTGACACTAGTTATAGATTCCGATGCTTCACTTCAGGTTTACTGTTTCCCTCTGACCTTCGTATTGACAATGAAACACAGAAATTGCATCGGAATTAAATACAAAGGGCACAATGCCGACCTAAGTACAAGAAGACTGACTCTTCTTACTGTCTATGTTTTGAACCATTCCATTGATACTAGTTATAGGTTTCGAGGCTTCACTCAACGTTTACTGTATCCCTTGGACCTTCGTATTGACGATGAAACACAGAAATTGCATCGGAATTAAATACAAAAGGCACAATGCCGACTTAGGTACATGAAGACTGACTTTTATAACTGTCTATGTTTTGAACCATTCCTGTGACACAAGTTATAGTGTGCTATGCTTCACTTCAGGTTTACTGTATCCCTTTGACCTTCTTATTGACGATGAAACACAGAAATTGCATCGGAATTAAATACAAAAGGCACAATGCCGACTTAAGTACAAGAAGACTGTATCCTCTTACTGTCTATGTTTTGAACCATTCCATTGATACTAGTTATAGGTTACGATGCTTCACTCCACGTTTACTGTATCCCTTGGACCTTCTTATTGACGATGAAACACTGAAATTGCATCGGAATTAAATAGAAAAGGCACAATGCAGACATAGGTACATGAAGACTGACTCTTCTTACTGTCTATGTTTTGAACCATTCCTGTGACACTAGTTATAGATTGCGATGCTCCACTTCAGGTTTACTGTATCCCTCTAACCTTCTTATTGGCGATGAAACACAGAAATTGCATCGGAATTAAATACAAAAGGCACAATGCCGACTTAAGTACAAGAAGACTGTATCTTCTTACTGTCTATGCTTTGATCCATTCCTGTAACACTAGTTATAGTTTCCGATGCTTCACTCCAGATTTACTGTATCCCTTGGACCTTCTTATTGACGATGAAACACAGAAATTGCATCGGAATTAAATACAAAAAGCACAATGCCGACTTAAGGACAAGAAGACTGACTCTTCTTACTGACTATGTTTTGAACCATTCGTGTGCCAATAGCTATAGATTCCGATGCTTCACTCCAGGTTTACTGTATCCCTTGGACCTTCTTATTGACGATGAAACACAGAAATTGCATCGGAATTAAATACAAAAGGCGTAAGGCCGACTTAACAACAAGAAGACTGACTCCTCTTACTGACTATGTTTTGAACCATTCCTGTGACACTAGTTATAGATTCCGATGCTTCACTTCAGGTTTACTGTTTCCCTCTGACCTTCGTATTGACAATGAAACACAGAAATTGCATCGGAATTAAATACAAAGGGCACAATGCCGACCTAAGTACAAGAAGACTGACTCTTCTTACTGTCTATGTTTTGAACCATTCCATTGATACTAGTTATAGGTTTCGAGGCTTCACTCAACGTTTACTGTATCCCTTGGACCTTCGTATTGACGATGAAACACAGAAATTGCATCGGAATTAAATACAAAAGGCACAATGCCGACTTAGGTACATGAAGACTGACTTTTATAACTGTCTATGTTTTGAACCATTCCTGTGACACAAGTTATAGTGTGCTATGCTTCACTTCAGGTTTACTGTATCCCTTTGACCTTCTTATTGACGATGAAACACAGAAATTGCATCGGAATTAAATACAAAAGGCACAATGCCGACTTAAGTACAAGAAGACTGTATCCTCTTACTGTCTATGTTTTAAACCATTCCTGTGACACTAGTTATATATTCCGATGCTTCACTCCAGGTTTACTGCATCCCTTGGACCTTCTTATTGACGATGAAACACAGAAATTGCATCGGAATCAAATACAAAAGGCACAACGGCGACTTAAGTACATGAAGACTGACTCATCTTACTGACTATGTTTTGAACCATTCCTGTGACACTAGTTATAGATTCCGATGCTTCACTTCAGGTTTACTGTATCCCTTGGACCTTCTTATTGAAGATGAAACACAGAAATTATATCGGAATTAAATACAAAAGGCACAATGCCGACTTATGTACATGAAGACCGACTCTTCTTACTGACTATGTTTTGAACCATTCCCGTGTCACTAGTTATAGATTCCGATGCTTCACTTCAGGTTTACTGTATCCCTTGGACCTACTTATTGACGATGAGACAGAAATTGCATCGGAATTAAATACAAAAGGCACAATGCCGACTTAAGTACTGTCTATGTTTTTAACGACTCCTTTGACACTAGTAATAGATTCGGATGCTTGACTTCAGGTTTACTGTATCCCTTGGGCCTTGTTATTGACGATGAAACACAGAAATTGCATCGGAATTAAATACAAAACTCACAATGCCGACTTAAGTACAATAAGACTGACTCTCCTTACTGTCTATGCTTTGAACCATTCCTATGACACTAGTTATTGATTCCGATGCTTCACTTCAGGTTTACTGTATCCCTCTGACCTTCTTATTGACGATGAAGCACAGAAAGTGCATCGGAATTAAATACAAAAGGCACAATGGCGACTTAAGTACATGAAGACTGACTCTTCTTACTGCCTACGTTTTTTACCATTCCTGTGATACTAGTTATAGATTCCGATGCTTCACTTCAGATTTACTGTATCCCTTGGACCTCCTTGTTGACGATGAAACACAGAAATTGCATCGGAATTAAATACAAAAGGCACAATGCCGACTTAAGTACATGAAGACCGACTCTTCTTACTTACTATGTTTTGAACCATTCCTGTGACACTAGTTATAGATTCCGATGCTTCACTTCAGGTTTATAGTATCCCTTGGACCTTCTTATTGACGATGAAACACAGAAATTGCGTCATAATTAAATACAAAAGGCACAATGCCGGATTACGTACATGAAGACCGACTCTTCTTACTGACTATGTTTTGAAACATTCCTGTGACACTAGTTATAGATTCCGATGCTTCACTCCAGGTTAACTGTATCCCTTGGACCTTCTTATTGACGATGAAACACAGAAATTGCATCGAAATTAAATACAAAAGGCACAAGGCCGACTTAACGACAAGAAGACTGACTCTTCTTACTGTCTATGTTTTGAACCATTCCATTGATACTAGTTATAGGTTTCGATGCTTCACTCCACGTTTACTGTATCCCTTGGACCTTCTTATTGACGATGAAACACTGAAATTGCATCGGAATTAAATAGAAAAGGCACAATGCAGACATAGGTACATGAAGACTGACTCTTCTTACTGTCTATGTTTGAACCATTCCTGTAACACTAGTTACAGATTCCGTTGCTACAATCCAGGTTTACTGTATTTCTTAGACCTTCTTATTGACGATGAAACACAGAAATTGCATCGGAATTAAATACAAAAGGCACAATGCCGACTTAAGGACAAGAAGACTGACTCGTCTTACTGACTATGTTTTGAACCATTCCTGTGACACTAGTTATAGATTGCGATGCTCCACTTCAGGTTTACTCTATCCCTCTGACCTTCTTATTGACGATGAAACACAGAAATTGCATCGGAATTAAATACAAAAGGTACAATGCCGACTTAAGTACAAGAAGACTGTATCTTCTTACTGTCTATGCTTTGATCCATTCCTGTAACACTAGTTATAGTTTGCGATGCCTCACTCCAGGTTTACTGTATCCCTTGGACCTTCTTATTGACGATGAAACACAGAAATTGCATCGGAATTAAATACAAAAAGCACAATGCCGACTTAAGGAAAAGAAGACTGACTCTTCTTACTGACTATGTTTTGAACCATTCGTGTGCCAATAGCTATAGATTCCGATGCTTCACTCCAGGTTTACTGTATCCCTTGGAGCTTCTTATTGACGATGAAACACAGAAATTGCATCGGAATTAAATACAAAAGGCGTAAGGCCGACTTAACAACAAGAAGACTGACTCCTCTTACTGACTATGTTTTGAACCATTCCTGTGACACTAGTTATAGATTCCGATGCTTCACTTCAGGTTTACTGTTTCCCTCTGACTTTCTTATTGACGATGAAACACAGAAATTGCATCGGAATTAAATACAAAGGGCACAATGCCGACTTAAGTACAAGAAGACTGACTCTTCTTACTGTCTATGTTTTGAACCATTCCATTGATACTAGTTATAGGTTTCGAGGCTTCACTCAACGTTTACTGTATCCCTTGGACCTTCGTATTGACGATGAAACACTGAAATTGCATCGGAATTATATAGAAAAGGCACAATGCCGACTTAAGTATAAGAAGACTGAGTCTTCTTACTGACTATATTTTGAACCATTCCTGTGACACTTGTTATAGATTCCGATGCTTCACTTCAGGTTTACTGTATCCATTGGACCTTCTTATTGACGATGAAACACAGAAATTGCATCGGAATTAAATACAAAAGGCACAATGCCGACTTAGGTACATGAAGACTGACTTTTATAACTGTCTATGTTTTGAACCATTCCTGTGACACAAGTTATAGATTGCTATGCTTCACTTCAGGTTTACTGTATCCCTCTGACCTTCTTATTGACGATGAAACACAGAAATTGCATCGGAATTAAATACAAAAGGCACAATGCCGACTTAAGTACAAGAAGACTGTATCCTCTTACTGTCTATGTTTTAAACCATTCCTGTGACACTGGTTATAAATTCCGATGCTTCACTCCAGGTTTACTGCATCCCTTGGACCTTCTTATTGACGATGAAACACAGAAATTGCATCGGAATCAAATACAAAAGGCACAACGGCGACTTAAGTACATGAAGACTGACTCTTCTTACTGACTATGTTTTGAACCATTCCTGTGACACTAGATATAGATTCCGATGCTTCACTTCAGGTTTACTGTATCCCTTGGACCTTCTTATTGAAGATGAAACACAGAAATTGCATCGGAATTAAATACAAAAGGCACAATGCCGACTTATGTACATGAAGACCGACTCTTCTTACTGACTATGTTTTGAACCATTCCCGTGTCACTAGTTATAGATTCCGATGCTTCACTTCAGGTTTACTGTATCCCTTGGACCTACTTATTGACGATGAGACAGAAATTGCATCGGAATTATATACAAAAGGCACAATGCCGACTTAAGTACTGTCTATGTTTTTAACGACTCCTTTGACACTAGTAATAGATTCGGATGCTTGACTTCAGGTTTACTGTATCCCTTGGGCCTTGTTATTGACGATGAAACACAGAAATTGCATCGGAATTAAATACAAAACTCACAATGCCGACTTAAATACAGTAAGACTGACTCTCCTTACTGTCTATGTTTTGAACCATTCCTATGACACTAGTTATTGATTCCGATGCTTCACTTCAGGTTTACTGTATCCCTCTGACCTTCTTATTGACGATGAAGCACAGAAAGTGCATCGGAATTAAATACAAAAGGCACAATGGCGACTTAAGTACATGAAGCCTGACTCTTCTTACTGCCTACGTTTTTAACCATTCCTGTGATACTAGTTATAGATTCCGATGCTTCACTTCAGATTTACTGTATCCCTTGGACCTCCTTGTTGACGATGAAACACAGAAATTGCATCGGAATTAAATACAAAAGGCACAATGCCGACTTAAGTACATGAAGACCGACTCTTCTTACTTACTATGTTTTGAACCATTCCTGTGACACTAGTTATAGATTCCGATGCTTCACTTCAGGTTTATAGTATCCCTTGGACCTTCTTATTGACGATGAAACACAGAAATTGCATCGAAATTAAATACAAAAGGCACAAGGAGGACTTAAGGACAAGAAGACTGACTCTTCTTACTGACTATGTTTTGAACCATTCCTGTGACACTAGTTATAGATTCCAATGCTTCACTTCAGGTTTACTGTGTCCCTCTGAGCTCCTTAATGACGATGAAACACAGAAATTGCACCGAAATTATATACAAAAGGCACAATGCCGACTTAAGTACAAGAAGACTGACTCTTCTTACTGTCTATGTTTTGAACCATTCCATTGACACTAGTCATCGATTCCGATGCTTCACTTTAGGTTTACTGTATCCCTTGGACCTTCTTATTGACGATGAAACACAGAAATTGCATCGGAATTAAATACAAAAGGCCCAATGCCGACTGAAGTACAAGAAGACTGACTCTTCTTACTGTCAATGTTTTGAACCATTCCTATGACACTAGTTATAGATTCCGATGCCTCACTTCAGGTTTACTGTATCCCTTGGACCTTCTTATTAACGATGAAACACAGAAGTTGCATCGGTATTAAATACAAAAGACACAATGCCGACTTAAGGACAAGAAGACTGACTCGTCTTACTGACTATGTTTTGAACCATTCCTGTGACACTAGTTATAGATTCCGATGCTTTACTTCAGGTTTACTGTATACCTTGGACCTTCTTATTGACGATGAAACACAGAAATTGCATCGGAATGAAATACAAAAGGCACAATGCCGACTTAAGTACTGACTATATTTTGAACCATTCCTGTGACACTAGTTATACATTCCAATGCTTGACTTCAGGTTTACTGTATCCCTTGGACCTTCTTATTGACGATGAAACACAGAAATTGCATCGGAATGAAATACAAAAGTCAGAATGCCGACTTAAGTACTGACTATGTTTTGAACCATTCCTGTGGCACTAGTTATAGATTCCGATGCTTGACTTCAGGTTTACTGTATCCCTTGGACCTTCTTATTGACGATGAAACACAGAAATTGCATTGGAATGTAATACAAAAGGCACAATGCCGTCTCAAGTACAGGAAGACTGACTCTTCTTACTGTCTATGTTTTGAACCATTCCTATGACACTAGTTATAGATTCCGATGCTTCACTTCAGGTTTACTTTATCCCTTGGAACTTCTTATTGCCGATGAAACACAGAAATTGCATCGGAATTAAATACAAAAGGCACAATGCCGACTTAAGGACAAGAAGACTGACTCGTCTTACTGACTATGCTTTTAACCATTCCTGTGACACTAGTTATAGATTGCGATGCTTCACTTCAGGTTTACTGTATCCCTTGGACCTTCTTATTGACGATGAAACACAGAAATTGCATCGGAATTAAATACAAAAGGCATAATGCCGACTTAAGTACAAGAAGACTGTATCTTCTTACTGTCTATGCTTTGAACCATTCCTGTAACACTAGTTATAGTTTCCGATGCTTCACTCCAGGTTTACTGTATCCCTTGGACCTTCTTATTGACGATGAAACACAGAAATTGCATCGGAATTAAGTACAAAAAGCACAATGCCCACTTAAGGACAAGAAGACTGACTCTTCTTACTGACTATGTTTTGAACCATTCCTGTGCCAATAGCTATAGTTTCCGATGCTTCACTCCAGGTTTACTGTATCCCTTGCACCTTCTTATTGACGATGAAACACAGAAATTGCATCGGAATTGAATACAAAAGGCGTAAGGCCGACTTAACAACAAGAAGACTGACTCCTCTTACTGACTATGCTTTGAACCAATCCTGTGACACTAGTTATAGATTCCGATGCTTCACTTCAGGTTTACTGTTTCCCTCTGACCTTCTTATTGACGATGAAACACAGAAATTGCATCGGAATTAAATACAAAGGGCACAATGCCGACTTAAGTACAAGAAGACTGACTCTTCTTAATGTCTATGTTTTGAACCATTCCATTGATACTAGTTATAGGTTTCGGAGCTTCACTCCACGTTTACTGTATCCCTTGGACCTTCTTATTGACGATGAAACACTGAAATTGCATCGGAATTAAATAGAAAAGGCATAATGCCGACATAGGTACATGAAGACTGACTCTTCTTACTGTCTATGTTTGAACCATTCCTGTGACACTAGTTACAGATTCCGTTGCTACACTCCAGGTTTACTGTATCCCCTAGACCTTCTTATTGACGATGAAACACAGAAATTGCATCGGAATTAAATACAAAAGGCACAATGCCGACTTAAGGACAAGAAGACTGACTCGTCTTACTGACTATGTTTTGAACCATTCCTGTGACACTAGTTATAGATTGCGATGCTTCACTTCAGGTTTACTGTATCCCTCTGACATTCTTATTGACGATGAAACACAGAAATTGCATCGGAATTAAATACAAAAGGCACAATGCCGACTTAAGTACAAGAAAACTGTATCTTCTTACTGTCTATGCTTTGAACCATTCCTGTAACACTAGTTATAGTTTCCGATGCTTCACTCCAGGTTTACTGTATCCCTTGGACCTTCTTATTGACGATGAAACACAGAAATTGCATCGGAATTAAATACAAAAGGCGTAAGGCCGACTTAACAACAAGAAGACTGACTCCTCTTACTGACTATGTATTGAACCATTCCTGTGACACTAGTTATAGATTCCGATGCTTCACTTCCGGTTTACTGTTTCCCTCTGACCTTCTTATTGACGATGAAACACAGAAATTGCATCGGAATTAAATACAATTTGCACAATGCCGACTTAAGTACAAGAAGACTGACTCTTCTTACTGTCTATGTTTTGAACCATTCCATTGATACTAGTTATAGATTTCGATGCTTCACTCCACGTTTACTGTATCCCTTGGACCTTCTTATTGACGATGAAAAACTGAAATTGCATCGGAATTAAAAAGAAAAGGCACAATGCCGACATAGGTACATGAAGACTGACTCTTCTTACTGTCTATGTTTGAACCATTCCTGTGACACTAGTTACAGATTCCGTTGCTACACTCCAGGTTTACTGTATCCCTTAGACCTTCTTATTGACGATGAAACACAGAAATTGCATCGGAATTAAATACAAAAAGCACAATGCCGACTTAAGGACAAGAAGACTGATTCTTCTTACTGACTATGTTTTGAACCATTCGTGTGCCAATAGCTATAGATTCCGATGCTTCACTCCAGGTTTACTGTATCCCTTGGACCTTCTTATTGACGATGAAACACAGAAATTGCATCGGAATTAAATACAAAGGGCACAATGCCGACTTAAGTACAAGAAGACTGACTCTTCTTACTGTCTATGTTTTGAACCATTCCATTGATACTAGTTATAGGCTTCGATGCTTCACTCAACGTTTACTGTATCCCTTGGACCTTCGTATTGACGATGAAACACTGAAATTGCATCGGAATTAAATAGAAAAGGCACAATGCCGACTTAAGTATAAGAAGACTCACTCTTCTTACTGACTATATTTTGAACCATTCCTGTGACACTTGTTATAGATTCCGATGCTTCACTTCAGGTTTACTGTACCCTTGGACCTTGTTATTGACGATGAAACACAGAAATTGCGTCGGAATTAAATACAAAAGGCACAATGCCGACTTAAGTACATGAAGACCGACTCTATTTACTGACTATTTTTTGAAACATTTCTGTGACACTAGTTATAAATTTCGATGCTTCACTCCAGGTTAACTGTATCCCTTGGACCTTCTTATGGACGATGAAACACAGAAATTGCATCGAAATTAAATACAAAAGGCACAAGGCCGACTTAAGGACAAGAAGACTGACTCTTCTTACTGACTATGTTTTGAACCATTCCTGTGACACTAGTTATAGATTCCAATGCTTCACTTCAGGTTTACTGTGTCCCTCTGAGCTTCTTAATGACGATGAAACACAGAAATTGCACCGAAATTATATACAAAAGGCACAATGCCGACTTAAGTACAAGAAGACTGACGCTTCTTACTGTCTATGTTTTGAACCATTCCATTGACACTAGTTATCGATTCCGATGCTTCACTTTAGGTTTACTGTATCCCTTGGACCTGCTTATTGTCGATGAAACACAGAAATTGCATCGGAATTAAATGCAAAAGGTACAATGCCGACTGAAGTACAAGAAGACTGACTCTTCTTACTGTCTATGTTTTGAACCATTCCTATGACACTAGTTATAGATTCCGATGCTTCATTTCAGGTTTACTGTATCCCTTGGACCTTCTTATTAACGATGAAACACAGAAGTTGCATCGGTATTAAATACAAAAGACACAATGCCGACTTCAGTACAAGAAGACTGACTCTGCTTTGTGACTATGTTTTGAACCATTCCTGTGACACTAGTTCAAGATTTCGATGCTTCACTTCAGGTTTACTGTATACCTTGGACCTTCTTATTGACGATGAAACACAGAAATTGCATCGGAATGAAATACAAAAGGAACAATGCCGACTTAAGTACTGACTATATTTTGAACCATTCCTGTGACACTAGTTACAGATTCCAATGCTTGACTTCAGGTTTACTGTATCCCTTGGACCTTCTTATTGACGATGAAACACAGAAATTGCATCGGAATGAAATACAAAAGTCAGAATGCCGACTTAAGTACTGACTATGTTTTGAACCATTCCTGTGGCACTAGGTATAGATTCCGATGCTTGCCTTCAGGTTTACTGTATCCCTTGGACCTTCTTATTGACGATGAAACACAGAAATTGCATTGGAATTTAATACAAAAGGCACAATGCCGTCTCAAGTACAAGAAGACTGACTCTTCTTACTGTCTATGTTTTGAACCATTCCTATGACACTAGTTATCGATTCCGATGCTTCACTTCAGGCTTACTGTATCCCTCTGACCTTCTTATTGACGATGAAACACAGAAATTGCATCGGAATTAAATTCAAAAGGCACAATGGCGACTTAAGTACATGAAGACTGACTCATCTTACTGACTATGTTTTGAACCATTCCTGTGACACTAGTTATTGATTCCGATGCTTCACTTCACGTTTACTTTATCAGTTGGACCTTCTTATTGCCGATGAAACACAGAAATTGCATCGGAATTAAATACAAAAGGCACAATGCCGACTTAAGTACATGAAGACCGACTCTTCTTACTGACTATGTTTTGAACCATTCCTGTGGCACTAGTTATAGATTCAGATGCTTCACTCCAGGTTTACTGTATCCCTTGGACCTTCTTATTGACGATGAAACACCGAAATTGCATCGGAATTAAATACAAAAGGAACAAGGCCGACTTAAGGACAAGAAGACTGACTCTTCTTACTGACTATGTTTAGAAACCATTCCTGTGACACTAGTTATAGATTCCGATGCTTCACTTCAGGTTTACTGTATCCCTTGGACCTTCTTATTGACGATGAAACACAAAAATTGCATCGGAATTAAATCTGACTGTTCTTACTGACTATGCTTTGAACCATTCCTGTGACACTAGTTATAGATTCCGATGCTTCACTTCAGGTTTACTGTTCCCCTTGGACCCTCTTAGTGACGATGAAACACAGAAGTTGCATCGGAATTAAATACAAAAGGCACAATGCCGACTCAAGTACAAGAAGACTTACTCTTCTTACTGTCTATGTTTTTAACCATTCCTATGACACTAGTTATTGATTCCGATGCTTCACTTCAGTTTTACTGTATCCCTCTGACCTTCTTATTGACGATGAAGCACAGAAAGTGCATCGGAATTAAATACAAAAGGCACAATGGCGACTTAAGTACATGAAGCCTGACTCTTCTTACTGCCTACGTTTTTAACCATTCCTGTGATACTAGTTATAGATTCCGATGCTTCACTTCAGATTTACTGTATCCCTTGGACCTCCTTGTTGACGATGAAACACAGAAACTGCATCGGAATTAAATACAAAAGGCACAATGCCGACTTAAGTACATGAAGACCGACTCTTCTTACTTCCTATGTTTTGAACCATTCCTGTGACACTAGTTATAGATTCCGATGCTTCACTTCAGGTTTATAGTATCCCTTGGACCTTCTTATTGACGATGAAACACAGAAATTGCATCGAAATTAAATACAAAAGGCACAAGGCCGACTTAAGGACAAGAAGACTGACTCTTCTTACTGACTATGTTTTGAACCATTCCTGTGACACTAGTTATAGATTCCAATGCTTCACTTCAGGTTTACTGTGTCCCTCTGAGCTCCTTAATGACGATGAAACACAGAAATTGCACCGAAATTATATACAAAAGGCACAATGCCGACTTAAGTACAAGAAGACTGACTCTTCTTACTGTCTATGTTTTGAACCATTCCATTGACACTAGTCATCGATTCCGATGCTTCACTTTAGGTTTACTGTATCCCTTGGACCTTCTTATTGACGATGAAACACAGAAATTGCATCGGAATTAAATACAAAAGGCCCAATGCCGACTGAAGTACAAGAAGACTGACTCTTCTTACTGTCAATGTTTTGAACCATTCCTATGACACTAGTTATAGATTCCGATGCTTCACTTCAGGTTTACTGTATCCCTTGGACCTTCTTATTAACGATGAAACACAGAAGTTGCATCGGTATTAAATACAAAAGACACAATGCCGACTTAAGGACAAGAAGACTGACTCGTCTTACTGACTATGTTTTGAACCATTCCTGTGACACTAGTTATAGATTCCGATGCTTTACTTCAGGTTTACTGTATACCTTGGACCTTCTTATTGACGATGAAACACAGAAATTGCATCGGAATGAAATACAAAAGGCACAATGCCGACTTAAGTACTGACTATATTTTGAACCATTCCTGTGACACTAGTTATACATTCCAATGCTTGACTTCAGGTTTACTGTATCCCTTGGACCTTCTTATTGACGATGAAACACAGAAATTGCATCGGAATGAAATACAAAAGTCAGAATGCCGACTTAAGTACTGACTATGTTTTGAACCATTCCTGTGGCACTAGTTATAGATTCCGATGCTTGACTTCAGGTTTACTGTATCCCTTGGACCTTCTTATTGACGATGAAACACAGAAATTGCATTGGAATTTAATACAAAAGGCACAATGCCGTCTCAAGTACAGGAAGACTGACTCTTCTTACTGTCTATGTTTTGAACCATTCCTATGACACTAGTTATAGATTCCGATGCTTCACTTCACGTTTACTTTATCCCTTGGAACTTCTTATTGCCGATGAAACACAGAAATTGCATCGGAATTAAATACAAAAGGCACAATGCCGACTTAAGGACAAGAAGACTGACTCGTCTTACTGACTATGCTTTTAACCATTCCTGTGACACTAGTTATAGATTGCGATGCTTCACTTCAGGTTTACTGTATCCCTTGGACCTTCTTATTGACGATGAAACACAGAAATTGCATCGGAATTAAATACAAAAGGCACAATGCCGACTTAAGTACAAGAAGACTGTATCTTCTTACTGTCTATGCTTTGAACCATTCCTGTAACACTAGTTATAGTTTCCGATGCTTCACTCCAGGTTTACTGTATCCCTTGGACCTTCTTATTGACGATGAAACACAGAAATTGCATCGGAATTAAATACAAAGGGCACAATGCCGACTTAAGTACAAGAAGACTGACTCTTCTTACTGTCTATGTTTTGAACCATTCCATTGATACTAGTTATAGGCTTCGATGCTTCACTCAACGTTTACTGTATCCCTTGGACCTTCGCATTGACGATGAAACACTGAAATTGCATCGGAATTAAATAGAAAAGGCACAATGCCGACTTAAGTATAAGAAGACTGACTCTTCTTACTGACTATATTTTGAACCATTCCTGTGACACTTGTTATAGATTCCGATGCTTCACTTCAGGTTTACTGTACCCTTGGACCTTGTTATTGACGATGAAACACAGAAATTGCGTCGGTATTAAATACAAAAGGCACAATGCCGACTTAAGTACATGAAGACCGACTCTATTTACTGACTATGTTTTGAAACATTTCTGTGACACTAGTTATAAATTTCGATGCTTCACTCCAGGTTAACTGTATCCCTTGGACCTTCTTATGGACGATGAAACACAGAAATTGCATCGAAATTAAATACAAAAGGCACAAGGCCGACTTAAGGACAAGAAGACTGACTCTTCTTACTGACTATGTTTTGAACCATTCCTGTGACACTAGTTATAGATTCCAATGCTTCACTTCAGGTTTACTGTGTCCCTCTGAGCTTCTTAATGACGATGAAACACAGAAATTGCACCGAAATTATATACAAAAGGCACAATGCCGACTTAAGTACAAGAAGACTGACTCTTCTTACTGTCTATGTTTTGAACCATTCCATTGACACTAGTTATCGATTCCGATGCTTCACTTTAGGTTTACTGTATCCCTTGGACCTGCTTATTGACGATGAAACACAGAAATTGCATCGGAATTAAATGCAAAAGGTACAATGCCGACTGAAGTACAAGAAGACTGACTCTTCTTACTGTCTATGTTTTGAACCATTCCTATGACACTAGTTATAGATTCCGATGCTTCACTTCAGGTTTACTGTATCCCTTGGACCTTCTTATTAACGATGAAACACAGAAGTTGCATCGGTATTAAATACAAAAGACACAATGCCGACTTCAGTACAAGAAGACTGACTCTGCTTTGTGACTATGTTTTGAACCATTCCTGTGACACTAGTTCAAGATTTCGATGCTTCACTTCAGGTTTACTGTATACCTTGGACCTTCTTATTGACGATGAAACACAGAAATTGCATCGGAATGAAATACAAAAGGAACAATGCCGACTTAAGTACTGACTATATTTTGAACCATTCCTGTGACACTAGTTACAGATTCCAATGCTTGACTTCAGGTTTACTGTATCCCTTGGACCTTCTTATTGACGATGAAACACAGAAATTGCATCGGAATGAAATACAAAAGTCAGAATGCCGACTTAAGTACTGACTATGTTTTGAACCATTCCTGTGGCACTAGGTATAGATTCCGATGCTTGCCTTCAGGTTTACTGTATCCCTTGGACCTTCTTATTGACGATGAAACACAGAAATTGCATTGGAATTTAATACAAAAGGCACAATGCCGTCTCAAGTACAAGAAGACTGACTCTTCTTACTGTCTATGTTTTGAACCATTCCTATGACACTAGTTATCGATTCCGATGCTTCACTTCAGGCTTACTGTATCCCTCTGACCTTCTTATTGACGATGAAACACAGAAATTGCATCGGAATTAAATTCAAAAGGCACAATGGCGACTTAAGTACATGAAGACTGACTCATCTTACTGACTATGTTTTGAACCATTCCTGTGACACTAGTTATTGATTCCGATGCTTCACTTCAGGTTTACTTTATCAGTTGGACCTTCTTATTGACGATGAAACACAGAAATTGCATCGGAATTAAATACAAAAGGCACAATGCCGACTTAAGTACATGAAGACCGACTCTTCTTACTGACTATGTTTTGAACCATTCCTGTGGCACTAGTTATAGATTCAGATGCTTCACTCCAGGTTTACTGTATCCCTTGGACCTTCTTATTGACGATGAAACACCGAAATTGCATCGGAATTAAATACAAAAGGAACAAGGCCGACTTAAGGACAAGAAGACTGACTCTTCTTACTGACTATGTTTAGAAACCATTCCTGTGACACTAGTTATAGATTCCGATGCTTCACTTCAGGTTTACTGTATCCCTTGGACCTTCTTATTGACGATGAAACACAGAAATTGCATCGGAATTAAATCTGACTGTTCTTACTGACTATGCTTTGAACCATTCCTGTGACACTAGTTATAGATTCCGATGCTTCACTTCAGGTTTACTGTTCCCCTTGGACCCTCTTAGTGACGATGAAACACAGAAGTTGCATCGGAATTAAATACAAAAGGCACAATGCCGACTCAAGTACAAGAAGACTTACTCTTCTTACTGTCTATGTTTTTAACCATTCCTATGACACTAGTTATTGATTCCGATGATTTACTTCAGTTTTACTGTATCCATCTGACCTTCTTATTGACGATGAAACACAGAAATTGCATCGGAAATAAATACAAAAGGCACAATGGCGACTTAAGTACATGAAGACTGACTCTTCTTACTGACTATGTTTTGAACCATTCCTGTGACACTAGTTATAGATTCCGATGCTTCACTCCAGGTTTACTGAATCACTTGGATCTTCATATTGACGATGAAACACTGAAGCTCCATCGGAATTAAATAAAAAAGGCACAATGCCGACTTAAGTACACGAAGACTGACTCTTCTTACTGCCTATGATTTGAGCCATTCCTGTGACACTAGTTATAGATTCCGAGGCTTCACTTCAGGTTTACTGTATCCCTTGGACCTTCTTATTGACGATGAACCACAGAAATTGCATTGGAATTAAATACAAAAGGCCCAATGGCGACTTAAGTACATGAAGACTGGCTCATCTTACTGACTATGCTTTGAACCATTCCTGTGGCACTAGTTATAGATTCCGATGCTTCACTTCAGGTTTACTGTATCCCTTGGACCTTCTTATTGACGATGAAACACAGAAATTGCATCGGAATTAAATACAAAAGCACAATGCCGACTTAAGTACACGAAGACCGACTCTTCTTACTGACTATGTTTTGAACCATTCCTGTGACACTAGTTATTGATTCCGATGATTCACTCCAGGTGTACTGTATCCCTTGGAACTTCTTATTGACAATGAAACACCGAAATTGCATCGGAATTAAATACAAAAGGCACAAGGAAGACTTAAGTACAAGAAGACTGACTCTTTTCACTGTCTATGTTTTGAACCATTCCATTGTCACTAGTTATAGATTCCGATGCTTCACTCCAGGTTTACTGAATCACTTGGACCTTCATATTGACGATGAAACACTGAAGTTCCATCGAAATTAAATAGAAAAGGCACAATGCCGACTTAAGTACACGAAGACTGACTCTTCTTACTGCCTTTGATTTGAGCCATTCCTGTGACACTAGTTATAGATTCCGATGCTTCACTTCAGGTTTACTGTATCCCTTGGACCATCTTATTGACGATGAAACACAGAAATTGCATCGGAATTAAATACAAAAGGCACAATGCCAACTTAAGTAGAAGAAGACTGTATCTTCTTACTGTCTATGTTCTGAACCATTCCTGTGACACTAGTTATAGATTCCGATGCTTCACTTCAGGTTTACTGTATCGCTTGGACCTTCTTATTGACGATGAAACACAGAAATTGCATAGGAATTAAATACAAAAGGCACAATGCTGACTTAAGGACAAGAAGAGTGACTGTTCTTACTATGTTTTTAACGATTCCTGTGACACTAGTTATAGATTCCGATGCTTTACTTCAGGTTTACTGTCTCCCTCTGACCTTTTTATTGACGTTGAAACACAGAAATTGTACCGGAATTAAATACAAAAGGCACAATGCCGACTTAAATACGTGAAGACCGACTCGTCTTACTGACTATGTTTTGAACCATTCCTGTGACACTAGTTATAGATTCCTATGCTTCACTTCAGGTTTACTGTATCCCTTGGACCTTCTTATTGACGATGAAACACAGAAATTGCATCGGAATTAAATACAAAAGGCACAATGCCGACTTAAGTATATGAAGACCGACTCTTCTTACTGACTATGTTTTGAACCATTCCTGTGACACTAGTTATAGATCCCGATGCTTCAGTTCAGGTTTACTGTATCTCTTGGACCTTCTTATTGACGATGAAACACCGAAATTGCATCGGAATTCAATGCAAAAGGCTCAATGCCGACTTAAGGACAAGAAGACAGACTATTCTTACTGTCTATGATTTGAACCATTCCTATGACACTAGTTATTGATTCCGATGCTTCACTTCAGGTTTACTGTATGCCTTGGACCTTCTTATTGACGATGATACACAGAAACTGCATCGGAATTAAATACAAAAGGCACAATGCCGACTCAAGTACAAGAAGACTGACTCTTCTTACTGTCTATGTTTTGATCCATTCCTATGACACTAGTTATAGATTCCGATGCATCACTTCAGGTTCACTGTATCCCTTGGTCCTTCTTATTGACGATGAAACACAGAAATTGCATCGGAATTAAATACAAAAGGCACAATGCCGACTCAAGTACAAGAAGACTGACTCTTCTTACTGTCTATGTTTTGAACCATTCCTATGGCACTAGTTATAGATTCCGATGCTTCACTTCAGGTTCACTGTATCCCTTGGACCTTCGTATTGACGATGAAACACAGAAATTGCATCGGGATTAAATACAAAAGGCACAATGCCGACTTAGGTACATGAAGACCGACTCTTCTTACTGACTATGTTTTGAACCATTCCTGTGACACTAGTTATAGATTCCGATGCTTCACTTCCGGTTTACTGAATCCCTTGGACCTTCTTATTGACGATGAAACACAGTAATTGCATCGGAATTATATACAAAAGGCACAATGCCGACTCAAGTACAAAAAGACTGACTCTTCTTACTGTCTATGTTTTGTACCATTCCTATGACACTAGTTATAGATTCCGATGCTTCACTTCAGGTTTACTGTATCCCTTGGACCTTCTTATTGACGATGAAACACAGAAATTGCATCGGAATGAAATACAATAGGCACAATGCCGACTTAAGTACTGACTATGTTTTGACCCATTCCTGTGATGTTATAGATTCCTATGCTTCACTCCAGGTTTACTGTATTCCTTGGACCTTCTTATTGACGATGAAACACAGAAATTGCATCGGAATTAAATACAAAAGGCACAATGGCGACTTAAGTCCATGAAGACTAACTCATCTTACTGACTATGCTTTGAACCATTCCTGTGGCAGTAGTTATGCTACACTTCAGGTTTACTGTATCCCTTGGACCTTCTTATTGACGATGCAACACAGAAATTGCATCGGAATTAAATACAAAAGGCACAATGCCGACTTAAGTACATGAAGACCGACTCTTCTAACTGTCTATGTTTTGAACCATTCCTGTGACACTAGTTATTGATTCCGATGCTTCACTCCAGGTGTACTGTATCCCTTGGACCTTCTTATTGACGATGAAACAACGAAATTGCATCGGAATTAAATACAAAAGGCACAAGGCCGACTTAAGGACAGGAAGACTGACTCTTCTTGCTGACTATGTTTTGATCCATTTCTGTGACACTAGTTATAGATTCCGATGCTTCACTTTTGGTTTACTATATCCCTCTGACCTTCTTATTGACGATTAAACACAGAAATGGCACCGGAATTAAATGCAAAAGGCACAATGCCGACTTAAGTACAAGAAGACTGACTCTTCTTACTGTCTATCTTTTGAACCATTCCATTGTCACTAGTTATGGATTCCGATGCTTCACACCAGGTTTACTGAATCACTTGGACCTTCATATTGACGATGAAATACTGAAGCGCCATCGGAATTAAATAGAAAACGCACAATGCCGACTTAAGTACACGAAGACTGACTCTTCTTACTGCCTATGATATGAGCCATTCCTGTGACACTAGTTATAGATCCCGATGCTTCACTTCAGGTTTACTGTACCCGTTGGACCTTCTCATTGACGATGAAACACAGAAATTGCATCGGAATTAAATACAAAAGGCACAATGCCAACTTAAGTAGAAGAAGACTGTATTTTCTTACTGTCGATGTTCTGAACCATTCCTGTTACTCTAGTTATAGATTCCGATGCTTCACTTCAGGTTTGCTGTATCGCTTGGACCTTCTTTTTGACGATGAAGCACAGAAATTGCATAGGAATTAAATACAAAAGGCACAATGCCGACTTAAGGACAAGAAGACTGACTGTTCTTACTGACTATGTTTTTAACCATTCCTGTGACACTAGTTATAGATTCCGATGCTTCACTTCATGTTTACTGTCTCCCTCTGACCTTCTTATTGACGATGAAACACAGAAATTGCACCGGATTTAAATACAGAAGGCACAATGCCGACTTAAATACGTGAAGACCGACTCTTCTTACTGACTATGTTTTGAACCATTCCTGTGACACTAGTTATAGATTCCGATGCTTCACTTCATGTTTACTGTATCCCTCTGACCTTCTTATTGACGATGAAACACAGAAATTGCATCGGAATTAAATAGAAAAGGCACAATGCCGACTTAAGTACAAGAAGACTAACTCTTCTCACTGTCTATGTTTTGATCCATTCCTGTGACACTAATTATAGATTCCCATGCTTCACTTCAGGTTTACTGTATCCCTCTGACCTTCTTATTGACGATGAAACACAGAAATTGCATCGGAATTAAATAGAAAAGTCACAATGACGACTTAAGTACAAGAAGACAGACTCTCCTTACTGCCTATGTTTTTACCATTCCTGTGACACTAGTTATAGATTCCGATGCTTCACTTCAGGTTTACTGTATCCCTTCAACATTCTTATACGATGAAACACAGAAATTGCATCGGAATTAAATACGAATTGCACAATGCCGATTTAAGTACAAGAAGACTGACTCTTCCTACTGCCTATGTTTTGAACCATTCCTGTGACACTAGTTATAGATTCCGATGCTTCACTTCAGGTTTACTGTATCCCTCGGAACTTCTTATTGACGATGAAACACAGAAATTGCATCGGAATTAAATACAAAAGGCACAATGGCGACTTAAGTACATGAAGAGCGACTCTTCTTACTGACAATGTTTGAACCATTAATGTGACACTAGTTATAGAGTCCGATGCTTCACTTCAGGGTTACTGTATCCCTCTGACCTTATTGACGATGAAACACAGAAATTGGATCGGAATTAAATACAAAAGGCACAATGCCGACGTAAGTACAAGAAGACTGACTCTTCTTACTGTCTATGTTATGAACCATTCCTGTGACACTAGTTATAGATTCCGTTGCTTCACTTCAGGTTTACTGTATTCCTTGGACTTTCTTATTGACGATGAATTTCAGAAATTGCATCGGAATTAAATACAAAAGGCACAATGCCGACTTAAGTACAACAAGACCGTATCTTCTTAATGTCTATGATTTGAACCATTCCTAAGATACTAGTTATAGATTCCGATGCTTCACTCCAGGTTTACTGTATCCCTTGGACCTTCTTATTGACGATGAACACAGAAATTGCATCGGAATTAAATACAAAAGGCACAATGCCGACTTAAGGACAAGAAGACTGACTCTTCTTACTGACTATGTCTTGAACCATTCCTGTGACATTAGTTATAGATTCCGACGCTTCACTTCGGGTTTACTGTATCCCTCTGGCCTTCTTATTGACGATGAAACACAGAAATTGCATCGGAATTAAATACAAAAGGCACAATGGCGACTTAAGTACATGATGACTGACTCTTCTTACTGACTATGTTTTGAACCATTCCTGTGACACTAGTTATAGATTCCGATACTTCACTTCAGGCTTTCTGTATCCCTTGGACCTTCTTATTGACGATGAAACACAGAAATTGCATCGGAATGAAATACAATAGGCACAATGCCGACTTAAGTACTGACTATGTTTTGACCCATTCCTGTGACACTAGTTATAGATTCCTATGCTTCACTCCAGGTTTACTGTATTCCCTTGGACCTTCTTATTGACGATGAAACACAGAAATTGCATCGGAATTAAATACAAAAGGCACAATGGCGACTTAAGTACATGAAGACTGACTCATCTTACTGACTACGCTTTGAACCATTCCTGTGGCACTAGTTATAGATTCCGATGCTTCACTTCAGGTTTACTGTATCCCTTGGACCTTCTTATTGACGATGAAACACCGAAATTGCATCGGAATTGAATACAAAAGGCACCAGGCCGACTTAAGGACAAGAAGACTGACTCTTCTTACTAACTATGTTTTGAAGCATTTCTGTGACACTAGTTATAGATTCCGATGCTTCACTTCAGGATTACTATATCCCTCTGACCTTCTTATTGACGATGAAACACAGATATTGCATCGGAATTAAATACAAAAGGCACAATGGCGACTTAAGTACATGAAGACTGACTCATCTTACTGACTATGCTTTGAACCATTCCTGTGGCACTAGTTATAGATTCCGATGCTACACTTCAGGTTTACTGTATCCCTTGGACCTTCTTATTGACGATGAAACACAGAAATTGCATCGGAATTAAATACAAAAGGCACAATGCAGACTTTAGTACATGAAAACCGACTCTTCTAACTGACTATGTTTTGAACCATTCCTGTGACACTAGTTATTGATTCCGATGCTTCACTCCAGGTGTACTGTATCCCTTGGACCTTCTTATTGACGATGAAACACCGAAATTGCATCGGAATTAAATACAAAAGGCACAAGGCCGACTTAAGGACAAGAAGACTGACTCTTCTTGCTGACTATGTTTTGAACCATTTCTGTGACACTAGTTATAGATTCCGATGCTTCACTTCAGGTTTGCTATATCCCTCTGACCTTCTTATTGACGATGAAACACAGAAATGGCACCTGAATTAAATACAAAAGGCACAATGTCGACTTAAGTACAAGAAGACTGACTCTTCTTACTGTCTATGTTTTGAACCATTCCATTGTCACTAGTTATGGATTCCGATGCTTCACTACAGGTTTACTGAATCACTTGGACCTTCATATTGACGATGAAACACAGAAATTGCATCGGAATTAAATACAAAAGGCACAATGCCAACTTAAGGACAAGAAGACTGACTCTTCTTGCTGACTATGTTTTGAACCATTTCTGTGACACTAGTTGTAGATTCCGATGCTTCACTTCAGGTTTACTGTATCCCTTGGACCTTCTTATTGACGATGAAACACAGAAATTGCATCGGAATTAAATACAAAAGGCACAATGGCGACTTAAGTACATGAAGACTGACTCATCTTACTGACTACGCTTTGAACCATTCCTGTGGCACTAGTTATAGTTTCCGATGCTTCACTTCAGGTTTACTGTATCCCTTGGACCTTCTTATTGACGATGAAACACCGAAATTGCATCGGAATTGAATACAAAACGCACCAGGCTACTTAAGGACAAGAAGACTGACTCCTCTTACTTACCATGTTTTGAACCATTTCTGTGACACTAGTTATAGATTCCGATGCTTCACTTCAGGTTTACTATATCCCTCTTACCTTCTTATTGACGATGAAACACAGAAATTGCATCGGAATTAAATACAAAAGGCACAATGCCGACTTAAGTACATGAAGACCGACTCTTCTAACTGTCTATGTTTTGAACCATTCCTGTGACACTAGTTGTTGATTCCGATGCTTCACTCCAGGTGTACTGTATCCCTTGGACCTTCTTATTGATGATGAAACACCGAAATTGCATCGAAATTAAATACAAAAGGCACAAGGCCGACTTAAGGACAAGAAGACTGACTCTTCTTGCTGACTATGTTTTGAACCATTTCTGTGACACTAGTTATAGATTCCGATGCTTCACTTCAGGTTTACTATATCCCTCTGACCTTCTTATTGACGATGAAACACAGAAATGGCACCGGAATTAAATACAAAAGGCACAATGCCGACTTAAGTACAAGAAGACTGACTCTTCTTACTGTCTATGTTTTGAACCATTCCATTGTCACTAGTTATGGATTCCGATGCTTCACTCCAGGTTTACTGAATCACTTGGACCTTCATATTGACGATGAAACACTGAAGCTCCATCGGAATTAAATAGAAAAGGCACAATGCCGACTTATGTACACGAAGACTGACTCTTCTTACTGCCTATGATTTCAGCCATTCCTGTGACACTAGTTATAGATCCCGATGCTTCACTTCAGGTTTACTGTATCCCTTGGACCTTCTCATTGACGATGAAACACAGAAATTGCATCGGAATTATATACAAAAGGCACAATGCCAACTTAAGTACAAGAAGACTGTATCTTCTTACTGTCTATGTTCTGAACGATTCCTGTGACTCTAGTTATAGATTCCGATGCTTCACTTCAGGTTTGCTGTATCGCTTGGACCTTCTTATTGACGATGAAACACAGAAATTGTATAGGAATTAAATACAAAAGGTACAATGCCGACTTAAGGACAAGAAGACTGACTATTCTTACTGACTATGTTTTGAACCATTCCTGTGACACTAGTTATAGATTCCGATGCTTCACTTCATGTTTACTGTCTCCCTCTGACCTTCTTATTGACGATGAAACACAGAAATTGCATCGGAATTAAATAGAAAAGGCACAATGCCGACTTAAGTACAAGAAGACTAAATCTTCTTACTGTCTATGTTTTGAACCATTCCTGTGACACTAGTTATAGATCCCGATGCTTCACTTCATGGTTACTGTATCCCTCTGACCTTCTTATTGACGATGAAACTCAGAAAATGCATCGGAATTAAATACAAAAGGCACAATGCCGACTTAATTACATGAAGACAGACTCTTCTTACTGACTATGCTTTGAACCATTAATGTGACACTAGTTATAGATTCCGATGCTTCACTTCAGGTTTACTTTATCCCTTAGACCTTCTTATTGGCGATGAAACACAGAAATTGCATCGGAATTAAATACAAAAGGCTCAATGCCGACATAAGTGCATGAAGACCGGCTCTTCTTACTGACTATGTTTTGAACCATTCCTGTGACACTAGTTATAGATTCCGATGCTTCACTTCAGGTTTACTGTACCCTTGGACCTTCTCATTGACGATGAAACACAGAAATTGCTTCGGAATTAAATACAAAAGGCACAAGGCCGACTTACGGACAAGATGATTGACTCTTCTTACTGAATATGTTTCGAACCATTCCTGTTACACTATTTATAGATTATAATGCTTCACTCCAGGTTTACTGTATCCCTGGGACCTTCCTATTGACGATGAAACACTGAAATTTCACCGGAATTAAATACAATATTCACAATGCCGACATAAGTGCATGAAGACCGGCTCTTCTTACTGACTATGTTTTGAACCATTCCTGTGACACTAGTTATAGATTCCGATGCTTCACTTCAGGTTTACTGTATCCCTTGGACCTTCTCATTGACGATGAAACACAGAAATTGCTTCGGAATTAAATACAAAAGGCACAAGGCCGACTTAAGGACAAGATGACTGACTCTTCTTACTGTCTATCTTTTGAACCATTCCATTGAAACTAGTTATAGATTCCGATGCTTCACAACAGGTTTACTGTATCCCTTGGACCTTCTTATTGACGATGAAACACTGAAATTGCATCGGAATTAAATAGAAAAGGCACAATGCTGACTTAAGTACAAGAAAACTGTTTCTTCTTACTGACTATGTTTAGAACCATTCCTGTGACACTAGTTATAGATTCCGATGCTTCACTTCAGGTTTACTGTATCCCTTGGACCTTCTTATTGACGATGAAACACAGAAATTGAATCGGAATGAAATACAAAAGGCACAATGCCGACTTAAGTACATGAAGACTGACTCTTCTTACTGACTATGTTTTGAACCATTCCTGTGACACTAGTTATAGATACCGATGCTACACTCCAGGTTTACTGTATCCCTAATACCTTCTTATTGACGATGAAACACAGAATTTGCATCGGAGTTAAATACAAAAGGCACAATGTTGACTTAAGGATAAGAAGACTGACTATTCTTTCTGTCTATCTTTGAACCATTCCTGTGACACTAGGTATAGATTCCGATGCTTCACTTCAGGTTTACCGTATCGCTCTGACCTTCTTATTGACGATGAAACACAGAAATTGCACCGGAATTAAATACAAAAGGCACAATGCCGACTTAAGTACAAGAAGACTGACTCTTCTTACTGTCTATGTTTTGAACCATTCCATTGACACTAGTTATAGATTCCGATGCTTCACTTCAGGTTTATTGTATCATTTGGACCTTTTTATTGACGATGAAACACAGAAACTACATCGGAATTAAATACAAAAGGCACAATGCTGACTTAAGTACAAAAAGACGGAATCATCTTATTGTCTATGTTTGAACCATTCCTGTGACACTAGTTATAGATTCCGATGCATGACATCAGGATTAGTGTATCCCTAGGACCTTCTTATTGACGATGAAACACAGAAATTGCATCGGAATTTAATACAAAAGGCAGAATGCTGACTCAAGTACAAGAAGACTGACTCTTCTTCCTGTCTATGTTTTGAACCATTCCTGTGACACTAGTTATAGATTCCGATGCTTCATTCCAGGTTTACTGTATCCCTTGGACCTTCTGATTGACGACGAAACACAGAAATTGCATCGGAATTAAATACAAAAGGCACAATGCCGACTTAAGGACAAGAAGACTGACTCTTCTTACTGACTATGTTTTAACCATTCCTGTGACACTAGTTATAGATTCCGATGCTTCACTTCAGGTTTATTGTATCCCTCTGACCTTCTTATTGACGATGAAACACTGAAATTGCAGCGGAATTAAATAGAAAAGGCACAATGCCGACTTAAGTACATGAAGACTGACTCTCCTTACTGACTATGTTTAGAACCAATCCTGTGACACTAGTTCTAGTTTCCGATGCTTCACTTCAGGTTTACTGTATCCCTTGGACCTTCTTATTGACGATGAAACACAGAAATTGCATCGGAATTAAATACAAAAGGCACAATGCCGACTTAAGTACATGAAGAATGACTCTTCTTACTGACTATGTTTTGAACCATTCCTGTGACACTAGTTACAGATTCCGATGCTACACTCCAGGTGTACTGTAACCCTAGGACCTTCTTATCGACGATGAAACACAGAAATTGCATCGGAATTAAATACAAATGGCACAATGCCGACTTAAGGACAAGAAGACTGACTATTCTCTCTGACTATGTTTTGAACCATTCCTGTGACACTTGTTATAGATTCCGATGCTTCACTTCAGGTTTACTGTATCGCTCACACCTTCTTATTGACGATGAAACACAGAAATTGCACCGGAATTAAATACAAAAGGCACAATGCCGACTTAAGTACAAGAAGACTGACTCTTCTTACTGTCTATGTTTTGAACCATTCCATTGACACTAGTTATAGTTTCCGATGCTTCACTTCAGGTTTACTGTATCATTTGGACTTTCTTATTGACGATGAAACACAGAAACTACATCGGAATTAAATACAAAAGGCACAATGCCGACTATAGTACAAAAAGGCTGAATCTTCTTATTGTCTATGTTTTGAACCATTCCTGTAACACTAGTTATAGATTCCGATGCTTCACTCCAGGTTTACTGCGCCATTTGGACCTTCCTATTGACAATGAAACATTGAAATTGCATCGGAAGTAAATAGATTAGGGAAAATGCTGACTTACGTACAAGAAGACTGACTCTTCCTACAGACTATGTTTGGAACCATTCCTGTGACACTAGTTATAGATTCCGATGCTTCACTTCATGTTTACTGTAACCCTTGGACCTTCTTATTGACAATGGAACACAGACATTGCATCGGAATTAAATGCAAAAGGCACAATGCCGACATAAGAACATGAAGACTGACTCTTCTTACTGACTATGTTTTGAACCATTAATGTGACACTAGTTATACATTCCGATGCTTCACTTCAGGTTTACTTTATCCCTTAGACCTTCTTAATGACGATGAAACACAGAAATTGCATCGGAATTAAATACAAAAGGCACAATGCCGCCATAAGTGCATGAAGACCGGCTCTTCTTACTGACTATGATTTGAACCATACCTGTGACACTAGTTATAGATTCCGATGCTTCACTTCAGGTTTACTGTACCCTTGGACCTTCTCATTGACGATGAAACACAGAAATTGCTTCGGAATTAAATACAAAAGGCACAAGGCCGACTTAAGGACAAGATGATTGACTCTTCTTACTGACTATGTTTCGAACCATTCCTGTTACACTATTTATAGATTATAATGCTTCACTCCAGGTTTACTGTATCCCTGGGACCTTCCTATTGACGATGAAACACTGAAATTGCACCGGAATTAAATACAATAGGCACAATGCCGACATAAGTGCATGAAGACCGGCTCTTCTTACTGACTATGTTTGAACCATTCCTGTGACACTAGTTATAGATTCCGATGCTTCACTTCAGGTTTACTGTATCCCTTGGACCTTCTCATTGACGATGAAACACAGAAATTGCTTCGGAATTAAATACAAAAGGCACAAGGCCGACTTAAGGACAAGATGACAGACTCTTCTTACTGTCTATTATTTGAACCATTCCATTGACACTAGTTATAGATTCCGATGCTTCACAACAGGTTTACTGTATCCCTTGGACCTTCTTATTGACGATGAAACACTGAAATTGCATCGGAATTAAATAGAAAAGGCACAATGCTGACTTAAGTACAAGAAAACTGACTCTTCTTACTGACTATGTTTAGAACCATTCCTGTGACACTAGTTATAGATTCCGATGCTTCACTTCAGGTTTACTGTATCCCTTGGACCTTCTTATTGACGATGAAACACAGGAATTGCATCGGAATGAAATACAAAAGTCACAATGCCGACTTAAGTACATGAAGACTGACTCTTCTTACTGACTATGTTTTGAACAATTCCTGTGACACTAGTTATAGATTCCGATGCTACACTCCAGGTTTACTGTATCCCTAATACCTTCTTATTGACGATGAAACACAGAATTTGCATCGGAGTTAAATACAAAAGGCACAATGTTGACTTAAGGATAAGAAGACTGACTATTCTTTCTGTCTATCTTTGAACTATTCCTGTGACACTAGTTATAGATTCCGATGCTTCACTTCAGGTTTACCGTATCGCTCTGACCTTCTTATTGACGATGAAACACAGAAACTGCACCGGAATTAAATACAAAAGGCACAATGCCGACTTAAACACAAGAAGACTGACTCTTCTTACTGTCTATGTTTTGAACCATTCCATTGACACTAGTTATAGATTCCGATGCTTCACTTCAGGTTTATTGTATCATTTGGACCTTTATGTTGACGATGAAACACAGAAACTACATTGGAATTAAATACAAAAGGCACAATGCTGACTTAAGTACAAAAAGACGGAATCATCTTATTGTCTATGTTTGAACCATTCCTGTGACACTAGTTATAGATTCCGATGCTTGACATCAGGATTAGTGTATCCCTAGGACCTTCTTACTGACGATGAAACACAGAAATTGCATCGGAATTTAATACAAAAGGCAGAATGCCGACTCAAGTACAAGAAGACTGACTCTTCTTCCTGTCTATGTTTTGAACCATTCCTGTGACACTAGTTATAGATTCCGATGCTTCATTCCAGGTTTACTGTATCCCTTGGACCTTCTGATTGACGACGAAACACAGAAATTGCATCGGAATTAAATACAAAAGGCACAATGCCGACAAAAGGACAAGAAGACTGACTCTTCTTACTGACTATGTTTTAACCATTCCTGTGACACTAGTTATAGATTCCGATGCTTCACTTCAGGTTTATTGTATCCCTCTGACCTTCTTATTGACGATGAAACACTGAAATTGCATCGGAATTAAATAGAAAAGGCACAATGCCGACTTAAGGACATGAAGACTGACTCTCCTTACTGACTATGTTTAGAACCAATCCTGTGACACTAGTTCTAGTTTCCGATGCTTCACTTCAGGTTTACTGTATCCCTTGGACCTTCTTATTGACAATGAAACACAGAAATTGCATCGGAATTAAATACAAACGGCACAATGCCGACTTAAGTACATGAAGACTGACTCTTCTTACTGACTATGTTTTGAACCATTCCTGTGACACTAGTTACAGATTCCGATGCTACACTGCAGGTTTACTGTAACCCTAGGACATTCTTATTGACGATGAAACACAGAAATTGCATCGGAATTAAATACAAATGGCACAATGCCGACTTAAGGACAAGAAGACTGACTATTCTCTCTGACTATGTTTTGAACCATTCCTGTGACACTAGTTATAGATTCCGATGCTTCACTTCAGGTTTACTGTATCGCTCACTTCTTCTTATTGACGATGAAACACAGAAATTGCACCGGAATTAAATACAAAAGGCACAATGCCGACTTAAGTACAAGAAGACTGACTCTTCTTACAGTCTATGTTTTGAACCATTCCATTGACACTAGTTATAGTTTCCGATGCTTCACTTCAGGTTTACTGTATCATTTGGACTTTCTTATTGACGATGAAACACAGAAACTACATTGGAATTAAATACAATAAGGACAATGCCGACTTCAGTACAAAAAGACTGAATCTTCTTATTGTCTATGTTTTGAACCATTCCTGTGACACTAGTTATAGATTCCGATGCTTCACTTCAGGTTTACTGTATCCCTTGGACCTTCTTATTGACGATGAAACACAGAAATAGCATCGGAATTAAATTCAAAAGGCACAATGCCGACATAAGTACAAGAATACTGTATCTTCTTACTGTCTATGTTTTGAACCATTCCTGTAACAGTAGTTATAGATTCCGATGCTTGACTTCATGTTTACTCTATCCCTCTGACCTTCTTATTAACGATGAAACACAGAAATTGCGCCCGAATTATATACAAAAGGCACAATGCTGACTTAAGTACATTAAGACCGACTCTTCTTACTGACTATGCTTTGAACCATTCCCCTTGACACTAGTTATAGATTCCGATGCTACACTTCGGGTTTACTGTATCCCTTGGACCTTCTTATTGACGATGAAACACAGAAATTGCATGGGAATTAAATACAAAAGGCACAATGCCGACTTATGGACAAGAAGACTGACTCTTCTTACTGACTATGTTTTGAACCATTCCTGTGACACTAGTTATAGATTCCGATGCTTCACTTCAGGTTTACTGTATCCCTCTGACCTTCTTATTGACGATGAAACACAGAAATTGCACCGGAATTAAATGCAAAAGGCACAATGCCGACTTAAGTACAAGAAGACTGACACTGCTTACTGTCTATGTTTTGAACCATTCCATTGACACTAGTTATAGATTCCGATGCTTCACTCCAGGTTTACTGCGTCCCTTTTACCATCTTAATGACGATGAAACACTGAAATTGCATCGGAATTAATTAGATTAGGCAAAATGCCGACTTAAGTACAAGAAGACTGACTCTTCTTACTGACTATGTTTTGAACCATTCCTGTGACACTAGTTGTAGATTCCGATGCTTCACTTCAGGTTTACTGTATCCCTTGGACCTTCTCATTGACGATGAAACACAGAAATTGCATCGGAATTAAATACAAAAGGCACAATGCCGACTTAAGTACAAGAAGACCGACTCTTCTTACTGACTATGCTTTGAACCATTCCTGTGACACTAGTTATAGATTCCGATGCTTCACTTGAGGTTTACTGTATCCTTTGGACCATCTCATTGACGATGAAACACAGAAATTGCATCGGAATTCAATACAAAATTCACAATGCCGACTTAAGTACATGAAGACCGACTCTTCTTACTGACTATGTTTTGAACCATTTCTGTGACACTAGTTATAGATTCCGATGCCTCACTTCTGGTTTACTGTATCCCTTCTACCTTCTTATTGACGATGAAACACAGAAATTGCTTCGGAATTAAATACAAAAGGCACAATGCCGACTTATGTACTGTCTATGCTTTGAACCATTCCTGTGACACTAGTTATAGATTCCGATGCTTCACTTCAGGTTTACTGTATCCCTCTGACCTTCTTATTGACGATGAAACACAGAAATAGCACCTGAATTAAATACAAAAGGCACAATGCTAACTTAAGGACAAGATAGCTGACTCTTCTTACTATCTGTGTTTTCAACAATTCCATTGAAACTAGTTATAGATTCCGATGCTTCACTCCATGTTTACTGCATCCCTTTTACCTTCTTATTGACGATGAAACACTGAAATTGCATCGGAATTAAATAGATTAGGCAAATAGCCGACTTAACTACAAGAAGACTGACTCTTCTTACTGACTATGTTTTGAACCATTCCTGTGACACTAGTTATAGATTGCGATGCTTCACTTCAGGTGTACTGTATCCCTTGGACCTTCTTATTGACGATGAAACACAGAAATTGCATCGGAATTAAATACAAAAGGCACAATGCCGTCTTAAGTACATGAAGACTTACTCCTCTTCCTGACTATGTTTTGATCAATTCCTGTGACACTAGTTGTAGATTCCGATGCTTCACTTCAGGTTTACCGTATCCCTTGGACCTTCTCATTGACGATGAAACACAGAAATTGCATCGGAATTAAATACAAAAGGCACAATGCCGACTTAAGTACATGAAGACCGACTCTTCTTACTGACTATGTTTTGAACCATTCCTGTGACACTAGTTACAGATTCCGATGCTACACTCCAGGTTTACTGTATCCCTAGGACCTTCTTATTGACGATGAAACACAGCACTTGCATCAGAATTAAATACAAAAGGCACAATGCCGACTTAAGGACAAGAAGACTGACTATTCTCTTTGACTATGTTTTGAACCATTCCTGTGACACTAGTTATAGATTCCGATGCTTCACTTCAGGTTTACTGTATCGCTCCCACCTTCTTATTGACGATGAAACACAGAAATTGCACCGGAATTAAATACAAAAGGCACAATGCCGACTTAAGTACAAGAAGACTGACTCTTCTTGCTGTCTATGTTTTGAACCATTCCATTGACACTAGTTATATATTCCGATGCTTCACTTCAGGTTTACTGTATCCTTTGGACCTTCTCATTGACGATGAAACACAGAAATTGCATCGGAATTCAATACAAAATTCACAATGCCGACTTAAGTACATGAAGACCGACTCTTCTTACTGACTATGTTTTGAACCATTTCTGTGACACTAGTTATAGATTCCGATGCCTCACTTCAGGTTTACTGTATCCCTTCTACCTTCTTATTGACGATGGAACACAGAAATTGCTTCGGAATTAAATACAAAAGGCACAATGCCGACTTATGTACTGTCTATGTTTTGAACCATTCCTGTGACACTAGTTATAGATTCCGATGCTTCACTTCAGGTTTACTGTATCCCTCTGACCTTCTTATTGACGATGAAACACAGAAATTGCACCTGAATTAAATACAAAAGGCACAATGCCGACTTAAGCACAAGAAAGCTGACTCTTCTTACTATCTGTGTTTTCAACAATTCCATTGACACTATTTATAGATTCCGATGCTTCACTCCATGTTTACTGCATCCCTTGTACTTTCTTATTGACGATGAAACACTGAAATTGCATCGGAATTAAATAGATTAGGCAAATTGCCGACTTAAGTACAAGAAGACTGACTCTTCTTACTGACTATTTTTTGAACCATTCCTGTGACACTAGTTATAGATTGCTATGCTTCACTTCAGGTTTACTGTATCCCTTGGACCTTCTTATTGACGATGAAACACAGAAATTGCATCGGAATTAAATACAAAAGGCACAATGCCGACTTAAGTACATGAAGACTTACTCCTCTTCCTGACTATGTTTTGATCCATTCCTGTGACACTAGCTGTAGATTCCGATGCTTCGCTTCAGGTTTACTGTATCCCTTGGACCTTCTCATTGACGATGAAACACAGAAATAGCATCGGAATTAAATACAAAAGGCACAATGCCGACTTAAGTACATGAAGACCGACTCTTCTTACTGACTATGTTTTGAACCATTCCTGTGACCCTATTTAGAGATTCCGATGCTTCACTTCAGGTTTACTGTATCCCTTGGACCTTCTTATTGACGATGAAACACAGATATTGCATCGGAATCAAATACAAAAGGCACAATGCCGACTTAAGTAGATGAAGACTGACTCTTCTTACTGACTATGCTTTGAACCATTCCTGTGACACTAGTTACAGATTCCGATGCTACACTCCAGGTTTACTGTATCCCTAGGACCTTCTTATTGACGATGAAACACAGAACTTACATCAGAATCAAATACAAAAGGCACAATGCCGACTTAAGGACAAGAAGACTGACTATTCTCTTTGACTATGTTTTGAACCATTCCTGTGACACTAGTTATAGATTCCGATGCTTCACTTCAGGTTTACTGTATCCCTTGGACCTTCTTATTGTCGATGAAACACAGAAATTACATCGGAATTAAATACAAAAGGCACAATGCCGACTTAAGTGCAACAAGTCTGTATCTTCTTAACATCTATGTTTTGAACCATTCCTGTGACACTAGTTATAGATTCCGATGCTTCACTTCATGTTTACTCTATCCCTCTGACCTTCATATTAACGATGAAACACAGAAATTGCGCCGGAATTATATACAAAAGGCACAATGCTGACTTAAGTACATGAAGACCGACTCTTCTTACTGACTATGTTTTGAATCATTCCTGTGACAATAGTTATAGATTCCGATGCTACACTTCAGGTTTACTGTATCCCTTGGACCTTCTTATTGACGACGAAACACAGAAATTGCATGGGAATTAAATACAAAAGGCACAATGCCGACTTAAGGACAAGAAGACTGACTCTTCTTACTGACTATGTTTTGAACCATTCCTGTGACACTTGTTATAGATTCCGATGCTTCACTTCAGGTTTACTGTATCCCTTCTACCCTCTTATTGACGATGAAACACAGAAATTGCACCGGAATTAAATGCAAAAGGCACAATGCCGACTTAAGTACAAGAAGGCTGACTCTTCTTACTGTCTATGTTTTGAACCATTCCATTGAAACTAGTTATAGCTTCCGATGCTTTACTCCAGGTTTACTGCGTCCCTTTTACCATCTTACTGACGATGAAACACTGAAATTGCATCGGAATTAAATAGATTAGGCAAAATGCCGACTTAAGTACAAGAAGACTGACTCTTCTTACTGTCTATGTTTGAACCATTCCTGTTACACTAGTTATAGATTCCGATGCTTCACTCCATGTTTACTGCATCCCTTTTACATTCTTATTGACGATGAAACACTGAAATTGCATCGGAATTAAATTGATTAGGCAAATAGCCGACTTAAGTACAAGAAGACTGACTCCTCTTACTGACTATGTTTTGAACCAATCCTGTGACACTAGGTATAGATTGCGATGCTTCACTTCAGGTTTACTGTAATCCTTGGACCTTCTTATTGACGATGAAACACAGAAATTGCATCGGAATTAAGTACAAAAGGCACAATGCCGACTTAAGTACATGAAGACTTACTCCTCTTCCTGACTATGTTTTGAACCATTCCTGTGACACTAGTTGTAGATTCCGATGCTTCACTTCCGGTTTACTGTATCCCTAGGACCTTCTTATTGACGATGAAACACAGAAATTGCATCGGAATTTAATACAAAAGGCACAATGCCGACTCAAGTACAAGAAGACTGACTCTTCTTTCTGTCTATGTTTTGAACCATTCCTGTGACACTAGTTATAGATTCCGATGCTTCACTTCAGGTTTACTGTATCCCTTGGACCTTCTTATTGTCGATGAAACACAGAAATTGCACCGGAATTAAATGCAAAAGGCACAATGCCGACTTAAGTACAAGAAGGCTGAATCCTCTTACTGTCTATGTTTTGAACCATTCCTGTGACACTAGTTATAGATTGCGATGCTTCACTTCAAGTTTACTGTAATCCTTGGACCTTCTTATTGACGTTGAAACACAGCAATTGCATCGGAATTAAGTACAAAAGGCACAATGCCGACTTAAGTACATGAAGACTTACTCCTCTTCCTGACTATGTTTTGAACCATTCCTGTGACACTAGTTGTAGATTCCGATGCTTCACTTCAGGTTTACTGTATCCCTTGGACCTTCTCATTGACGATGAAACACAGAAATGGCATCGGAATTAAATACAAAAGGCTCAAAGCCGACTTAAGGACAAGGAGACTGACTATTCTCTCTGACTATGTTTTGAACCATTCCTGTGACACTAGTTATAGATTCCGATGCTTCACTTCAGGTTTACTGTATCCCTAGGACCTTCTTATTGACGATGAAACACAGAAATTGCATCGGGATTTAATACAAAAGGCACAATGCCGACTCAAGTACAAGAAGACTGACTCTTCTTTCTGTCTATGATTTGAACCATTCCTGTGACACTAGTTATAGATTCCGATGCTTCAATTCAGGATTAATGTATTCCTCTGACCTTCTTATTGACGATGAAACACAGAAATTGCATCGGAATTAAATACAAAAGGCACAATGCCGACTTAAGTACAAGAAGACTGACTCTCCTTACTGTCTATGTTTTGAACCATTCCTGTGACACTAGTTATAGATTCCGATGCTTCACTTCAGGTTTACTGTATCCCTTGGACCTTCTTATTGTCGATGAAACACAGAAATTGCATCGGAATTAAATACAAAAGGCACAATGCCGACTTAAGTACAACAGGTTTGTATCTTCTTACTGTCTATGTTTTGAACCATTCCTGTGACACTAGTTATAGATTCCGATGCTTCACTTCAGGTATACTGTATCCCTTGGACCTTCTTATTGACGATGAAACACAGAAATTGCATCGGAATTAAATTCAAAAGGCACAATGCCGACTTAAGTACGAGAAGACTGTATCTTCCTACTGTCTATGTTTTGAACCATTCCTGTGACACTAGTTATAGATTCTGATGCTTCACTTCATGTTTACTCTATTCCTCTGACCTTCTTATTAACGATGAATCACAGAAATTGCGCCGGAATTATATACAAAAGGCACAATGCTGACTTAAGTACATGAAGACCGACTCTTCTTACTGACTATGTTTTGAACCATTCCTGTGACACTAGTTATAGATTAAGATGCTTCACTTCAGGTTTACTGTATCTCTTGGACTTTCTTATAGACGATGAAACACAGAAATTGATTCGGAATTAAATACAAAAGGCACAATGCCGATTTAAGTACTGTCTATGTTTTGAACCATTCCTGTGACACTAGTTATAGATTCCGAGGCTTCACTCCAGGATTACTGTAACCCTTGGACCTTCTTATTGACGATGAAACACAGAAATTACATCGGAATTAAATACAAAAGGCACAAGGCCGACTTAAATACAAGAAGCCTCACTCTTCTTTTTGACTATGTTTTGAACCAGTCCTGTGACACTAGTTATAGAATCCGATGCTTCACTTCAGGTTTCTTGTATCCCTCTGACCTTCTTATTGACGATGAAACACAGAAATTGCACCGGAATTAAATACAAAAGGCACAATGCCGACTTAAGTACAAGAAGACTAACTCTTCTTACTGTCTATGTTTTGAACCGTTTCATTGACACTAGTTATAGATTCCGATGCTTCACTCCAGGTTTACTGTATCCCTTGTACCTTCTTATTGACGATGAAATACTGAAATTGCATCGGAATTAAACAGAAAAGGCACAATGCCGACTTAAGTACAAGAAGACTCTCTCTTCTGACTGACTATGTTGTGAACCATTCCTATGACACTATTTATAGATTCCGATGCTTCACTTCAGGTTTACTGTATCCCTTGGACCTCCTTATTGACGATGAAACACAGAAATTGCATCGGAATTAAGTACAAAAGGCACAATACCAACTTAAGTACATGAAGACTGACTCTTCTTACTGACTATGTTTTGAACCATTCCTGTGACACTAGTTATAGATTCCGATGCCTCACACCAGGTTTACTGTATGCCTTGGACCTTCTTATTGACGATGAAACACAGAAATTGCATCGGAATTAAGTAGAAAAGGCACAATGAAGACTTAAGTACAAGAAGACTGACTCTTCCTACTGTCTATGCTTTGAGCCATTCCTGGGACACTAGTTATAGATTCTGATGCTTCACTTCAGGTTTACTGTATCCCTTGGACTTTCTTGATGACGATGAAACACAGAAATTGCGTCGGAATTAAATACAAAACGCACAATGCTGACTTAAGTACATGAAGAGCGACTCCTCTTACTGACTATTTTTTGAAGCATTCCTGTGACTAGTTATTCATTCCGATGCTTCACTTAAGGTTTACTGTATCCCTTGGTTCTTCTTATTGACGATGAAACACAGAAATTGCATCGGAATTAAATACAAAAGGCACAAGGCCGACTTAAGGACAAGAAGACTGACTCTTCTTACTGACTATGTTTTGAACCATTCCTGTTACCCTAGTTATGGATTCCGATGCTTCACTTCAGGTTTATTGTATCCCTCTGACCTTCTTATTGACGATGAAACACAGAAATTGCACCGGAATTAAATACAAAAGGCACAATGCCGACTTAAGTACAAGAAGACTGACTCTTCTTACTGTCTATGTTTTTAACCATTCCATTGACACTAGTTATAGATTCCGATGCTACACTCCTGGCTTACTGTATCCCTTGGACCTTCTTATTGACGATGAAACACTGAAATTGCATCGGAATTAAATAGAAAAGGCACAATGCCGACTTAAGTACAAGAAAACTGACTCGTCTTACTGACTATGATTAGAACCAATCCTGTGACACTAGTTATAGATTCCGATGCTTCACTTCAGGTTTACTGTATACCTTGGACGATCTTATTGACGATGAAACACAGAAATTGCATCGGAATTAAATACAAAAGGCACAATGCCGACTTAAGTACATGAAGACTGACTCTTCTTACTGACTATGCTTTGAACCATTCCTGTGACACTAGTTATAGATTTCGATGCTTCACTTCAAGTTTACTGTATCGCTCTCACCTTCTTATTGACGATGAAACACAGAAATTGCACCGGAATTAAATACAAAAGGCACAATGCCGACTTAAGTACAAGAAGACTGACTCCTCTTACTGTCTATGTTTTGAACCATTCCATTGACACTAGTTATAGATTCCGATGCTTCACTTCAGGTTTACTGTATCATTTGGACCTTCTTATTGACGATGAAACACAGAAACTACATCGGAATTAAATACAAATGGCACAATGCCGACTTCAGTACAAAAAGATTGAATCTTCTTATTGTCTATGTTTTGAACCATTCCTGTGACACTAGTTATAGATTCCGATGCTTGACTTCAGGATTACTGTATCCCTAGGACCTTCTTATTGACGATGAAACACAGAAATTGCATCGGAATTTTATACAAAATGCAGAATGCAGACTCAAGTACAAGAAGACTGACTCTTCTTCCTGTCTATGTTTTGAACCATTCCAGTGACACTAGTTATAGATTCCGATGCTTCACTTCAGGTTCACTGTATTCCTCTGACCTTCTTATTGACGATGAAACACAGAAATTGCATCGGAATTAAGTACAAAAGGCACAATGCCGACTTAAGTACAAGAAGACTGACTCTCCTTACTGTCTATGTTTTGAACCATTCCTGTGACACTAGTTATAGATTCCGATGCTTCACGTCAGGTTTACTGTATTCCTTGGGCCTTCTTATTGTCGATGAAACACATAAATTGCATCGGAATTAAATACAAAAGCACAATGCCGACATAAGTACAACAAGTCTGTATCTTCTTACTGACTATGTTTTGAACCATTCGTGTGAAACTAGTTATAGATTCCGATGCTTCACTTCAGGTATGCTGTATCCCTTGGACCTTCTTATTGACGATGAAACACAGAAATTACATCGGAATTAAATTCAAAAGGCACAATGCCGACTTAAGGGCAAGAAGACTGTATCTTCTTACTGTCTATGTTTTGAACCATTCCTGTGACACTAGTTATAGATTCCGATGCTTCACTTCATGAATACTCTATCCCTCTGACCTTCTTATTAACGATGAAGCACAGAAATTGCGCCGGAATTATATACAAAAGGCACAATGCTGACTTAAGTACATGAAGACCGACTCATCTTACTGACTATGTTTGAACCATTCCTGTGACACTAGTTATAGATTCCGATGCTACACTTCAGGTTTACGGTATCCCTTGGACCTTCTTATTGACGATGAAACACAGAAATAGCATCGGAATTAAATACAAAAGGCACAATGCCGACTTAAGGACAAGAAGACTGACTCTTCTTACTGACTATGTTTTGAACCATTCCTGTGACACTAGTTATAGATTCCGATGCTTCACTTCAGGTTTACTGTATCCCTCTGACCTTCTTATTGACGATGAAACACAGAAATTGCACCGGAATTAAATGCAAAAGGCACAATGCCGACTTAAGTACAAGAAGGCTGACTCTTCTTACTGTCTATGTTTTGAACCATTCCATTGACACTAGTTATAGATACCGTTGCTTCACTCCAAGTTTACTGCGTCCCTTTTACCATCTTATTGGCGATGAAACACTGAAATTGCATCGGAATTAAATAGATTAGGCAAAATGCCGACTTAAGTACAAGAAGACTGACTCTTCTTACTGTCGATGTTTGAACCACTCCTGTTACACTAGTTATAGATTCCGATGCTTCACTTCAGGTTTACTGTATCCCTTGGACCTTCTTATTGACGATGAAACACAGAAATAGCATCGGAATTAAATACAAAAGGCACAATGCCGACTTAAGGACAAGAAGACTGACTCTTCTTACTGACTATGTTTTGAACCATTCCTGTGACACTAGTTATAGATTCCGATGCTTCACTTCAGGTTTACTGTATCCCTCTGACCTTCTTATTGACGATGAAACACAGAAATTGCACCGGAATTAAATGCAAAAGGCACAATGCCGACATAAGTACAAGAAGGCTGACTCTTCTTACTGTCTATGTTTTGAACCATTCCATTGACACTAGTTATAGATACCGTTGCTTCACTCCGAGTTTACTGCGTCCCTTTTACCATCTTATTGGCGATGAAACACTGAAATTGCATCGGAAATAAATAGATTAGGCAAAATGCCGACTTAAGTACAAGAAGACTGACTCTTCTTACTGTCTATGTTTGAACCATTCCTGTTACACTAGTTATAGATTCCGATGCTTCACTTCAGGTTTACTGTATCCCTTGGACCTTCTTATTGACGATGAAACACAGAAATAGCATCGGAATTAAATACAAAAGGCACAATGCCGACTTAAGGACAAGAAGACTGACTCTTCTTACTGACTATGTTTTGAACCATTCCTGTGACACTAGTTATAGATTCCGATGCTACACTTCAGGTTTACTGTATCCCTTGGACCTTCTTATTGACGATGAAACACAGAAATAGCATCGGAATTAAATACAAAAGGCACAATGCCGACATAAGGACAAGAAGACTGACTCTTCTTACTGACTATGTTTTGAACCATTCCTGTGACACTAGTTATAGATTCCGATGCTTCACTTCAGGTTTACTGTATCGCTCTCACCTTCTTATTGACGATGAAACACAGAAATTGCACCGGAATTAAATACAAAAGGCACAATGCCGACTTAAGTACAAGAAGACTGACTCTTCTTACTGTCTATGTTTTGAACCATTCCATTGACACAAGTTATATATTCCGATGCTTCACTTCAGGTTTACTGTATCCTTGGGACCTTTTCATTGACGATGAAACACAGAAATTGCATCGGAATTCAATACAAAATTCACAATGCCGACTTAAGTACATGAAGACCGACTCTTCTTACTGACTATGTTTTGAACCATTTCTGTGACACTAGTTATAGATCTTGATGCCTCACTTCAGGTTTACTGTATCCCTTCTAGCTTCTTATTGACGATGAAACACAGAAATTGCTTCGGAATTAAATACAAAAGGCACAATGCCGACTTAAGTACATGAAGACTTACTCCTCTTCCTGACTATGTTTTGATCCATTCCTGTGACACTAGTTGTAGATTCCGATGCTTCACTTCAGGTTTACTGTAACCCTTGGACCTTCTTATTGACGATGAAACACAGAAATTGCATCGGAATCAAATACAAAAGGCACAATGCCGACTTAAGTACATGAAGACTGACTCTTCTTACTGACTATGCTTTGAACCATTCCTGTGACACTAGTTACAGATTCCGATGCTACACTCCAGGTTTACTGTATCCCTAGGACCTTCTTATTGACGATGAAACACAGAACTTGCATCAGAATCAAATACAAAAGGCACAATGCCGACTTAAGGACAAGAAGACTGACTATTCTCTTTGACTATGTTTTGAACCATTCCTGTGACACTAGTTATAGATTCCGATGCTTCACTTCAGGTTTACTGTATAGCTCTCACCTTCTTATTGACGATGAAACACAGAAATTGCACCGGAATTAAATACAAAAGGCACAATGCCGACTTAAGTACAAGAAGACTGACTCTTCTTACTGTCTATGTTTTGAACCATTCCATTGACACTGGTTATAGATTCCGATGCTTCACTTCAGGTTTACTGTATCATTTGGACTTTCTCATTGGCGATGAAACACAGAAACTACATCGGAATTAAATACAAAAGGCACAATGCCGACTTCAGTACAAAAAGACTAAATCTTCTGATTGTCTATGTTTTGAACCATTCCTGTGACACTAGTTATAGATTCCGATGCCTGACTTCAGGATTACTGTATCCCTAGGACCTTCTTATTGACGATGAAACACTGAAATTGCATCGGAATTAAATACAAAAGGCACAATGCCGACTTAAGTACAAGAAGACTGACTCTCCTTACTGTCTATGTTTTGAACCATTCCTGTGACACTAGTTATAGATTCCGATGCTTCACTTCAGGTTTACTGTATCCCTTGGACCTTCTTATTGTCGATGAAACACAGAAATTACATCGGAATTAAATACAAAAGGCACAATGCCGACTTAAGTACAACAAGTCTGTATCTTCTTAATATCTATGTTTTGAACCATTCCTGTGACACTAGTTATAGATTCCGATGCTTCACTTCAGGTATACTGTATCCCTTGGACCTTCTTATTGACGATGAAACACAGAAATTGCATCGGAATTAAATTCAAAAGGCACAATGCCGACTTAAGCACAAGAAGACTGTATCTTCTTACTGTCTATGTTTTGAACCATTCCTGTGACACTAGTTATAGATTCCGATGCTTCACTTCATGTTTACTCTATCCCTCTGACCTTCATATTAACGATGAAACACAGAAATTGCGCCGGAATTATATACAAAAGGCACAATGCTGACTTAAGTACATGAAGACCGACTCTTCTTACTGACTATGTTTTGAATCATTCCTGTGACAATAGTTATAGATTCCGATGCTACACTTCAGGTTTACTGTATCCCTTGGACCTTCTTATTGACGATGAAACACAGAAATTGCATGGGAATTAAATACAAAAGGCACAATGACGACTTAAGGACAAGAAGACTGACTCTTCTTACTGACTATGTTTTGAACCATTCCTGTGACACTTGTTATAGATTCCGATGCTTCACTTCAGGTTTACTGTATCCCTTCTACCCTCTTATTGACGATGAAACACAGAAATTGCACCGGAATTAAATGCAAAAGGCACAATGCCGACTTAAGTACAAGAAGGCTGACTCTTCTTACTGTCTATGTTTTGAACCATTCCATTGAAACTAGTTATAGATTCCGATGCTTCACTCCAGGTGTACTGCGTCCCTTTTACCATCTTACTGACGATGAAACACTGAAATTGCATCGGAATTAAATAGATTAGGCAAAATGCCGACTTAAGTACAAGAAGACTGACTCTTCTTACTGTCTATGTTTGAACCATTCCTGTTACACTAGTTATAGATTCCGATGCTTCACTTCAGGTTTACTGTATCCCTCTGACCTTCTTATTGACGATGAAACACAGAAATTGCATCGGAATTAAATACAAAAGGCACAATGCCGACTTAAGTACATGAAGACTCATTCTTCTTACTGACTATGTTTTGAACCATTCCTGTGACACTTGTTATAGATTCCGATGCTTCACTTCAGGTTTACTGTATCCCTTCTACCCTCTTACTGACGATGAAACACTGAAATTGCTTCGGAATTAAGTACAAAATGCACAATGCCGACTTATGTACTGTCCATGTTTTGAACCATTTCTGTGACACTAGTTATAGATTCCGATGCTTCACTTCAGGTTTACTGTATCCCTCTGACCTTCTTATTGACGATGAAACACAGAAATTGCACCTGAATTAAATACAAAAGGCACAATGCCGACTTAAGCACAAGAAGGCTGACTTTTCTTACTATCTGTGCTTTCAACAATTCCATTGACACTAGTTAAAGATTCCGATGCTTCACTCCATGTTTACTGCATCCCTTTTACCTTCTTATTGACGATGAAACACTGAAATTGCATCGGAATTAAATTGATTAGGCAAATAGCCGACTTAAGTACAAGAAGACTGACTCCTCTTACTGACTATGTTTTGAACCAATCCTGTGACACTAGGTATAGATTGCGATGCTTCACTTCTGGTTTACTGTAATAGTTGGACCTTCTTATTGACGATGAAACACAGAAATTGCATCGGAATTAAGTACAAAAGGCACAATGCCGACTTAAGTACATGAAGACTTACTCCTTTTCCTGACTATGTTTTGAACCATTCCTGTGACACTAGTTGTAGATTCCGATGCTTCACTTCAGGTTTACTGTATCCCTTGGACCTTCTCATTGACGATGAAACACAGAAATGGCATCGGAAATAAATACAAAACCCACAATGCCGACTTAAGGACAAGAAGACTGACTATTCTCTCTGACTATGTTTTGAACTTTTCCTGTGACACTAGTTATAGATTCCGATGCTTCACTTCAGGTTTACTGTATCGCTCTCACCTTCGTATTGACGATGAAACACAGAAATTGCACCGGAATTAAATACAAAAGGCACAATGCCGACTTAAGTACAAGAAGAATGACTCTTCTTACTGTCTATGTTTTGAACCATTCCATTGACACTAGTTATAGATTCCGATGCTTCACTCCATGTTTACTACATCCCTTTTACCTTCTTATTGACGATGAAACTTAGAAATTGCACCGGAATTAAATGTAAAAGGCACAATGCCGACTCAAGTACAAGAAGACTGTCTCTTCTTTCTGTCTATGCTTTGAACCATTCCTGTGACACTAGTTGTAGATTCCGATGCTTCAATTCAGGATTAATGTATTCCTCTGACCTTCTTATTGACGATGAAACACAGATATTGCATCGGAATTAAATACAAAAGGCACAATGCCGACTTAAGTACAAGAAGACTGACTCTCCTTACTGTCTATGTTTTGAACCATTCCTGTGACACTAGTTATAGATTCCGATGCTTCACTTCAGGTTTACTGTATCCCTTGGACCTTCTTATTGTCGATGAAACACAGAAATTGCATCGGAATTAAATACAAAAGGCACAATGCCGACTTAAGTACAACAGGTTTGTATCTTCTTTCTGTCTATGTCTTGAACCATTCCTGTGACACTAGTTATAGATTCCGATGCTTCACTTCAGGTATACTGTATCCCTTGGACCTTCGTATTGACGATGAAACACAGAAATTGCATGCGAATTAAATACAAAAGGCACAATGCCGACTTAAGGACAAGAAGACTGACTCTTCTTACTGACTATGTTTTGAACCATTCCTGTGACACAAGTTATTGATTCCGATTCTTCACTTCAGGTTTACTGTATCCCTCTGACCTTCTTATTGACGATGAAACACAGAAATTGCACCGGAATTAAATGCAAAAGGCACAATGCCGACTTAAGTACGAGAAGAGGTATCTTCCTACTATCTATGCATTGAACCATTCCTGTGACACTAGTTATAGATTCTGATGCTTCACTTCATGTTTACTCTATTCCTCTGACCTTCTTACTAACGATGAAAAACAGAAATTGCGCCGGAATTATATACAAAAGGCACAATGCTGACTTAAGTACATGAAGACCGACTCTTCTTACTGACTATGTTTTGAACCATTCCTGTGACACTAGTTATAGATTCCGATGCTACACTTCAGGTTTACTGTATCCCTTGGACCTTCGTATTGACGATGAAACACAGAAATTGCATGCGAATTAAATACAAAAGGCACAATGCCGACTTAAGGACAAGAAGACTGACTCTTCTTACTGACTATGTTTTGAACCATTCCTGTGACACAAGTTATTGATTCCGATTCTTCACTTCAGGTTTACTGTATCCCTCTGACCTTCTTATTGACGATGAAACACAGAAATTGCACCGGAATTAAATGCAAAAGGCACAATGCCGACTTAAGTACAAGAAGGCTGACTCTTCTTACTGTCTATGTTTTGAACCATTCCATTGACACTAGTTATAGATTCCGATGCTTCAGTCCAGGTTTACTGCGTCATTTTTACCATCTTATTGACGATGAAACTCTGAAATTGCATCGGAATTAAATAGATTAGACAGAATGCCGACTTAAGTACAAGAAGACTGACTCTTCTTACTGTCTATGTTTGAACCATTCCTGTTACACTAGTTATAGATTGCGATGCTTCACTTCAGGTTTACTGTATCCCTTGGACCTTCTTATTGACGATGAAACACAGAAATTGCATCGGAATTAAATACAAAAGGCACAATGCCGACTTAAATACATGAAGACTGACTCTTCTTACTGACTATGCTTTGAACCATTCCTGTGACACTTGTTATAGATTCCGATGCTTCACTTCAGGTTTACTGTATCCCATGGACCTTCTCATTGACGATGAAACACAGAAATTGCATCGGAATTCAATACAAAATTCACAATGCCGACTTAAGTACATGAAGACCGACTCTTCTTACTGTCTATGTTTTGAACCATTTCTGTGACACTAGTTATATATTCCGATGCCTCACTTCAGGTTTACTGTATCCCTTCTACCTTCTTATTGACGATGAAACACAGAAATTGCTTCGGAATTAAATACAAAAGGCACAATGCCGACTTATGTACTGTCTATGTTTTGAACCATTCCTGTGACACTAGTTATGGATTCCGATGCTTCACTTCAGGTTTACTGTATCCCTCTGACCTTCTTATTGACGATGAAACACAGAAATTGCACCTGAATTAAATACAAAAGGCACAATGCCGACTTAAGCACAAGAAGGCTGACTCTTCTTAATATCTGTGTTTTCAACAATTCCATTGACACTAGTTATAGATTCCGATGCTTCACTCAATGTTTACTGCATCCCTTTTACCTTCTTATTGACGATGAAACACTGAAATTGCATCGGAATTAAATAGATTAGGCAAATAGCCGACTTAAGTACAAGAAGACTGACTCTTCTTACTGACTATGTTTTGAACCATTCCTGTGACACTAGTTATAGATTGCGATGCTTCACTTCAGGTTTACTGTATCCCTTGGACCTTCTTATTGACGATGAAACACAGAAATTCCATCGGAATTAAGTAGAAAAGGCACAATGCCGACTTAAGTACATGAAGACTTACTCCTCTTCCTGACTATGTTTTGAACCATTCCTGTGACACTAGTTGTACATTCCGATGCTTCACATCAGGTTTACTGTATCCATTGGACCTTCTCATTGACGATGAAACACAGAAATGGCATCGGAATTAAATACAAAAGGCACAATGCCGACTTAAGTACATGAAGACCGACTCTTCTTACTGACTATGTTTTAACCATTCCTGTGACACTAGTTATAGATTAAGATGCTTCACTTCAGGTTTACTGTATCTCTTGGACCTTCTTATAGACGATGAAACACAGAAATTGATTCGGAATTAAATACAAAAGGCACAATGCCGATTTAAGTACAGTCTATGTTTTGAACCATTCCTGTGACACTAGTTATACATTCCGATGCTTCACTCCAGGATTACTGTATCCCTTGGACCTTCTTATTGACGATGAAACACAAAAATTACATCGGAATTAAATACAAAAGGCACAAGGCCGACTTAAATACAAGAAGACTCACTCTTCTTTTTGACTATGTTTTGAACCAGTCCTGTGACACTAGTTATAGATTCCGATGCTTCACTTCAGGTTTCTTGTATCCCTCTGACCTTCTTATTGACGATGAAACACAGAAATTGCACCGGAATTGAATACAAAAGGCGCAATGCCGACTTAAGTACAAGAAGACTGACTCTTCTTACTGTCTATGTTTTGAACCGTTCCATTGACACTAGTTATAGATTCCGATGCTTCACTCCAGGTTTACTGTATCCCTTGTACCTTCTTATTGACGATGAAATACTGAAATTGCATCGGAATTAAACAGAAAAGGCACAATGCCGACTTAAGTACAAGAAGACTCACTCTTCTGACTGACTATGTTGTGAACCATTCCTATGACACTATTTATAGATTCCGATGCTTCACTTCAGGTTTACTGCATCCCTTGGACCTCCTTATTGACGATGAAACACAGATATTGCATCGGAATTAAGTACAAAAGGCACAATGCCAACTTAAGTACATGAAGACTGACTCTTTTTACTGACTATGTTTTGAACCATTCCTGTGACACTAGTTATAGATTCCGATGCCTCACACCAGGTTTACTGTATCCCTTGGACCTTCTTATTGACGATGAAACACAGAAATTGCATCGGAATTAAGTAGAAAAGGCACAATGCCGACTTAAGTACAAGAAGACTGACTCTTCTTACTGTCTATGCTTTGAACCATTCCTGGGACACTAGTTATAGATTCTGATGCTTCACTTCAGGTTTACTGTATCCCTTGGACTTTCTTGATGACGATGAAACACAGAAATTGCGTCGGAATTAAATACAAAACGCACAATGCTGACTTAAGTACATGAAGAGCGACTCCACTTACTGACTATTTTTTGAAGCATTCCTGTGACTAGTTATAGATTCCGATGCTTCACTTAAGGTTTACTGTATCCCTTGGTTCTTCTTATTGACGATGAAACACAGAAATTGCATCGGAATTAAATACAAAAGGCACAAGGCCGACTTAAGGACAAGAAGACTGACTCTTCTTACTGACTATGTTTTGAACCATTCCTGTGACACTAGTTATAGATTCCGATGCTTCACTTCAGGTTTACTGTATACCTTGGACCTTCTTATTGACGATGAAACACAGAAATTGCATCGGAATTAAATACAAAAGGCACAATGCCGACTTAAGTACATGAAGACTGACTCGTCTTACTGACTATGCTTTGAACCATTCCTATGACACTAGTTATAGATTTCGATGCTTCACTTCAAGTTTACTGTATCGCTCTCACCTTCTTATTGACGATGAAACACAGAAATTGCACCGGAATTAAATACAAAAGGCACAATGAGGACTTAAGTACAAGAAGACTGACTCCTCTTACTGTCTATGTTTTGAACCATTCCATTGACACTAGTTATAGATTCCGATGCTTCACTTCAGGTTTACTGTATCATTTGGACCTTCTTATAGACGATGAAACACAGAAACTACATCGGAATTAAATACAAATGGCACAATGCCGACTTCAGTACAAAAAGATTGAATCTTCTTATTGTCTATGTTTTGAACAATTCCTGTGACACTAGTTATAGATTCCGATGCTTGACTTCAGGATTACTGTATCCCTAGGACCTTCTTATTGACGATGAAACACAGAAATTGCATCGGAATTTTATACAAAATGCAGAATGCAGACTCAAGTACAAGAAGACTGACTCTTCTTCCTGTCTATATTTTGAACCATTCCTGTGACACTAGTTATAGATTCCGATGCTTCACTTCAGGTTCACTGTATTCCTCTGACCTTCTTATTGACGATGAAACACAGAAATTGCATCGGAATTAAATACAAAAGGCACAATGCCGACTTAAGTACAAGAAGACTGACTCTCCTTACTGTCTATGTTTTGAACCATTCCTGTGACACTAGTTATAGATTCCGATGCTTCACTTCAGGTTTACTGTATCCCTTGGGCCTTCTTATTATCGATGAAACACATAAATTGCATCGGAATTAAATACAAAAGCACAATGCCGACATAAGTACAACAAGTCTGTATCTTCTTACTGACTATGTTTTGAACCATTCGTGTGAAACTAGTTATAGATTCCGATGCTTCACTTCAGGTATACTGTATCCCTTGGACCTGCTTATTGACGATGAAACTCAGAAATAGCATCGGAATTAAATACAAATGGCACAATGCCGACTTAAGTACAAGAAGGCTGACTCTTCTTACTGTCTATGCTTTGAACCATTCCATTGACACTAGTTATAGATACCGTTGCTTCACTCCAGGTTTACTGCGTCCCTTTTACCATCTTATTGACGATGAAACACTGAAATTGCATCGGAATTAAATAGATTAGGCAAAATGCCGACTTAAGTACAAGAAGACCGACCCTTCTTACTGTCTATGTTTGAACCATTCCTGTTACACTAGTTATAGATTGCGATGCTTCACTTCAGGTTTACTGTATCCCTTGGACCTTCTCATTGACGATGAAACACAGAAATTGCGTCAGAATTAAATACAAAAGGCACAATGCAGACTTAAGTACATGAAGACCGACTCTTCTTACTGACTATGTTTTGAACCATTTCTGTGACACTAGTTATAGATTCCGATGCCTCACTTCAGGTTTACTGTATCCCTTCTACCTTCTTATTGACGATGAAACACAGAATTTGCTTCGGAATTAAATACAAAAGGCACAATGCCGACTTATGTACTGTCCATGTTTTGAACCATTCCCGTGACACTAGTTATAGATTCCGATGCTTCACTTCAGGTTTACTGACTCCCTCTGACCTTTTTATTGACGATGAAACACAGAAATTGCACCTGAATGAAATACAAAAGGCACAATGCCGACTTAAGCACAAGAAGGCTGACTCTTCTTACTATCTGTGTTTTCAACCATTCCGTTGACACTAGTTATAGATTCCGATGCTTCACTCCTTGTTTACTGCATCCCTTTTACCTTCTTATTGACGATGAAACACAGAAATTGCATCGGAATTAAATACAAATGGCACAATGCCGTTTTAAGTACATGAAGACCGACTCTTCTTACTGACAATGTTTTGAACCATTCCTGTGACACTAGTTATAGATTCCGATGCTTCACTTCAGGTTTCGTGTATCCCTCTGACCTTCTTATTGACGATGAAACACAGAAATTGCACCGGAATTAAATACAAAAGGCACAATGCTGGCTTAAGTACAAGAAGACTGACTCTTCTTACTGTCTATGTTTTGAACCGTTCCATTGATACTAGTTATAGATTCCGATGCCTCACACCAGGTTTACTGTATCCCTTGGACCTTCTTATTGACGATGAAACACAGAAATTGCAACGGAATTAAGTAGAAAATGCACAATGCCGACTTAAGTACAAGAAGACTGACTCTTCTTACTGTCTATGTTTGAACCATTCCTGTTACACTAGTTATAGATTCCGATGCTTCACTTCAGGTTTACTGTATCCCTCTGACCTTCTTATTGACGATGAATTACAGAAATTGCACCTGAATTAAATACAAAAGGCACAATGCCGACTTAAGCACAAGAAGGCTGACTTTTCTTACTATCTGTGTTTTCAACAATTCCATTGACACTAGTTATAGATTCCGATGCTTCACTCCATGTTTACTGCATCCCTTTTACCTTCTTATTGACGATGAGACACTGAAATTGCATCGGAATTAAATTGATTAGGCAAATTGCCGACTTAAGTACAAGAAGACTGACTCCTCTTACTGACTATGTTTTGAACCATTCCTGTGACACTAGGTACAGATTGCGATGCTTCACTTCAGGTTTACTGTAATCCTTGGACCTTCTTATTGACGATGAAACACAGAAATTGCATCGGAATTAAGTACAAAAGGCACAATGCCGACTTAAGTACATGAAGACTTACTCCTCTTCCTGACTATGTTTTGAACCATTCCTGTGACACTAGTTGTAGATTCCGATGCTTCCCTTCAGGTTTACTGTATCCCTTGGACCTTCTCATTGACGATGAAACACAGAAATGGCATCGGAAATAAATACAAAAGGCACAATGCCGACTTAAGGACAAGAAGACTGACTATTCTCTCTGACTATGTTTTGAACTACTCCTGTGACACTAGTTATAGATTCCGATGCTTCACTTCAGGTTTACTGTATCGCTCTCACCTTCTTATTGACGATGAAACACAGAAATTGCACCGGAATTAAATACAAAAGCACAATGCCGACTTAAGTACAAGAAGACTGACTCTTCTTACTGTCTATGTTTTGAACCATTCCATTGACACTAGTTATAGATTCCGATGCTTCACTTCAGGTTTACTGTATCATTTGGACTTTCTCATTGACGATGATACACAGAAACTACATCGGAATTAAATACAAAAGGCACAATGCCCACTTAAGTACAAGAAGGCTGACTCTTCTTACTGTCTATGTTTTGAACCATTCCTGTGACACTAGGTATAGATTGCGATGCTTCACTTCAGGTTTACTGTAATCCTTGGACCTTCTTATTGACGATGAAACACAGAAATTGCATCGGAATTAAGTACAAAAGGCACAATGCCGACTTAAGTACATGAAGACTTACTCCTCTTCCTGACTATGTTTTGAACCATTCCTGTGACACTAGTTGTAGATTCCGATGCTTCACTTCAGGTTTACTGTATCCCTTGGACCTTCACATTGACGATGAAACACAGAAATGGCATCGGAATTAAATACAAAAGGCACAAAGCCGACTTAAGAACAAGGAGACTGACTACTCTCTCTGACTACGTTTTGAACCATTCCTGTGAAACTAGTTATAGATTCCGATGCTTCACTTCAGGTTTACTGTATCCGTAGGACCTTCTTATTGACGATGAAACACAGAAATTGCATCGGAATTTAATACAAAATGCAGAATGCCGACTCAAGTACAAGAAGACTGACTCTTCTTTCTGTCTATGTTTTGAACCATTCCTGTGACACTAGTTATAGATTCCGATGCTTCAATTCAGGATTAATGTATTCCTCTGACCTTCTTATTGACGATGAAACACAGAAATTGCATCGGAATTTAGTACAAAAGGCACAATGCCGACTTAAGTACAACAGGTTTGTATCTTCTTACTGTCTATGTTTTGAACCATTCCTGTGACACTAGTTATAGATTCCGATGCTTCACTTCAGGTATACTGTATCCCTTGGACCTTCTTATTGACGATGAAACACAGATATTGCATCGGAATTAAATTCAAAAGCACAATGCCGACTTAAGTACGAGAAGACTGTATCTTCCTACTGTCTATGTTTTGAACCATTCCTGTGACACTAGTTATAGATTCTGATTCTTCACTTCATGTTTACTCTATTCCTCTGACCTTCTTGTTAACGATGAAACACAGAAATTGATTCGGAATTAAATACAAAAGGCACAATGCCGACTTAAGTACTGTCTATGTTTTGAACCATTCCTGTGACACTAGTTATAGATTCCGATGCTTCACTCCAGGATTACTGTATCCCTTGGACCTTCGTATTGACGATGAAACACAGAAATTACATCGGAATTAAATACAAAAGGCACAAGGCCGACTTAAATACAAGAAGACTCACTCTTCTTGTTGACTATGTTTTGAACCAGTCCTGTGACACTAGTTATAGATTCCGATGCTTCACTTCAGGTTTCTTGTATCCCTCTGACCTTCTTATTGACGATGAAACACAGAAATTGCACCGGAATTAAATACAAAAGGCACAATGCCGGCTTAAGTACAAGAAGACTGACTCTTCTTACTGTCTATGTTTTGAACCGTTCCATTGACACTAGTTATAGATTCCGATGCTTCACTCCAGGTTTACTGTATCCCTTGTACCTTCTTATTGACGATGAAATACTGAAATTGCATCGGAATTAAACAGAAAAGGCACAATGCCGACTTAAGTACAAAAAGACTCACTCTTCTGACTGACTATGTTGTGAACCATTCCTGTGACACTATTTATAGATTCCGATGCTTCACTTCAGGTTTACTGTATCCCTTGGACCTTCTTATTGACGATGAAACACAGAAATTGCATCGGAATTAAATACAAAAGGCACAATGCCAACTTAAGTACATGAAGACTGACTCTTCTCACTGACTACGTTTTGAACCATTCCTGTGACACTAGTTATAGATTCCGATGCCTCACGCCAGGTTTACTGTATCCCTTGGACCTTCTTATTGACGATGAAACACAGAAATTGCATCGGAATTAAGTAGAAAAGGCACAATGCCGACTTAAGTACAAGAAGACTGACTCTTCTTACTGTCTATGCTTTGAACCATTCCTGGGACTCTAGTTATAGTTTCTGATGCTTCACTTCAGGTTTACTGTATGCCTTGGACTTTCTTGATGACGATGAAACACAGAAATTGCGTCGGAATTAATTACAAAACGCACAATGCTGACTTAAGTACATGAAGAGCGACTCCTCTTACTGACTATTTTTTGAAGCATTCCTGTGACTAGTTATAGATTCCGATGCTTCACGTAAGGTTTACTGTATCCCTTGGTTCTTCTTATTGACGATGGAACACAGAAATTGCATCGGAATTAAATACAAAAGGCACAAGGCCGACTTAAGGACAAGAAGACTGACTCTTCTTACTGACTATGTTTTGAACCATTCCTGTTACCCTAGTTATAGATTCCGATGCTTCACTTCAGGTTTATTGTATCCCTCTGACCTTCTTATTGACGATGAAACACAGAAATTGCACCGGAATTAAATACAAAAGGCACAATGCCGACTTAAGTACAAGAAGACAGACTATTCTTACTGTCTATGTTTTGAACCATTCCATTGACACTAGTTATAGATTCCGATGCTACACTCCTGGTTTACTGTATCCCTTGGACCTTCTTATTGACGATGAAACACTGAAATTGCATCGGAATTAAATAGAAAAGGCACAATGCCGACTTAAGTACAAGAAAACTGACTCTTCTTACTGACTATGTTTAGAACCAATCCTGTGACACTAGTTATAGATTCCGATGCTTCACTTCAGGTTTACTGTATACCTTGGACCTTCGTATTGACGATGAAACACAGAAATTGCATCGGAATTAAATACAAAAGGCACAATGCCGACTTAAGTACATGAAGACTGACTCTTCTTACTGACTATGCTTTGAACCATTCCTGTGACACTAGTTATAGATTTCGATGCTTCACTTCAAGTTTACTGTATCGCTCTCACCTTCTTATTGACGATGAAACACAGAAATTGCACAGGAATTAAATACAAAAGGCACAATGCCGACTTAAGTACAAGAAGACTGACTCCTCTTACTGTCTATGTTTTGAACCATTCCATTGATACTAGTTATAGAATCCGATGCTTCACTTCAGGTTTACTGTATCATTTGGACCTTCTTATTGACGATGAAACACAGAAATTGCACCGGAATTAAATACAAAAGGCACAATGCCGACTTAAGTACAAGAAGACTGACTCTCCTTACTGTCTATGTTTTGAACCATTCCTGTGACACTAGTTATAGATTCCGATGCTTCACTTCAGGTTTCCTGTATCCCTTGGGCCTTCTTATTGTCGATGAAACACATAAATTGCATCGGAATTAAACACAAAAGCACAATGCCGACATAAGTACAACAAGTCTGTATCTTCTTACTGACTATGTTTTGAACCATTCGTGTGAAACTAGTTATAGATTCCGATGCTTCACTTCAGGTATACTGTATCCCTTGGACCTTCTTATTGACGATGAAACACAGAAATTACATCGGAATTAAATTCAAAAGGCACAATGCCGACTTAAGTACAAGAAGACTGTATCTTCTTACCGTCTATGTTTTGAATCATTCCTGTGACACTAGTTATAGATTCCGATGCTTCACTTCATGAATACTCTATCCCTCTGACCTTCTTATTAACGATGAAACACAGAAATTGCCCCGGAATTATATACAAATGGCACAATGCTGACTTAAGTACATGAAGGCCGACTCTTCTTACTGACTATGTTTGAACCATTCCTGTGACACTAGTTATAGATTCCGATGCTACACTTCAGGTTTACTGTATCCCTTGGACCTTCTTATTGACGATGAAACACAGAAATAGCATCGGACTTAAATACAAAAGGCACAATGCCGACTTAAGGACAAGAAGACAGACTCTTCTTACTGACTATGTTTTGAACCATTCCTGTGACACTAGTTATAGATTCCGATGCTTCACTTCAGGTTTACTGTATCCCTCTGACCTTCTTACTGACGATGAAACACAGAAATTGCACCGGAATTAAATGCAAAAGGCACAATGCCGACTTAAGTACAAGAAGGCTGACTCTTCTTACTGTCTATGTTTTGAACCATTCCATTGACACTAGTTATAGATACCGATGCTTCACTCCAGGTTTACTGCGTCCCTTTTACCATCTTATTGACGATGAAACACTGAAATTGCATCGGAATTAAATAGATTAGGCAAAATGCCGACTTAAGTACAAGAAGACTGACTCTTCTTACTGTCTATGTTTGAACCATTCCTGTTACACTAGTTATAGATTCCGATGCTTCACTTCAGGTTTACTGTATCCCTCTGACCTTCTCATTGACGATGAAACACAGAAATTGCGTCAGAATTAAATACAAAAGGCACAATGCCGACTTAAGTACATGAAGACCGACTCTTCTTACTGACTATGTTTTGAACCACTTCTGTGACACTAGTTATAGATTCCGATGCCTCACTTCAGGTTTACTGTATCCCTTCTACCTTCTTATTGACGATGAAACACAGAAATTGCTTCGGAATTAAATACAAAAGGCACAATGCCGACTTTAGTACATGAAGACCGACTCATCTTACTGACTATGTTTTGAACCTTTCCATTGACACTAGTGATAGACTCCCATGCTTCACTTCAGGTTTACTGTATCATTTGGACCTTCTTATTGACGATGAAACACAGAAATTACATCGGAATTAAATACAAAAGGCGCAATGCTGACTTACGTACAAAAAGACTGTCTCTTGTTACTGACTATGTTTTCAACCATTCCTGGGACACTAGTTATACATTCCGATGCTTCACTTCAGGTTTACTGTATCCCTCTGACGTTCTTAATGTCGATGGAACACAGAAATTGCATCGGAATTAAATTGAATAGTCACAATGCAGACTTAAGTACAAGAAGACTGACTCTTCTTATTGTCTATGATTTGAACTATTCCTGTGACACTAGTTATCGATTCCGATACTTGACTTCAGGTTTACTGTATCCCTAGGACCTACTTATTGATGATGAAACATAGAAATTGCATCGGAATTTAATACAAAAGGCACAATGCCGCCTCAAGTGCAAGAAGATTGACCCTTCTTCCTGTCTGAGTTTTGAACCATTCTTGTGACACTATTTATAGATTCCGATGCTTCACTCCAGGTTTACTGCGTCCCTTTTACCATCTTATTGACGATGAAGCACAGAAATTGCATCGGAATTAAATACAATAGGTACAATGTCGACTTAAGCACAAGAAGACTGTATCTTCTTACTGTCTATGTTTTGAACCATTCCTGTGACACTAGTTATAGATTCTGATGCTTCACTCCAGGTTTACTGTACCCCTTGGACCTTCTTATTGACGATGAAACACAGAAACTGCACCGGAATGAAATACAAAGGCCCAATAACGACTTAAGTACATGAAGACTGACTCTTCTTACTGACTATGTTTTAAACCATTCCTGTGACACTAGTTATAGATTCCAACGCTTCACTTCAGGTTTACTGTATCCCTTGGACCTTCTTATTGACGATGAAACACAGAAATTGCATCGGAATTAAATACAAAGGCACAATGCCGACTTAAGTACATGAAGACCGACTCTTCTTACTGACTATGATTTGAACCATTCCTGTGACACTAGTTATAGATTCCGATGCTTCACTTCAGGTTTACTGTATCCCTTGGACCTTCTTATTGACGATGAAACACAGAAATTGCTTCGGAATTAAATACAAAAGGCACAATGCCGATTTAAGTACTGTCTGTGTCTTGAACCTTTCCTGTGACACTAGTTATAGATGCCGATGCTTCACTCCAGGTGTACTGTATCTTTCGGACCTTCTTATTGACGATGAAACACAGAAATTGCATCGGAATTAAATACAAGGGTACAATGCCGACTTAAGTACATAAAGACCGACTCTTCTTACTGACTATGTTTTGAACCATTCCTGTGACACTAGTCACAGATTCCGATGCTTCACTCCAGGTTTACTGTATCCCTTGGACCTTCTTATTGACGATGAAACACAGAAATTGCACCGGAATGAAATACAATGGCACAATAACGACTTAACTACATGAAGACTGACTCTTCTTACTGACTATGTTTTGAACCATTCCTGTGACACTAATTATAGATTCCGATGCTTCACTTCAGGTTTACTGTATCCCTTGGACCTTCTTATTGACGATGAAACACAGAAATTGCACCGGAATTAAATACAAAGGGCACAATACTGACTTAAGTACATGAAGACCGACTCTTCTTACTGACTATGTTTTGTACCATTTCTGTGACACTAGTTATAGATTCCGATGCTTCACTTCAGGTTTACTGTATCCCTTGGACCGTCTTATTGACGATGAAACACAGAAATTGCATCGGAATTAAATACAAAAGGCACAATGCCGACTTAAGTACAAGAAGACTGTATCTTCTTACTGTCTATGTTTTGAACCATTCCTGTGACACTAGTTATAGATTCCGATGCTTCACTTCAGGTCTACTGTATCCCTCTGACCTTCTTATTGACGATGAAGCACAGAAATTGCACCGGAATTAAATACAAAAGGCACAATGCCGACTTAAGTACATGAAGAATGACTCTTCTTACTGTCTATGTTTTGAACCATTCCATTGACACAAGTTATTGATTCCGATGCTTCACTCCAGGTTTACTGCATCCCTTGGACCTTCTTATTGACGATGAAACACTGAAATTGCATCGGAATTAAATGGATTAGGCAAAATGGCAACTTAAGTAAAAGAAGATTGACTCTCCTTACTGACTATGCTTTGAACCATTCCTGTGACACTAGTTGTAGATTCCGATGCTTCACTTCATGTTTACTGTATCCCTTTGGCCTTCGTATTGACGATGAAACACAGAAATTGCAATGGAATTAAATACAAAAGGCACAATGCCGACTTAAGTACATGAAGAACGACTCTTCTTACTGACTATGTTTTGAACCACTCCTGTGACACTAGTTATAGATTCCGATGCTTCACTTAAGGTTTACTGTATTCCTCTGACCTTCTTATTGACGATGAAACACAGAAATTGCATCGGAATTAAATACAAAAGGCACAATGCCGACTTAAGTACAAGAAGACTGACTCTTCTTACTGACTATGTTTTGAACCATCCTGTGACACTAGTTATAGATTCCGATGCTTCACTTCAGGGTTACTGTATCCCTTGGACCTTCTTATTGACGATGAAACACAGAAATTGCATCGGAATTAATTACAATAGGTACAATGTCGACTTAAGTACTAGAAGACTGTATCTTCTTACTGTCTATGTTTTGAACCATTCCTGTGACACTAGTTATAGATTCCGATGATTCACTTCAGGTTTAATGTATTCCTCTGACCTTCTTATTGACGATGAAACACAGAAATTGCATCGGAATTAAATACAAAAGGCACAATGCCGACTTAAGTACAAGAAGACTGTATCTTCTGCCTGTCTATGTTTAGAACCAATCCTGTGACAATAGTTTTAGATTCCGATGCTTCACTTCAGGTTTACTGTATCCCTTGGACCTTCTTATTGACGATGAAACACAGAAATTGCATCGGAATTAAATACAATAGGTACAATGTCGACTTAAGCACAAGAAGACTGTATCTTCTTACTGTCTATGTTTTGAACCATTCCTGTGACACTAGTTATAGATTCTGATGCTTCACTCCAGGTTTACTGTACCCCTTGGACCTTCTTATTGACGATGAAACACAGAAACTGCACCGGAATGAAATACAAAGGCACAATAACGACTTAAGTACATGAAGACTGACTCTTCTTACTGACTATGTTTTAAACCATTCCTGTGACACTAGTTATAGATTCCAACGCTTCACTTCAGGTTTACTGTATCCCTTGGACCTTCTTATTGACGATGAAACACAGAAATTGCATCGGAATTCAATACAAAGGCACAATGCCGACTTAAGTACATGAAGACCGACTCTTCTTACTGACTATGATTTGAACCATTCCAGTGACACTAGTTATAGATTCCTATGCTTCACTTCAGGTTTACTGTATCCCTTGGACCTTCTTATTGACGATGAAACACAGAAATTGCTTCGGAATTAAATACAAAAGGCACAATGCCGATTTAAGTACTGTCTGTGTTTTGAACCTTTCCTGTGACACTAGTTATAGATGGCGATGCCACACTCCAGGTTTACTGTATCTTTCGGACCTTCTTATTGACGATGAAACACAGAAATTGCATCGGAATTAAATACAAGGGCACAAAGCCGACTTAAGTACATGAAGACCGACTCTTCTTACTGACTATGTTTTGAACCATTCCTGTGACATTAGTTATAGATTCCGATGCTTCACTCCAGGATTACTGTATCCCTTGGCCCTTGTAACTGACGATGAAACACAGAAATTGCACCGGAATGAAATACAAAGGCACATTAACGACTTAACTACATGAAGACTGACTCTTCTTACTGACTATGTTTTGAACCATTCCTGTGACACTTGTTATAGGTTCCGATGCTTCACTTCAGGTTTACTGTATTCCTCTGACCTTATTATTGACGATGAAACACAGAAATTGCATCGGAATTAAATTGAAAATGGCACAATGCTGCCTTAAGTACAAAAAGACTGACTCTTCTTACTGTCTATGTTTTGAACCATTCCTGTGACAGTAGTTATAGATTCCGATGCTCCACTTCAGGTTTACTGTATCCCTTGGACCTTCTTATTGACGATGAGACACAGAAATTGCATCGGAATTAAATACAAAAGGCACAATGCCGACTTAAGTACAAGAAGACTGACTCTTCTTACTGTCTATGATTTGAACCATTCCTGTGACACTAGTTATAGATTCCGATGCTTCACTCCAGGTTTACTGTACCCCTTGGACCTTCTTATTGACGATGAAACACAGAAACTGCACCGGAATGAAACACAAAGGCACAATAACGACTTAAGTACATGAAGACTGACTCTTATTACTGACTATGTTTTGAACCATTCCTGTGACACTAGTTATAGATTCCGATGCTTCACTTCAGGTTTACTGTATCCCTTGGACCTTCTTATTGACGATGAAACACAGAAATTGCATCGGAATTAAATACAAAGGCACAATGCCGACTTAAGTACATGAAGACCGACTCTTCTTACTGACTATGTTTTTAACCGTTCCTGTGACACTAGTTATAGAGTTCGATGCTTCACTTCGGGTTTACTGTATCCCTTGGACCTTCTTATTGACGATGAAACACAGAAATTGCATCGGAATTAAATACAAAAGGCACAATGCCGACTTAAGTACAAGAAGACTGTATCTTCTTACTGTCTATTTTTTGTACCATTCCTGTGACACTAGTTATAGATTCCGATGCTTCACTTCATGATTACTCTATCCCTCTGACCTTCTTATTGATGATGAAACACAGAAATTGCATCGGAATTAAATACAAAAGGCACAATGCCAACTTAAGGACAAGAAGACTGACTCTTCTTACTGACTATGTTTTTAACCATTCCTGTGACACTAGTTATAGATTCCGATGCTTCACTTCAGGTTTACTGTGTCCCTCTGACCTTCTTATTGACGATGAAACATAGAAATTGCACCGGAATTAAATGCAAAAGGCACAATGCCGACTTAAGTGCAAGAAGGCTGACTCTTCTTACTGTCTATGTTTTGAACCATTCCATTGACACTAGTTATAGATTCCGATGCTTCACTCCAGGTTTACTGCGTCCCTTTTACCATCTTATTGACGATGAAGCACAGAAATTGCATCGGAATTAAATACAATAGGTACAATGTCGACTTAAGCACAAGAAGACTGTATCTTCTTACTGTCTATGTTTTGAACCATTCCTGTGACACTAGTTATAGATTCTGATGCTTCACTCCAGGTTTACTGTACCCCTTGGACCTTCTTATTGACGATGAAACACAGAAACTGCACCGGAATGAAATACAAAGGCCCAATAACGACTTAAGTACATGAAGACTGACTCTTCTTACTGACTATGTTTTAAACCATTCCTGTGACACTAGTTATAGATTCCAACGCTTCACTTCAGGTTTACTGTATCCCTTGGACCTTCTTATTGTCGATGAAACACAGAAATTGCATCGGAATTAAATACAAAGGCACAATGCCGACTTAAGTACATGAAGACCGACTCTTCTTACTGACTATGATTTGAACCATTCCTGTGACACTAGTTATAGATTCCGATGCTTCACTTCAGGTTTACTGTATCCCTTGGACCTTCTTATTGACGATGAAACACAGAAATTGCTTCGGAATTAAATACAAAAGGCACAATGCCGATTTAAGTACTGTCTGTGTTTTGAACCTTTCCTGTGACACTAGTTATAGATGCCGATGCTTCACTCCAGGTGTACTGTATCTTTCGGACCTTCTTATTGACGATGAAACACAGAAATTGCATCGGAATTAAATACAAGGGTACAATGCCGACTTAAGTACATAAAGACCGACTCTTCTTACTGACTATGTTTTGAACCATTCCTGTGACACTAGTCACAGATTCCGATGCTTCACTCCAGGTTTACTGTATCCCTTGGACCTTCTTATTGACGATGAAACCCAGAAATTGCACCGGAATGAAATACAATGGCACAATAACGACTTAACTACATGAAGACTGACTCTTCTTACTGACTATGTTTTGAACCATTCCTGTGACACTAGTTATAGATTCCGATGCTTCACTTCAGGTTTACTGTATCCCTTGGACCTTCTTATTGACGATGAAACACAGAAATTGCATCGTAATTAAATACAAAGGCACAATGCCGACTTAAGTACATGAAGACCGACTCTTCTTACTGACTATGTTTTGAACCATTCCTGTGACACTAGTTATAGATTCCGATGCTTCACTTCAGGTTTACTGTATCCCTTGGACCTTCTTATTGACGATGAAACACAGAAATTGCTTCGGAATTAAATACAAAACTCACAATGCCGATTTAAGTACTATCTGTGTTTTGAACCTTTCCTGTGACTCTAGTTATAGATGCCGATGCTTCACTTCAGGTTTACTGTATCTCTCGGACCTTCTTATTGACGATGAAACACAGAAATTACATCGGAATTAAATACAAAGTCACAATGCCGACTTAAGTACATGAAGACCTACTCTTCTTACTGACTATGTATTGAACCATTCCTGTGACACTAGTTATAGATTCCGATGCTTCACTCCAGGTTTACTGCATCCCTTGGACCTTCTTATTGCCGATGAAACACAGAAATTGCATCGGAATGAAAAACAAAAGGAACAATGCCGACTTAAGTACAAGAAGACTGTATCTTCTTACTGTCTATGTTTTGAACCATTCCTGTGACACTAGTTATAGATTCCGATGCTTCACTTCATGATTACTTTATCCCTCTGACCTTCTTATTGACGATGAAACACAGAAATTGCATCGGAATTAAATACAAAAGGCACAATGCCAACTTAAGGACAAGAAGACTGACTCTTCTTACTGACTATGTTTTGAACCATTCCTGTGACACTAGTTATAGATTCCGATGCTTCACTTCAGGTTTACTGTATCCCTCTGACCTTCTTATTGACCATGAAACATAGAAATTGCACCGGAATTAAATGCAAAAGGCACAATGCCGACTTTAGTACAAGAAGGCTGACTCTTCTTACTGTCTATGTGTTGAACCATTCCATTGACACTAGTTATAGATTCCGATGCTTCACTCCAGGTTTACTGCGTCCCTTTTACCATCTTATTGACGATGAAACACTGAAATTGCATCGGAATTAAATAGATTAGGCAAAATGCCGACTTAAGTACAAGAAGACTGACTCTTCTTACTGTCTATGTTTGAACCATTCCTGTTACACTAGTTATAGATTGCGATGTTTCACTTCAGGTTTACTGTATCCCTTGGACCATCTCATTGACGATGAAACACAGAAATTGCGTCGGAATTAAATACAAAATGCACAATGCCGACTTAAGTACAACAAGACCGTATCTTCTTACTGACTATGTTTTGAACCATTCCTGTGACACTAGTTATAGATTCCGATGCTTCACTCCAGGTTTACTGTATCCCTTGGACCTTATTATTGACGATGAAACACAGAAATCGCATCGGAATTAAATACAAAATGCACAATGCCGACTTAAGGACAACTGAATATGTTTTGAACCATTCCTGTGACACTAGTTACAGATTCCGATGCTTCACTTCAGTTTTACTGTATCCCACTGACCTTCTTATTGACGATGAATAACAGGAATTGCACTGGAATTAAATACAAAAGGCACAATGCCGACTTAAGTACAAGAAGACTGACTCTTCTTACTGTCTATGTCTTGGACCATTCCAGTGACACTAGTTATAGATTCCGATGCTTCACTTCAGGTTTACTGTATCCCTTGGACCATCTTATTGACGACGAAACAGAGAAATTGCATCGGAATTAAATACAAAAGGCACAATGCCGAACTAAGTACAAGAAGACTGTATCTTCTTACTGTCTAAGTTTGAACCATTCCTGTGACACTAGTTACAGATTCCGATGCTTCACTCAAGGTTTACTATATCCCTTGGACCTTCTTATTGACGATGAAACACAAATATTGCATCGGAATTAAATACAAAAGGCACAATGCCGACTTAAGTGCAAGAAGACTGACTCTTCTTACTGACTATGATTTGAACCATTCCTGTGACACTAGTTATAGATTCCGATGCTTCACTTCAGGTTTACTGTATCCCTTGGACCTTCTTATTGACGATGAAACACAGAATATCTTCGGAATTAAATACAAAAGGCACAATGCCGATTTAAGTATTGTCTGTGTTTTGAACCTTTCCTGTGACACTAGTTATAGATGCCGATGCTTCACTCCAGGTGTACTGCATCTTTCGGACCTTCTTATTGACGATGAAACACAGAAATTGCATCGGAATTAAATACAAGGGTACAATGCCGACTTAAGTACATGAAGACCGACTCTTCTTACTGACTATGTTTTGAACCATTCCTGTGACACTAGTCACAGATTCCGATGCTTCACTCCAGGTTTACTGTATCCCTTGGACCTTCTTATTGATGATGAAACACAGAAATTGCACCGGAATGAAATACAAAGGCACAATAACGACTTAACTACATGAAGACTGACTCTTCTTACTGACTATGTTTTGAACCATTCCTGTGACACTAGTTATAGATTCCGATGCTTCACTTCAGGTTTACTGTATTCCTCTGACCTTATTATTGACGATGAAACACAGAAATTGCATCGGAATTAAATTGAAAATGGCACAATGCTGCCTTAAGTACAAAAAGACTGACTCTTCTCACTGTCTATGCTTTGAACCATTCCTGTGACACTAGTTATAGATTCCGATGCTTCACTCCAGGTTTACTGTACCCCTTGGACCTTCTTATTGACGATGAAACACAGAAACTGCACCGGAATGAAACACAAAGGCACAATAACGACTTAAGTACATGAAGACTGACTCTTATTACTGACTATGTTTTGAACCATTCCTGTGACACTAGTTATAGATTCCGATGCTTCACTTCAGGTTTACTGTATCCCTTGGACCTTCTTATTGACGATGAAACACAGAAATTGCATCGGAATTAAATACAAAGGCACAATGCCGACTTAAGTACATGAAGACCGACTCTTCTTACTGACTATGTTTTTAACCATTCCTGTGACACTAGTTATAGAGTTCGATGCTTCACTTCAGGTTTACTGTATCCCTTGGACCTTCTTATTGACGATGAAACACAGAAATTGCATCGGAATTAAATACAAAAGGCACAATGCCGACTTAAGTACAAGAAGACTGTATCTTCTTACTGTCTATTTTTTGAACCATTCCTGTGACACTAGTTATAGATTCCGATTCTTCACTTCATGATTACTCTATCCCTCTGACCTTCTTATTGATGATGAAACACAGAAATTGCATCGGAATTAAATACAAAAGGCACAATGCCAACTTAAGGACAAGAAGACTGACTCTTCTTACTGACTATGTTTTTAACCATTCCTGTGACACTAGTTATAGATTCCGATGCTTCACTTCAGGTTTACTGTGTCCCTCTGACCTTCTTATTGACGATGAAACATAGAAATTACACCGGAATTAAATGCAAAAGGCACAATGCCGACTTAAGTACAAGAAGGCTGACTCTTCTTACTGTCTATGTTTTGAACCATTCCATTGACACTAGTTATAGATTCCGATGCTTCACTCCAGGTTTGCTGCGTCCCTTTTACCATCTTATTGACGATGAAGCACAGAAATTGCATCGGAATTAAATACAATAGGTACAATGTCGACTTAAGCACAAGAAGACTGTATCTTCTTACTGTCTATGTTTTGAACCATTCCTGTGACACTAGTTATAGATTCTGATGCTTCACTCCAGGTTTATTGTACCCCTTGGACCTTCTTATTGACGATGAAACACAGAAACTGCACCGGAATGAAATACAAAGGCCCAATAACGACTTAAGTACATGACGACTGACTCTTCTTACTGACTATGTTTTAAACCATTCCTGTGACACTAGTTATAGATTCCAACGCTTCACTTCAGGTTTACTGTATCCCTTGGACCTTCTTATTGACGATGAAACACAGAAATTGCATCGGAATTAAATACAAAGGCACAATGCCGACTTAAGTACATGAAGACCGACTCTTCTTACTGACTATGATTTGAACCATTCCTGTGACACTAGTTATAGATTCCGATGCTTCACTTCAGGTTTACTGTATCCCTTGGACCTTCTTATTGACGATGAAACACAGAAATTGCTTCGGAATTAAATACAAAAGGCACAATGCCGATTTAAGTACTGTCTGTGTTTTGAACCTTTCCTGTGACACTAGTTATAGATGCCGATGCTTCACTCCAGGTGTACTGTATCTTTCGGACCTTCTTATTGACGATGAAACACAGAAATTGCATCGGAATTAAATACAAGGGTACAATGCCGACTTAAGTACATGAAGACCGACTCTTCTTGCTGACTATGTTTTGAACCATTCCTGTGACACTAGTCACAGATTCCGATGCTTCACTCCAGGTTTACTGTATCCCTTGGACCTTCTTATTGACGATGAAACACAGAAATTGCACCGGAATGAAATACAAAGGCACAATAACGACTTAACTACATGAAGACTGACTCTTCTTACTGACTATGTTTTGAACCATTCCTGTGACACTAGTTATAGATTCCGATGCTTCACTTCAGGTTTACTGTATCCCTTGGACCTTCTTATTGACGATGAAACACAGAAATTGCATCGTAATTAAATACAAAGGCACAATGCCGACTTAAGTACATGAAGACCGACTCTTCTTACTGACTATGTTTTGAACCATTCCTGTGACACTAGTTATAGATTCCGATGCTTCACTTCAGGTTTACTGTATCCCTTGGACCTTCTTATTGACGATGAAACACAGAAATTGCTTCGGAATTAAATACAAAAGGCACAATGCCGATTTAAGTACTATCTGTGTTTTGAACCTTTCCTGTGACTCTAGTTATAGATGCCGATGCTTCACTTCAGGTTTACTGTATCTCTCGGACCTTCTTATTGACGATGAAACACAGAAATTACATCGGAATTAAATACAAAGGCACAATGCCGACTTAAGTACATGAAGACCTACTCTTCTTACTGACTATGTATTGAACCATTCCTGTGACACTAGTTATAGATTCCGATGCTTCACTCCAGGTTTACTGCATCCCTTGGACCTTCTTATTGCCGATGAAACACAGAAATTGCATCGGAATGAAAAACAAAAGGAACAATGCCGACTTAAGTACAACAAGTCTGTATCTTCTTACTGACTATGTTTTGACCATTCCTGTGACACTAGTTATAGATTCCGATGCTTCGCTTCAGGTATACTGTATCCCTTGGACCTTCGTATTGACGATGAAACACAGAAATTGCATCGGAATTAAATACATAAGGCACAATGCCGACTTAAGTACAAGAAGACTGTATCTTCTTACTGTCTATGTTTTGAACCATTCCTGTGACACTAGTTATAGGTTCCGATGCTTCACTTCAGGTTTACTGTATTCCTCTGACCTTATTATTGACGATGAAACACAGAAATTGCATCGGAATTAAATTGAAAATGGCACAATGCTGCCTTAAGTACAAAAAGACTGACTCTTCTCACTGTCTATGCTTTGAACCATTCCTGTGACAGTAGGTATAGATTCCGATGCTCCACTTCAGGCTTACTGTATCCCTTGGACCATGTTATTGACGATGAGACACAGAAATTGCATCGGAATTAAATACAAAAGGCACAATGCCGACTTAAGTACAAGAAGACTGACTCTTCTTACTGTCTATGTTTTGAACCATTCCTGTGACACTAGTTATAGATTCCAATGCTTCACTCCAGGTTTGCTGTACCCCTTGGACCTTCTTATTGACGATGAAACACAGAAACTGCACCGGAATGAAACACAAAGGCACAATAACGACTTAAGTACATGAAGACTGACTCTTATTACTGACTATGTTTTGAACCATTCCTGTGACACTAGTTATAGATTCCGATGCTTCACTTCAGGTTTACTGTATCCCTTGGACCTTCTTATTGACGATGAAACACAGAAATTGCATCGTAATTAAATACAAAGGCACAATGCCGACTTAAGTACATGAAGACCGACTCTTCTTACTGACTATGTTTTGAACCATTCCTGTGACACTAGTTATAGATTCCGATGCTTCACTTCAGGTTTACTGTATCCCTTGGACCTTCTTATTGACGATGAAACACAGAAATTGCTTCGGAATTAAATACAATAGGCACAATGCCGATTTAAGTACTATCTGTGTTTTGAACCTTTCCTGTGACTCTAGTTATAGATGCCGATGCTTCACTTCAGGTTTACTGTATCTCTCGGACCTTCTTATTGACGATGAAACACAGAAATTACATCGGAATTAAATACAAAGGCACAATGCCGACTTAAGTACATGAAGACCTACTCTTCTTACTGACTATGTATTGAACCATTCCTGTGACACTAGTTATAGATTCCGATGCTTCACTCCAGGTTTACTGCATCCCTTGGACCTTCTTATTGCCGATGAAACACAGAAATTGCATCGGAATGAAAAACAAAAGGAACAATGCCGACTTAAGTACAACAAGTCTGTATCTTCTTACTGACTATGTTTTGACCATTCCTGTGACACTAGTTATAGATTCCGATGCTTCGCTTCAGGTATACTGTATCCCTTGGACCTTCGTATTGACGATGAAACACAGAAATTGCATCGGAATTAAATACATAAGGCACAATGCCGACTTAAGTACAAGAAGACTGTATCTTCTTACTGTCTATGTTTTGAACCATTCCTGTGACACTAGTTATAGATTCCGATGCTTCACTTCATGATTACTTTATCCCTCTGACCTTCTTATTGACGATGAAACACAGAAATTGCATCGGAATTAAATACAAAATGCACAATGCCAACTTAAGGACAAGAAGACTGACTCTTCTTACTGACTATGTTTTGAACCATTCCTGTGACACTAGTTATAGATTCCGATGCTTCACTTCAGGTTTACTGTATCCCTCTGACCTTCTTATTGACCATGAAACATAGAAATTGCACCGGCATTAAATGCAAAAGGCACAATGCCGACTTTAGTACAAGAAGGCTGACTCTTCTTACTGTCTATGTGTTGAACCATTCCATTGACACTAGTTATAGATTCCGATGCTTCACTCCAGGTTTACTGCGTCCCTTTTACCATCTTATTGACGATGAAACACTGAAATTGCATCGGAATTAAATAGATTAGGCAAAATGCCGACTTAAGTACAAGAAGACTGACTCTTCTTACTGTCTATGTTTGAACCATTCCTGTTACACTAGTTATAGATTGCGATGTTTCACTTCAGGTTTACTGTATCCCTTGGACCATCTCATTGACGATGAAACACAGAAATTGCGTCGGAATTAAATACAAAATGCACAATGCCGACTTAAGTACAACAAGACCGTATCTTCTTACTGTCTATGTTTTGAACCATTCCTGTGACACTAGTTATAGATTCCGATGCTTCACTCCAGGTTTACTGTATCCCTTGGACCTTATTATTGACGATGAAACACAGAAATCGCATCGGAATTAAATACAAAATGCACAATGCCGACTTAAGGACAACTGAATATGTTTTGAACCATTCCTGTGACACTAGTTACAGATTCCGATGCTTCACTTCAGTTTTACTGTATCCCACTGACCTTCTTATTGACGATGAATAACAGGAATTGCACTGGAATTAAATACAAAAGGCACAATGCCGACTTAAGTACAAGAAGACTGACTCTTCTTACTGTCTATGTCTTGGACCATTCCAGTGACACTAGTTATAGATTCCGATGCTTCACTTCAGGTTTACTGTATCCCTTGGACCATCTTATTGACGACGAAACAGAGAAATTGCATCGGAATTAAATACAAAAGGCACAATGCCGAACTAAGTACAAGAAGACTGTATCTTCTTACTGTCTAAGTTTGAACCATTCCTGTGACACTAGTTACAGATTCCGATGCTTCACTCAAGGTTTACTATATCCCTTGGACCTTCTTATTGACGATGAAACACAAATATTGCATCGGAATTAAATACAAAAGGCACAATGCCGACATAAGTGCAAGAAGACTGACTCTTCATACTGACTACGTTTTGAACCATTCCTGTGACACTAGTTATAGATTCCGATGCTTCACTTCAGGTTTGCTGTATCCCTGTGACCTTCTTGTTGACGATGAAACAGAGAAATTGCACCGGAATTAAATACAAAAGGCACAATGCCGACTTAAGTACAAGAAGACTGACTCTTGTTACTGTCTATGTCTTGAACCATTCCTGTGACACTAGTTATAGATTCCGATGTTTCACTTCAGGTTTACTGTATCATTTGGACCTTCTTATTGACGATGAAACACAGAAATTACATCGGAATTAAATACAAAAGGCGCAATGCTGACTTACGTACAAAAAGACTGTCTCTTGTTACTGACTATGTTTTCAACCATTCCTGTGACACTAGTTATAGATTCCGATGCTTCACTTCAGGTTTACTGTATCCCTCTGACCTTCTTATTGCCGATGGAACACAGAAATTGCATCGGAATTAAATAGAAAATGCACAATGCCGACTAAAGTACAAGAAGACTGACTCTTCTTATCTCTCTATGTTTCGAACCATTCCTGTGACACTAGTTATAGATTCCGATACTTGACTTCAGGTTTACTGTATCCCTAGGACCTACTTATTGATGATGAAACACAGAAATTGCATCGGAACTTAATACAAAAATCACAATGCCGCCTCAAGTACAAGAAGACTGACTCTTCTTCCTAACTATGTTTTGAACCATTCCTGTGACACTAGTCATCGATTCCGATGCTTCACTTCAGGTTTACTGTATCCCTTGGACCTTCTTATTGACGATGAAACACAGAAATTGCATCGGAATTAAACACAAAAGGCACAATGCCGACTTAAGTACAACAAGACTGTATCGTCTTACTTTCTATGTTTTGAACCAATCCTGTGACACTAGTTATAGATTCTGATGCTTCACTCCAGGTTTACTGTATCCCTTGGACCTTATTATTGACGATGAAACACAGAAATTGCATCGGAATTAAATACAAAAGGCACAATGCCGACTTCAGGATAAGAAGACTGACTTGTCTTACTGACTATGTTTTGAACCATTCCTGTGACACTAGTTATAGATTCCGATGCTTCACTTCAGGGTTACTGTATCCCTTTGACATTCTTATTGACAATGAAACACAGTAATTGCACCGGAATTAAATACAAAAGGCACAATACTGACTTAAGTACATGAAGACCGCCTCTTCTTACTGACTATGTTTTGTACCATTCCTGTGACACTAGTTATAGATTCCGATGCTTCACTTCAGGTTTGCTGTATCCCTTGGACCTTCTTATTGACGATGAAACACAGAAATTGCATCGGAATTAAATACAAAAGGCACAATGCCGACTTAAGTACAAGAAGATTGTATCTTCTTACTGTCTATGTTTTGAACCATTCCTGTGACACTAGTCATAGATTCCGAAGCTTCACTTCAGGTTTACTGTATCCGTATGACCTTCTTATTGACGATGAAACACAGAAATTGCACCGGAATTAAATACAAAAGGCACAAAGCCGACTTAAGTACATGAAGAATGACTCTTCTTACTGTCTATGTTTTGAACCATTCCATTGACACAAGTTATTGATTCCGATGCTTCACTCCAGGTTTACTGCATCCCTTGGACCTTCTTATTGACGATGAAACACTGAAATTGCATCGGAATTAAATAGATTAGGCAAAATGGCAACTTCAGTAAAAGAAGATTGACTCTTCTTACTGACAATGCTTTCAACCATTCCTGTGACACTAGTTATAGATTCCGATGCTTCGCTTCATGTTTACTGTATCACTTTTACCTTCTTATTCACGATGAAACACAGAAATTGCAATGGAATTAAATACAAAAGGCACAAAGCCGACTTAAGTCCATGAAGACTGACTCTTCTTACTGACTATGCTTTGAACCATTCCTGTGCCACTAGTTATAGATTCCGATGCTTCACTTCAGGTTTACTGTATCCCTTGGACCTTCTTATTGACGATGAAACACAGAAATTGCATCGGAATTAAATACAAAAGGCACAATTCCGACTTAAGTACATGAAGAACGACTCTTCTTACTGACTATGTTTTGAACCACTCCAGTGACACTAGTTATAGATTCCGATGCTTCACTTCAGGTTAACTGTATCCCTCTGACCTTCTTATTGACGATGAAACACAGAAATTGCATCGGAATTAAATACAAAAGGCACAATGCCGACTTAAGTACAAGAAGACTGTATCTTCTTCCTGTCTATGTTTTGAAACAATCCTGTGGCACTAGGTATTGATTCCGATGCTTCACTTCAGGTTTATTGTATCCCTCTGACCTTCTTATTGACGATGAAACACAGAAATTGCACCGGATTTAAATACAAAAGGCACAATGCCGACTTAAGTACATGTAGACTGACTCTTCTTACTGACTATGTTTTGAACCATTCCCGTGACACTAGTTATAGATTCCGATGCTACACTCCAGGTTTACTGTATCCCTTGGACCTTCATATTGACGATGAAACACAGAAATGGCATCGGAATTAAATAGAAAAGGCACAATGCCGGCTGAAGTACAAGAAGACTGACTCTTATTATTGTATATGTTTTGAACCATTCCTGTGACACTAGTTATAGATTCCGATGCATGACTTCAGGTTTACTGTAGCCCTAGGACCTTCTTATTGACGATGAAACACAGAAATTGCATCGGAAGTTAATACAAAAGGCACAATACTGACTTAAGTACATGAAGACCGACTCTTCTTACTGACTATGATTTGTACCATTCCTGTGACACTAGTTATAGTTTCCGATGCTTCACTTCAGGTTTACTGTATCCCTTAAACCTTCTTATTGACGATGAAACACAGAAATTGCATCGGAATTAAATACAAAAGGCACAATGCCGACTTAAGTACAAGAAGACTGTATCTTCTTACTGTCTATGTTTTGAACCATTCCTGTGACACTAGTTATAGATTCCGATGCTTCCCTTCAGTTTTACTGTATCCCTCTGACCTTCTTATTGACGATGAAACACAGAAATTGCACCGGAATTAAATACAAAAGGCACAATGCCGACTTAAGTACATGAAGAATGACTCTTCTTAAAGTCTATGTTTTTAACCATTCCATTGACACAAGTTATTGATTCCGATGCTTCACTCCAGGTGTACTGCATCCCTTGGACCTTCTTATTGACGATGAAACACTGAAATTGCATCGGAATTAAATAGATTAGGCAAAATGGCAACTTAAGTAAAAGAAGATTGACTCTTCTTACTGACTATGCTTCGAACCATTCCTGTGACACTAGTTATAGATTCCGATGCTTCACTTCATGTTTACTGTATCACTTGGACCTTCTTATTGACGATGAAACACAGAAATTGCAATTTAATTAAATACAAAAGGCACAAAGCCGACTTAAGTCCATGAAGACTGACTCTTCTTACTGACTATGCTTTGAACCATTCCTGTGACACTAGTTATAGATTCCGATGCTTCACTTCAGGTTTACTGTATCCCTTGGACCTTCTTATTGACGATGAAACACAGAAATTGCATCGGAATTAAATACAAAAGGCACAATGCCGACTTAAGTACATGAAGAACGACTATTCTTACTGACTATGTTTTGAACCACTCCTGTGACACTAGTTATAGATTCCGATGCTTCAATTCAGGTTTACTGTATCCCTCTGACCTTCTTATTGAGGATGAAACACAGAAATTGCATCAGAATTAAATTCAAAAGGCACAGTGCCGACTTAAGTACAAGAAGACTGTATCTTCTTCCTGTCTATGTTTTGAACCAATCCTGTGACACTAGTTATTGATTCCGATGCTTCACTCCAGGTTTACTGTATCCTTGGAACTTCTTATTGACGAACAAACACAGAAATAGCATCGGAATTAAATACAACAGGCACAACGCCGACTTAAGGACAAGAAGACTGACTCTTCTTACTGACTATGTTTTGAACCAATCCTGTGACACTAGTTTTAGATTCCGATGCTTCACTTCAGGTTTACTGTATCATTTGGACCCTCTTATTGACGATGAAACACAGAAATTACATCGGAATTAAATACAAAAGGCACAATGCCGACTCAAGTACAAGAAGACTGACTCTTCTTCCTGTCTATGTTTTGAACCATTCCTGTGACACTAGTTATAGATTCCGATGTTTCACTTCAGGTTTACTGTATTCCTCTGACCTTCTTGTTGACGATGAAACACAGAAATTGCATCGGAATTAAATACAAAAGGCACAATGCCGACTTAAGTACATGAAGACTGACTCTTCTTACTGACTATGTTTTGAACCATTCCTGTGACACTAGTTTTAGATTCCGATGCTTCACTTCAGGTTTACTGTATCATTTAGACCCTCTTATTGACGATGAAACACAGAAATTACATCGGAATTAAATATAAAAGGCACAATGCCGACTCAAGTACAAGAAGACTGACTCTTCTTCCTGTCTATGTTTTGAACCATTCCTGTGACACTACTTATAGATTCCGATGCTTAACTTCAGGTTTACAGTATTCCTCTGACCTTCTTATTGAGGATGAAACACAGAAATTGCATCGGAATTAAATACAAAAGGCACAATGCCGACTTAAGTACAAGAAGACTGTATCTTCTTCCTGTCTATGTTTTGAACCAATCCTGTGACACTACTTATTGATTCCGATGCTTCACTCCAGGTTTACTGTATCCTTCGAACTTCTTATTGACGAAGAAACACAGAAATAGCATCGGAATTAATTACAAAAGGTACAATGCCGACTCAAGTACAAGAAGACTGACTCTTCTTCCTGTCTATGTTTTGAACCATTCCTGTGACACTAGTTATAGATTCCGATGCTTCACTTCAGGTTTACTGATTTCCTGTGACCTTCTTATTGACGATGAAACACAGAAATTGCATCGGAATTATATACAAAGGCACAATGCCGACTTAAGTACATGAAGACCGACTCTTCTTACTGACTATGTTTTGAACCATTCCCGTGACACTAGTTATAGATTCCGATGCTTCACTTCAGGTTTACTGTATCCCTTGGACCTTCTTATTGACGATGATACACAGAAATTGCTTCGGAATTAAATACAAAAGGCACAATGCCGATTTAAGTACTGTCTGTGTTTTGAACCTTTCCTGTGACACTAGTTATAGAATCCGATGCTTCACTCCAGGTTTACTGTATCTCTTGGACCTTCTTATTGACGATGAAACACAGAAATTGCATCGGAATTAAACACAAGGGGCACAATGCCGGCTTAAGAACAAGAAGACTGTATCTTCTAACTGTCTATGTTTTGAACCATTCCTGTGACACTAGTTATAGATTCCGATGCTTCACTCCAGGTTTACTGTATCCCTTGGACCTTCTTATTGACGATGAAACACAGAATTTGCACCGGAATGAAATACAAAAGGCACAATAACGACTTAAGTACAAGAAGACTGACTCTTCTTACTGACTATTATTTGAACCATTCCTGTGACACTAGTTATAGATTCCGATGCTTCACTTCAGGTTTACTGTATCCCTTGGACCTTCTTATTGACGATGAAACACAGAAATTGCATCGGATTTATATACAAAGGCACAATGCCGACTTAAGCACATGAAGACCGACTCTTCTTACTGACTATGTTTTGAACCATTCCCGTGACACTAGTTGTAGATTCCGATGCTTCACTTCACGTTTACTTTATCCATTGGACCTTCTTATTGACGATGAAACACAGAAATTGCTTCGGAATTAAATACAAAAGGCACAATGCCGACTTAAGGACAAGAAGACTGACTCTTCTTTCCGACTATGTTTTGAACCATTCCTGTGACACTAGTTATAGATTCCGATGCTTCACTTCAGGTTTACTGTATTCCTCTGACCTTCTTATTGACGATGAAACACAGAAATTGCATCGGAATTAAATACAAAAGGCACAATGCCGACTTAAGTACAAGAAGACTGACTCTTCTTACTGTCTACGTTTGGAACCATCCTGTGACACTAGTTATAGTTTCCGATGCTTCACTTCAGGTTTACTGTATCCCTTGGACCTTCTTATTGACGATGAAACACAGAAATTGCATCGGATTTAAACACAAGGGGCACAATGCCGACTTAAGTACAAGAAGACTGTATCTTCTAACTGTCTATGTTTTGAACCATTCCTGTGACACTAGTTATGGATTCCGATGCTTCACTCATGGTTTACTGTATCCCTTGGACCTTCTTATTGACGATGAAACACAGAATTTGCACCGGAATGAAATACAAAAGGCACAATAACGACTTAAGTACAAGAAGACTGACTCTTCTTACTGACTATGTTTTGAACCATTCCCGTGACACTAGTTATCGATTCCGATGCTTCACTTCAGGTTTACTGTATCCATTGGACCTTCTTATTGACGTTGAAACACCGAAATTGCTTCGGAATTAAATACAAAAGGCACAATGCCGATTTAAGTACTGTCTATGTTTTGAACCATTCCTGTGACACTAGTTATAGATGCCGATGCTTCACTCCAGGTTTACTGTATCTCTTGGACCTTCTTATTGACCATGAAACACAGAAATTGCATCGGATATAAATACAAAAGGCACAATGCCGACTTAAGGACAAGAAGACGGACTCTTCTTTCTGACTATGTTTTGAACCATTTCTGTGACACTAGCTATAGATTCCGATGCTTCACTTCAGGTTTATTGTATCCCTCTGACCTTCTTATTGACGATGAAACACAGAAATTGCATCGGAATTAAATACAAATGCACAATGCCGACTTAAGTACATGAAGACCGACTCTTCTTACTGACTATGTTTTGAACCATTCCTGTGACACTAGTTATAGATTCCGATGCTTCACTTTAGGTTTAGTGTATCCATTGGACCTTCTTATTGACGATGAAACACAGAAATTGCTTCGGAATTAAATACAAAAGGCACAATGCCGATTTAAGTACTGTCTATGTTTAGAACCATTCCTGTGACACTAGTTATAGATGCCGATGCTTCACTCCAGGTTTACTGTATCTCTTGGACCTTCTTATTGACGATGAAACACAGAAATTGAATCGGAATTAAATACAAAAGCACAATGCCGACTTAAGGACAAGATAACTGACTCTTCTTACTGACTATGTTTTGAACCATTCCTGTGACACTAGTTATAGATTCCGATGCTTCACTTCAGGTTTATTGTATCCCTCTGACCTTCTTATTGACGATGAAACACAGAAATTGCACCTGAATTAAATACAAAAGGCACAATGCCGACTTGAGTACATGTGGACTGACTCTTCTTACTGACTATGTTTTGAACCATTCCTGTGACACTAGTTATAGATTTCGATGCTACACTCCAGGTTTACTGTATCCCTTGGACCTTCTTATTGACGATGAAACACAGAAATTGCATCGGAATTGAATACAAAAGGCACAATGCCAACTTAAGTACATGTAGACTGACTCTTCTTACTGACTATGTTTTGAACCATTCCTGTGACACTAGTTATACATTCCGATGCTACACTCCAGGTTTACTGTATCCCTTGGACCTTCTAATTGACGATGAAACACAGAAATTGCATCAGAATTAAATACAAAAAGGACAATGAAGACTTAACGACAAGAAGACTGACTCTTGATACTGACTATGTTTTGAACCATCCCTGTGACACTAGTTATAAATTCCGATGCTTCACATCAGGTTTACTGTATTCCTCTGACCTTCTTATTGACGATAAAACACAGAAATGGCATCGGAATTAAATAGAAAAGGCACAATGCCGGCTGAAGTACAAGAAGACTGACTCTTATTATTGTCTATGTTTTGAACCATTCCTGTGACACTAGTTATAGATTCTGATGCTTGACTTCAGGTTTACTGTAGCCCTAGGACCTTCTTATTGACGATGAAACACAGAAATTGCATCGGAATTTAATACAAAAGGCACAATGCCGACTGAAGTACAAGAAGACTGTCTCTTCTTCCTGTCTATGTTTTGAACCATTTCTGTGACACTAGTTATAGATTCCGATGCTTCACTTCAGGTTTACTGTATTCCTCTGACCTTCTTATTGACGATGAAAAACAGAAATTGCATCGGAATTAAATACAAAAGGCACAATGCCGACTTAAGTACAAGAAGACTGACTCTTCTTACTCTCTATGTTATGAACCATCCTGTGCACTAGTTATAGATTCCGATGCTTCACTTCAGGTTTACTGTATCCCTTGGACCTTCTTATTGACGATGAAACACAGAAATTGCATCGGAATTAAACACAAGGGGCACAACGCCGGCTTAAGTACAAGAAGACTGTATCTTCTAACTGTCTATGCTTTGAACCATTCCTGTGACACTAGTTACAGATTCCGATGCTTTACTCCATGTTTACTGTATCCCTTGGACCTTCGTATTGACGATGAAACACAGAATTTGCACCGGAATGAAATACAAATGGCACAATTACGACTTAAGTACAAGAAGACTGACTCTTCTTACTGACTATGATTTGAACCATTCCTGTGACACTAGCTATAGATTCCGATGCTTCACTTCAGGTTTACTGTATCCCTTGGACCTTCTTATTGACGATGAAACACAGAAATTGCATCGGAATTAAATACAAAAGGCACAAGGCCGACTTAAGTACATGAAGACCGACTCTTCTTACTGACTATGTTTTGAACCATTCCCGTGACACTAGTAATAGATTCCGATGCTTCACTTCAGGTTTACTGTATCCATTGGACCTTCTTATTGACGTTGAAACACAGAAATTGCTTCGGAATTAAATACAAAAGGCACAATGCCGACTTAAGTACAAGACGACTGTATCTTCTTCCTCTCTATGTTTTGAACCAATCCTGTGACACTAGTTATTGATTCCGATGCTTCACTCCAGGTTTACTGTATCCTTGGAACTTCTTATTGACGAACAAACACAGAAATAGCATCGGAATTAATACAATAGGCACAACGCCGACTTACGGACAAGAAGACTGACTCTTCTTACTGACTATGTTTTGAACCATTCCTGTGACACTAGTTTTAGATTCCGATGCTTCACTTCAGGTTTACTGTATCATTTGGGCCCTCTTATTGACGATGAAACACAGAAATTACATCGGAATTAAATACAAAAGGCACAATGCCGACTCAAGTACAAGAAGACTCACTCTTCTTCCTGTCTATGTTTTGAACCATTCCTGTGACACTAGTTATAGATTCCGATGCTTCACTTCAGGTTTACTGTATTCCTCTGACCTTCTTGTTGACGATGAAACACAGAAATTGCATCGGAATTAAATACAAAAGGCACAATGCCGACTTAAGTACAAGAAGACTGACTCTTCTTACTGACTATGTTTTGAACCATTCCTGTGACACTAGTTTTAGATTCCGATGCTTCACTTCAGGTTTACTGTATTCCTCTGACCTTCTTGTTGACGATGAAACACAGAAATTGCATCGGAATTAAATACAAAAGGCACAATGCCGACTTAAGTACAAGAAGACTGACTCTTCTTACTGACTATGTTTTGAACCATTCCTGTGACACTAGTTTTAGATTCCGATGCTTCACTTCAGGTTTACTGTATCATTTGGACCCTCTTATTGACGATGAAACACAGAAATTACATCGGAATTAAATACAAAAGGCACAATGCCGACTCAAGTACAAGAAGACTGACTCTTCTTCCTGTCTATGTTTTGAACCATTCCTGTGACACTAGTTATAGATTCCGATGCTTCACTTCAGGTTTACTGTATTCCTCTGACCTTCTTGTTGACGATGAAACACAGAAATTGCATCGGAATTAAATACAAAATGGCACAATGCCGACTTAAGTACAAGAAGACTGACTCTTCTTACTGACTATGTTTTGAACCATTCCTGTGACACTAGTTTTAGATTCCGATGCTTCACTTCAGGTTTACTGTATCATTTGGACCCTCTTATTGACGATGAAACACAGAAATTACATCGGAATTAAATACAAAAGGCACAATGCCGACTCAAGTACAAGAAGACTGACTCTTCTTCCTGTCTATGTTTTGAACCATTCCTGTGACACTAGTTAAAGATTCCGATGCTTAACTTCAGGTTTACAGTATTCCTCTGACCTTCTTATTGAGGTTGAAACACAGAAATTGCATCGGAATTAAATACAAAAGGCACAATGCCGACTTAAGTACAAGAAGAATGTATCTTCTTCCTGTCTATGTTTTGAACCAATCCTGTGACACTAGTTATTGATTCCGATGCTTCATTCCAGGTTTACTGTATCCTTGGAACTTCTTATTGACGAAGAAACACAGAAATAGCATCGGAATTAAATACAATAGGCACAACGCCGACATAAGGACAAGAAGACTGACCCTTCTTACTGACTATGTTTTGAACCATTCCTGTGACACTAGTTTTAGATTCCGATGCTTCACTTCAGGTTTACTGTATCATTTGGACCCTCTTATTGACGATGAAACACAGAAATTACATCGGAATTAAATACAAAAGGCACAATGCCGACTCAAGTACAACAAGACTGACTCTTCTTCCTGTCTACGTTTTGAACCATTCCTGTGACACTAGTTATAGATTCCGGTGCTTCACTTCAGGTTTACTGTATCCCTTGGACCTTCTTATTGACGATGATATACAGAAATTGCTTCGGAATTAAATACAAAAGGCAAAATGCCGATTTAAGGACTGTCTGTGTTTTGAACCTTTCCTGTGACACTAGTTATAGAATCCGATGCTTCACTCCAGGTTTACTGTATCTCTTGGACCTTCTTATTGACGATGAAAAACAGAAATTGCATCGGAATTAAATACAAAGGCACAATGCCGACTTAAGTACATGAAGACCGACTCTTTTTACTGACTATGTTTCGAACCATTCCTGTGACACTAGTTATAGATTCCGATGCTTCACTCCAGGTTTTCTGTATCCCTTGGACCTTCTTATTGACGATGAAACACAGAAATTGCACCGGAATGAAATACAAAGGCACAATAACGACTTAACTACATGAAGACTGACTCCTCTTACTGACTATGTTTTGAACCATTCCTGTGACACTAGTTATAGATTCCGATGCATGACTTCAGGTTTACTGTAGCCCTAGGACCTTCTTATTGACGATGAAACACAGAAATTGCAGCGGAATTTAATACAAAAGGCACAATGCCGACTCAAGTACATGAAGACTGACTCTTCTTCCTGTCTATGTTTTGAACCATTCCTGTGACACTAGTTATAGATTCCGATGCTTCACTTCAGGTTTACTGTATTCCTCTGACCTTCTTATTGACGACTAAACACAGAAATTGCATCGGAATTAAATACAAGAGGCACAATGTCGACTTAAGTACAAGAGGACTGACTTTTCTTACTGTCTATGTTTTGAACCATCCTGTGACACTAGTTATAGATTCCGATGCTTCACTTCAGGTTTACTGTATCCCTTGGACCTTCTTATTGACGATGAAACACAGAAATTGCATCGGATTTAAACACAAGGGGCACAATGCCGGCTTAAGTACAAGAAGACTGTATCTTCTAACTGTCTATGTTTTGAACCATTCCTGTGACACTAGTTATGGATTCCGATGCTTCACTCAAGGTTTACTGTATCCCTTGGACCTTCTTATTGACGATGAAACACAGAATTTGCACCGGAATGAAATACAAAAGGCACAATAACGACTTAAGTACAAGAAGACTGACTCTTCTTACTGACTATTATTTGAACCATTCCTGTGACACTAGTTATAGATTCCGATGCTTCACTTCAGGTTCACTGTATCCCTTGGACCTTCTTACTGACGATGAAACACAGAAATTGCATCGGAATTATATACAAAGGCACAATGCCGACTTAAGTACATGAAGACCGACTCTTCTTACTGACTATGTTTTGAACCATTCCCGTGACACTAGTTATAGATTCCGATGCTTCACTTCAGGTTTACTGTATCCATTGGACCTTCTTATTGACGTTGAAACACAGAAATTGCTTCGGAATTAAATACAAAAGGCACAATGCCGATTTAAGTACTGTCTATGTTTTGAACCATTCCTGTGACACTAGTTATAGATGCCGATGCTTCACTCCAGGTTTACTGTATATCTTGGACCTTCTTATTGACGATGAAACACAGAAATTGCATCGGATATAAATACGAAAGGCACAATGCCGACTTAAGGACAAGAAGACGGACTCTTCTTTCTGACTATGTTTTGAACCATTCCTGTGACACTAGTTATAGATTCCGATGCTTCACTTTAGGTTTACTGTATCCATTGGACCTTCTTATTGACGATGAAACACAGAAATTGCTTCGGAATTAAATACAAAAGGCACAATGGCGATTTAAGTACTGTCTATGTTTAGAACCATTCCTGTGACACTAGTTATAGATGCCGATGCTTCACTCCAGGTTTACTGTATCTCTTGGACCTTCTTATTGAAGATGAAACACAGAAGTTGAATCTTAATTAAATACAAAAGCACAATACCGACTTAAGGACAAGAAGACTGACTCTTCTTACTGACTATGTTTTGAACCATTCCTGTGACACTAGTTATAGATTCCGATGCTTCACTTCAGGTTTATTGTATCCCTCTGACCTTCTTATTGACGATGAAACACAGAAATTGCACCTGAATTAAATACAAAAGGCACAATGCCGACTTGAGTACATGTGGACTGACTCTTCTTACTGACTATGTTTTGAACCATTCCTGTGACACTAGTTATAGATTTCGATGCTACACTCCAGGTTTACTGTATCCCTTGGACCTTCTTATTGACGATGAAACACAGAAATTGCATCGGAATTGAATACAAAAGGCACAATGCCAACTTAAGTACATGTAGACTGACTCTTCTTACTGACTATGTTTCGAACCATTCCTGTGACACTAGTTATACATTCCGATGCTACACTCCAGGTTTACTGTATCCCTTGGACCTTCTTATTGACGATGAAACACAGAAATTGCATCAGAATTAAATACAAAAGGCACAATGAAGACTTAACGACAAGAAGACTGACTCTTGATACTGACTATGTTTTGAACCATCCCTGTGACACTAGTTATAGATTCCGATGCTTCACATCAGGTTTACTGTATTCCTCTGACCTTCTTATTGACGATAAGACACAGAAATGGCATCGGAATTAAATAGAAAAGGCACAATGCCGGCTGAAGTACAAGAAGACTGACTCTTATTATTGTCTATGTTTTGAACCATTCCTGTGACACTAGTTATAGATTCCGATGTTTGACTTCAGGTTTACTGTAGCCCTAGGACCTTCTTATTGACGATGAAACACAGAAATTGCATCGGAATTTAATACAAAAGGCACAATGCCGACAGAAGTACAAGAAGACTGACTCTTCTTCCTGTCTATGTTTTGAAGCATTTCTGTGACACTAGTTATAGATTCCGATGCTTCACTTCAGGTTTACTGTATTCCTCTGACCTTCTTATTGACGATGAAAAACAGAAATTGCATCGGAATTAAATACAAAAGGCACAATGCCGACTTAAGTACAAGAAGACTGACTCTTCTTACTCTCTATGTTATGAACCATCCTGTGCACTAGTTATAGATTCCGATGCTTCACTTCAGGTTTACTGTATCCCTTGGACCTTCTTATTGACGATGAAACACAGAAATTGCATCGGAATTAAACACAAGGGGCACAATGCCGGCTTAAGTACAAGAAGACTGTATCTTCTAACTGTCTATGCTTTGAACCATTCCTGTGACACTAGTTACAGATTCCAATGCTTCACTCCACGTTTACTGTATCCCTTGGACCTTCTTATTGACGATGAAACACAGAATTTGCACCGGAATGAAATACAAAAGGCACAATTACGACTTAAGTACAAGAAGACTGACTCTTCTTACTGACTATGATTTGAACCATTCCTGTGACACTAGCTATAGATTCCGATGCTTCACTTCAGGTTTACTGTATCCCTTGGACCTTCTTATTGACGATGAATCACAGAAATTGCATCGGAATTAAATACAAAGGCACAATGCCGACTTGAGTACATGAAGACTGACTCCTCTTACTCACTATGTTTTGAACCATTCCTGTGACACTAGTTATAGATTTCGATGCTACACTCCAGGTTTACTGTATCCCTTGGACCCTCTTATTGACGATGAAACACAGAAATTGCATCGGAATTGGATACAAAAGGCACAAAGCCGTCTCAAGTACAAGATGACTGGCTCTTCTTCCTGTCTATGTTTTGAACCATTCCTGTGAGACCGGTTTTAGATTCCGATGCTTCACTTCAGGTTTACTGTATCCCTCTGACCTTCTTAATGACGATGAAACATTGAAATTGCATCGGGATTTGATACAAAAGGCACAATGCTGACTTAAGTACAAGAGAACGGACTCTTCTTACTGTCTATGATTTGAACCATTCCTGTGACACTAGTTATAGATTACGATGCTTCACTTCAGGTTTACTGTATACCTCTGACCTTCTTATTGACGATGAACCACAGAACGTGCATCGGAATTAAACTCAAAAGGCACATTGCCGACTTAAGTTCAAGAAAACGGACTCTTCTTACTGTCTATGATTTGAACCATTCGTGTGACACTAGTTATAGATTCCGATGCTTCACTTCACGTTTACTGTATCCCTCTGACCCTCTTATTGACGATGAAACACAGAAATTGCATCGGAATTAAATACAAAAGGCATAATGCCGACTCAAGTACATGAAGACTGGCTCCGCTTACTGTCTATGTTTGAACCCTTCCTGTGAGACAGGTCTTAGATTCCGTTGCCTCACTTCAGGTTTACTGTATCCCATGGACCTTATTATTCACGACGAAACTCAGAGTTTGCATCGCAATTAAATACAAATGGCACAATACCGACTTAAGTACAAGAAAACTGACTCTTCTTACTGTCTATGTTGTGAACCAGTCCTGTGACTCTAGTTATAGTTTCCGATGCTTCACTACAGGTTTACTGTATCCCTCTGACCTTCTTATTGACGATGAAACACAGACATTGCATCGGAATTAAAAAAAAAGGCACAATGCCAACTCAAGTACAAGAAGTCTGGCTCTTCTTACTGTCTATGTTTTGAACCATTCCTGTGACACTAGTTATAGATTCCGATGCTTCACGTCAGGTTTACTGTATCCCTCGGACCTTCCTATTGACGATGAAACACGGAAACTGCATGGGAATTAAATACAAAAGGCACAATGCCGACTCAAATACAAGAAGACTGGCTCTTCTTACAGTCTATGTTTTGAACCTTCCCTGCTAGACCGGTTTTAGATTCCGATGCTTCACATCAGGTTTACTGTATCCGGTGGACCTTCATATTGACGACGAAACGCAGAAATAGCATCGGAATTAAATACAAAAGGCACAATGCCGACTTAAGTACAAGAAAACTGACTCTTCTTACTATTTATGTTTGAACCACTCCTGTGACACTAGTTATAGATTCCGATGCTTCACTTCAGGTTTACTGTATTCCTCTGACCTTCTTATTGACGATGAAAAACAGAAATTGCATCGGAATTAAATACAAATGGCACAATGCCGACTTAAGTAGAAGAAGACTGACTCTTCTTACTCTCTATGTTATGAACCATCCTGTGCACTAGTTATAGATTCCGATGCTTCACTTCAGGTTTACTGTATCCCTAGGACCTTCTTATTGACGATGAAACACAGAAATTGCATCGGAATTAAACACAAGGGGCACAATGCCGGCTTAAGTACAAGAAGACTGTATCTTCTAACTGTCTATGCTTTGAACCATTCCTGTGACACTAGTTACAGATTCCAATGCTTCACTCCACGTTTACTGTATCCCTTGGACCTTCTTATTGACGATGAAACACAGAATTTGCACCGGAATGAAATACAAAAGGCACAATTACGACTTAAGTACAAGAAGACTGACTCTTCTTACTGACTATGATTTGAACCATTCCTGTGACACTAGCTATAGATTCCGATGCTTCACTTCAGGTTTACTGTATCCCTTGGACCTTCTTATTGACGATGAATCACAGAAATTGCATCGGAATTAAATACAAAGGCACAATGCCGACTTGAGTACATGAAGACTGACTCCTCTTACTCACTATGTTTTGAACCATTCCTGTGACACTAGTTATAGATTTCGATGCTACACTCCAGGTTTACTGTATCCCTTGGACCCTCTTATTGACGATGAAACACAGAAATTGCATCGGAATTGGATACAAAAGGCACAAAGCCGTCTCAAGTACAAGATGACTGGCTCTTCTTCCTGTCTATGTTTTGAACCATTCCTGTGAGACCGGTTTTAGATTCCGATGCTTCACTTCAGGTTTACTGTATCCCTCTGACCTTCTTAATGACGATGAAACATTGAAATTGCATCGGGATTTGATACAAAAGGCACAATGCTGACTTAAGTACAAGAGAACGGACTCTTCTTACTGTCTATGATTTGAACCATTCCTGTGACACTAGTTATAGATTACGATGCTTCACTTCAGGTTTACTGTATACCTCTGACCTTCTTATTGACGATGAACCACAGAACGTGCATCGGAATTAAACTCAAAAGGCACATTGCCGACTTAAGTTCAAGAAAACGGACTCTTCTTACTGTCTATGATTTGAACCATTCGTGTGACACTAGTTATAGATTCCGATGCTTCACTTCACGTTTACTGTATCCCTCTGACCCTCTTATTGACGATGAAACACAGAAATTGCATCGGAATTAAATACAAAAGGCATAATGCCGACTCAAGTACATGAAGACTGGCTCCGCTTACTGTCTATGTTTGAACCCTTCCTGTGAGACAGGTCTTAGATTCCGTTGCCTCACTTCAGGTTTACTGTATCCCATGGACCTTATTATTCACGACGAAACTCAGATTTTGCATCGCAATTAAATACAAATGGCACAATACCGACTTAAGTACAAGAAAACTGACTCTTCTTACTGTCTATGTTGTGAACCAGTCCTGTGACTCTAGTTATAGTTTCCGATGCTTCACTACAGGTTTACTGTATCCCTCTGACCTTCTTATTGACGATGAAACACAGACATTGCATCGGAATTAAAAAAAAAGGCACAATGCCAACTCAAGTACAAGAAGTCTGGCTCTTCTTACTGTCTATGTTTTGAACCATTCCTGTGACACTAGTTATAGATTCCGATGCTTCACGTCAGGTTTACTGTATCCCTCGGACCTTCCTATTGACGATGAAACACGGAAACTGCATGGGAATTAAATACAAAAGGCACAATGACGACTCAAATACAAGAAGACTGGCTCTTCTTACAGTCTATGTTTTGAACCTTCCCTGCTAGACCGGTTTTAGATTCCGATGCTTCACATCAGGTTTACTGTATCCGGTGGACCTTCATATTGACGACGAAACGCAGAAATAGCATCGGAATTAAATACAAAAGGCACAATGCCGACTTAAGTACAAGAAAACTGACTCTTCTTACTATTTATGTTTGAACCACTCCTGTGACACTAGTTATAGATTCCGATGCTTCACTTCAGGTTTACTGTATCCCTCTCACCTCCTTATTGACGATGAAACACAGAAATTGCATCGGAATTAAATACAAATGGCACAATGCCGAATTAAGTACAAGAAAACTGACTCTTCTAATTGTCTATGATTCGACCATTCCTGTGACACTAGTTATTGATTCCGATGTTTCACTCCAGGTTTACTGCATCCCTTGGACCTTCATATTGACGTTGAAGCACTGAAATTGTATCGGAATTAAATAGATTAGGCAAAATGCCGACTTAAGTACAAGAAGACTGACTCTTCTTACTGACTATGTTTTGAACCATTCCTGTGACACTAGTTATAGATTCCGATGCTTCACTTCAGGTTTACTGGATCCCTTGGACCTTCTTATTGACGATGAAACACAGAAATTGCTTCGGAATTAAATATAAAAGGCACAATGCCGATTTAAGTACTGTCTATGTTTTGAACCATTCCTGTGACACTAGTTATAGATGCCGATGTTTCACTCCAGGTTTACTGTATCCCTTGGACCTTCTTATTGACGATGAAACACAGAAGTTGCATCGGAATTAAATACAAAAGGAACAAGGCCGACTTAAGGACAAGAAGACTGACTCTTCTTACTGACTATGTTTTGAACCATTCCTGTGACACTAGTTATAGATTCCGATGCTACACTCCAGGTTTACTGCATCCCTTGGACCTTCTTATTGACGATGAAACACAGAAATTGCATCGGAATTAAATACAAAATGCACAATGCTGACTTAAGTACAAGAAGACTGTATCTTCTTTCTGTCTAATTTTTGAACCATTCCTGTGACACTAGTTATAGATTCCGATGCTTCACTCCAGGTTTACTGTATCCCTTGGACCTTCTTATTGACGATGAAACACAGAAATTGAACCGGAATTAAATACAAAAAGGAAATGCCGACTTAAGGACAAGAAGACTGACTCTTCTTACTGACTATGTTTTGAACCATTCCTGTGACACTAGTTATAGATTCCGATGCTTCACTTTAGGTTTACTCTATATATCTGACCTTCTTATTGACGATGAACCACGGAAATTGCACCAGAATTAAATACAAAAGGCCAATGCCGACTTACGTACATGAAGACCGGTTCTTCTTACTGACTATGTTTTGAACCATTCCATTGACACTAGTTATAGATTCCGATGCTTCACTCCAGGTTTACTGCGTCCCTTTTACCATCTTATTGACGATGAAACACTGACATTGCATCGGAATTAAATAGATTAGGCAAAATGCCGACTTAAGTACAAGAAGACTGACTCTTCTTACTGTCTATGTTTGATCCACTCCTGTTACACTAGTTATAGATTGCGATGCTTCACTTCAGGTTTACTGTATCCCTTGGACCTTCTTATTGACGATGAAATATTGAAATTGCATCGGAATTAAATACAAAAGGGACAATGCCGACTCAAGTACATGAAGACCGACTCTTCTTACTGACTATGTTTGAACCATTCCTGTGACACTAGTTATAGATTCCGATGCTTCACCTCAGGTTTACTGTATCCCTTGGACCTTCTTATTGACGATGAAACACAGAAATTGCTTCGGAATTAAAAACAAAAGGTACAATGCCGATTTAAGTACTGTCTATGTTTTGAACTATTCCTGTGACACTAGTTATAGATGCCGATGCTTCACTCCAGGTTTATTGTATCCCTTGGACCTTCTTATTGACGATGAAACACAGAAATTGCATCGGAATTAAATACAAAAGGCACAATGCCGACTTAAGTACAAGAAGACTGACTCTTCTTACTGACTATGTTTTGAACCATTTCTGAGACACTAGTTATAGATTCCGATGCTTCACTTCAGGGTTACTGTATCCCTCTGACCTTCTTATTCACGATGAAACACAGACATTGCATCGGAAGTAAATACAAAAGGCACAATGCCGACTTAAGTACAAGAAGACTGACTCTTCTTACTGTCTATGTTTTGAACCACTCCTGTGATACTAGTTATAGATTCCGATGCTTCACTTCAGCTTTACTGTATCCCTTGGACCTTCTTATTGACGATGAAACACAGAAATTTATTCGGAATTAAATACAAAAGGCACAATGCCGATTTAAGTACTGTCTATGTTTTGTACCATTCCTGTGACACTAGTTATAGATGCCGATGTTTCACTCCAGGTTTACTGTATCCCTTGGACCTTCTTATTGACGATGAAACACAGAAGTTGCATCGGAATTAAATACAAAAGGCACAAGGCCGACTTAAGGACAAGAAGACTGACTCTTCTTACTGACTATGTTTTGAACCATTCCTGTGACACTAGTTATAGATTCCGATGCTACACTCCAGGTTTATTGTATCCGTTGGACCTTCTTATTGACGATGAAACACAGAAATTGCATCGGAATTAAATACAAAGGGCACAATGCCGACGTAAGTACACGTAGACTGACTCTTCTTACTGACTATGTTTTGAACCATTCCTGTGACACTAGTTATAGATTCCGATGCTACACTCCAGATTTACTGTATCCCTTGGACCTTCTTATTTACAATGAAACACAGAAATTGCATCAGAATAAAATACAAAAGGCACAATGAAGGCTTAACGACAAGAAGACTGACTCTTCTTTCTGACTATGCTTTTAACCATTCCTGTGTCACTAGTTATAGATTCCCATGCTTCACTTCAGGTTTACTGTACCGCTCTGACCTTCTTATTGACGATGAATCACAGAAATTGCATCTTAATTACATAGAAAAGGCACAATGCCGGCTTAAGTACAAGAAGACTGACTCTTCTTACTGTCTATGCTTTGAACCATTCCTGTGACACTTGTTATAGATGCCGATGTTTCACTCCAGGTTTACTGTATCCCTCTGACCTTCTTATTCACGATGAAACACAGACATTGCATCGGAAGTAAATACAAAAGGCACAATGCCGACTTAAGTACAAGAAGACTGACTCTCCTAACTGTCTATCTTTTGAACCATTTCTGTGATACTAGTAATAGATTCCGATGCTTCACTTCAGGTTTACTGCATCCCTTGGACCGTCTTATTGACGATGAAACACAGAAATTGCATCGGAATTAGATACAAAAAGCACAATGCTGACTTAAGTACAAGAAGACTGTATCTTCTTACTGTCTATGTTTTGAACCATTCCTGTGACACTAGTTATAGATTCCGATGCTTCACTCCAGGTTTACTGTATCCCTTGGACCTTCTTATTGACGATGAAACACAGAAATTGAACCGGAATTAAATACAAAAGGCACAATGCCGACTTAAGGACAAGAAGACTGACTCTTCTTACTGACTATGTTTTGAACCATTAATGTGACACTAGTTATAGATTGCGATGCTTCACTTCAGGTTTACTGTATCCATCTGACCTTCTTATTGACGATGAAACACGGAAATTGCACCAGAATTAAATACAAAAGGCCAATGCCAACTTACGTACATGAAGACCGACTCTTCTTACTGACTATGTTTTGAACCATTCCATTGACACTAGTTATAGATTCCGATGCTTCACTCTAGGTTTACTGCGTCCCTTTTACCATCTTATTGACGATGAAACACTGACATTGCATCGGAATTAAATAGATTAGGCAAAATGCCGACTTAAGTACAAGAAGACTGACTCTTCTTACTGTCTATGTTTGATCCACTCCTGTTACACTAGCTATAGATTGCGATGCTTCACTTCAGGTTTACTGTATCCCTTGGACCTTCTTATTGACGATGAAACACAGAAATTGCATCGGAATTAAATACAAAAGGGACAATGCCGACTCAAGTACATGTAGAGTGACACTTCTTACTGACTATGTTTTGAACCATTCCTGTGACACTAGTTATAGATTCCGATGCTACACTCCAGGTTTACTGTATCCGTTGGACCTTCCTATTGACGATGAAACACGGAAATTGCATCGGAATTAAATACAAAAAGCACAATGCCGACTTAAGTACAAGAAGACTGACTCTTCTTACTGACTATGTTTTGAACCATTTCTGTGACACTAGTTATAGATTCCGATGCTTCACTTCAGGGTTACTGTACCCCTCTGACCTTCTTATTGACGGTGAAACACAGAAAGTGCATCGGAATTAAATACAAAAGGCGCAATGCCGACTTAAGTACAAGAAAACTGACTCTTCTTACTGTCCATGCTTTGAACCATTCCTGTGACACTAGTTATAAATTCCGATGCTTCACTTCAGGTTTACTGTATCCCTCTGACCTTATTATTCACGATGAAACACAGAAGTTGCATCGGAAGTAAATACAAAAGTCACAATGCCGACTTAAGTACAAGAAGACTGACGCTCCTTACTGTCTATGTTTTGAACCATTTCTGTGATACTAGTAATAGATTCCGATTCTTCACTCCAGGTTTACTGCGTCCCTTTTACCATCTTATTGACGATGAAACACTGACATTGCATCGGAATTAAATAGATTAGGCAAAATTCCGACTTAAGTACAAGAAGACTAACTCTTCTTACTGTCTATGTTTGATCCACTCCTGTTACACTAGTTATAGATTGCGATGCTTCACTTCAGGTTTACTGTATCCCTTGGACCTTCTTATTGACGATGAAACACAGAAATTGCATCGGAATTAAATACAAAAGGGACAATGCCGACTCAAGTACATGAAGACCGACTCTTCTTACTGACTATGTTTGAACCATTCCTGTGACACTAGTTATAGTTTCCGAAGCTTCACTTCAGTTTTATTTTATCCCTCTGACCTTCCTATTGACGATGAAACACAGAAATTGCACCGGAATTTAATACAAAAGGCACAATGCCGACTTAAGTACATGTAGACTGACTCTTCTTACTGACTATGTTTTGAACCATTCCTGTGACACTAGTTATAGATTCCGATGCTACACTCCAGGTATACTGTATCCCTTGGACCTTCTTATTGACGATGAAACAAAGAAATTGCATCGGAATTAAATACAAAAGGCACAAGGCCGACTTAAGGACAAGAAGACTGATTCTTCTTACTGACTATGTTTTGAACCATTCCTGTGATACTAGTTATAGATTCCGAAGCTTCACTTCAGTTTTATTTTATCCCTCTGACCTTCCTATTGACGATGAAACACAGAAATTGCACCGGAATTAAATACAAAAGGCACAATGCCGACTTAAGTACATGTGGACTGACTCTTCTTACTGACTATGTTTTCAACCATTCCAGTGACACTAGTTATAGATTCCGATGCCACACTCCAGGTTTACTGTATCCGTTGGACCTTCTTATTGACGATGAAACACGGAATTTGCATCGGAATTAAATACAAAAGGCACAATGCCGACTTAAGTAAGAGAAGACTGACTCTTCTTACTGACTATGTTTTGAACCATTTCTGTGACACTAGTTATAGATTCCGATACTTCACTTCAGGGTTACTGTATCCATCTGACCTTCTTATTCACGATGAAACACAGACATTGCATCGGAAGTAAATACAAAAGGCACAATGCCGACTTAAGTACAAGAAGACTGACTCTCCTTAATGTCTATGTTTTGAACCACTCCTGTGATACTAGTTATAGATTCCGATGCTTCACTTCAGCTTTACTGTATCCCTTGGACCTTCTTATTGACGATGAAACACAGAAATTGCATCGGAATTAAATACAAAAGGCACAATGCTGACTTAAGTACAAGAAGACTGTATCTTCTTACTGTCTGTGTTTTAAGACATTCCTGTGACACTAGTTATAGATTCCGATGCTTCACTGCAGGTTTACTGTATCCATTGGACCTTCTTATTGACGATGAAACACAGAAATTGGACCGGAATTAAATACAAAGGGCACAATGCCGACTTAAGGACAAGAAGACTGACTCTTCTTACTGACTATGTTTTGAACCATTTCTGTGACACTAGTTATAGATTCCGATGCTTCACTTCAGGTTTACTGCATCCCTCTGACCTTCTTATTGACGATGAAAGACAGATATTGCATCGGAATTAAATACAAAAGGCACAATGCCGACTCAAGTACAAGAAGACTGGCTCTTCTTACAGTCTATGTTTTGAACCTTTCCTGTGAGACCGGTATTAGATTCCGATGCTTCACTTCAGGTTTACTGTATCCCTCTGACCTTCTTATTGACGATGAAACATAGAAAGTGCATCGGAATCAAATACAAAAGGCGCAATGCCGACTTAAGTACAAGAAAACTGACTCTTCTTACTGTTTATGTTTTGAACCATTCCTGTGACACTAGTTATATATTCCGATGCTTCACTTCAGGATTACTGTATCCCTCTGACCCTCTTATTGACGATGAAACACAGAAATTGCATCGGAATTAAATACAAAAGGCACAATGCCGACTTAAGTACAAGAAAACTGACTCTTCTAATTGTCTGTGTTTTGAACCATTCCTGTGACACTAGTTATTGATTCCGATGCTTCACTCCAGGTTTACTGCGTCCCTTGGACCTTCATATTGACGATGAAACACTGAAATTGCATCGGAATTAAATAGATTGGGCAAAATGCCGACTTAAGTACAAGAAGACTGACTCTTCTTACTGACTATGTTTTGAACCATTCCTGTGACACCAGTTACAGATTGCGATGCTTTACTTCATGTTTACTGTATCCCTTGACCCTTCTTATTGACGATGAAGCACAGATATTGTATCGGAATTAAATACAAAAGGCACAATGATGACTTAAGTACATGTAGACTGACTCTTCTTACTGATTACGTTTTGAACCATTTCTGTGACACTAGTTATAGATTCCGATGCTTCACTTAAGGTTTACTGTATCCCTTTGACCTTCTTATTGACGATGAAACACAGAAATTGCATCGGAATTAAATACAAAAGGCACAATGCCGACTCAAGTACATGAAGACCGACTCTTCTTACTGTCTATGTTTTGAACCATTCCTGTGACAGTAGTTATAGATTCCGAGGCTTCACTTTAGGTTTACTGTATCCATTGGACCTTCTTATTGACGATGAAACACGGAAATTACTTCGGAATTAAATACAAAAGCCACAATGCCGATTTAAGTACTGTCTATGTTTTGAACCATTCCTGTGACACTAGTTATGGATGCCGATGTTTCACTCCAGGTTTACTGTATCACTTGGACCTTCTTATTGACGATGAAACACAGAAATTGCATCGGAATTAAATACAAAAGGCACAATGCCGACGTAAGTACGTGTAGACTGACTCTTCTTACTGACTATGTTTTGAACCATTCCTGTGACACTAGTTGTAGATTCCGATGCTACACTCCAGATCTACTGTATCCCTTGGACCTTCTTATTGACGATGAAACACAGAAATTGCATCAGAATTAAATACAAAGGGCACAATGAAGACTTAACGACAAGAAGATTGACTCTTCTTTCTGACTATGTTTTTAACCATTCCTGTGCCACTAGTTATAGATTCCCATGCTTCACTTGAGGTTTACTGTATCGCTCTGACCTTCTTATTGACGATGAATCACAGAAATTGCATCTTAATTAAATAGAAAAGGTACAATGCCGGCTTAAGTATAAGAAGACTGACACTTCTTACTGTCTATGCTTTGAACCATTCCTGTGACACTAGTTATAGATTTCGATGCTTGACTTCAGGTTTACTGTACCCCTCTGACCTTCTTATTCACGATGAAACACAGAAATTGCATCGGAAGTAAATACAAAAAGCACAATGCCGACTTAAGTACAAGAAGACTGACTCATCTTACTGTCTATGTTTTGAACCATTTCTGTGATACTAGTTATAGATTACGATGCTTCACCTCAGGTTTACTGTATCCCTTGGACCTTCTTATTGTCGATGAAACACGGAAATTGCTTCGGAATTAAATACAAAAGGCACAATGCCGAGTTACGTACTGTCTATGTTTTGAACCATTCCTGTGACACTAGTTATAGATGCCGATGCTTCACTCCAGGTTTACTGTATCCCTTGGACCTTCTTATTGACGATGAAACACAGAAATTGCATCGGAATTAAATACAAAAGGTACAAGGCCGACTTAAGGACAAGAAGACTGATTCTTCTAACTGACTATGTTTTGAACCATTCCTGTGACAAAGGTTATAGATTCCGATGCTACACTCCTGGTTTACTGTATCCGTTGGACCTTCTTATTGACGATGAAACACGGAAATTGCATCTGAATTAAATACAAAACGCAAAATGCCGACTTAAGTACAAGAAGACTGACTCTTCTTACTGACTATGTTTTGAAAAATTTCTGTGACACTAGTTATAGATTCCGATGCTTCACTTCAGGGTTACTGTATCCCTCTGACCTTCTTATTCACGATGAAACACAGACATTGCATCGGAAGTAAATACAAAACGCACAAGGCCGACTTAAGTACAAGAAGACTGACTCTTCTTACTGTCTATGCTTTGAAACATTCCTGTGATACTAGTTATAGATTCCGATGCTTCACTTCAGGTTCCCTGTATAACTTGGACCTTCTTATTGACGATGAAACACAGAAATTGCATCGGAATTAAATACAAAAGCACAATGCTGACTTAAGTACAAAAATACTGTATTTTCTTACTGTCTATGTTTTGAACCATTCCTGTGACACTAGTTATAGATTCCGATGCTTCACTCCAGGTTTACTGTATCCCTTGGACCTTCTTATTGACGATGAAACACAGAAATTGCATCGGAATTAAATACAAAAGGCACAATGCCGACTCAAGTACAAGAAGACTGGCTCTTCTTACTGTCTATGTTTTGAACCTTTTCTGTGAGACCGGTATTAGATTCCGATGCTTCACTTCAGGTTTACTGTATCCCTCTGACCTTCTTATTGACGATGGAACACAGAAAGTGCATCGGAATTAAATACAAAAGGCTCAATGCCGACTTAAGTACAAGAAACCTGACTCCTCTTACTGTTTATGTTTTGAACCATTCCTGTGACACTATATATAGTTTCCGATGCTTCACTTCCGGTTTACTGTATCCCTCTGACCTTCTTATTGACGATGAAACACAGAAATTGCATCGGAATTAAATACAAAAGGCACAATGCCGACTTAAGTACAAGAAAACTGACTCTTCTAATTGTCTATGTTTTGAACTATTCCTGTGACAATAGTTATTGATTCCGATGCTTCACTCCAGGTTTACTGCATCCCTTGGACCTTCATATTGACGATGAAACACTGAAATTGCATCGTAATTAAATAGATTGGGCAAAATGCTGACTTAAGTACAAGAAGACTGACTCTTCTTACGGACTATGTTTTGAACCATTCCTGTGACACTAGTTACAGATTGCGATGCTTCACTTCATGTTTACTGTATCCCTAGACCCTTCTTATTGACGATGAAGCACAGAAATTGTATCGGAATTAAATACAAAAGGCACAATGATGACTTAAGTATATGTAGACTGACTCTTCTTACTGATTATGTTTTGAACCATTCCTGTGACACTAGTTATAGATTCCGATGCTTCACTTCAGGTTTACTGTATCCCTTGGAACTTCTTATTGACGATGAAACACAGAAATTGCATCGGAATTAAATACAAAAGGCCCAATGCCGACTCAAGTACATGAAGACCGACTCTTCTTACTGACTATGTTTTGAATCATTCCTGTGACACTAGTTATAGATTCCGATGCATCACTTCAGGTTTACTGTAACCTTTGGACCTTCTTATTGACGATGAAACACAGAAATTCGGAATTTAATACAAAAGGCACAATGCCGATTTAAGTACTGTCTATGCTTTGAACCATTCCTGTGACACTACTTATAGATGCCGATGCTTCACTCCAGGTTTACTGTATCCCTTGGTCCTTCTTATTGACGAAGAAACACAGAAGTTGAATCGGAATTAAATACAAAAGGCACAAGGCTGACTTAAGGACGAGAAGACTGACTCTTCTTACTGACTATGTTTTGAACCATTCCTGTGACACTAGTTATAGAATCCGATGCTACACTCCAGGTTTACTGTATCCGTTGGACCTTCTTGTTGACGATGAAACAGAGAAATTGCATCGGAATTAAATACAAAAGGCACAATGCCGACTTAAATACATGTAGACTGACTCTTCTTACTGACTATGTTTTGAACCATTCCTGTGACACTAGTTGTAGATTCCGGTGCTACACTCCAGGTTTACTGTATCCCTTGGACCTTCTTATTGACGATGAAACACAGAAGTTGCATCGGAATTAAATACGAAAGGCACAAGGCCGACTTAAGGACAAGAAGACTGACTCTTCTTACTGACTATGTTTTGAACCATTCCTGTGACACTAGTTATAGATTCCGATGCTACACTCCAGGTATACTGTATCCGTTGGACCTTCGTATTGACGACGCAACACAGAAATTGCATCGGAATTAAATACAAAAGGCACAATGCCGGCTTAAGTACAAGATGACTTACTCTTCTTACCGTCTACGTTTTGAACCATTCCTGTGACACTAGTTATAGATTCCGATGCTTGACTTCAGGTTTACTGTATCCCTAGGACCTCCTAATTGACGATGAAACACAGAAATTGCATCGGAATTAAATACAAAAGGCACAATGCCGACAGAAGTACACGAAGACTGACTCTTCTTACTGACTATGTTTTGAACCATTCCTGTGACACTAGTTATGGATACGGATGCTTCACTTCAGGTCTACTGTATCCCTTGGACCTTCTTATTGACGATGAAACACAGAAATTTCATCGGAAGTAAATACAAAAGGCACAATGCCGACTTAAGTACAAGAAGACTGTATCTTTTTACTGTCTATGTTTTGAACCATTCCTGTGACACTAGTTATAGATTCCGATGCTTCACTCCAGGTTTACTGTATCCCTTATACCTTCTTATTGACGATGAAACACAGAAAATTAAACGGAATTAAATACAAAAGGCACAACGCCGACTTAAGGACAAGAAGACTGACTCTTCTTACTGACTATGTTTTGGACCATTCCTGTGACACTAGTTATAGATTCTGATGCTTCACTTCAGGTTTACTGTATCCCTCTGACCCTCTTATTGACGATGAAACACGGAAATTGCACCGGAATTAAATACAAAAGGCCAACGCCGACTTAAGTACATGAAGACCGACTCTTCTTACTGACTATGATTTGTACCATTCCTGTGACACTAGTTATAGATTCGGTTGCCTCACTTCAGGTCTACTGTATCCCTTGGACCTTCTTATTGACGATGAAACACAGAAAATTAAACGGAATTAAATACAAATGGCACAATGCGGACTTAAGTACAAGAAGACTGACTCTTCTTACTGTCTATGTTTTTAACCATTCCATTGACACTAGTTATAGATTCCGATGCTTTACTCCAGGTTTACTGAATCCCTTGTACCTTCGTATTGACGATGAAACACAAAAATTGCATCGGAATTAAATAGAAAAGGCACAATGCCGACCTAAGTACAAGGAGACAGACTCTTCTTACTGACTATGTTTTGAACCATTCCTGTGACACTAGTTATATATTCCGATGCTTCACTTCAGGTTTACTGTATCCCTAGGACCTTCTTATTGACGATGAAACACAGAGATTGCACCGGAATGAAATACAAAAGGCACAATGCCGACTTAAGTACAAGAAGACTGACTCTTCTTACTGTCTATGTTTTGAACCATTCCATTGTCACTAGTTATTGATTCCGATGCTTCACTCCAGGTTTACTGCATCCCTTGGACCTTCATATTGACGATGAAACACAAAAATTGCATCGGAATTAAATAGAGAAGGCACAATGCCGACTTAAGTACAAGGAGACAGACTCTTCTTACTGACTATGTTTTGAACCATTCCCGTGACAATAGTTATATATTCCGATGCTTCACTTCAGGTTTACTGTATCCCTTGGACCTTCTTATTGACGATGAAACACAGAAATTGCATCAGAATTAAATACAAAAGGCACAATGCCGACTTAAGGACAAGAAGACTGACTCTTCTTACTGTCTATGTTTTGAACCATTCCATTGTCACTAGTTATTGATTCCGATGCTTCACTCCAGGTTTACTGCATCCCTTGGACCTTCATATTGACGATGAAACACAAAAATTGCATCGGAATTAAATAGAGAAGGCACAATGCCGACTTAAGTACAAGGAGACAGACTCTTCTTACTGACTATGTTTTGTACCATTCCTGTGACACTAGTTATATATTCCGATGCTTCACTTCAGGTTTACTGTATCCCTTGGACCTTCTTATTGTCGATGAAACACGGAAATTGCTTCGGAATTAAATACAAAAGGCACAATGCCGAGTTACGTACTGTCTATGTTTTGAACCATTCCTGTGACACTAGTTATAGATGCCGATGCTTCACTCCAGGTTTACTGTATCCCTTGGACCTTCTTATTGACGATGAAACACAGAAATTGCATCGGAATTAAATACAAAAGGTACAAGGCCGACTTAAGGACAAGAAGACTGATTCTTCTAACTGACTATGTTTTGAACCATTCCTGTGACAAAGGTTATAGATTCCGATGCTACACTCCTGGTTTACTGTATCCGTTGGACCTTCTTATTGACGATGAAACACGGAAATTGCATCTGAATTAAATACAAAACGCAAAATGCCGACTTAAGTACAAGAAGACTGACTCTTCTTACTGACTATGTTTTGAAAAATTTCTGTGACACTAGTTATAGATTCCGATGCTTCACTTCAGGGTTACTGTATCCCTCTGACCTTCTTATTCACGATGAAACACAGACATTGCATCGGAAGTAAATACAAAACGCACAAGGCCGACTTAAGTACAAGAAGACTGACTCTTCTTACTGTCTATGCTTTGAAACATTCCTGTGATACTAGTTATAGATTCCGATGCTTCACTTCAGGTTCCCTGTATAACTTGGACCTTCTTATTGACGATGAAACACAGAAATTGCATCGGAATTAAATACAAAAGCACAATGCTGACTTAAGTACAAAAATACTGTATTTTCTTACTGTCTATGTTTTGAACCATTCCTGTGACACTAGTTATAGATTCCGATGCTTCACTCCAGGTTTACTGTATCCCTTGGACCTTCTTATTGACGATGAAACACAGAAATTGCATCGGAATTAAATACAAAAGGCACAATGCCGACTCAAGTACAAGAAGACTGGCTCTTCTTACTGTCTATGTTTTGAACCTTTTCTGTGAGACCGGTATTAGATTCCGATGCTTCACTTCAGGTTTACTGTATCCCTCTGACCTTCTTATTGACGATGAAACACAGAAAGTGCATCGGAATTAAATACAAAAGGCTCAATGCCGACTTAAGTACAAGAAACCTGATTCCTCTTACTGTTTATGTTTTGAACCATTCCTGTGACACTATATATAGTTTCCGATGCTTCACTTCCGGTTTACTGTATCCCTCTGACCTTCTTATTGACGATGAAACACAGAAATTGCATCGGAATTAAATACAAAAGGCACAATGCCGACTTAAGTACAAGAAAACTGACTCTTCTAATTGTCTATGTTTTGAACTATTCCTGTGACAATAGTTACTGATTCCGATGCTTCACTCCAGGTTTACTGCATCCCTTGGACCTTCATATTGACGATGAAACACTGAAATTGCATCGTAATTAAATAGATTGGGCAAAATGCCGACTTAAGTACAAGAAGACTGACTCTTCTTACGGACTATGTTTTGAACCATTCCTGTGACACTAGTTACAGATTGCGATGCTTCACTTCATGTTTACTGTATCCCTAGACCCTTCTTATTGACGATGAAGCACAGAAATTGTATCGGAATTAAATACAAAAGGCACAATGATGACTTAAGTATATGTAGACTGACTCTTCTTACTGATTATGTTTTGAACCATTCCTGTGACACTAGTTATAGATTCCGATGCTTCACTTCAGGTTTACTGTATCCCTTGGAACTTCTTATTGACGATGAAACACAGAAATTGCATCGGAATTAAATACAAAAGGCCCAATGCCGACTCAAGTACATGAAGACCGACTCTTCTTACTGACTATGTTTTGAATCATTCCTGTGACACTAGTTATAGATTCCGATGCATCACTTCAGGTTTACTGTAACCTTTGGACCTTCTTATTGACGATGAAACACAGAAATTCGGAATTTAATACAAAAGGCACAATGCCGATTTAAGTACTGTCTATGCTTTGAACCATTCCTGTGACACTACTTATAGATGCCGATGCTTCACTCCAGGTTTACTGTATCCCTTGGTCCTTCTTATTGACGAAGAAACACAGAAGTTGAATCGGAATTAAATACAAAAGGCACAAGGCCGACTTAAGGACGAGAAGACTGACTCTTCTTACTGACTATGTTTTGAACCATTCCTGTGACACTAGTTATAGAATCCGATGCTACACTCCAGGTTTACTGTATCCGTTGGACCTTCTTGTTGACGATGAAACAGAGAAATTGCATCGGAATTAAATACAAAAGGCACAATGCCGACTTAAATACATGTAGACTGACTCTTCTTACTGACTATGTTTTGAACCATTCCTGTGACACTAGTTGTAGATTCCGGTGCTACACTCCAGGTTTACTGTATCCCTTGGACCTTCTTATTGACGATGAAACACAGAAGTTGCATCGGAATTAAATACGAAAGGCACAAGGCCGACTTAAGGACAAGAAGACTGACTCTTCTCACTGACTATGTTTTGAACCATTCCTGTGACACTAGTTATAGATTCCGATGCTACACTCCAGGTATACTGTATCCGTTGGACCTTCGTATTGACGACGCAACACAGAAATTGCATCGGAATTAAATACAAAAGGCACAATGCCGGCTTAAGTACAAGATGACTTACTCTTCTTACCGTCTACGTTTTGAACCATTCCTGTGACACTAGTTATAGATTCCGATGCTTGACTTCAGGTTTACTGTATCCCTAGGACCTCCTAATTGACGATGAAACACAGAAATTGCATCGGAATTAAATACAAAAGGCACAATGCCGACAGAAGTACACGAAGACTGACTCTTCTTACTGACTATGTTTTGAACCATTCCTGTGACACTAGTTATGGATACGGATGCTTCACTTCAGGTCTACTGTATCCCTTGGACCTTCTTATTGACGATGAAACACAGAAATTTCATTGGAAGTAAATACAAAAGGCACAATGCCGACTTAAGTACAAGAAGACTGTATCTTTTTACTGTCTATGTTTTGAACCATTCCTGTGTCACTAGTTATAGATTCCGATGCTTCACTCCAGGTTTACTGTATCCCTTATACCTTCTTATTGACGATGAAACACAGAAAATTAAACGGAATTAAATACAAAAGGCACAACGCCGACTTAAGGACAAGAAGACTGACTCTTCTTACTGACTATGTTTTGGACCATTCCTGTGACACTAGTTATAGATTCTGATGCTTCACTTCAGGTTTACTGTATCCCTCTGACCCTCTTATTGACGATGAAACACGGAAATTGCACCGGAATTAAATACAAAAGGCCAACGCTGACTTAAGTACATGAAGACCGACTCTTCTTACTGACTATGATTTGTACCATTCCTGTGACACTAGTTATAGATTCGGTTGCCTCACTTCAGGTCTACTGTATCCCTTGGACCTTCTTATTGACGATGAAACACAGAAAATTAAACGGAATTAAATACAAATGGCACAATGCGGACTTAAGTACAAGAAGACTGACTCTTCTTACTGTCTATGTTTTTAACCATTCCATTGACACTAGTTATAGATTCCGATGCTTTACTCCAGGTTTACTGAATCCCTTGTACCTTCGTATTGACGATGAAACACAAAAATTGCATCGGAATTAAATAGAAAAGGCACAATGCCGACCTAAGTACAAGGAGACAGACTCTTCTTACTGACTATGTTTGAACCATTCCTGTGACACTAGTTATATATTCCGATGCTTCACTTCAGGTTTACTGTATCCCTAGGACCTTCTTATTGACGATGAAACACAGAGATTGCACCGGAATGAAATACAAAAGGCACAATGCCGACTTAAGTACAAGAAGACTGACTCTTCTTACTGTCTATGTTTTGAACCATTCCATTGTCACTAGTTATTGATTCCGATGCTTCACTCCAGGTTTACTGCATCCCTTGGACCTTCATATTGACGATGAAACACAAAAATTGCATCGGAATTAAATAGAGAAGGCACAATGCCGACTTAAGTACAAGGAGACAGACTCTTCTTACTGACTATGTTTTGAACCATTCCTGTGACACTAGTTATATATTCCGATGCTTCACTTCAGGTTTACTGTATCCCTTGGACCTTCTTATTGACGATGAAACACAGAAATTGCATCAGAATTAAATACAAAAGGCACAATGCCGACTTAAGGACAAGAAGACCGACTCTTCTTACTGACTATGTTTCGAACCATTCCTGTGACACTAGTTATAGATTCCGATGCTTCACTTCAGGTTTACTGTATCCCTCTGACATTCTTATTGACGATGGAACACAGAAATTACACCGGAATTAAATACAAATGGCACAATGCGGACTTAAGTACAAGAAGACTGACTCTTCTTACTGTCTATGTTTTTAACCATTCCATTGACACTAGCTATAGATTCCGATGCTTTACTCCAAGTTTACTGAATCCCTTGTACCTTCGTATTGACGATGAAACACAGAAATTGCATCGGAATTAAATACAAAAGGCACAATGCCGACAGAAGTACATGAAGACTGACTCTTCTTACTGACTATGTTTTGAACCATTCCTGTGACACTAGTTATGGATACGGATGCTTCACTTCAGGTCTACTGTATCCCTTGGACCTTCTTATTGACGATGAAACACAGAAATTTCATCGGAATTAAATACAAAAGGCACAATGCCGACTTAGGTACACGAAGACTGACTCTTCTTACTGTCTATGATTTGAACCATTCCTGTGACACTAGTTATGGATTACGATGCTACACTCCAAGTCTACTGTATCTCTTGGACCTTCTTATTGACGATGAAACACAAAATTGCATCGGAATTAAATACAAAAGGCACCATGCCGACTTAAGTACAAGAAGACTGACTCTTCTTACTGACTATGTTTTGAACCATTCCTGTGACACTAGTTATAGATTCCGATGCTACACTCCAGGTTTACTGTATCCCTTGGACCTTCTAATTGACGATGAAACACAGATATTGCATCAGAATTAAATACAAAAGGCACAATGAAGACTTAACGACAAGAAGACTGACTCTTCTTTCTGACTATGTTTTTAACCATTCCTGTGACACTAGTTATAGATTCCCATGCTTCACTTCAGGTTTACTGTATCGCTCTGTCCTTCTTATTGACGATGAAACACAGAAATTGCATCAGAATTAAATACAAAAGGCACAATGCCGACTTAAGGACAAGAAGACCGACTCTTCTTACTGACTATGTTTCGAACCATTCCTGTGACACTAGTTATAGATTCCGATGCTTGACTTCAGGTTTACTGTATCCCTAGGACCTCCTAATTGCCGATGAAACACAGAAATTGCATCGGAATTTAATACAAAAGGCACAATGGCGACTCAAGTAGAAGAAGACTGACTCTTCTTCCTTTCTATGTTTTGAATCATTCCTGTGACACCACTGATAGATTCCGATTCTTCACTTCAGGTTTACTGTATTCCTCTGACCTTCTTATTGACGATGAAACAAAGAAATATCATCGGAAGTAAATACAAAAGACACACTGAAGACTTAAGTACAAGAAGACTGACTCTTCTTACTGCCTATGTTTTGAACCATTTCTGTGACACTAGTTATAGATTCCGATGCTTCACTTCCAGGTTACTGTATCAATCTGACCTTCTTATTCACGATGAAACACAGAAATTGCATCGGAATTAAATACAAAAGGCAGAATGCTGACTTAAGTACAAGAAGACTGTATCTTCTTACTGTGTATGTTTTGAACCATTCCTGTGACACTAGTTATAGATTCCGATGCTTCACTCCAGGTTTACTGTATCCCTTGGACCTTCTTATTGGCGATGAAACACAGAAATTGAAACGGAATTAAATACAAAAGGCACAATGCCGACTTAAGAACAAGAAGACTGACTCTTCTTAATGACTATGTTTTGGACCATTCCTGTGACACTAGTTATAGATTCCGATGCTTCATTTCAGGTTTACTGTATCCCTCTAACCTTCTTATTGACGATGAAACACGGAAATTGCACCGGAATTAAATACAAAAGGCCAACGCCGACTTAAGTACATGAAGACCGACTCTTCTTACTGACCATGTTTTGAACCATTCCTGTGACACTAGTTATAGATTCCGATGCCTCACTTCAGGTTTACTGTATCCCTTGGACCTTCTTGTTGACGATGAAAGACAGAAATTGCATCGGAATTAAATACAAAAGGCACAATGCCGACTTAAGTACAAGAAGACTGTATCTTCTCACTGTCTATATTTTCAAACCATTTCTGTGACACTAGTTATAGATTCCGATGCTTCACTCCAGGTTTACTGTTTCTCTTGGACCTTCTTATTGACGATGAAACACAGAAATTGCATCGGAATTAAATACAAAATGCACAATGCCGACTTAAGGACAAGAAGAACGACTCTTCTTACCGACTGTGTTTCGGACAATTACTGTGACACTAGTTATAGATTCCGATGCTTCACTTCAGGTTTACTGTATCCCTCTGACCTTCTTATTGACGATGAAACACAGAAATTGCACCGGAATTAAATACAAATGGCACAATGCGGACTTAAGTACAAGAAGACTGACTCTTCTTATTGTCTATGTTTTGAACCATTCCATTGACATTAGTTATAGATTCCGATGCTTCACTCCAGGTTTACTGTATCCCTTGTACCTTCGTATTGACGATGAAACACAAAAAATTGCATCGGAATTAAATAGAAAAGGCACAATGCCGACTTAAATCCAAGATGACTGACTCTTCTTTCTGACTAAGTTTGGAACCATTCCTGTGACACTAGTTATAGATTCCGATGGAACACTTCAGGCTTACCGTATCCCTAGGACCTTCTTATTGACGATGAAACACAGAAATTGCATCGGAATTAAATACAAAAGGCACAATGCCGACAGAAGTACATGAAGACTGACTCTTCTTACTGACTATGTTTAGAACCATTCCTGTGAAACTAGTTATGGATTCCGATGCTTCACTTCAGGTCTACTGTATCCCTTGGACCTTCTTATTGACGATAAAACACAGAAATTTCATCGGAATTAAATACAAAAGGCACAATGCCGACTTAGGTACACGAAGACTAGCTCTTCTTACTGTCTATGATTTGAACTATTCCTGTGACACTAGTTATAGATTCCGATGCTTCACTTCAGGTCTAATGTATCCCTTGGACCTTCTTATTGACGATGAAACACAGAAATTGCATCGGAATTAAATACAAAAGGCACAATGCCGACTTAGGTACACGAAGACTGACTCTTCTTACTGTCTATGATTTGAACCATTCCTGTGACACTAGTTAAATATTCCGATGCTTCACTCCAGGTTTACTGTATCCCTCTGACCTTCTTATTGACGATGAAACACAGAAATTGCACCGGAATTAAATACAAAAGGCCAATGCCGTCATAAGTACATGACGACCGACTCTTCTTACTGACTATGCTTTGAACCATTCCTGTGACAGTAGTTATAGATTCCGATGCTTCACTTCAGATGTACTATATCCCTTTCACCTACTTGTTGACGATGAAACACAGAAATTGCATCGGAATTAAGTACAAAAGGCACAATGCCGACTTAAGTACAAGAAGACAGTGACTTCTTACTGTCTATATCTTCGAACCTTTCCTGTGACACTAGTTATAGATTCCGATTCTTCACTCCAGGTTTACTGTATCTCTTGGACCTTCTTATTGACGATGAAACACAGAAATTGCATCGGAATTAAATAGATAAGGCACAATGCCGACTTAAGTACAAGAAGACTGACTTTTCTTACTGACTATGTTTTGAACCATTCCTGTGAAACTAGTTATAGATTCCGATGCTTCACTTCAAGTTTACTGTATCCCTTGGACCTTCTTATTGACGATGAAACACACAAATTGCATCGGAATTAAATACAAAAGGCACAATGCCGACATAAGTAAATGAAGACTGACTCTTCTTACTGACTATGTTTTAACCATTCCTGTGTAACTAGTTATAGATTCCGATGCTTCACTTCAGGTCTACTGTGTCCGTTGGACCTTCGTATTGACGATGAAACACAGAAATTGCATCGGAATTAAATACAAAAGGCACAATGCCGACTTAGGTACACGAAGACTGACTCTTCTTACTGTCTATGATTTGAACCATTCCTGTGACACTAGTTATAGATTCCGATGCTACACTCCAGGTTTACTGTATCCCTTGGACCTTCTTATGGACGATGAAACACTGAAATTACATCTTCATTAAATACAAAAAGCACAATGTCGACTTAAGTACAAGAAGATTGTATCTTCTTACTGTCTATGTTTTGAACCATTCCTGTGACACTAGTTATAGATTCCGATGTACACTCCAGGTTTACTGTATCCCTTGGACCTTCTTATTGACGATGAAACACAAAAATTGCATCGGAATTAAATACAAAAGGCACAATGCCGACTTAAGGACAAGGATACTGACTCTTCTAACTGACTATGTTCTGAAACATTCCTGTGACACTAGTTATAGATTCCGATGATTCACTTCAGGATTACTGTATCCCTCTGACCCTCTTATTGACGATGAAACACAGAAATTGCACCGGAATTAAATACAAAAGGCACAATGCCAACTTAAGTACAAAATGACTGACTCTTCTTACTGTCTAAGTTTTGAACCATTCCTGTTACACTAGTTATAGATTCCGATGATTCACTTCAGGTTTACTGTATCCTTTGGACCTTCTTGTTGACGATGATACACAGAAATTACATCTGAAATAAATACAAAAGTCACAATGCCGACTTAAGTACAAAAAGACTGACTCTTCTTACTGACTATGTTTGAACCATTCCTGTGACACTAGTTATGGATACGGATGCTTCACTTCAGGTCTACTGTATCCCTTGGACCTTCTTATTGACGATGAAACACAGAAATTTCATCGGAATTAAATACAAAAGGCACAATGCCGACTTAGGTACACGAAGACTGACTCTTCTTACTGTCTATGATTTGAACCATTCCTGTGACACTAGTTATGGTTTACGATGCTACACTCCAAGTCTACTGTATCTCTTGGACCTTCTTATTGACGATGAAACACAAAATTGCATCGGAATTAAATACAAAAGGCACAATGCCGACTTAAGTACAAGAAGACTGACTCTTCTTACTGACTATGTTTTGAACCATTCCTGTGACACTAGTTATAGATTCCGATGCTACACTCCAGGTTTACTGTATCCCTTGGACCTTCTAATTGACGATGAAACACAGATATTGCATCAGAATTAAATACAAAAGGCACAATGAAGACTTAACGACAAGAAGACTGACTCTTCTTTCTGACTATGTTTTTAACCATTCCTGTGACACTAGTTATAGATTCCCATGCTTCACTTCAGGTTTACTGTATCGCTCTGTCCTTCTTATTGACGATGAAACACAGAAATTGCATCGGAATTAAATAGAAATGGCACAATGCCGATTTAAGTACAAGAAGACTGACTCATCTTACTGTCTAAGTTTTGAAACATTCCTGTGACACTAGTTATAGATTCCGATGCTTGACTTCAGGTTTACTGTATCCCTAGGACCTCCTAATTGACGATGAAACACAGAAATTGCATCGGAATTTAATACAAAAGGCACAATGGCGACTCAAGTAGAAGAAGACTGACTCTTCTTCCTTTCTATGTTTTGAATCATTCCTGTGACACCACTGATAGATTCCGATGCTTCACTTCAGGTTTACTGTATTCCTCTGACCTTCTTATTGACGATGAAACAAAGAAATATCATCGGAAGTAAATACAAAAGACACACTGAAGACTTAAGTACAAGAAGACTGACTCTTCTTACTGCCTATGTTTTGAACCATTTCTGTGACACTAGTTATAGATTCCGATGCTTCACTTCCAGGTTACTGTATCAATCTGACCTTCTTATTCACGATGAAACACAGAAATTGCATCGGAATTAAATACAAAAGGCAGAATGATGACTTAAGTACAAGAAGACTGTATCTTCTTACTGTGTATGTTTTGAACCATTCCTGTGACACTAGTTATAGATTCCGATGCTTCACTCCAGGTTTACTGTATCCCTTGGACCTTCTTATTGACGATGAAACACAGAAATTGAAACGGAATTAAATACAAAAGGCACAATGCCGACTTAAGAACAAGAAGACTGACTCTTCTTAATGACTATGTTTTGGACCATTCCTGTGACACTAGTTATAGATTCCGATGCTTCATTTCAGGTTTACTGTATCCCTCTAACCTTCTTATTGACGATGAAACACGGAAATTGCACCGGAATTAAATACAAAAGGCCAACGCCAACTTAAGTACATGAAGACCGACTCTTCTTACTGACTATGTTTTGAACCATTCCTGTGACACTAGTTATAGATTCCGATGCCTCACTTCAGGTTTACTGTATCCCTTGGACCTTCTTGTTGACGATGAAAGACAGAAATTGCATCGGAATTAAATACAAAAGGCACAATGCCGACTTAAGTACAAGAAGACTGTATCTTCTTACTGTCTATATTTTCAAACCATTTCTGTGACACTAGTTATAGATTCCGATGCTTCACTCCAGGTTTACTGTTTCTCTTGGACCTTCTTATTGACGATGAAACACAGAAATTGCATCGGAATTAAATACAAAATGCACAATGCCGACTTAAGGACAAGAAGAACGACTCTTCTTACCGACTGTGTTTCGGACAATTACTGTGATACTAGTTATAGATTCCGATGCTTCACTTCAGGTTTAATGTATCCCTCTGACCTTCTTATTGACGATGAAACACAGAAATTGCACCGGAATTAAATACAAATGGCACAATGCGGACTTAAGTACAAGAAGACTGACTCTTCTTATTGTCTATGTTTTGAACCATTCCATTGACATTAGTTATAGATTCCGATGCTTCACTCCAGGTTTACTGTATCCCTTGTACCTTCGTATTGACGATGAAACACAAAAAATTGCATCGGAATTAAACAGAAAAGGCACAATGCCGACTTAAATCCAAGATGACTGACTCTTCTTTCTGACTAAGTTTTGAACCATTCCTGTGACACTAGTTATAGATTCCGATGGAACACTTCAGGTTTACCGTATCCCTAGGACCTTCTTATTGACGATGAAACACAGAAATTGCATCGGAATTAAATACAAAAGGCACAATGCCGACAGAAGTACATGAAGACTGACTCTTCTTACTGACTATGTTTAGAACCATTCCTGTGACACTAGTTATGGATTCCGATGCTTCACTTCAGGTCTACTGTATCCCTTGGACCTTCTTATTGACGATAAAACACAGAAATTTCATCGGAATTAAATACAAAAGGCACAATGCCGACTTAGGTACACGAAGACTAACACTTCTTACTGTCTATGATTTGAACTATTCCTGTGACACTAGTTATAGATTCCGATGCTTCACTTCAGGTCTACTGTATCCCTTGGACCTTCTTATTGACGATGAAACACAGAAATTGCATCGGAATTAAATACAAAAGGCACAATGCCGACTTAGGTACACGAAGACTGACTCTTCTTACTGTCTATGATTTGAACCATTCCTGTGACACTAGTTAAATATTCCGATGCTTCACTCCAGGTTTACTGTATCCCTCTGACCTTCTTATTGACGATGAAACACAGAAATTGCACCGGAATTAAATACAAAAGGCCAATGCCGTCATAAGTACATGACGACCGACTCTTCTTACTGACTATGCTTTGAACCATTCCTGTGACAGTAGTTATAGATTCCGATGCTTCACTTCAGATGTACTATATCCCTTTCACCTACTTGTTGACGATGAAACACAGAAATTGCATCGGAATTAAGTACAAAAGGCACAATGCCGACTTAAGTACAAGAAGACAGTGACTTCTTACTGTCTATATCTTCGAACCTTTCCTGTGACACTAGTTATAGATTCCGATACTTCACTCCAGGTTTACTGTATCTCTTGGACCTTCTTATTGACGATGAAACACAGAAATTGCATCGGAATTAAATAGATAAGGCACAATGCCGACTTAAGTACAAGAAGACTGACTCTTCTTACTGACTATGTTTTGAACCATTCCTGTGAAACTAGTTATAGATTCCGATGCTTCACTTCAAGTTTACTGTATCCCTTGGACCTTCTTATTGACGATGAAACACACAAATTGCATCGGAATTAAATACAAAAGGCACAATGCCGACATAAGTAAATGAAGACTGACTCTTCTTACTGACTATGTTTTAACCATTCCTGTGTCACTAGTTATAGATTCCGATGCTTCACTTCAGGTCTACTGTGTCCGTTGGACCTTCGTATTGACGATGAAACACAGAAATTGCATCGGAATTAAATACAAAAGGCACAATGCCGACTTAGGTACACGAAGACTGACTCTTCTTACTGTCTATGATTTGAACCATTCCTGTGACACTAGTTATAGATTCCGATGCTACACTCCAGGTTTACTGTATCCCTTGGACCTTCTTATGGACGATGAAACACTGAAATTACATCTTCATTAAATACAAAAAGCACAATGTCGACTTAAGTACAAGAAGATTGTATCTTCTTACTGTCTATGTTTTGAACCATTCCTGTGACACTAGTTATAGATTCCGATGTACACTCCAGGTTTACTGTATCCCTTGGACCTTCTTATTGACGATGAAACACAAAAATTGCATCGGAATTAAATACAAAAGGCACAATGCCGACTTAAGGACAAGGATACTGACTCTTCTAACTGACTATGTTCTGAAACATTCCTGTGACACTAGTTATAGATTCCGATGATTCACTTCAGGATTACTGTATCCCTCTGACCCTCTTATTGACGATGAAACACAGAAATTGCACCGGAATTAAATACAAAAGACACAATGCCAACTTAAGTACAAAATGACTGACTCTTCTCACTGTCTAAGTTTTGAACCATTCCTGTTACACTAGTTATAGATTCCGATGATTCACTTCAGGTTTACTGTATCCTTTGGACCTTCTTGTTGACGATGATACACAGAAATTACATCTGAAATAAATACAAAAGCCACAATGCCGACTTAAGTACAAAAAGACTGACTCTTCTTACTGACTATGTTTGAACCATTCCTGTGACACTTGTTACAGATTCCGATGCTTCACTTCAGGTTTACTGTATCCCTCTGACCTTCTTATTGACGATGAAACACAGAAATTGCATCGGAATTATATAGAAAAGGCACAATGCCGACTCAAGTACAAGAAGACTTACTCTTCTAACTGTCTATCTTTTGAAGCATTCCTGTGACACTAGTTATAGATTCCGATGCTTCACTTCAGGTTTACTCTATCCCTCCGACCTCCTTATTGACGATGAAACACAGAAATTGCATCGGAAATAAATACAAAATGCACAATGCCGACTTATGTACAAGAAGACTGACTCTTCTTACTGCCTATGAATTGAATCATTTCAGTGACACTACTTACAGATTCCGATGCTTCACTTCAGGGTTACTGTATCCATCTGATCTGCTTATTGACGATGAAACACAGAAATTGCAACGGAATTAAATAGAAAAGGCACAATGCCGACTTAAGTACAAGAAGACCGACTCTTCTTACTGACTAAGTTTTAAACCATTCCTGTGATACTAGTTATAGATTCCGATGCTTCACTTCAGGTTTACTGTATCCCTTGGACCTTCTTATTGACGATGAAACACAGAAATTGCATCGGAATTAAATACAAAAGGCCCAAGGCTGACTTAAGGACAAGAAGACTGACTCTTCTTACTGACTATGTTTTGAACCATTCCTGTGACACTAGTTATAGATTCCGATGCTTCACTTCAGGTTTATTGTATCGCTCTGACCTTCTTATTGACGTTGAAACACAGAAATTGCGCCGCAATTAAATACAAAAGGCACAATGCCGACTTAAGTACAAGAAGACTGACCCTTCTTACTGTCAATGTTTTGAACCATTCCATTAAAAACTAGTTATAGATTCCGATGCTTCACTCCAGGTATACTGTATCCCTTAGACCTTCTTATTGAGATGAAACATTATAATTGCATCGGAATTAAATAGAAAAGCACAATGCCGACTTAAGTACAAGAAGACTGACTCTTCTTACTGACTATGTTCTGAACCATTCCTGTGACACTAGTTATAGTTTCCGACGCTACACTCCTGGTTTACTGTATCCCTTGGACCTTCTCATTGACGATGAATCACAGAAATTGCATCAGAACTAAATACAAAAGGCACAATGAAGACTTAACAACAAGAAGACTGACTCTTCTTTCTGACTATGATTTTAGCCATACCTGTGACACTAGTTATAGATTCCCATGCTTCGCTTCAGGTTTACTGTATCGGTCTGACCTTATTTTTGACGATGAAACACAGAAATTGCATCGGAATTAAATAGAAAAGGCACAATGTCGACTTAAGTACAAGAAGACTGACTCTTTTTACTGTCTATGTTTTGAACCATTCCTGTGACACTAGTTATAGATTCCGATGCTTGACTTCAGGTTTTCTGTATCCCTAGGACCTCCTTATTGACGACGAACACAGAAATTGCATCGGAATTTAATACAAAAGGCACAATGCCGACTCAAGTACAAGAAGACTGCCTCTTCTTCCTGTCTATGTTTTGAACCATTCCTGTGAGACCAGTTATAGATTACGATGCTTCACTTCGGGTTTACTGTATTCCTCTGTCCTTCTTATTGACGATGAAACACAGAAATTGCATCGGAATTAAATACAAAAGGCACAATGCCGATTTACGTACAAGAAGACTGACTCTTCTGACTGACTATGTTATGAACCATTTCTGTGACACTAGTTATAGATTCCGATGCTTCAATTCAGGGTTACTGTATCCCTCTGAACTTCTTATTCACGATGAAATACAGAAATTGCATCGGAAGTAAATACAAATGGCACAATGGAGACTTAAGTTCAAAATGACTGACTCTTCTTACTGTCTATGTTTTGAACCGTTCCTGTGACACTAGTTATAGATTCCGATGCTTCACTTTAGGTTTACTGTATCATTTGGACCTTCTTATTGACGATGATACACAAAAATTACATCTGAAATAAATACAAAAGGCACAATGCCGACTTAAGGACAAGAAGACTGACTCTTCTTACTGTCTATGATTTGAACCATTCGTGTGACACTAGTTATAGATTCCGATGCTTCACTTCAAGTTTACTGAATCCCTCTTACCTTCTTATTGACGATGAAGCACAGAAATTGCATCGGAATTAAATACAAAAGGCACAATGCCGACTTAAGTACAAGAAGACTGACTCTTCTTACTGTCTATGCTTTGATCCATTCCTGTGACTCTAGTTATCGATTCCGATGCTTCACTTCAGGTTTACTGTATCCCTTGGACTTTCTTAATGACGATGAAACACAGAAATTGCCTCGGAATTAAATACAAAAGGCACAATGCAGTCTTAAGCACAAGAAGACTGACTCTTCCTACTGTCTATGTTTGAACCATTCCATTGACACTAGTTATAGATTCCGATGCTTCACTTCAGGTTTACTGTATACCTTGGACCTTCTTATTGACGATGAAACAATGAAATTGCATCGGAATTAAATACAAACGGCACAATGCCGACTTAACTACATTAAGACTGACTCTTCTTACTGACTATGTATTGAACCATTCCTATGACACTAGTTATAGATTCCGATGCTTCACTTCAGGTTTACTGTATCCCTCTGACCTTCTTATTGACGATGAAACACAGAAATTGCATCGGAATTAAATACAAAAGGCACAATGTCGACTTAAGGACAAGAAGACTGACTCTTCTTACTGACAATGTTTTGAACCATTCCTGTGACACTAGTTATAGATTCCGATGCTTTACTTAATTTTTACTGTATCCCTTGGACCTTCTTATTGACGATGCAACACAGTAATGCATCGGAATGAAATACAAAAGCCACAATGCCGACTCAAGTACAAGACGACTGACTCTTCTTACTGTCTATGCTCTGAACCATTCCTGTGACACTAGTTATAGATTCCGATGCTTCACTTCAGGTTTACTGTATCCCTCTGACCTTCTTATTGACGATGAAACACAGAAATTGCATCGGAATTAAATACAAAAGGCACAATGCCGACTTAAGTACAAGAAGACTGACTCTTCTTACTGACTATGTTTTGAACCATTCCTGTGACACTAGTTATAGATTCCGTTGCTTTACATCAGGTTTACTGTATCCCTTGGATTTTCTTATTGACGATGAAACACTGAAATTGCATCGGAATTAAATACAAAAGGCACATTGCCGACTTAAGGACAAGATGATTGACTCTTCTAACTGCCTATAATTGGAACCATTCCTGTGACACTAGTAATAGATTCCGATGCTTCAGTTCAGGTTTACTGTATCCCTTGGACCTTCTTATTGACGATGAAACACAGAAATTGCATCGGAATTAAATAGAAAAGGCATAATGCCGACTTCAGTACAAGAAGACTCACTCTCCTCACTGACTATGTATTGGACTATTCCTGTGACACTAGTTATAGATTCCGATGCTTCACTTCAGGTTTACTGTCTCCCTTGGACCTTCTTATTGACGATGAAACACAGAAATTGCATCGGAATTATATACAAAAGGCACAATGCCGAATTAGGTACACGAAGACTGACTCTTCTTGCTGTCTATGATTTGAAACATTCCTGTGACACTAGTTACAGATTCCGATGCTACACTCCACGTTTACTGTATCCCTTGGACCTTCTTATTGACGATGAAACACAAAAATTGCATCGAAATTAAATCCAAAATGCACAATGCCGACTTAAGGACAAGTAAATTGACTCTTCTTACTGACTATGTTTTGAAACATTCCTGTGACACTAGTTATAGATTCCGATGATTCACTTCAGGTTTACTGTATCCCTCTGGCCTTCTTATTGACGATGAAACACAGAAATTGCACCGGAATTAAATACAAAAGGCACAATGCCGACTTAAGTACAAAAAGCCTGGCTCTTCTTACTGTCTGTGTTTTGAACCATTCCTGTGACACTAGTTATAGATTCCGATGCTTCACTTCAGATTTACTGTATCATTTTGACTTTCTTATTGACGATGAAACACAGAAATTACATCAGAAATAAATACAAATGGCACAATGCCGACTTAAGTACGAAAAGACTGACTCTTCTTACTGTCTATGATTTGAACCATTCCTATGCCACTAGTTACAGATTCCGATGCTACACTCCAGGTTTACTGCATCCCTTGGACCTTAGTATTGACAAAGAAATACAGAAATTGCATCGGCATTGAATACAAAAGGCACAATGCCGACATAAGTACAAGAAGACTGTATCTTCTTACTGTCTATGATTTGAACCATTCCTGTGACACTAGTTATAGATTCCGATGATTCACTTCAGGTTTACTGTATCCCTCTGACCTTCTTATTGACGATGAAACACAGAAATTGCACCGGAATTAAATACAAAATTCACAATGCCGACATAGGTACAAAAAGACTGACTCTTCATACTTTCTATGTTTTGAACCATTCCTGTGACACTAGTTATAGATTCCGATGCTTCACTTCGTGTTTACTGTATCATTTTGACCTTCTTATTGACGATGAAACACAGAAATTACATCTGAAATAAATACAAGATACACAATGCCGACTTAAGTACAAAAAGACTGACTCTTCTTACTTACTATGTTTTGAACCATTCCTGTGACACTAGTTGTAGTTTCCCATGCTTCACTTCAGGTTTACTGTATCCCTCTGACCTTCTTATTGACGATGGAACACAGATATTGCATCGGAATTGAATAGAGAAGGCTCAATGCCGACTTAAGTACAAGAACACTGACTCTTCTTACTGTCTATGATTTGAACCATTCGTGTGACACTAGTTATAGATACCGATGCTTCACTTCAAGTTTACTGAATCCCTCTTACCTTCTTATTGACGATGAAGCACAGAAATTGCTTCGGAATTAAATACAAAAGGCACAATGCCGACTTAAGTACAAGAAGACTGACTCTTCTTACTGTCTATGCTTTGATCCATTCCTGTGACTCTAGTTATCGATTCCGATGCTTCACTTCAGGTTTACTGTATCCCTTGGACCTTCTTAATGACGATGAAACACAGAAATTGCCTCGGAATTAAATACAAAAGGCACAATGCAGTCTTAAGCACAAGAAGACTGACTCTTCCTACTGTCTATGTTTGAACCATTCCATTGACACTAGTTATAGTTTCCGATGCTTCACTTCAGGTTTACTGTATACCTTGGACCTTCTTATTGACGATGAAACAATGAAATTGCATCGGAATTAAATACAAACGGCACAATGCCGACTTAACTACATTAAGACTGACTCTTCTTACTGACTATGTATTGAACCATTCCTGTGACACTAGTTATAGATTCCGATGCTTCACTTCAGGTTTACTGTATCCCTCTGACCTTCTTATTGACGAAGAAACACAGAAATTGCATCGGAATTAAATACAAAAGGCACAATGTCGACTTAAGGACAAGAAGACTGACTCTTCTTACTGACTATGTTTTGAACCATTCCTGTGACACTAGTTATAGATTCCGATGCTTTACTTAATTTTTACTGTATCCCTTGGACCTTCTTATTGACGATGTAACACAATAATGCATCGGAATGAAATACAAAAGCCACAATGCCGACTCAAGTACAAGACGACTGACTCTTCTTACTGTCTATGCTTTGAACCATTCCTGTGACACTAGTTATAGATTCCGATGCTTCACTTCAGGTTTACTGTATCCCTCTGACCTTCTTATTGACGATGAAACACAGAAATTGCATCGGAATTAATTACAAAATTCACAATGGCGACTTAAGTACAAGAAGACTGACTGTTCTTACTGTCTATGTTTTGAACCATTTCTGTGACACTAGTTACAGATTCCGATGCTTCACTTCAGGGTTACTGTAACCCTCTGACCTTCTTATTGACGATGATACACATCGGAATTCAATAAAAAAGGCACAATGCCAACTTAAGTACAAGAAGACTGACTCTTCTTACTGACTATGTTTTGAACCATTCCTGTGACACTAGTTATAGATTCCGTTGCTTTACATCAAGTTTACTGTATCCCTTGGACTTTCTTATTGACGATGAAACACAGAAATTGCAGCAGAATTAAATACAAAGTGCACAATGCCGACATAAGTACAAGAAGGCTGACTCTTCTTACTGTCTATGTTTAGAACCTTTCCTGTGACACTAGTTATAGATTATGATGCTTCACTCCAGGTTTACTGTATCCCTTGGATTTTCTTATTGACGATGAAACACTGAAATTGCATCGGAATTAAATACAAAAGGCACAATGCCGACTTAAGGACAAGATGATTGACTCTTCTAACTGCCTATAATTGGAACCATTCCTGTGACACTAGTAATAGATTCCGATGCTTCAGTTCAGGTTTACTGTATCCCTTGGACCTTCTTATTGACGATGAAACACAGAAATTGCATCGGAATTAAATAGAAAAGGCATAATGCCGACTTAAGTACAAGAAGACTCACTCTCCTCACTGACTATGTATTGGACCATTCCTGTGACACTAGTTATAGATTCCGATGCTTCACTTCAGGTTTACTGTCTCCCTTGGACCTTCTTATTGACGATGAAACACAGAAATTGCATCGGAATTAAATACAAAAGGCACAATGCCGAATTAGGTACACGAGGACAGACTCTTCTTGCTGTCTATGATTTGAAACATTCCTGTGACACTAGTTACAGATTCCGATGCTACACTCCACGTTTACTGTATCCCTTGGACCTTCTTATTGACGATGAAACACAAAAATTGCATCGAAATTAAATCCAAAAGGCACAATGCCGACTTAAGGACAAGTAAAATGACTCTTCTTACTGACTATGTTTTGAAACATTCCTGTGACACTAGTTATAGATTCCGATGATTCACTTCAGGTTTACTGTATGCCTCTGGCCTTCTTATTGACGATGAAACACAGAAATTGCACCGGAATTGAATACAAAAGGCACAATGCCGACTTAAGTACAAAAAGCCTGGCTCTTCTTACTGTCTGTGTTTTGAACCATTCCTGTGACACTAGTTATAGATTCCGATGCTTCACTTCAGATTTACTGTATCATTTTGACTTTCTTATTGACGATGAAACACAGAGATTACATCTGAAATAAATACAAATGGCACAATGCCGACTTAAGTACGAAAAGACTGACTCTTCTTACTGTCTATGATTTGAACCATTCCTATGCCACTAGTTACAGATTCCGATGCTACACTCCAGGTTTACTGCATCCCTTGGACCTTAGTATTGACAAAGAAGTACAGAAATTGCATCGGCATTGAATACAAAAGGCACAATGCCGACATAAGTACAAGAAGACTGTATCTTCTTACTGTCTATGATTTGAACCATTCCTGTGACACTAGTTATAGTTTCCGATGATTCACTTCAGGTTTACTGTATCCCTCTGACCTTCTTATTGACGATGAAACACAGAAATTGCACCGGAATTAAATACAAAATTCACAATGCCGACATAAGTACAAAAAGACTGACTCTTCATACTGTCTATGTTTTGAACCATTCCTGTGACACTAGTTATAGATTCCGATGCTTCACTTCGTGTTTACTGTATCATTTTGACCTTCTTATTGACGATGACACACAGAAATTACATCTGAAATATATACAAGATACACAATGCCGACTTAAGTACAAAAAGACTGACTCTTCTTACTGACTATGTTTTGAACCATTCCTGTGACACTAGTTGTAGATTCCCATGCTTCACTTCAGGTTTACTGAATCCCTCTGACCTTCTTATTGACGATGGAACACAGATATTGCATCGGAATTGAATAGAGAAGGCTCAATGCCGACTTAAGTACAAGAACACTGACTCTACTTACTGTCTATGTTATGAACCATTCCTGTGACACTAGTTATAGATTCCGATGCTCCACTTCAGGTTTACTGTATTCCTTGGACCCTCTTATTGACGATGAAACACAGAAATTGCATCGGAATTTATTACAAAAGGCACAATGCCGACTCACGTACAAGAAGGCTGACTCTTCTTACTGTCTATGTTTTGAACCATTCCTGTGACACTAGTTATAGATTCTGATGCTTCACTTCAGGTTTACTGTATCCCTCTAACCTTCTTATTGACGATGAAACACAGAAATTGCAACGGAATTAAATATAAAATGCACAATGCCGACTTCAGTACAAGAAGACTGACTCTTCTTACTGTCTATGTTTTGAACCATTCGTGTGACACTAGTTATAGATTCCGTTGCTTCACTTCAAGTGTACTGAATCCCTCTTAGCTTCTTATTGACGATGAAACAATGAAATTGCATCGGAATTTAATACAAACGGCACAATGCCGACTTAACTACATTAAGACTGACTCTTCTTACTGACTATGTATTGAACCACTCCTGTGACACTAGTTATGGATTCCGATGATTCACTTCAGGTTTACTGTCTCCCTCTGACCTTCTTATTGACGATGAAACACAGAAATTGCATCGGAATAAATACAAAAGGCACAATGTCGACTTAAGGACAAGAAGACTGACTCTTCTTACAGTCTAAGCTTTGAACCATTCCTGTGACACTAGTTATAGATTCCGATGCTTCACTACAGGTTTACTGTCTCCCTTGGACCTTCTTATTGACGATGAAACACAGAAATTGCATCGGAATTAAATACAAAAGGCACAATGCCGATATAAGTACATGAAGACTGACTCTTCTTAATGACTATGTTTTGAACCATTCCTGTGACACTAGTTATATATTCCGATGCTTCACCTCAGGTCTACTGTATCCCTTGGACCTTCTTATTGACGATGAAACACAGAAATTGCATCGGAATTAAATACAAAAGGCACAATGCCGAATTAGGTACACGAAGACTGACTCTTCTTGCTGTCTATGATTTGAAACATTCCTGTGACACTAGTTACAGATTCCGATGCTACACTCCACGTTTACTGTATCCCTTGGACCTTCTTATTGACGATGAAACACAAAAATTGCATCGGAATTAAATACAAAAGGCACAATGCCGACTTAAGGACAAGAAGACTGACTCTTCTTACTGACTATGTTTTGAAACATTTCTGTGACACTAGTTATAGATTCCGATGATTCACTTCAGGTTTACTGTATCCCTCTGGCTTTCTTATTGACGATGAAACACAGAAATTGCATCGGAATTAAATACAAAAGGCACAATGTCGACTTAAGGACAAGAAGACTGACTCTTCTTACTGACTATGTTTTGAACCATTCCTGTGACACTAGTTATAGATTCCGATGCTTGACTTCAGGTTTACTGTATCCCTTGGACCTTCTCATTGACGATGTAACACAGTAATGCATCGGAATTAAATACAAAAGCCACAATGCCGACTCAAGTACAAGAAGACTGACTCTTCTTACTGTCTATGCTTTGAACCATTCCTGTGACACTAGTTATAGATTCCGATGCTTCACTTCAGGTTTACTGTATCCCTCTGACCTTCTTATTGACGATGAAACACAGAAATTGCATCGGAATTAAATACAAAATTCACAATGCCGACTTAAGTACAAGAGGACTGACTCTTCTTACTGTCTATGTTTTGAACCATTTCTTTGACACTAGTTACAGATTCCGATGCTTCACTTCAGGGTTACTATAACCCTCTGACCTTCTTATTGACGATGAAACACATCGGAATTCAATAAAAAAGGCACAATGCCAACTTAAGTACAAGAAGACTGACTCTTCTTACTGTCTATGTTTAGAACCTTTCCTGTAACACTAGTTGTAGATTATGATGCTTCACTCCAGGTCTACTGTATCACTTGGATCTTCTTATTGACGATGAAACACTGAAATTGCACCGGAATTAAATACAAAAGGCACAATGCCGACTTAAGCACAAGATGATTGACTCTTCTAACTGCCTATAATTGGAACCATTCCTGTGACACTAGTAATAGATTCCGATGCTTCAGTTCAGGTTTACTGTATACCTTGGACCTTCTTATTGACGATGAAACACAGAAATTGCATCGGAATTAAGTTGGAAAGGCACAATGCCGACTTAAGTACAAGAAGACTCACTCTCCTCACTGACTACGTATTGAACCATTCCTGTGACACTAGTTATAGATTCCGATGCTTCACTTCAGGTTTACTGTATCCCTTGGACCTTCTTATTGACGATGAAACACAGAAATTGCATCGGAATTAAATACAAAAGTCACAATGCCGACTTAAGTACAAGAAGACTGTATCTTCTTACTGTCTATGTTTTAAACCATTCCTGTGACACTAGTTATAGATTCCGATGTACACTCCAGGTTTACTGTACCCCTTGGACCCTCTAATTGACGATGAAACACAAAAATTGCATCAGAATTAAATACAAAAGGCACAATGCAGACTTAAGGACAAGAAGACTGACTCTTCTTACTGACTATGTTTTGAAACATTCCTGTGACACTAGTTATAGATTCCGATGATTCACTTCAGGTTTACTGTATCATTTGGACTTTCTTATTGACGATGAAACACAGAAATTACATCTGAAATAAATACAAATGGCACACTGCCGACTTAAATACAAAAAGACTGACTCGTCTTACTGACTATGTTTTGAACCATTCCTGTGACACTAATGATAGATTCCGATGTTTCACTTCAGGTTTACTGTATCCCTCTGACCTTCTTAATAACGATGAAACACAGAAATTGCATCGGAATTAAATACAAAAGGCACAATGCTGACATAAGTACATGAAGACTGACTCTTCTTAATGACTATGTTTTGAACCATTCCTGTGACACTAGTTATAGATTCCGATGCTTCACTTCAGGTCTACTGTATCCCTTGGACCTTCTTATTGACGATGAAACACAGAAATTGCATCGGAATTAAATACAAAAGGCACAATGCCGAATTAGGTACACGAAGACTGACTCTTCTTGCTGTCTATGATTTGAAACATTCCTGTGACACTAGTTACAGATTACGATGCTACACTCCACGTTCACTGTATCCCTTGGACCTTCTTATTGACGATGAAACACAGAAATTGCATCGGCATTAAATACAAAAGGCATAATGCCGACTTCAGTACAAGAAGACTGTATCTTCTTACTGTCTATGATTTGAACCATTCCTGTGACACTAGTTATAGATTCCGATGTACACTCCAGGTTTACTGTATCCCTTGGACCTTCTTATTGACGATGAAACACAAAAATTGCATCGGAATTAAATACAAAAGTCACAATTCCGACATAAGGACAAGAAGACTGACTCTTCTTACTAACTATGTTTTGAAACATTCCTGTGACACTAGTTATAGATTCCGATGATTCACTTCAGGTTTACTGTATCCCTCTGACCTTCTTATTGACGATGAAACGCAGCAATTGCACCGGAATAAAATACAAAAGGCACAATGCCGACTTAAGTATAAAAAGACTGACTCTTCTTACTGTCTATGTTTTGAAACATTCCTGTGACACTAGTTATAGATTCCGATGCTTCACTTCAGGTTTACTGTAACATTTGGACCTTCTTGTTGACGATGAAACACAGAAATTACATCTGAAATAAATACAAAAGGCACAATGCCGAATAAGGTACACGAAGACTGACTCTTCTTACTGTCTATGATTTGAACCGTTCCTGTGCCACTAGTTATAGATTCCGATGCTACACTCCAGGTTTACTGTATCCCTTGGACCTTCTTATGGACGAAGAAACACAGAAATTGCATCGGCATTAAATACAAAAGCCACAATGCCGACGTAAGTACAAGAAGACTGTATCTTCTTACTGTCTATGTTTTGAACCATTCCTGTGACACTAGTTATAGATTCCGATGTACACTCCAGGTTTACTGTATCCCTTGGACCTTCTTATTGACGATGAAACACAAAAATTGCATCGGAGTTAAATACAAAAGGCACAATGTCGACTTAAGGACAAGGAGACTGACTCTTCTTACTAACTATGTTTTGAAACATTCCTGTGACACTAGTTATAGATTCCGATGATTCACATCAGGTTTACTGTATCCCTCGTACCTTCTTATTGACGATGAAACACAGAAATTGCACCGGAATTAAATACAAAAGGCACAATGCCGACTTACGTACAAAATGACTGACTCTTCTTACTGTCTATGTTTTGAACGATTCCATTAAAAACTAGTTATAGATTCCGATGCTTCACTGCAGGTATACAGTATCCCTTGGACCTTCTTATTGTGACGAAACATTGAAATTGCATCGGAATTAAATAAAAAACCCCAATGCCGGCATAAGTACAAGAAGACTGACTCTTCTTACTGACTATGTTTTGAACCATTCCTGTGACACTTGTTATAGATTCCGATGCTACACTCCAGGGTTACTGTAACATTTGGACCTTCTTATTGTCGATGAAACACAGAAATTGCATCAGAACTAAATACAAAAGGCACAATGAAGACTTAACGACAACAAGACTGACTCTTCTTTCTGACTATACTTTTAACCATATCTGTGACACTAGTTATAGATTACCATGCTTCACTTCAGGTTTACTGTATCGCTCTGACCTTCTTATTGACGATGAAACACAGAAATTGCATCGGAATTATATAGAAAAAGCACAATGCCGACTTAAGTACAAGAAGACTGACTCTTCTTACTGTCTATGTTTTGAACCATTCCTGTGACACTAGTTATAGATTCCGATGATTCACTACAGGTTTATTGTCTCCCTTGGACCTTCTTATTGACGATGAAACACAGAAATTGCATCGGAATTAAATACAAAAGGCACAATGAGGACATAAGTACATGAAGACTGACTCTTCTTAATGACTATAATTTGAACCATTCCTGTGACACTAGTTATAGATTCCGATGCTTCACTTCAGGTCTACCGTATCCCTTGGACCTTCTTATTGACGATGAAACACAGAAATTACATCTCAAATAAATACAAAAGGCACAATGCCGACTTAAGTACAAAATGACTGACTCTTCTTACTGACTATGTTTTGAACCACTCCTCTGACACTAGCTATAGATTCCAATGCTTCACTTCAGGTTTACTGTGTCCCTTGGACCTTCTTATTGACGATGAAACACAGAGATTGCATCGGAATTAAATACAAAAGTCACAAAGCCGACATAAGTACATGAAGACTGACTCTTATTACTGACTATGTTTTAACCATTCCTGTGACACTAGTTATAGATTCCGATGCTTCACTTCAGGTCTACAGTATCCCTTGGACCTTCTTATTGACGATGAAACACAGAAATTGCATCGGAATTAAATACAAAAGGCACAATGCCGAATAAGGTACACGAAGACTGACTCTTCTTACTGTCTATGATTTGAACCATTCCTGTGCCACTAGTTATAGATTCCGATGCTACACTCCAGGTTTACTGTATCCCTTGGACCTTCTTATGGACGATGAAACACAGAAATTGCATCGGCATTAAATACAAAAGGGACAATGCCGACGTAAGTACAAGAAGACTGTATCTTCTCACTGTCTATGTTTTGAACCATTCCTGTGACACTAGTTATATATTCCGATGTACACTCCAGGTTTACTGTATCCCTTGGACCTTCTTATTGACGATGAAACACAAAAATTGCATCGGAATTAAATACAAAACGCACAATGCCGACTTAAGGACAAGGAGACTGACTCTTCTTACTGACTATGCTTTGAAACATTCCTGTGACACTAGTTATAGATTCCGATGATTCACATCAGGTTTACTGTATCCCTCTGACCTTCCTATTGACGATGAAACACAGAAATTGCACCGGAAATAAATACAAAAGGCACAATGCCGACTTAAGTACAAAATGACTGACTCTTCTTACTGTCCTTGTTTTGAACCATTCCTGTGACACTAGTTATAGATTCCAATGCTTCACTTCAGGTTTACTGTATCATTTGGACCCTCTTATTGACGATGATACACAGAAATTACATCTGAATTAAATACAAAAGCCACAATGCCGACTTAAGTACAAATAGACTGACTCTTCTTACCGACTATGATTTGAAACATTCCTGTGACACTAGTTATAGATTCCGATGCTTCACTTCAGGTTTACTGTATCCCTCTGACCTTCTTATTGACGATGAAACACAGAAATTGCACCGCAATTAAATACAAAAGGCACAATGCCGACTTAAGTACAAGAAGACTGACTCTTCTTACTGTCTATGTTTTGAACCATTCCATTAAAAACTAGTTATAGATTCCGATGCTTCACTCCAGGTATACTGTATCCCTTGGACCTTCTTATTGAAATGAAACATTGAAATTGCATCGGAATTAAATAAAAAACCCCAATGCCGGCATAAGTACAAGAAGACTGACTCTTCTTACTGACTATGTTTTGAACCATTCCTGTGACACTTGTTATAGATTCCGATGCTACACTCCAGGGTTACTGTATCCCTTGGACCTTCTTATTCACGATGAAACACAGAAATTGCATCGGCATTAAATACAAAAGGCATAATGCCGACTTAAGTACAACAAGACTGTATGTTCTTACTGTCTATGATTTGAACCATTCCTGTGACACTAGTTATAGATTCCGATGTACACTCCATGTTTACTGTATCCCTTGGACCTTCTTATTGACGATGAAACACAAAAATTGCATCGGAATTAAATACAAAAGTCACAATGCCGACATAAGGACAAGAAGACTGACTCTTTTTACTGACTATGTTTTGAAACATTCCTGTGACACTAGTTATAGATTCCGATGATTCACTTCAGGTTTCCTGTATCCCTGTGACCTTCTTATTGACGATGAAACGCAGAAATTGCACCGTAATTAAATTCAAAAGGCACAATGACGACTTAAGTACAAAAAGACTGACTCTTCTTACTGTCTATGTTTTGAAACATTCCTGTGACACTAGTTATAGATTCCGATGCTTCACTTCAGGTTTACTGTATCATTTGGACCTTCTATTTGACGATGAAACACAGAAATTACATCTGAAATAAATACAAAAGGCACAATGCCGACTTAAGTACAAAATGACTGACTCTTCTTACTGACTATGCTTTGAACCATTCCAGTGACACTAGCTATAGATTCCAATGCTTCACTTCAGGTTTACTGTGTCCCTTGGACCTTCTTATTGACGATGAAACACAGAGATTGCATCGGAATAAAATACAAAAGGCACAAAGCCGACATAAGTACATGAAGACTGACTCTTATTACTGACTTTGTTTTAACCATTCCTGTGACACTAGTTATAGATTCCGATGCTTCACTTCAGGTCTTCCTTATCCCTTGGACCTTCTTATTGACGATGAAACACAGAAAATGCATCGGAATGAAATACAAAAGGCACAATGCCGAATAAGGTACACGAAGACTGACTCTTCTTACTGTCTATGATTTGAACCATTCCTGTGCCACTAGTTATAGATTCCGATGCTACACTCCAGGTTTACTGTATCCCTTGGACCTTCTTATGGACGATGAAACACAGAAATTGCATCGGCATTAAATACAAAAGGCACAATGCCGACGTAAGTACAAGAAGACTGTATCTTCTCACTGTCTATGTTTTGAACCATTCCTGTGACACTAGTTATATATTCCGATGTACACTCCAGGTTTACTGTATCCCTTGGACCTTCTTATTGACGATGAAACACAAAAATTGCATCGGAATTGAATACAAAATGCACAATGCCGACTTAAGGACAAGGAGACTGACTCTTCTTACTGACTATGTTTTGAAACATTCCTGTGACACTAGTTATAGATTCCGATGATTCACATCAGGTTTGCTGTATCCCTCTGACCTTCCTATTGACGATGAAACACAGAAATTGCACCGGAATGAAATACAAAAGGCACAATGCCGACTTAAGTACAAAATGAATGACTCTTCTTACTGTCTATGTTTTGAACCATTCCTGTGACACTAGTTATAGATTCCGATGCTTCACTTCAGGTTTACTGTATCATTTGGACCCTCTTATTGACGATGATACACAGAAATTACATCTGAAATAAATACAAAAGGCACAATGCCGACTTAAGTACAAATAGACTGACTCTTCTTACCGACTATGATTTGAAACATTCCTGTGACACTAGTTATAGATTCCGATGCTTCACTTCAGGTTTACTGTATCCCTCTGACCTTCTTATTAACGATGAAACACAGAAATTGCATCGAAATTAAATACAAAAGGCACAATGCCGGCATAAGTACAAGAAGACTGACTCATCTTACTGACTATGTTTTGAACCATTCCTGTGACACTTGTTATAGATTCCGATGCTACACTCCAGAGTTACTGTATCCCTTGGACCTTCTTGTTGCCGATGAAACACAGAAATTGCATCAGAATTAAATACAAAAGGCACAATGAAGACTTAACGACAATAAGACTGACTCTTCTTCTGACTATGCTTTTAACCGTACCTGTGACACTAGTTATAGATTACCATGCTTTATTTCAGGTTTACTGTATCGCTCTGACCTTCGTATTGACGATGAAACACAGAAATTGCATCGGAATTAAATAGAAAAGGCACAATGCCGACATAATTACAAGACGACTGACTCTTCTTACTGTTTATGTTTTGAACCATTCCTGTGACACTAGTTATAGATTCCGTTGCTTGACTTCAGGTTTACTGTATCCCTAGGACCTCCTTATTGACGATGAAACACAGAAATTGCATCGGAATTTAATACAAAAGGCACAATTCCGACTCAAGTACAAGAAGACTGACTCTTCTTCCTGTCTATGCTTTAAACCATTCCTGTGCCACCAGTTATAGATTCCGATGCTTCACTTCAGGTTTACTGCATTCCTCTGACCTTCTTATTGACGATGAAAGACAGATATTGCATCGAAATTAAATACAAAAGGCACAATGCCGACTTAAGTACAAGAAGACTGACTCCTCTTACTGACTATGTTTTGAACCATTTCTGTGACACTAGTTATAGATTCCGATGCTTCACTTCAGGGTTACTGTATCCCTCTGACCTTCTTATTTACGATGAAACACAGAAATTGCATCGGAAGTAAATACAAAAGGCACAATGCCGACTTAAGTACAAGAAGACTGACTCTTCTTACTGTCTATGTGTTGAACCATTCCTGTGATACTAGTTATAGATTCCGATGCTTCACTTCAGGTTTACTGTATCCCTTGGACCTTCTTATTGACGATGAAACACAGAAATTGCATCGGAGTTAAATACAAAAGTCACAATGCTGACTTAATTACAAGATGACTGTATCTTATTACTGTCTATGTTTTGAACCATTCCTGTGACACTAGTTATAGATTCCGATGCTTCACTGCAGGTTTAGAGTATCCCTTGGACCTTCTAATTGACGATGAAACACAGAAATTGAACCGGAATTAAATACAAAAGGCACAATGCCGACTTAAGGACAAGAAGACTGACTCTTCTAACTGACTATGTTTTGAACCATTCCTGTGACACTAGTTATAGATTTCGATGCTTCACTTCAGGTTTAGTGTATCCCTCTGACCTTCTTATTGACGATGAAACACAGAAATTGCACCGGAATTAAATACAAACGGCCAATGCCGACTTAAGTACATGAAGACCGACTCTTCTTACTGACTATGTTTTGAACCATTCCTGTGACACTAGTTACAGATTCCGATGCTTCACTTCAGATTTACTGTATCCCTTGGACCTTCTTGTTGACGATGAAACACAGAAATTGTATCGGAATTAAATAGATAAGGCACAATGCCGACTTAAGTACACGAAGACTGACTCTTCTTACTGACTATGCTTTGAACCATTCCTGTGACACTAGTTATAGATTCCGATGCCTCACTTCAAGTTTACTGTATCCCTTGGACCTTCTTATTGACGATGAAACACAGAAATTGCATCGGAATTAAATATAAAAGGCACAATGCCGACATAAGTACATGAAGACTGACTCTTCTTACTGACTATGTTTTGAACCATTCCTGTGACACTAGTTATAGATTCCGATGCTTCACTTCAGGTTTACTGTATCATTTGGACCTTCATATTGACGATGAAACACAGAAATTACATCTGAAATAAATACAAAATACACAATGCCGACCTAAGTACAAAAAGACTGATTCTTCTTACTGACTATGCTTTCATCCAATCCTGTGACACTAGTTGTAGCTTCCCATGCTTCACTTCAGGTTTACTGTATCCCTCTGACCTTCTTATTGACGATGACACAGAAATTGCATCGGAACTGAATAGAAAAGGCACAATGCCGACTTAAGTACAAGAAGACTGACTCTTCTTACTGTCTATGCTATGAACCATTCCTGTGACCCTAGTTATAGATTCCGATGCTCCACTTCAGGTTTACTGTATTCCTTGGACCCTCTTATTGACGATGAAACACAAAAATTGCATCGGAATTTAATACAAAATGCACAATGCCGACTTAAGTACAAGAAGACTGACTTTTCCTACTGTCTATGTTTGAACCTTTCCATTGACACTAGCTATAGATTTCGATGATTCATTTCAGGTTTACTGTATCCCTTGGACCTTCTTATTGACGATGAAGCAATGAAATTGCATCGGAATTGAATACAAAAGGCACAATGCCGACTCACGTACAAGAAGACTGACTCTTCTTTCTGTCTATGTTTTGAACCATTCCTGTGACACTAGTTATAGATTCCGATGCTTCACTTCAGGTTTACTGTATCCCTCTGACCTTCTTATTGACGATGAAACACAGAAATTACATCTGAAATAAATACAAATTACACAATGCCGACTTAAGTACAAAAAGACTGACTCTTCTTACTGACTGTGTTTGAACCACTCCTGTGACGCTAGTTACAGATTCCGATGCTTCACTTCAGGTTTACTGTATCCCTTGGACCTTCTTGTTGACGATGAAACACAGAAATTGCATCGGAATTAAATAGATGAGGCACAATGGCGACTTAAGTACAAGAAGACTGACTCTTCTTACTGACTATGTTTTGAACCATTCCTGTGACACTAGTTATAGATTCCGATGCCTCACTTCAAGTTTACTGTATCCCTTGGACCTTCTTATTGACGATGAAACACAGAAATTGCATCGGAATTAAATACAAAAGGCACAATGCCGACATAAGTACATGAAGACTGACTCTTCCTACTGACTATGTTTTGACCATTCCAGTGACACTAGTTATAGATTCCGATGCTTCACTTCAGGTTTACTGTATCATTTGGACCTTCATATTGACGATGAAACACAGAAATTACATCTGAAATAAATACAAAATACACAATGCCGACTTAAGTACAAAAAGACTGACTCTTCTTACTGACTATGTTTTGATCCAATCCTGTGACACTAGTTGTAGCTTCCCATGCTTCACTTCAGGTTTACTCTATCCCTTTGACCTTCTTATTGACGATGAAACACAGAAATTGCATCGGAACTGAATAGAGAAGGCACAATGCCGACTTAAGTACAAGAAGACTGACTCTTCTTACTGTCTATGTTATGAACCATTCCTGTGACCCTAGTTATAGATTCCGATGCTCCACTTCAGGTTTACTGTATACCTTGGACCCTCTTATTGACGATAAAACACAGAAATTGCATCGGAATTTAATACAAAAGGCACAATGCAGACTTAAGTACAAAAAGACTGACTTTTCCTACTGTCTATGTTTGAACCATTCCAGTGACACTAGCTAAAGATTTCGATGCTTCACTTCAGGTTTACTGTATCCCTTGGACCTTCTTATTGACGATGAAACAATGAAATTGCATCGGAATTAAATACAATAGGCACAATGCCGACTTAAGTACATGAAGACTTACTCTTCTTACTGACTATGTATTGAACCATTCCTGTGACACTAGTTATAGATTCCGCTGCTTCACTTCAGGTTTACTGTATCCCTTGGACATTCTTATTGACGATGAAACACAGAAATTGCATCGGAATAAAATACAAAAGGCACAATGCCGACTTAAGTACAAGAAGACTGACCCTTCTTACAATCTACGCTTTGATCCATTCCTGTGACACTAGTTATCGATTCCGATGCTTCACTCTAGGTTTACTATATCCCTTGGACCTTCTTATTGACGATGAAACACATCAAATGCCTCGGAATTAAATACAAAAGGCACAATGCAGACTTAAGTACAAGAAGACTGACTCTTCCTACTGTCTATGTTTGAACCATTCCATTGACACTAGTTATAGATTCCGATGCTTCACTTCAGGTTTACTGTATCCCTTGGACCATCTTATTGACGATGAAACAATGAAATTGCATCGGAATCAAATACAAAAGGCACAATGAAGACTTAAGTACATGAAGACTGACTCTTCTTACTGACTATGTATTGAACCATTCCTGTGACACTAGTTATAGATTCCGATGCTTCACTTCAGGTTTACTGTATCCCTTGGACATTCTTATTGACGATGAAACACAGAAATTGCATCGGAATTAAATACAAAAGGCACAATGTCGACTTACGGACAAGAAGACTGACTCTTCTTACTGCCTATGTTTTGAACCATTCCTGTGACACTAGTTATAGATTCCGATGCTTCACTTCAGGTTTACTGTATCCCTTCGATCTTCTTATTGACGATGAAACACAGAAATTGCATCGGAATTAAATACAAAAGCCACAATGCCGACTCAAGTACAAGAAGACTGACTCTTCTTACTGTCTATGCTTTGAACCATTCCTGTGACACTAGTTATAGATTCCGATGCTTCACTTCAGGTTTACTGTATCCCTCTGACCTTCTTATTGACGATGAAAAACAGAAATTGCATAGGAATTAAATACAAAATGCACAATGATGACTTAAGTACAAGAAGACTGACTCTTCTCACTGTCTATGTTTTGAACCAGTTCTGTGACACTAGTTACAGATTCCGATGCTTCACTTCAGGGTTACTGTAACCCTCTGACCTTCTTATTGACGATGAAACTCAGAAAATGCATCGGAATTGAATACAAAAGGCACAATGTCAACTTAAGTACAAGGAGACTGACTCTTCTTACTGTCTCTGTTTTGAACCATTCCTGTGACACTAGTTATAGATTCCGCTGCTTCACTTCAGGTTTACTGTATCCCTTGGACCTTCGAATTGACAATGAAACACAGAAATTGCATCAGAATTAAATACAAAAGGCACAATGCCGACTTAAGTACAAGAAGGCTGACTCTTCTTACTGTCTATGTTTAGAACCTTTCCTGTGACACTAGTTATAGATTATGATGCTTCACTTCAGGTTTACTGAATCCCTTGGACCTTCTTATTGACGATGAAACACAGAAAATGCATCGGAATTGAATACAAAAGGCACAATGCCAACTTAAGTACAAGGAGACTGACTCTTCTTACTGTCTATGTTTTGAACCATTCCTGTGACACTATTTATAGATTCCGTGGCTTCACTTTAGGTTTACTGTATCCCTTGGACCGTCTTATTGACGATGAAACACAGAAATTGCTTCAGAATTAAATACAAAAGGCACAATGCCGACTTAAGTACAAGAAGGCTGACTCTTCTTTCTGTCTATGTTTAGAACCTTTCCTGTGACACTAGTTATAGATTATGATGCTTCACTTCAGGTTTACTGAATCCCTTGGACCTTCTTATTGACGATGAAACAATGAAATTGCATCGGAATTAAATACAATAGGCACAATGCCGACTTAAGTACATGAAGACTTACTCTTCTTACTGACTATGTATTGAACCATTCCTGTGACACTAGTTATAGATTCCGATGCTTCACTTCAGGTTTACTGTATCCCTTGGTCATTCTTATTGACGATGAAACACAGAAATTGCATCGGAATTAAGTACAAAAGGCACAATGTCGACTTGAGGACAAGAAGACTGACTCTTCTTACTGCCTATGTTTTGAACCATTCCTGTGACACTAGTTATAGATTCCGATGCTTGACTTCAGGTTTACTGTATCCCTTGGACCTTCTTATTGGCGATGAAACACAGAAATTGCATCGGAATTAAATACAAAATGCACAATGCCGACTTAAGTACAAGAAGACTGACTCTTCTTACTGTCTATGTTTTGAACCAATCCTGTGACATTAGTTATAGATTCCGATGCTTCACTACAGGTTTACTGAATCCCTCTTACCTTCTTATTGACGATGAAACACAGAAATTGCATCGGAATAAAATACAAAAGGCACAATGCCGACTTAAGTACAAGAAGACTGACTCTCCTTACAATCTACGGTTTGATCCATTCCTGTGACACTAGTTATCGATTCCGATGCTTCACTCTAGGTTTACTATATCCCTTGGACCTTCTTATTGACGATGAAACACATCAATTGCCTCGGAATTAAATACAAAAGGCACAATGCAGACTTAAGTACATGAAGACTGACTCTTCCTACTGTCTATGTTTGAACCATTCCATTGACACTAGTTATAGATTCCGATGCTTCACTTCAGGTTTACTGTATCCCTTGGACCTTCTTATTGACGATGAAACAATGAAATTGCATCGGAATCAAATACAAAAGGCACAATGAAGACTTAAGTACATGAAGACTGACTCTTCTTACTGACTATGTATTGAACCATTCCCGTGACACTAGTTATAGATTCCGATGCTTCACTTCAGGTTTACTGTATCCCTTGGACTTTCTTATTGACGATGAACCACAGAAATTGCATCGGAATTAAATACAAAAGGCACAATGTCGACTTACGGACAAGAAGACTGACGCTTCTTACTGCCTATAATTTGAACCATTCCTGTGACATTAGTTATAGATTCCGATGCTTCACTTCAGGTTTACTGTATCCCTTCGATCTTCTTATTGACGATGAAACACAGAAATTGCATCGGAATTAAATACAAAAGCCACAATGCCGACTCAAGTACAAGAAGACTGACTCTTCTTACTGTCTATGCTTTGAACCATTCCTGTGACACTAGTTATAGATTCCGATGCTTCACTTCAGGTTTACTGTATCCCTCTGACCTTCTTATTGACGATGAAAAACAGAAATTGCATCGGAATTAAATACAAAATGCACAATGATGACTTAAGTACAAAAAGACTGACTCTTCTCACTGTCTATGTTTTGAACCATTTCTGTGACACTAGTTACAGATTCCGATGCTTCACGTCAGGGTTACTGCAACCCTCTGACCTTCTTATTGACGATGAAACACAGAAAATGCATCGGAATTGAATACAAGAGGCACATAGCCAACTTAAGTACAAGGAGACTGACACTTCTTACTGTCTCTGTTTTGATCCATTCCTGTGACACTAGTTATAGATTCCGCTGCTTCACTTCAGGTTTACTGTATCCCTTGGACATTCTTATTGACGATGAAACACAGAAATTGCATCAGAATTAAATACAAAAGGCACAATGCCGACTTAAGTACAAGAAGGCTGACTCTTCTTACTGTCTATGTTTAGAACCTTTCCTGTGACACTAGTTATAGATTATGATGCTTCACTTCAGATTTACTGAATCCCTTGGACCTTCTTATTGACGATGAAACACAGAAATTGCATCGGAATTAAATACAAAAGGCATAATGTCGACTTGAGGACAAGAAGACTGACTCTTCTTACTGCCTATGTTTTGAACCATTCCTGTGACACTAGTTATAGATTCCGATGCTTCACTTCCGGTTTACTGAATCCCTTGGACCTTCTTATTGACGATGAAACACAGAAATTGCATCGGAATTAAATACAAAGGCAAAATGCCGACTTAAGTACAAGAAGACTGTATCTTCTTACTGTCTATGTTTTGAACCATTCCTGTGACACTAGTTATAGATTCCGTTGTACACTCCAGGTTTACTCTATCCCTTGGACCTTCTTATTGACGATGAAACACAAATATTGCATCGGAATTAAATACAAAAGGCACAATGCCGACTTCAGGACAAGAAGACTGACTCTTCTTACTGACTGCTTTAAAACATTCCTGTGACACTAGTAATAGATTTCGATGATTCACTTTAGGTTTACTGTATCCCTCTGGCCTTCTTGATGACGATGAAACACAGAAATTGCACCAGAAATAAATACAAAAGGCACAATGCCGACATAAGTACAAAAAGCCTGACTCTTCTTACTGTCTATGTTTTGAACCATTCCTGTGACACTAGTTATAGATTCCGATGCTTCACTTCAGGTCTACTGTATCATTTGGACCTTCTTATTGACGATGAAACACAGAAATTACATCTGAAATAAATACTAATGGCACAATGCCGACTTAAGTACAAAAAGACTGACTCTTGTTACTGACTATGTTTCAACCATTCCTGTGACACTAATTATAGATTCCAATGCTTCACTTCAGATTTACTGTATCCCTCTGACCTTCTTATTAACGTTGAAACACTGAATTTGCATCGGAATTATATAGAAAAGGCACAATGCCGACTTAAGTACAAAAAGACTGACTCTTCTTACTGTCTATATTTTGAACCATTCCTGTGACACTAGTTATAGATTCCGAAGCTTCACTTCAGGTTTACTGTATCATTTGGACCTTCTTATTGACGATGAAACACAGAAATTACATCTGAAATAAATACAAAAGGCACAATGCCGACGTAAGTACAAAAAGGCTGACTCTTCTTACTGACTATGTTTTGAACCATTCCTGTGACACTAGTTATAGATTCCGATGCTTCACTTCAGGTTTACTGTATCCCTTGGACCATCTTGTTGACGATGAAACACAGAAATTGCATCGGAAATTAATACAAACGGCACAATGTCGACTTAATACAAGAAGACTGACTCTTCTTACTGCCTATGTTTTGAACCTTTCCTGTGACACTAGTTATAGATTCCGATGCTTGACTTCAGGTTTACTGTATCCCTTGGACCTTCTTATTGACGATGAAGCACAGAAATTGCATCGGAATTAAATACAAAAGCCACAATGCCGACTCAAGTACAAGAAGACTGACTCTTCTTACTGACTATGTTTTGAACCATTCCTGTGACACTAGTTATAGATTCCGATGCTTCACTTAAGGTCTACTGTATCCCTTGGACCTTCTTATTGACGATGAAACACAGAAATTGCATCGGAATTAAATACAAAAGGCACAATGCCGACTTAAGTACAAGAAGACTGACTCTTCTTACTGTCTATGTTTGAACCATTCCTGTGACACTAGTTATAGATTCCGATGCTTCACTTCAGGTTTACTGTATCCCTCAGACCTCCTTATTGACGCTGAAACACAGAAATTGCATCGGAATTAAATACAAAATGCACAATGCCGACTTAAGTACAACAAGACTGACTCTTCTACTGCCTATGTTTTGAACCATTTCTGTGACACTAGTTATAGATTCCGATGCTTCACTTCAGGTTACTGTATCCCTCTGACCTTCTCTTTGACGATGAAACACAGAAATTGCTTCGAAATTAAATACAAAATGCACAATGCCGACTTAAGTACAAGAAGACTGACTCTTCTTACTGTCTATGTTTTGAACCATTTATGTGACACTAGTTATAGATTCCGATGCTTCACTTCAGGTTTACTGAATCCCTCTTACCTTCTTATTGACGATGAAACACTGAAATTGCATCGGAATTAAATACAAAACGCACAATGCCGACTTAAGTACAAGACGACTGACTCTTCTTACTGCCTATGCTTTGATCCATTCCTGTGACACTAGTTATAGATTCCGATGCTTCACTTCATGGTTACTGTAACCCTCTGACCTTCATATTGACAATGAAACACAGAAATTGCATCGGAATTGAATTCAAAAGGCACAACGCCAAGTTAAGTACAAGAAGACTGACTCTTCTTACTGTCTACGTTTTGAACCATTCCTGTGACACTAGTTATAGATTCCGATGCTTCACTTCAGGTTTACTGTATCCCTTGGACATTCTTATTGATGATGAAACACGGGAATTGCCTCGGAATTAAATACAAAAGGCACAATGCCGACATAAGTACAAGAAGACTAACTCTTCCTACTGTCTATGTTTGAACCATGCCATTGACACTAGTTATAGATTCCGATGCTTCACTTCAGAATTACTGTTTCCCTTGGACCTTCTTATTGACGATAAAACACAGCAATTGCATCGGAATTAAATAGAAAAGGCACAATGACTACTTAGGTACAAGAAGACTGACTCTTGTTACTGACTATGTTTTGAACCATTCCAGTGACACTAGTTATAGATTCCGTTGCTCAACTTCAGGTTTACTGTATCCCATGTACCTTCTTATTGACGATGAAACACAGAAATTGCATCGGAATTAAATACATAGGCCACAATGCCGACATAAGTACATGAAGACTGACTCTTCTTACTGACACTTGTTTTGAACCATTCCTGTGACACTAGTTATAGTTTCCGATGCTTCACTTCATGTTTACTGTATCCCTCTGACCTTCTTATTGACGATGAAACACACAAATTTTGTCGGATTTAAATAGAAAAGGCACACTGCCGACTTAAGTACAAGAAGACTGTATCTTCTTACTGTCTATGTTTTGAACCATTCCTGTGACACTAGTAATAGATTCCGATGTACACTTTAGGTTTACTGTATCCCTTGGACCTTCTTAGTGACGATGAAACACATAAATTGCATGGGAATTAAATACAAAAGGCACAATGCCGGCTTCAGGACAAGACGACTGACTCTTCTTACTGACTATGATTTGAAACATTCCTGTGACACTAGTTATAGATTCCGATGGTTCACTTCAGGTTTACTGTATCCCTCTGACCTCCTTATTGACGCTGAAACACAGAAATTGCATCGGAATTAAATACAAAATGCACAATGCCGAATTAAGTACAACAAGACTGACTCTTCTACTGCCTATGTTTTGAACCATTCCGGTGACACTAGTTATAGATTCCGATGCTACACTTCATGTTTACTGTATCCCTCTGACCTTCTTATTGACGATGAATCACAGAAATTGCATCGGAATTAAATAGAAAAGGCACAAATCCGACTTAGGTACAAGAAGACGGACTCTTGTTGCTGACTATGTTTTGAACCATTCCTGTGACACTAGTTATAGATTCCGTTGCTTCACTTCAGGTTTACTGTATCCTATGTATCTTCTTATTGACGATGAAACACAGATATTGCATCGGAATTAAATACATAAGGCACAATGCCGACATAAGTACATGTAGACTGACTCTTCTTACTGTCTATGTTTTGTACCATTCCTGTGACACTAGTTATAGGTTCCGATGCTTCACTTCAAGTTTACTGTATCCCTTGGAACTTCTTATTGAGGATGATAGACAGAAATTGCATCGGAGTTAAATACAAAAGGCACAATGCGCACTTAAGGACAGGAAGACTGACTCTTCTTACTGACACTTGTTTTGAACCATTCCTGTGACACTAGTTATAGATTCCGATGCTTCACTTCATGTTTACTGTATCCCTCTGACCTTCTTATTGACGATGAAACACACAAATTTTATCGGAAAAAAATGGAAAAGGCACACTGCCGAATTAAGTACAAGAAGACTGACTCTTCTTACTGGCTATGTTTTGAACCATTCCTGTGACACTAGTTATAGACTCCGATGCTTCATTCCAGGTTTACTGTCTCCCTTGGACCTTCCTATTGACAATGAACACAGAAATTGCATCGGAATTAAATACAAAAGGCACAATGCCGACTTAAGTACAAGAAGACTGTATTTTCTTACTGTCTATGTTTTGAACCATTCCTGTGACACTAGTTATAGATTCCGATGTACACTCCAGGTTGACTGTATCCCTTGGACCTTCTTATTGACGATGAAACACAAAAATTGCATCGGAATTAAATACAAAGGGCACAATGCCGACTTAAGGACAAGACGACTGACTCTTCTTACTGACTATGTTTTGAAACATTCCTGTGACACTAGTTACAGATTCCGATGATTCACTTCAGGTTCACTGTATCCCTCTGACCTTCTTATTGACGATGAAAAACAGGAAATTGCATCGGCATTGAATAGAAAAGGCACAATGCCGACTTAAGTACAAGAAGATTGAGTCTTCTAACTGTCTATGTTATGAACCATTCCTGTGACACTAGTTATAGATTCCGATCCTTCACTTCTGGTTTACTGTATTCCTTGGTCCCTCTTATTGACGATGAAACACAGAAATTGTGTCCGAATTTAATACAAAAGGCACAGTGCCGACTCAAGTACATGAAGACTGACTCTTCTTACTGTCTATGTTTTGAACCATTCCTGTGACACTAGTTATAGATTCCGATGCTTCACTTCAGGTTTACTGTATCCTTCTGACCTTCTTATTGACGATGAAACACAGAAATTGCATCGGAATTACATTCAAAAGGCACAATGCCGACTTCAGTACAAGAAGACTGACCCTTCTTCTTGTCTATGTTTTGAGCCATTCCTGTGACACTAGTTATAGATTCCGATGCTTCACTTTAGGTATACTGTATCCCTCTGACCTTCTTATTGACGAAAAAACACAGAAATAGCATCGGAATTAAATATAATAGGCACAATGCCGACTTAAGTACAAGAAGACTGACTCATCTTACTGACGGTTTTGAACCATTTCTGTGACACTAGTTATAGATTCCGATGCTTCCCTTCAGGTTTACTGAATCCCTCTGACCTTCTTATTGACGTTGAAACACAGAAATTGCATCGGAAATAAATACAAATGGCACAATGCCGACTTAAGTACAAGCAGACTGACTCTTCTTATTGTCTATGTTTTGAACCATTCCTGTGATGCAAGTTACAGATTCCGATGCTTCACTTCAGGTTTACTGTATCCCTCTGACCTTCTTATTGACGATGAAACACAGTAATTGCATCGGAATGAAATTGAAAAGGGCATAATGCCGACTTCAGTACAAGAAGACCGACTCTTCTTGCTCCCTATGTTTTGAACCATTCGTGTGACACTAGTAATAGATTCCGATGCATCACTTCAGGTTTACTGTATCCCTTGGACCTTCTTATTGACGATGAAACACAGATATTGCATCGGAATTAATTACAAAACGCACAATGCCGACTTAAGTACAAGAAGACTGACTCTTATTAATGACTATGTTTTGAACCATTCGTGTGACACTAGTAATAGGTTCCGATGCATCACTTCAGGTTTACTGTATCCCTTGTACCTTCTTATTGACGATGAAACACAGATATTGCATCGGAATTAAATAGAAAAGGCACAATGCCGACTTAAGTACAAGAAGACTGACTCTTCCTAATGTCTATGTTTTGAACGATTCCTAAGACACTAGTTACTCATTCCGATGCTTCACTTCAGGTTTACTGCATCCCTTTGATCTTCTAATTGACGATGAAACACAGAAACTGCTTCTGAAATAAGTACAAATGGCACGATGCCGACTTAAGTACATGTAGACTGAATCTTCCTACTGTCTATGTTTTGAACCATTCCTGTGACACTAGTTGTAGATTCCGATGATGCACTTCAGGTTTACTGTATCCCTTGGACCTTCTTATTGACGATGAAACACAGATATTGCATCGGAATTAAATAGAAAAGGCACAATGCCGACTTACGTACAAGAAGACTGACTTTTATTACTGACTATGTTTTGAACCATTCCTGTGACACTAGTTATAGATTCCGATGCTTCACTTCAGGTTTACTGTATCCCTCTGACCTTCTTATTGACGATGATACACAGACATTACATCGGAATTAAATTGAAAAAGCACAATGCCGACTTAAGTACAAGAAGACTGCCTCTTCTTACTGTCTATGTTATGAAATATTTCTGTGACACTAGTTATAGATTCCGATGCTTCACTTCACGTTTACTGTATCCCTTGGACCTTCTTATTGACGATGAAACACAGAAATTGCATCGGAATTAAATTGATAAGGCTCAATTCCGACTTAAGTACAAGAAGACTGACACTTCTTACTGTCTATGTTTTGAACCATTCCTGTGACGCTAGTTACAGTTTCCGATGCTTCACTTCAGGTTTACTGTATCCCTCTGACCTTCTTATTGACGATGAAACACAGAAATTGCATCGGAATTAAATAGAAAAGGCACAATGCCGACTTAAGTACAAAAAGACTGACTCTTCTTACTGACTATGTTTTGAACCATTCCTGTGACGATAGTTACAGATTCCAATGCTTCACTTCTGGTTTACTGTATCCCTCTGTTCTTCTTATTGGCGATGAAACACAGATATTGCATCGGAATTAAATGGAAAAGGCACAATGCCGACTTAAGTACAGGAAGCCTGACTCTTCTTAATGTCTATATTTTGAACCATTCCTGTGACACTAGATATACATTCCGATGCTTCACTTCAGGTTTACTGTATACCTTGGACCTTCTTATTGACGATGAAACACAGAAATTGCATCGGAATTTAATGGAAAAGGCACAATGCCGACTTAAGTACAAGAAGACTGACTCTTCTTACTGTCTATGTTTTGAACCATTCCTGTGATGCAAGTTACAGATTCCGATGCTTCACTTCATGTTTACTGTATCCCTCTGTTCTTCTTATTGGCGATGAAACACAGATATTGCATCGGAATTAAATGGAAAAGGCACAATGCCGACTTAAGTACAAGAAGCCTGACTCTTCTTAATGCCTATGTTTTGAACCACTCCTGTGACGCTAGTTACAGATTCCGATGCTTCACTTCAGGTTTACTGTATACCTTGGACCTTCTTATTGACGTTGAAACACAGAAATTGCATCGGAAATAAATACAAAAGGCACAATGCCGACTTAAGTACAAGAGAACTGAATCCTCCTACTGTCTATGTTTGTACCATTCCTGTGACACTAGTTATAGATTCCGATGCCTCACTTCAGGTTTACTGTAGCACTCCGACCTTCTTTATGACGATGAAACACAGAAATTGCATCAAAATTATATAAAAGGCACCATGCCGACTTAAGTACAAGAAGACTGACTCTTCCTACTGTCTTTGCTTTCAACGATTCCTGTAACATTAGTTATAGATTCCGATGCTTCACTTCAGGTTTACTGTATCCTTTGGACCTTCTTATATGCGACAAAATACAGAAATAGCATCGGAATTAAATAGACAAGGCACAATGCCGACTTAAGTACAAGAAGACTGACTCTTCCTACTGTCTATCCTTTGAACCATTCCTGTGACACTAGTTATAGTTTCCGATGCTTCACCTCAGGTTCACTGTATCCCTCTGACCTTCTTATTGACGATGAAACACAGAAATTGCATCGGAATTAAATAGAAAAGGCACAATGCCTTCTAGGTACAAGCAGACTGACTCTTCTTAGTGTCTATGCTTTGAACCATTCCTGTGACGCTAGTTTCAGATTCCGATGCTTCACTTCAAGTTTACTGTATCCCTTGGACCTTCTTATTGACGATGAAACACAGAAATTGCATCGGAATTAAATACAAATGTCACAATGCCGACTTAAGTACAAGAGGACTGACTCATCTTACTTACTACGTTTTGAACCATTCCTGTGACACTAGTTAGAGATTCCGATGCTTCACTTCAGGTTTACTGTATCCCTCTGACCATCTTATTGACGATGAAACACAGAAATTGCATCGGAAATAAATACAAAAGGCACGATGCCGACTTAAGTACATGAAAACTGACTCTTCGTACTGACTATGTTTGGAACCATTCCTGTGACACTAGTTATAGATTCCGATGATTCACTTCAGGTTTACTGTATCCCTTGGACGTTCTTATTGACGATGAAACACAGATATTGCATCGGAATTAAATAGAAAAGGCACAATGCCGTCTTAAGTACAAGAAGACTGACTCTTCTTACTGACTATGTTTTGAACCATTCCTGTGACACTAGTTATAGATTCCGATGCTTCACTTCAGGTTTACTGTATCCCTTGGACCTTCTTATTGACGATGAAACACAGAAATTGCATCGGAATCAAATTGAAAAGGCACAATTCCGACTTAAGTACACGAAGACTGACTCTTCTTACTGTCTATGTTTTGAACCATTCCTGTGACGCTAGTTACAGATTCCGATGCTTCACTTCAGGTTCACTGTATCCATCAGACCTTCTTATTGACGATGAAACACAGAAATTGCATCGGAATTAAATGGAAAAGGCACAATGCCGACATAAGTACAAAAAGACTTACTCTTCCTACTGTCTATGTTTTGAATCATTCCTGTGACACTAGTTATAGATTCCGATGCTTCACCACATGTTTACTGTATCCCTTGGACGTTCTTATTGACTATGAAACACAGAAATAGCATCGGAATTAAATAGAAAAGGCACAATGCCGACTTTAGTACTATAAGACTTACTCTTCTTACTGACTATGTTTTGAACTATTCCTGTGACGCTAGTTACAGATTTCGATGCTTCACTTCAGGTGTACTGTATCCCTTGGACCTTCTTATTGACGATTAAACACAGATATTGCATCGGAATGAAATACAAAAGTGACAATGCCGACTTAAGTACAAGAAGACTGACTCTTCTTACTGACTATGTATTGAAACATTCCTGTGGCACTAGTTTGAGACACCGATGCTTCACTTCAGGTTTACTGTATCCCTCTGACCTTCTTATTGACGATGAAACACAGTAATTGCATCGGAATTAAATTGAAAAGTGCATAATGCCGACTTAAGTACAAGAAGACTGACTCTTCTTGCTCTCTATGTTTTAAACCATTCCTGTGACACCAGTTATAGATTCCGATGCTTCACTTCAGGTTTACTGTATCCCTCTGACCTTCTTATTGACCATGAAACACAGTAATTGCATAGGAATTAAATTGAAAAGGGCATAATGCCGACTTAAGTACAAGAAGACTGCCTCTTCTTGCTCTCTATATTTTAAACCATTCCTGTGACACCAGTTATAGATTCCGATGCTGCACTTCAGGTTTACTGTATCCCTTGGACCTTCTTATTGACGATGAAACACAGAAATTGCATCGGAATTAAATACAAAAGGCACAATGGCGACTTAAGTACAAGAAGACTGACTCTTCCCACTGTCTATGTTTTGAACCATTCCTGTGACACTAGTTATAGATTCCGATGCTACACTTCAGGTTTACTGTATCCCTCTGAACTTCTAATTGTGGATGAAACACAGTAATTGCATCGGAATTAAATTGAAAAGGCATAATGCCGACTTAAGTACAAGAAGTCCGACTCTTCTTAATGTCTATAATTTGAACCATTCCTGTGACACTAGTTATAGATTCCGATGCTTCACTTCAGGTTTACTGTATTCCTTGGACCATCTTATTGACGATGAAACACAGAAATTGCATCGGAATTAAATAGAAAAGGCACAATGCCGACATCAGTACAGGAAGAATGACTCTTCTTACTGACTATGTATGGAACCAATCCTGTGACACTAGTTATAGATTCCGATGCTTCACTTCAGGTTTACTGTATCCCTTGCACCTTCTTATTGACGGTGAAACACAGAAATTGCATCGGAATTAAATACAAAAGGCACAATGCCGACTTAAGTAAAAGTAGACTGACTCTTCCTACTGTCTATGTTTTGAAACATTCTTGTGACACTAGTTACTGATTCCGATGCTTCATTTCAGGTTTATTGTATCCCTTGGACATTCTTATTGACGATGAAACACAGAAAGTGCATCGGAATTAAATAGAAAATGCACAATGCTGACTTAAATACAAGAAGACTGACTCTTCCTACTGACTATGTTTTGAACCACTCCTGTGACACTAGTTAATGATTCCGATGTTTCACTTCAGGTTTACTGTATCCCTCTGACCTTCTTATTGACGATGAAACACAGAAATTGCATCGGAATTAAATACAAAAGGCACAATGCCGACTTAGGTACAAGAAGACTGACTTTTCTTACTGTCTATGCTTTGAACCACTCCTGTGACACTAGCTATAGGTTCCGATGCATCACTTCAGGGTTACTGTATCCCTTGGACCTTCTTATTGACGATGAAACACAGAAATTGCATCGGAATTAAATACAAAAGGCACAATGCCGACTTAAGTACAAGAAGACTGACTCTTCCTACTGGCTATGTTTTGAACTATTCCTGTGACACTAGTTATTGATTCCGATGCTACACTTCAGGTTTACTGTATCCCTCTGACTCTCTTATTAACGATGAAACACAGAAATTGCATCGTAATTGAATACAAAAGGCACAACGCCGACTTAAGTACAAGAAGACTGACTCTTCTTACCGACTGTTTTGAACCATTCCTGTGACACTAGTTATAGATACCGATGCTTCACTTCAAGTTTACTGTATACCTCTGACCTTCTTATTGACGATGAAACACAGAAATTGCATCGGAATTAAATACAAATGGCACAATACCGACTTAAGTACAAGAAGACTGACTCTCCTTACTGTCTATGTTTTGAACAATTCCTGTGACACTAGATATAGATTCCGATGCTTCACTTCACGTTAACTGTATCCCTTGGACCTTCTTATTGACGATGAAACACAGATATTGCATCGGAATTAATTACAAAACGCACAAAGCCGACTTAAGTGCAAGAAGACAGACTCTTCTTACTGACTATGTTTTGAACCATTCGTGTGACACTAGTAATAGATTCCGTTGCATCACTTCAGGTTTACTGTATCCCTTGGACCTTCTTATTGGCGATGAAACACAGAAATCGCATCGGAATTAAATACAAAAGGCACAATGCCGACTTAAGTACATGTAGACTGACTCTTCCTACTGTCTATGTTTGGAAGCTTCCTGTGACACTAGTTATAGATTCCGATGCTTCATTTCAGGTTTACTGTATCCCTTGGATCTTCTTATTGACGATGAATCACAGATAGAGCATCGGAGTTAAATACAATAGGCACAATACCGACTTAAGTACAAGAAGACTGACTCTTCCTAATGTCTATGTTTTGAACCATTCCTAAGACACAAGTTATACATTCCGATGCTTCACTTCAGGTTTACCGTATCCCTCTGAACTTCTTATTGACGATGAAACACAGAAATTGCATCGGAAATAAATACAAAAGGCACGATGCCGACTTAAGTACAGGTAGACTGAATCTTCCTACTGTCTATGTTTTGAACCATTCCTGTGACACTAGTTACAGATTCCGATGATGCACTTCAGGTTTACTGTATCCCTTGGACCTTCTTATTGACGATGAAACACAGAAATTGCATCTCAATTAAATAGAAAAGGCACAATGCCAACTTAAGTACAAGATGGCTGACACTTCTTACTGACTATGTTTGGAACTATTCCTGTGTCACTGGTTATAGATTCCGATGCTACACTTCCGGTTTACTGTATCCCTCTGACCTTCATATTGACGATGAAACTCAGATATTGCATCGGAATAAAATAGAAAAGACACAATGCCGACTTAAGTACAGGAAGACTGACTGTTCATACTGACTATGTTTTGAACCATTCCTGTGACACCAGTTATAGATTCCGATGCTTCGCCTCAGGTTCGCTGTATCGATCTGACTTTCTTATTGACGATGAAACACAGAAATTGCATCGGAATTGAATAGAAAAGACACAATGCCGTCTTAAGTACAAGCAGACTGACTCTTCTTAGTGTCTATGATTTCAATCATTCCTGTGACGCTTCTTACAGATTCCGATTCTTCACTTTAGGTTTACTGTATCCCTTGGACCTTCTTATTGACGATGAAACACAGAAATTGCTTCTGAATTAAATACAAAAGGCACAATGCCGACTTAAGTACAGGAAGACTGACTCTTCATACTGACTATGTTTTGAACCATTCCTGTGCCACTAGTAAGAGATTCCGATGCTTCCCTTCAGGTTTACTGTATTCCTCTGACCTTCTTATTGACGATTAAACACAGATATTGCAACGGAATTAAATACAAAAGGCATAATGCCGACTTAAGTACAAGAAGACTGACTCTTCTTACTGACTATGCTTTGAACCATTCCTGTGACACTAGTTATAGATTCCGATGCTTCACTTCAGGTTTACTGTATCCCTCTGACCTTCTTATTGACGATGAAACACAGAAATTGCATCGGAAATATATACAAAAGGCACGATGCCGACTTAAGTACATGTAGACTGAATCTCTTACTCTCTATGCTTTGAACCATTCCTGTGACACTAGTTATAGATTCCGGTGCTTCATTTCAGGTTTACTGTATCCCTTGGATCTTCTTATTGACGATGAAACACAAACAGTGCATCGGAGTTAAATACAGTAGGAACAATACCGACTTAAGTACAATAAGACTGACTCTTCCTATTGTCTATGTTTTGAACCATTCCTGTGACACTAGTTATAGATTCCGATGCTTCACTTCAGGTTTACTGTATCCCTCTGACCTTCTTTTTGACGATGAAACACAGAAATGGCATTGTAATCAAATAGAAAAGGCACAATGCCGACTTAAGTACTAGAAGACTTACTCTTCTTACTGTCTATTTTTTGAACCATTCCTGTGACACTAGTTATAGATTCCGATGCTTCACCACAGATTTACTTTTTCCCTTGGACCTTCGTATTGACTATGAAACACAGAAATTGCATCGGACTTAAAAAGAAAAGGCACAATGCCGACCTAAGTACAAGATGACTGACTCTTCTGACTGACTATGCTTTGAACCGTTCCTGTGACACTAGTTAGAGATTCCGATGCTTCACTTCAGGTTTACTGTATCCCTCTGTCCTTCTTATTGACGATGAAACACAATAATTGCATCGGAATTAAATTGAAAAGGGCATAATGCAGACTGAAGTACAAGAAGTCTGACTCTTCTTACTGTCTATATTTTGAACCATTCCTGTGACACTAGTTATAGATTCCGATGCTTCACTTCAGGATTACCGTATCCCTTGGACCTTCTTATTGACGATGAAGCACAGAAATGGCATCGGAATTAAATACAAAAGGCACAATGCCGACTTAAGTACAAGAAGACTGACTCTTCTTACTGACTATGTTTTGAACCATTCCTGTGACACTAGTTATAGATTCCAATGCTTCACTTCAGAGTTACTGTATCCCTAGGACCTTCTTCTTGACGATGAAACACAGAAATTGCATCGGAATTAAATAGAAAAGGCACAATGCCGACTTAAGTACAAGAAGACTGACTCTTCCTACTGTCTATGTTTTGAACCATTCCTGTGACACTAGTTATAGATTCCGATGCTTCACTTCAGGTTTACTGTATCCCTAGGACGTTCTTTTTGACTATGAAACACAGAAATTGCATCGGAATTAAAAAGAAAAGGCACAATGCCGACTTAACTACAAGAAGACGGGCTCTTCTTACTGACTGTGTTTTGAACCACACCTGTGACGCTAGTTGCAGATTCCGATGCTTCACATCAGGTTTACTGTATCCCTTGGACGTTCTTATAGACTATGAAACACAGAAATTGCATCGGAATTAAATAGAAAAGGCACAATGCCGACTTAAGTACAGGAAGACTGACTCTTCCTACAGTCTATGTTTTGAACCATTCCTGTGACACCAGTTATAGATTCTGATGCTTCGCCTCAGGTTCGCTGTATCGATCTGACCTTCTTATTGACGATGAGACACAGAAATTGCATCGGAATTAAATAGAAAAGGCACAATGCCGTCTTAAGTACAAGCAGACTGACTCTTCTTAGTGTCTATGTTTTGAATCATTCCTGTGACGCTTGTTACAGATTCCGATTCTTCACTTTAGGTTTACAGTATCCCTTGGACCTTCTTATTGACGATGAAACATAGAAATTGCATCGGAATTAAATACAAAAGGCACAATGCCGACTTATGTACAGGAAGACTGACTCTTCATAATGACTATGTTTTGAACCATTCCTGTGACACTAGTTAGAGATTCCGATGCTTCCCTTCAGGTTTACTGTATAACTCTGACCTTCTTATTGACGATGAAACACAGAAATTACATCGGAATTAAATACAAAAGGCATAATGCCGACTTAAGTACAAGATGACTGACTCTTCTTAAAGACTATGCTTTGAACCATTCCTGTGACACTAGTTATAGATACCGATGCTTCACTTCAGGTTTACTGTATCCCTTGGACCTTCTTATTGACGATGAAACACAGAAATTGCATCGGAATTAAATACAAAAGGCACAATGCCGACTTAAGTACACGAAGACTGACTCTTCATACTGACTATGTTTTGAACCATTCCTGTGACCCTAGTAATAGATTCCGATTCTTCACTTTAGGTTTACCGTATCCCTTGGACCTTCTTATTGACGATGAAACACAGAAATTGCATCGGAATTAAATACAAAAGGCACAATGCCGACTTAAGTACAGGAAGACTGACTCTTCATACTGACGATGTTTTGAACCATTCCTGTGACACTAGTTAGAGATTCCGATGCTTCCCATCAGGATTACTGTATCCCTCTGACCTTCTTATTGACGATGAAACACAGAAATTGCATTGGAATTAAATACAAAACGCACAATGCCGACTTAAATACAAGAAGACAGACTCTTCTTACTGACTGTTTTGAAACACTCCAGTGACACTAGTTATAGATTCCGATGCTTCACTTCAGGTTTACTGTATCCCTCTGACCGTCTTATTGACGATGAAACACAGTAATTACATCGGAATTAAATTGAAAAGGGCATAATGCCGACTGAAGTACAAGAAGTCTGAATTTTCCTACTGTCTATGTTTTGAACCATTCCTGTGACACTAGTTATAGATTCCGATGCTTCATTTCAGGTTTACTGTATACTTTGGATCTTCTTATTGACGATGAAACACAGATAGTGCATCGGAGTTAAATACAATTGGCACAATGCCGACTTAAGTATAAGAAGACTGACTCATCCTACTGTCTATGTTTTGAACCATTCCTGTGACACTAGTTACAGATTCCGATGCTTCACTTGAGGTTTACTTTATCCCTTGGACGATCTTATTGACGATGAAACACAGATATTGCATCGGAATTAAATAGAAAAGGCACAATGCCCACTTAAGTACAAGAAGACTGACTCTTCTTACAGACTATGTTTTGAACCATTCCTGTGACACTAGTTACAGATTCCGATCCTTCCCCTCAGGTTTACTGTATGCCTCTGAACTTCTTATTGACGATGAAACACAGAAATTGCATCGGAAATAAATACAAAAGGCACAATGCCGACTTAAGTACAAGAAGACTGACTCTTCTTACTGACTATGTTATGATACATTCCTGCGACGCTAGTTACAGATTCCGATGCTTCACCTCAGGTTTATTGTATCCCTTGGACCTTCTTATTGACGATGAAACACAGATATTGCATCGGAATTAAATACAAAAGGCACAATGCCGACGTAAGTACAAGAAGACTGACTCGTCTTACTGACTATGTTTTCAACCATTCCTGTGACACTAGTTAGAGATTCCGACGCTTCACTTCAGGTTTACAGTACCCCTCTGACCTTCTTATTGACGATGAAACACAGTAATTGCATCTGATTTAAATTGAAAAGGGCACAATGCCGACATAAGTAAGAGAAGACTGACTCTTCTTACAATCTATGATTTGAACCATTCCTGTGACAGTAGTTATAGATTCCGATGCTTCACTTCAGGTTTACTGTATCCCTTGGACCTTCTTACTGACGATGAAACACAGTAATTGGATCGGAATTAAATACAAAAGGCACAATGCCGACTTAAGTATAAGAAGACTGACTCTTCTTACTGTCTATGTTTTGAATCATTCCTTTGACACTAGTAATAGATTCCGATGCTTCACTTCAGGTTTACTGTATCCCTTGGACCTACTTATTGACGATGAAACACAGAAATTGGATCGGAATTAAATACAAAAGGCACAATGCCGCCTTAGTACAAGAAGACTGACTCTCCTTACTGACGGCTTTGAAATACCCCTGTGACACTAGTTATAGATTCCGAAGCTTCACTTCAGGTTTACTGTATCCCTTGGACCTTCTTATTGAAGATGAAACACAGAAATTGCATCGGAATTAAATACAAAAGGCACAATGCCGACTTAAGTAGAAGAAGACTGACTCTTCGTACTGGCTATGTTTTGAACCATTCCTGTGACACTAGTTATTGATTCCGATGATTCACTTCAGGTTTTCTGTATCCCTTGGACCTTCTTATTGACGATGAAACACAGAAATTGCATCGGAATTAAATAGAAAAAGCACAATGGGGACTTAAGTACAAGAACACTGACTCTTCTTACTGACTATGGTTGGAACCATTCCGGTGACACTAGTAATAGATTCCGATGCTTCACTTCAGGTTTACTGTATCCCTCTGACCTTCTTATTGACGATGAAACACAGATATTGCATCGGAATTAAATAGAAAAGGCACAATGCCGACTTAAGTACAAGAAGGCTGACTCTTCTTACTGACTATGATTTGAACCATTCCTGTGACACTAGTTATAGATTCCGATGCTTCACTACAGGTTTACTGTATCCCTCTGACCTTCTTATTGACGATGAAACACAGAAATCGCATGGGAATTAAATAGAAAAGGCACAATGCCGTCTTAAGTACAAGAAGACTTACTCTTCTTACTGAATATGTTTGGAACCATTCCTGTGATACTAGTTATAGATTCCGATGCTTCACTTCAGTTTTACTGTATCCCTCTGACCTTCTTATTGACGATGAAACACAGGAATTGCAACGGAATTGAATACAAAAGGCACAATTCCAACTTAAGTACATGTAGACTGACTCTTCCTACTGTCTATGTTTTGAAACATTCCTGTGACACTAGTTATAGATTCCGATGCTTCATTTCAGGTTCACTGTATGCCTTGGACCTTCTTATTGACGATTAAACACAGAAAGTGCATCGGAATTAATTAGAAAAGGCACAATGCTGACTTAAGTACAAGAAGACTGACTGTTCCTACTGTCTATGTCTTGAACCATTCCTGTGACACTAGTTATAGATTCCGATGCTTCACTTCCGGTTTACGGTAGCCCTCTGAACTTCTTATTGACGATGAAACACAGAAATTGGATCGGAATTAAATACAAAAGGCACAATGACGATTTAAGTACAAGAAGACTGACTCTTCTTACTTTCTATGTTTTGAACCATTCCTGTGAAACTAGTTATAGATTCCGATGCTTCACTTCAGGTTTACTGTAGCTCTTGGACCTTCTTATTGACGATGAAACACAGAAATTGGATCGGAATTAAATACAAAAGGCACAATGCCGACTTAAGTACAAGAAGACTGACTCTTCTTACTGACTATGTTTTGAACCATTCCTGTGACACTAGTTAGAGATTCCGATGCTTCACTTCAGGTTTACTGTATCCCTTGGACATTCTTATTGACGATGAAACACAGAAATTGCATCGGAATTTAATACAAAAGTCACAATGCTGACTTAAGTACAAGAAGACTGACTCTTCGTACTGACTATGTTTTGAACCATTCCTGTGACACTAGTTATTGATTCCGAAGATTCACTTCAGGTTTACTGTATCCCTTGGACCTTCTTATTGACGATGAAACACAGAAATTGCATCGGAGTTAAATTGAAAAGGCACAATGCCGACTTAAGTACAAGAAGACTGACTCTTCTTACTGACTATGCTTGGAACCTTTCCTATGACACTAGTTAGAGATTCCGATGCTTCACAACAGGTTTACTGTATCCCTCTGACCTTCTTATTGACGATGAAACTCAGAAATTGCATCGGAATTACATACAAAAGGCACAATGCCGACTTAAGTACAAGAAGACTGACTCTTCATTTTGCCTATGTTTTGAACCATTCCTGTGACACTAGTTATAGATTCCGATGCTTCACTTCAGGTTTACTGTATCCCTTGGACCTTCTTATTGACGAAGAAACACAGAAATTGCATCGGAATTAAATACAAGAGGCAGAATGCCGACTTAAGTACAAGAAGACTGACTCTTCGTACTGACTATGTTTTTGAACCATTCCTGTGACACTAGTTATTGATTCCGATGATTCACTTCAGGTTTTCTGTATCCCTTGGAACTTCTTATTGACGATGAAACACAGAAATTGCATCGGAATTAAATAGAAAAGGCACAATGGGGACTTAAGTACAAGAACACTGACTCTTCTTACTCACTATGGTTAAAACCATTCCGGTGACACTAGTAATAGATTCCGATGCTTCACTTCAGGTTTACTGTATCCCTCTGACCTTCTTATTGACGATGAAACACAGATATTGCATCGGAATTAAATAGAAAAGGCACAATGCCGACTTAAGTACAAGAAGACTGACTCTTCTTACTGACTATGATTTGAACCATTCCTGTGACACTAGTTATAGATTCCGATGCTTCACTACAGGTTTACTGTATCCCTCTGACCTTCTTATTGACGATGAAACACAGAAATTGCATCGGAATTAAATAGAAAAGGCACAATGCTGACTTAAGTACAAGAAAACTGACTCTTCTTACTGTCTATGCTTTGAAACATTACTGCGACACTAGTTGTAGATTCCGATGCTTCATTTCAGGTTCACTGTATGGCTTGGACCTTCTAGTTGACGATGAAACACAGAAATTGCATCGGAATTAAATACAAAAGGCACAATGCCAAATTAATTACAAGAAGACTGACTCTTCTTACTGACTGCTTTGAACCATTCCTGTGACACTAGTTATACATTCCGAAGCTTCACTTCAGGTTTACTGTATTCCTTGGACCTTCTTATTGACGATGAAACTCAGAAATTGCATCGGAATTACATACAAAAGGCACAATGCCGACTACAGTACAAGAAGACTGACCCTTCTTTTTGTCTATGTTTTGAACCATTCCTGTGACACTAGTTATGGATTCCGATGCTTCACTTCAGGTTAACTGTATCCCTTGGACCTTCTTATTGACGATGAAACACAGAAAATGCATCGGAGTTAAATTGAAAAGGCACAATGCCGACTTAAGTACAAGAAGACTGACCCATCTTAGTGTCTATGATTTGAACCATTCCTGTGGCACTAGTTATAGATTCCAATGCTTCACTTGAGGTTTACTGTATTCCTTGGACCTTCTTACTGACGATGAAACACAGAAATTGGATCGGAATTAAATTCAAAAGGCACATTGCCGACTTAAGTACTGGAAGACTGATTCTTCTTACTGTCTATGTTTGAACCAATCCTGTGACACTAGTTATAGATTACGACGCTTCATTTCAGATTTACTGTATCCCTTGGACCCTCCTGTTAACGATGAAACACAGAAATTACATCGGAATTAAATACAAAAGGCACAATGCCGACTTAATAACAAGAAGACTGACTCTTCCTACTGGCTATGTTTTGAACTATTCCTGTGACACTAGTTATAGATTCCGATGCTACACTTCAGGTTTACTGTATCCCTCTGACTCTCTTATTGACGATGAAACACAGAAATTGCATCGTAATTAAATACAAAAGGCACAACGCCGACTTAAGTACAAGAAGACTGACTCTTCTTACCGACTGTTTTGAACCATTCCTGTGACACTAGTTATAGATTCCGCTGCTTCACTTCAGGTTTACTGTATCCCTTGGACCATCTTATTGACGATGAAACACAGAAATTGCATCGGAATTAAATAGAAAAGGCACAATGCCGACATAAGTACAAGAAGACTGACTCTTCTTACTGACTATGTATGGAACCAATCCTGTGACACTAGTTATAGATTCCGATGCTTCACTTCAGGTTACCTGTATCCCTTGGACCTTCTTATTGACGATTAAACACAGAAATGGCATTGGAATTAAATAGAAAAGGCACAATGCCGACTTAATTACAAGAAGACTGACTCTTCTTACTGACTGTTTTGAACCACTCCTGTGACACTAGCTATAGGTTCCGATGCATCACTTCAGGGTTACTGTATCCCTTGGACCTTCTTATTGACGATGAAACACAGATATTGCATCGGAATTAAATACAAAAGGCACAATGCCGACTTAAGTACAAGAAGACTGACTCTTCCTACTGGCTATGTTTTGAACTATTCCTGTGACACTAGTTATAGATTCCGATGCTACACTTCAGGTTTACTGTATCCCTCTGACTCTCTTATTGACGATGAAACACAGAAATTGCATCGTAATTAAATACAAAAGGCACAACGCCGACTTAAGTACAAGAAGACTGACTCTTCTTACCGACTGTTTTGAACCATTCCTGTGACACTAGTTATAGATTCCGATGCTTCACTTCAAGTTTACTGTATACCTCTGACCTTCTTATTGACGATGAAACACAGAAATTGCATCGGAATTAAATACAAATGGCACAATACCGACTTAAGTACAAGAAGACTGATTCTCCTTACTGTCTATGTTTTGAACAATTCCTGTGACACTAGATATAGATTCCGATGCTTCACTTCACGTTAACTGTATCCCTTGGACCTTCTTATTGACGATGAAACACAGATATTGCATCGGAATTAATTACAAAACGCACAAAGCCGACTTAAGTGCAAGAAGACAGACTCTTCTTACTGACTATGTTTTGAACCATTCCTGTGACACTAGTTATAGATTCCGATGCATCACTTCAGGTTTACTGTATCCCTTGGACCTTCTTATTGACGATGAAACACAGAAATTGCATCGGAATTAAATACAAAAGTCACAATGCTGACTTAAGTACAAGAAGACTGACTCTTCGTACTGACTATGTTTTGAACCATTCCTGTGACACTAGTTATTGATTCCGAAGATTCACTTCAGGTTTACTGTATCCCTTGGACCTTCTTATTGACGATGAAACACAGAAATTGCATCGGAGTTAAATTGAAAAGGCACAATGCCGACTTAAGTACAAGAAGACTGACTCTTCTTACTGAATATGTTTGGAACCACTCCTGTGACCTTAGTTATAGATTCCGATGCTTCACATCAGGTTAAGTGTATCCCTTGGACCTTCTTATTGACGATGAAACACAGAAATTGCATCGGAGTTAAATTGAAAAGGCACAATGCCGACTTAAGTACAAGAAGACTGACTCTTCTTACTGACTATGCTTGGAACCTTTCCTATGACACTAGTTAGAGATTCCGATGCTTCACAACAGGTTTACTGTATCCCTCTGACCTTCTTATTGACGATGAAACTCAGAAATTGCATCGGAATTACATACAAAAGGCACAATGCCGACTTAAGTACAAGAAGACTGACTCTTCATTTTGCCTATGTTTTGAACCATTCCTGTGACACTAGTTATAGATTCCGATGCTTCACTTCAGGTTTACTGTATCCCTTGGACCTTCTTATTGACGAAGAAACACAGAAATTGCATCGGAATTAAATACAAGAGGCAGAATGCCGACTTAAGTACAAGAAGACTGACTCTTCGTACTGACTATGTTTTTGAACCATTCCTGTGACACTAGTTATTGATTCCGATGATTCACTTCAGGTTTTCTGTATCCCTTGGAACTTCTTATTGACGATGAAACACAGAAATTGCATCGGAATTAAATAGAAAAGGCACAATGGGGACTTAAGTACAAGAACACTGACTCTTCTTACTCACTATGGTTAAAACCATTCCGGTGACACTAGTAATAGATTCCGATGCTTCACTTCAGGTTTACTGTATCCCTCTGACCTTCTTATTGACGATGAAACACAGATATTGCATCGGAATTAAATAGAAAAGGCACAATGCCGACTTAAGTACAAGAAGACTGACTCTTCTTACTGACTATGATTTGAACCATTCCTGTGACACTAGTTATAGATTCCGATGCTTCACTACAGGTTTACTGTATCCCTCTGACCTTCTTATTGACGATGAAACACAGAAATTGCATCGGAATTAAATAGAAAAGGCACAATGCTGACTTAAGTACAAGAAAACTGACTCTTCTTACTGTCTATGCTTTGAAACATTACTGCGACACTAGTTGTAGATTCCGATGCTTCATTTCAGGTTCACTGTATGGCTTGGACCTTCTAGTTGACGATGAAACACAGAAATTGCATCGGAATTAAATACAAAAGGCACAATGCCAAATTAATTACAAGAAGACTGACTCTTCTTACTGACTGCTTTGAACCATTCCTGTGACACTAGTTATACATTCCGAAGCTTCACTTCAGGTTTACTGTATTCCTTGGACCTTCTTATTGACGATGAAACTCAGAAATTGCATCGGAATTACATACAAAAGGCACAATGCCGACTACAGTACAAGAAGACTGACCCTTCTTTTTGTCTATGTTTTGAACCATTCCTGTGACACTAGTTATGGATTCCGATGCTTCACTTCAGGTTAACTGTATCCCTTGGACCTTCTTATTGACGATGAAACACAGAAAATGCATCGGAGTTAAATTGAAAAGGCACAATGCCGACTTAAGTACAAGAAGACTGACCCATCTTAGTGTCTATGATTTGAACCATTCCTGTGGCACTAGTTATAGATTCCAATGCTTCACTTGAGGTTTACTGTATTCCTTGGACCTTCTTACTGACGATGAAACACAGAAATTGGATCGGAATTAAATTCAAAAGGCACATTGCCGACTTAAGTACTGGAAGACTGATTCTTCTTACTGTCTATGTTTGAACCAATCCTGTGACACTAGTTATAGATTACGACGCTTCATTTCAGATTTACTGTATCCCTTGGACCCTCCTGTTAACGATGAAACACAGAAATTACATCGGAATTAAATACAAAAGGCACAATGCCGACTTAATAACAAGAAGACTGACTCTTCCTACTGGCTATGTTTTGAACTATTCCTGTGACACTAGTTATAGATTCCGATGCTACACTTCAGGTTTACTGTATCCCTCTGACTCTCTTATTGACGATGAAACACAGAAATTGCATCGTAATTAAATACAAAAGGCACAACGCCGACTTAAGTACAAGAAGACTGACTCTTCTTACCGACTGTTTTGAACCATTCCTGTGACACTAGTTATAGATTCCGCTGCTTCACTTCAGGTTTACTGTATCCCTTGGACCATCTTATTGACGATGAAACACAGAAATTGCATCGGAATTAAATAGAAAAGGCACAATGCCGACATAAGTACAAGAAGACTGACTCTTCTTACTGACTATGTATGGAACCAATCCTGTGACACTAGTTATAGATTCCGATGCTTCACTTCAGGTTACCTGTATCCCTTGGACCTTCTTATTGACGATTAAACACAGAAATGGCATTGGAATTAAATAGAAAAGGCACAATGCCGACTTAATTACAAGAAGACTGACTCTTCTTACTGACTGTTTTGAACCACTCCTGTGACACTAGCTATAGGTTCCGATGCATCACTTCAGGGTTACTGTATCCCTTGGACCTTCTTATTGACGATGAAACACAGATATTGCATCGGAATTAAATACAAAAGGCACAATGCCGACTTAAGTACAAGAAGACTGACTCTTCCTACTGGCTATGTTTTGAACTATTCCTGTGACACTAGTTATAGATTCCGATGCTACACTTCAGGTTTACTGTATCCCTCTGACTCTCTTATTGACGATGAAACACAGAAATTGCATCGTAATTAAATACAAAAGGCACAACGCCGACTTAAGTACAAGAAGACTGACTCTTCTTACCGACTGTTTTGAACCATTCCTGTGACACTAGTTATAGATTCCGATGCTTCACTTCAAGTTTACTGTATACCTCTGACCTTCTTATTGACGATGAAACACAGAAATTGCATCGGAATTAAATACAAATGGCACAATACCGACTTAAGTACAAGAAGACTGACTCTCCTTACTGTCTATGTTTTGAACAATTCCTGTGACACTAGATATAGATTCCGATGCTTCACTTCACGTTAACTGTATCCCTTGGACCTTCTTATTGACGATGAAACACAGATATTGCATCGGAATTAATTACAAAACGCACAAAGCCGACTTAAGTGCAAGAAGACAGACTCTTCTTACTGACTATGTTTTGAACCATTCCTGTGACACTAGTTATAGATTCCGATGCATCACTTCAGGTTTACTGTATCCCTTGGACCTTCTTATTGACGATGAAACACAGAAATTGCATCGGAATTAAATACAAAAGTCACAATGCTGACTTAAGTACAAGAAGACTGACTCTTCGTACTGACTATGTTTTGAACCATTCCTGTGACACTAGTTATTGATTCCGAAGATTCACTTCAGGTTTACTGTATCCCTTGGACCTTCTTATTGACGATGAAACACAGAAATTGCATCGGAGTTAAATTGAAAAGGCACAATGCCGACTTAAGTACAAGAAGACTGACTCTTCTTACTGAATATGTTTGGAACCACTCCTGTGACCTTAGTTATAGATTCCGATGCTTCACATCAGGTTAAGTGTATCCCTTGGACCTTCTTATTGACGATGAAACACAGAAATTGCATCGGAGTTAAATTGAAAAGGCACAATGCCGACTTAAGTACAAGAAGACTGACTCTTCTTACTGACTATGCTTGGAACCTTTCCTATGACACTAGTTAGAGATTCCGATGCTTCACAACAGGTTTACTGTATCCCTCTGACCTTCTTATTGACGATGAAACTCAGAAATTGCATCGGAATTACATACAAAAGGCACAATGCCGACTTAAGTACAAGAAGACTGACTCTTCATTTTCCTATGTTTTGAACCATTCCTGTGACACTAGTCATAGATTCCGATGCTTCACTTCAGGTTTACTGTATCCCTTGGACCTTCTTATTGACGAAGAAACACAGAAATTGCATCGGAATTAAATACAAGAGGCAGAATGCCGACTTAAGTACAAGAAGACTGACTCTTCGTACTGACTATGTTTTTGAACCATTCCTGTGACACTAGTTATTGATTCCGATGATTCACTTCAGGTTTTCTGTATCCCTTGGAACTTCTTATTGACGATGAAACACAGAAATTGCATCGGAATTAAATAGAAAAGGCACAATGGGGACTTAAGTACAAGAACACTGACTCTTCTTACTCACTATGGTTAAAACCATTCCGGTGACACTAGTAATAGATTCCGATGCTTCACTTCAGGTTTACTGTATCCCTCTGACCTTCTTATTGACGATGAAACACAGATATTGCATCGGAATTAAATAGAAAAGGCACAATGCCGACTTAAGTACAAGAAGACTGACTCTTCTTACTGACTATGATTTGAACCATTCCTGTGACACTAGTTATAGATTCCTATGCTTCACTACAGGTTTACTGTATCCCTCTGACCTTCTTATTGACGATGAAACACAGAAATTGCATCGGAATTAAATAGAAAAGGCACAATGCTGACTTAAGTACAAGAAAACTGACTCTTCTTACTGTCTATGCTTTGAAACATAACTGCGACACTAGTTGTAGATTCCGATGCTTCATTTCAGGTTCACTGTATGGCTTGGACCTTCTAGTTGACGATGAAACACAGAAATTGCATCGGAATTAAATACAAAAGGCACAATGCCAACTTAATTACAAGAAGACTGACTCTTCTTACTGACTGCTTTGAACCATTCCTGTGACACTAGTTATACATTCCGAAGCTTCACTTCAGGTTTACTGTATCCCTTGGACCTTCTTATTGACGATGAAACTCAGAAATTGCATCGGAATTACATACAAAAGGCACAATGCCGACTACAGTACAAGAAGACTGACCCTTCTTTTTGTCTATGTTTTGAACCATTCCTGTGACACTAGTTATGGATTCCGATGCTTCACTTCAGGTTAACTGTATCCCTTGGACCTTCTTATTGACGATGAAACACAGAAAATGCATCGGAGTTAAATTGAAAAGGCACAATGCCGACTTAAGTACAAGAAGACTGACCCTTCTTAGTGTCTATGATTTGAACCATTCCTGTGGCACTAGTTACAGATTCCAATGCTTCACTTGAGGTTTACTGTATTCCTTGGACCTTCTTACTGACGATGAAACACAGAAATTGGATCGGAATTAAATTCAAAAGGCACATTGCCGACTTAAGTACTGGAAGACAGATTCTTCTTACTGTCTATGTTTGAACCAATCCTGTGACACTAGTTATAGATTACGACGCTTCATTTCAGATTTACTGTATCCCTTGGACCCTCCTGTTAACGATGAAACACAGAAATTACATCGGAATTAAATACAAAAGGCACAATGCCGACTTAATAACAAGAAGACTGACTCTTCCTACTGGCTATGTTTTGAACTATTCCTGTGACACTAGTTATAGATTCCGATGCTACACTTCAGGTTTACTGTATCCCTCTGACTCTCTTATTGACGATGAAACACAGAAATTGCATCGTAATTAAATACAAAAGGCACAACGCCGACTTAATAACAAGAAGACTGACTCTTCTTACTGACTGTTTTGAACCATTCCTGTGACACTAGTTATAGATTCCGAAGCTTCACTTCAGGTTTACTTTATCCCTTGGACCTTCTTATTGACGATGAAACACAGAAATTGCATCGGAATTACATACAAAAGGCACAATGCCGACTTCAGTACAAGAAGACTGACCCTTCTCTTTGTCTATGTTTTGAACCATTCCTGTGACACTAGTTATAGATTCCGATGCTACACTTCAGGTTTACTGTATCCCTCTGAACTTCTAATTGTGGATGAAACACAGTATTGCATCGGAATTAAATTGAAAAGGCATAATGCCGACTTAAGTACAAGAAGTCCGACTCTTCTTACTGTCTATAATTTTAACCATTCCTGTGACACTAGTTATAGATTCCGCTGCTTCACTTCAGGTTTACTGTATCCCTTGGACCATCTTATTGACGATGAAACACAGAAATTGCATCGGAATTAAATAGAAAAAGCACAATGCCGACATAAGTACAAGAAGACTGACTCTTCTTACTGACTATGTATGGAACCAATCCTGTGACACTAGTTATAGATTCCGATGCTTCACTTCAGGTTACCTGTATCCCTTGGACCTTCTTATTGACGATTAAACACAGAAATGGCATTGGAATTAAATAGAAAAGGCACAATGCCGACTTAATTACAAGAAGACTGACTCTTCTTACTGACTGTTTTGAACCACTCCTGTGACACTAGCTATAGGTTCCGATGCATCACTTCAGGGTTACTGTATCCCTTGGACCTTCTTATTGACGATGAAACACGGATATTGCATCGGAATTAAATACAAAAGGCACAATGCCGACTTAAGTACAAGAAGACTGACTCTTCCTACTGGCTATGTTTTGAACTATTCCTGTGACACTAGTTATAGATTCCGATGCTACACTTCAGGTTTACTGTATCCCTCTGACTCTCTTATTGACGATGAAACACAGAAATTGCATCGTAATTAAATACAAAAGGCACAACGCCGACTTAAGTACAAGAAGACTGACTCTTCTTACCGACTGTTTTGAACCATTCCTGTGACACTAGTTATAGATTCCGATGCTTCACTTCAAGTTTGCTGTATACCTCTGACCTTCTTATTGACGATGAAACACAGAAATTGCATCGGAATTAAATACAAATGGCACAATACCGACTTAAGTACAAGAAGACTGACTCTCCTTACTGTCTATGTTTTGAACAATTCCTGTGACACTAGATATAGATTCCGATGCTTCACTTCACGTTAACTGTATCCCTTGGACCTTCTTATTGACGATGAAACACAGATATTGCATCGGAATTAATTACAAAACGCACAAAGCGGACTTAAGTGCAAGAAGACAGACTCTTCTTACTGACTATGTTTTGAACCATTCGTGTGACACTAGTAATAGATTCCGATGCATCACTTCAGGTTTACTGTATCCCTTGGACCTTCTTATTGACGATGAAACACAGAAATCGCATCGGAATTAAATACAAAAGGCACAATGCCGACTTAAGTACATGTAGACTGACTCTTCCTACTGTCTATGTTTGGAGGCTTCCTGTGACACTAGTTATAGATTCCGATGCTTCATTTCAAGTTTACTGTATCCCTTGGATCTTCTTATTGACGATGAATCACAGATAGAGCATTGGAGTTAAATACAATAGGCACAATACCGACTTAAGTACAAGATGACTGACTCTTCCTAATGTCTATGTTTTGAACCATTCCTAAGACACTAGTTATACATTCCGATGCTTCACTTCAGGTTTACTGTATCCCTCTGAACTTCTTATTGACGATGAAACACAGAAAATGCATCGGAAATAAATACAAAAGGCACGATGCCGACTTAAGTACAGGTAGACTGAATCTTCCTACTGTCTATGCTTTGAACCATTCCTGTGACACTAGTTACAGATTCCGATGATGCACTTCAGGTTTACTGTATCCCTTGGACCTTCTTATTGACGATGAAACACAGAAATTGCATCTCAATTAAATAGAAAAGGCACAATGCCAACTTAAGTACAAGATGGCTGACACTTCTTACTGACTATGTTTGGAACTATTCCTGTGTCACTGGTTATAGATTCCGATGCTACACTTCAGGTTTACTGTATCCCTCTGACCTTCATATTGACGATGAAACTCAGATATTGCATCGGAATTAAATAGAAAAGGCACAATGCCGACTTAAGTACAAGAAGACTGACTCTTCTTACTGAATATGTTTTGAACCATTCCTGTGGCACTAGTTAGAGATTCCGATGCTTCACTTCAGGTTTACTGTATCCCTCTGACCTTCTTATTGACGATGATACACAGACATTACATCGGTATTAAATAGAAAAGGCACAATGCCGCCTTAAGTAGAAGAAGACTGCCTCTTCTTACTGTCTATGTTTTGAACCATTTCTGTGACACTAGTTATAGATTCCGATGCTTCACTTCATGTTTACTGTATCTCTTGGACCTTCTTATAGACAATGAAACACAGAAATTGCATCGGAATTAAATCGAAAAGGCACAATTCCGACTTAAGTACAAGAGGACTGCCTCTTCTTACTGTCTATGTTTTGAACCATTCCTGTGACGCTAGTTACAGTCCGATGCTTCACTTCAGGTTTACTGTATCCCTCTGTCCTTCTTATTGACGATGAAACACAGAAATTGCATCGGAATTAAATAGAAAAGGCACAATGCCGACTTAAGTACAAAAAGACTGACTCTTCTTACTGACTATGTTTTGAACCATTCCTGTGACACTAGTTATAGATTCCGATGCTTCACTTCAGGTTTACTGTATCCCTCTGACCTTCTTATTGACGATGATACACAGACATTACATCGGAATTAAATTGAAAAAGCACAATGCCGACTTATGTACAAGAAGACTGACTCTTCTTACTGACTATGTATTGAAACATTCCTGTGGCACTAGTTTGAGATACCGATGTTTCACTTCAGGTTTGCTGTATCCCTCTGACCTTCTTATTGACGATAAAACACAGTTATTGCATCGGAATTAAATTGAAAAAGGCATAATGCCGGCTTAAGTACAAGAAGACTGACCCTTCTTTTTGTCTATGTTTTGAACCATTCCTGTGACACTAGTTATAGGTTCCGATGCTTCACTTCAGGTTTACTGTATACCTCTGACCTTCTTATTGACGATGAAACACAGAAATAGCATTGGAAATAAACACAAAAGGCACAATGCCGACTTAAGTACAAGAAGACTGACTCTTCTTACTGACTGTCTTGAACCATTCCTGTGACACTAGTTATAGATTCCGATGCTTCTCTTGAGGTTTACTGAATCCGTCTGACCTTCTTATTGACGTTGAAACACAGAAATTGCATCGGAAATAAATACAAATGGCACAATGCCGACTTAAGTACAAGAAGACCGACTCCCCTTACTGTCTATATTTTGAACCATTCCTGTGACACTAGATATAGATTCCGATGCTTCACTTCAGGTTTACTGTATCCCTTGGACCCTTTTTATTGCCGATGAAACACAGAAATTGCATCGGAATGAAATGGGAAACGCACAATGCCGACTTAAGTACAAGAAGACTGACTCTTCTTACTGTCTATGTTTTGAACCATTCCGGTGATGCAAGTTACAGATTCCGATGCTTCACTTCAGGTTTACTGTATCCCTCTGACCTTCTTATTGGCGATGAAACACAGATATTGCATCGGAATTAAATAGAAAAGGAACAATGCCGACTTAAATACAAGATGACTGACTCTTCTTTCTGACTAAGTTTTGAACCATTCCTGTGACACTAGTTGTAGATTCCGATGGAACACATCATGTTTACTGTATCCCATGGACCTTCTTATTGACGAGGAAACACAGATATTGCATCGGAATTAAATACAAAAGGCACAATGCCGAGATAAGTACAAGAGGACTGACTCTTCTTACTGACTATGTTTTGAACCATTCCTGTGACGCTAGTTACAGATTCCAATGCTTCACTTCAGGTTTACTGTATCCCTTGGACCTTCTTATTGACGATGAAACACAGATATTGCATCGGAATTAAATACAAAAGGCACAATGCCGACGTAAGTACAAGAAGACTGACTCTTCTTACTGACTATATTATGAACCATTCCTGTGACACTAGTTAGAGATTCCGATGCTTCACTTCAGGTTTACTGTATCCCTCTGACCTTCGTATTGACGATGAAACACCGTAATTGCTGCGGAATTAAATTGAAAAGGGCACAATGCCGACTTAATTACAAGAAGACTGACTCTTCTTACTGACTATGATTTTAACCATTCCTGTGACACTAGTTATAAATTCCGATGCTTCACTTCAGGTTTTCTGTACCCCTGTGACCTTCTTATTGACGATGAAACACAGAAATTGCATCGCAATGAAATAGAAAAGGCACAATGCCGTCTTAAGTACAAGAAGACTGACTCTTCTTACTGTCTATATTTGAACCATTCCTGTGACACTAGTTATAGATTCCGATGCTTCACTTCAGGATTACTGTATCCCTTGGACCTTTTCATTGACGATGAAACACAAAAATTGCATCGGAATTAAATAGAAAAGGCACAATGCCGACTTAAGTACAAGTAGACTGACTCTTCTAACTGTCTATGCTTTGAACCATTCCTGTGACGCTAGTTAGAGATTCCGATGCTTCACTTCAGGTTTACTGTATCCCTCTGACCTTCGTATTGACGATGAAACACCGTAATTGCATCGGAATTAAATTGAAAAGGGCACAATGCCGACTTAATTACAAGAAGACTGACTCTTCTTACTGACTATGGTTTGAACCATTCCTGTGACACTAGTTATAGATTCCGATGCATCACTTCAGGTTTACTGTATCCCTTAGACCTTCTTACTGACGATGAAACACAGAATTTGCATCGGAATTAAATACAAAAGGCAAAATTCCGACTTAAGTACAAGAACACTGACTCTTCTTACTGGCTATGTTTTGAACCATTCGTTTGACACTAGTTATAGATTCCGATGCTTCACTTCAGGTTTAGTGTATCCCTCTGACCTTCTTATTGACGAAGAAACACAGAAATCGCATCGGAATTAAATACAAAAAGGCACAATGCCGACTTAAGTACATGTAGACTGACTTTTCCTACTGTCTATGTTTGGAAGATTCCTGTGACACTAGTTATAGATTCCGATGCTTCACTTCAGGTTTAGTGTATCCCTCTGACCTTGTTATTGACGAGGAAACAAGGATATTGCATCGGAATTAATTACAAAACGCACAATACCGTCTTAAGTACAAGAAGACTGACTCTTCCTAATGTCTATTTTTTGAACCACTCCTGTAGCACTATTTATACATTCCGATGTTTCACTTCAGGTTTACTGTATCCCTCTGAGCTTCGTATTGACGATGAAACACAGTAATTGCATCGGAATTAAATTGAAAAGGGCACAATGCCGACATAAGTACAAGAAGACTGACTCTTCTTACTGTCTATGATTTGAACCATTCCTGTGACACTAGCTATAGATTTCGATGCTTCACTTCAGGTTTACTGTATCTCTTGGACCTTGTAATTGACGATGAAACACAGATATTGCATCGGAATTAAACAGAAAAGGCAGAATGCCGAATTAAGTACAAGAAGACTGACTCTTCTTACTGACTGCTTTGAACCATTCCTGTGACACTAGTTATACATTCCGAAGCTTCACTTCAGGTTTACTGTATCCCTTGGACCTTCTTATTGACGATGAAACTCAGAAATTGCATCGGAATTACATACAAAAGGCACAATGCCGACTACAGTACAAGAAGACTGACCCTTCTTTTTGTCTATGTTTTGAACCATTCCTGTGACACTAGTTATGGATTCCGATGCTTCACTTCAGGTTAACTGTATCCCTTGGACCTTCTTATTGACGATGAAACACAGAAAATGCATCGGAGTTAAATTGAAAAGGCACAATGCCGACTTAAGTACAAGAAGACTGACCCTTCTTAGTGTCTATGATTTGAACCATTCCTGTGGCACTAGTTATAGATTCCAATGCTTCACTTGAGGTTTACTGTATTCCTTGGACCTTCTTACTGACGATGAAACACAGAAATTGGATCGGAATTAAATTCAAAAGGCACATTGCCGACTTAAGTACTGGAAGACAGATTCTTCTTACTGTCTATGTTTGAACCAATCCTGTGACACTAGTTACAGATTACGACGCTTCATTTCAGATTTACTGTATCCCTTGGACCCTCCTGTTAACGATGAAACACAGAAATTACATCGGAATTAAATACAAAAGGCACAATGCCGACTTAATAACAAGAAGACTGACTCTTCTTACTGACTGTTTTGAACCATTCCTGTGACACTAGTTATAGATTCCGAAGCTTCACTTCAGGTTTACTTTATCCCTTGGACCTTCTTATTGACGATGAAACACAGAAATTGCATCGGAATTACATACAAAAGGCACAATGCCGACTTCAGTACAAGAAGACTGACCCTTCTCTTTGTCTATGATTTGAACCATTCCTGTGACACTAGTTATAGATTCCGATGCTACACTTCAGGTTTACTGTATCCCTCTGAACTTCTAATTGTGGATGAAACACAGTATTGCATCGGAATTAAATTGAAAAGGCATAATGCCGACTTAAGTACAAGAAGTCCGACTCTTCTTACTGTCTATAATTTGAACCATTCCTGTGACACTAGTTATAGATTCCGCTGCTTCACTTCAGGTTTACTGTATCCCTTGGACCATCTTATTGACGATGAAACACAGAAATTGCATCGGAATTAAATACAAAAGGCACAATGCCGACGTAAGTACAAGAAGACTGACTCTTCTTACTGACTATATTATGAACCATTCCTGTGACACTAGTTAGAGATTCCGATGCTTCACTTCAGGTTTACTGTATCCCTCTGACCTTCGTATTGACGATGAAACACCGTAATTGCTGCGGAATTAAATTGAAAAGGGCACAATGCCGACTTAATTACAAGAAGACTGACTCTTCTTACTGACTATGATTTTAACCATTCCTGTGACACTAGTTATAAATTCCGATGCTTCACTTCAGGTTTTCTGTACCCCTGTGACCTTCTTATTGACGATGAAACACAGAAATTGCATCGCAATGAAATAGAAAAGGCACAATGCCGTCTTAAGTACAAGAAGACTGACTCTTCTTACTGTCTATATTTGAACCATTCCTGTGACACTAGTTATAGATTCCGATGCTTCACTTCAGGATTACTGTATCCCTTGGACCTTTTCATTGACGATGAAACACAAAAATTGCATCGGAATTAAATAGAAAAGGCACAATGCCGACTTAAGTACAAGTAGACTGACTCTTCTAACTGTCTATGCTTTGAACCATTCCTGTGACGCTAGTTAGAGATTCCGATGCTTCACTTCAGGTTTACTGTATCCCTCTGACCTTCGTATTGACGATGAAACACCGTAATTGCATCGGAATTAAATTGAAAAGGGCACAATGCCGACTTAATTACAAGAAGACTGACTCTTCTTACTGACTATGGTTTGAACCATTCCTGTGACACTAGTTATAGATTCCGATGCATCACTTCAGGTTTACTGTATCCCTTAGACCTTCTTACTGACGATGAAACACAGAATTTGCATCGGAATTAAATACAAAAGGCAAAATTCCGACTTAAGTACAAGAACACTGACTCTTCTTACTGGCTATGTTTTGAACCATTCGTTTGACACTAGTTATAGATTCCGATGCTTCACTTCAGGTTTAGTGTATCCCTCTGACCTTCTTATTGACGAAGAAACACAGAAATCGCATCGGAATTAAATACAAAAAGGCACAATGCCGACTTAAGTACATGTAGACTGACTTTTCCTACTGTCTATGTTTGGAAGATTCCTGTGACACTAGTTATAGATTCCGATGCTTCACTTCAGGTTTAGTGTATCCCTCTGACCTTGTTATTGACGAGGAAACAAGGATATTGCATCGGAATTAATTACAAAACGCACAATACCGTCTTAAGTACAAGAAGACTGCCTCTTCCTAATGTCTATTTTTTGAACCACTCCTGTAGCACTATTTATACATTCCGATGATTCACTTCAGGTTTACTGTATCCCTCTGAGCTTCGTATTGACGATGAAACACAGTAATTGCATCGGAATTAAATTGAAAAGGGCACAATGCCGACATAAGTACAAGAAGACTGACTCTTCTTACTGTCTATGATTTGAACCATTCCTGTGACACTAGCTATAGATTTCGATGCTTCACTTCAGGTTTACTGTATCTCTTGGACCTTGTAATTGACGATGAAACACAGATATTGCATCGGAATTAAACAGAAAAGGCAGAATGCCGAATTAAGTACAAGAAGACTGACTCTTCTTACTGACTGCTTTGAACCATTCCTGTGACACTAGTTATACATTCCGAAGCTTCACTTCAGGTTTACTGTATCCCTTGGACCTTCTTATTGACGATGAAACTCAGAAATTGCATCGGAATTACATACAAAAGGCACAATGCCGACTACAGTACAAGAAGACTGACCCTTCTTTTTGTCTATGTTTTGAACCATTCCTGTGACACTAGTTATGGATTCCGATGCTTCACTTCAGGTTAACTGTATCCCTTGGACCTTCTTATTGACGATGAAACACAGAAAATGCATCGGAGTTAAATTGAAAAGGCACAATGCCGACTTAAGTACAAGAAGACTGACCCTTCTTAGTGTCTATGATTTGAACCATTCCTGTGGCACTAGTTATAGATTCCAATGCTTCACTTGAGGTTTACTGTATTCCTTGGACCTTCTTACTGACGATGAAACACAGAAATTGGATCGGAATTAAATTCAAAAGGCACATTGCCGACTTAAGTACTGGAAGACAGATTCTTCTTACTGTCTATGTTTGAACCAATCCTGTGACACTAGTTATAGATTACGACGCTTCATTTCAGATTTACTGTATCCCTTGGACCCTCCTGTTAACGATGAAACACAGAAATTACATCGGAATTAAATACAAAAGGCACAATGCCGACTTAATAACAAGAAGACTGACTCTTCTTACTGACTGTTTTGAACCATTCCTGTGACACTAGTTATAGATTCCGAAGCTTCACTTCAGGTTTACTTTATCCCTTGGACCTTCTTATTGACGATGAAACACAGAAATTGCATCGGAATTACATACAAAAGGCACAATGCCGACTTCAGTACAAGAAGACTGACCCTTCTCTTTGTCTATGTTTTGAACCATTCCTGTGACACTAGTTATAGATTCCGATGCTACACTTCAGGTTTACTGTATCCCTCTGAACTTCTAATTGTGGATGAAACACAGTATTGCATCGGAATTAAATTGAAAAGGCATAATGCCGACTTAAGTACAAGAAGTCCGACTCTTCTTACTGTCTATAATTGGAACCATTCCTGTGACACTAGTTATAGATTCCGCTGCTTCACTTCAGGTTTACTGTATCCCTTGGACCATCTTATTGACGATGAAACACAGAAATTGCATCGGAATTAAATAGAAAAAGCACAATGCCGACATAAGTACAAGAAGACTGACTCTTCTTACTGACTATGTATGGAACCAATCCTGTGACACTAGTTATAGATTCCGATGCTTCACTTCAGGTTACCTGTATCCCTTGGACCTTCTTATTGACGATTAAACACAGAAATGGCATTGGAATTAAATAGAAAAGGCACAATGCCGACTTAATTACAAGAAGACTGACTCTTCTTACTGACTGTTTTGAACCACTCCTGTGACACTAGCTATAGGTTCCGATGCATCACTTCAGGGTTACTGTATCCCTTGGACCTTCTTATTGACGATGAAACACGGATATTGCATCGGAATTAAATACAAAAGGCACAATGCCGACTTAAGTACAAGAAGACTGACTCTTCCTACTGGCTATGTTTTGAACTATTCCTGTGACACTAGTTATAGATTCCGATGCTACACTTCAGGTTTACTGTATCCCTCTGACTCTCTTATTGACGATGAAACACAGAAATTGCATCGTAATTAAATACAAAAGGCACAACGCCGACTTAAGTACAAGAAGACTGACTCTTCTTACCGACTGTTTTGAACCATTCCTGTGACACTAGTTATAGATTCCGATGCTTCACTTCAAGTTTACTGTATACCTCTGACCTTCTTATTGACGATGAAACACAGAAATTGCATCGGAATTAAATACAAATGGCACAATACCGACTTAAGTACAAGAAGACTGACTCTCCTTACTGTCTATGTTTTGAACAATTCCTGTGACACTAGATATAGATTCCGATGCTTCACTTCACGTTAACTGTATCCCTTGGACCTTCTTATTGACGATGAAACACAGATATTGCATCGGAATTAATTACAAAACGCACAAAGCGGACTTAAGTGCAAGAAGACAGACTCTTCTTACTGACTATGTTTTGAACCATTCGTGTGACACTAGTAATAGATTCCGATGCATCACTTCAGGTTTACTGTATCCCTTGGACCTTCTTATTGACGATGAAACACAGAAATCGCATCGGAATTAAATACAAAAGGCACAATGCCGACTTAAGTACATGTAGACTGACTCTTCCTACTGTCTATGTTTGGAGGCTTCCTGTGACACTAGTTATAGATTCCGATGCTTCATTTCAAGTTTACTGTATCCCTTGGATCTTCTTATTGACGATGAATCACAGATAGAGCATTGGAGTTAAATACAATAGGCACAATACCGACTTAAGTACAAGATGACTGACTCTTCCTAATGTCTATGTTTTGAACCATTCCTAAGACACTAGTTATACATTCCGATGCTTCACTTCAGGTTTACTGTATCCCTCTGAACTTCTTATTGACGATGAAACACAGAAAATGCATCGGAAATAAATACAAAAGGCACAATGCCAACTTAAGTACAAGATGGCTGACACTTCTTACTGACTATGTTTGGAACTATTCCTGTGTCACTGGTTATAGATTCCGATGCTACACTTCAGGTTTACTGTATCCCTCTGACCTTCATATTGACGATGAAACTCAGATATTGCATCGGAATTAAATAGAAAAGGCACAATGCCGACTTAAGTACAAGAAGACTGACTCTTCTTACTGACTATGTTTTGAACCATTCCTGTGGCACTAGTTAGAGATTCCGATGCTTCACTTCAGGTTTACTGTATCCCTCTGACCTTCTTATTGACGATGATACACAGACATTACATCGGTATTAAATAGAAAAGGCACAATGCCGCCTTAAGTACAAGAAGACTGCCTCTTCTTACTGTCTATGTTTTGAACCATTTCTGTGACACTAGTTATAGATTCCGATGCTTCACTTCATGTTTACTGTATCTCTTGGACCTTCTTATAGACAATGAAACACAGAAATTGCATCGGAATTAAATCGAAAAGGCACAATTCCGACTTAAGTACAAGAGGACTGCCTCTTCTTACTGTCTATGTTTTGAACCATTCCTGTGACGCTAGCTACAGTCCGATGCTTCACTTCAGGTTTACTGTATCCCTCTGTCCTTCTTATTGACGATGAAACACAGAAATTGCATCGGAATTAAATAGAAAAGGCACAATGCCGACTTAAGTACAAAAAGACTGACTCTTCTTACTGACTATGTTTTGAACCATTCCTGTGACACTAGTTATACATTCCGAAGCTTCACTTCAGGTTTACTGTATCCCTTGGACCTTCTTATTGACGATGAAACTCAGAAATTGCATCGGAATTACATACAAAAGGCACAATGCCGACTACAGTACAAGAAGACTGACCCTTCTTTTTGTCTATGTTTTGAACCATTCCTGTGACACTAGTTATGGATTCCGATGCTTCACTTCAGGTTAACTGTATCCCTTGGACCTTCTTATTGACGATGAAACACAGAAAATGCATCGGAGTTAAATTGAAAAGGCACAATGCCGACTTAAGTACAAGAAGACTGACCCTTCTTAGTGTCTATGATTTGAACCATTCCTGTGGCACTAGTTATAGATTCCAATGCTTCACTTGAGGTTTACTGTATTCCTTGGACCTTCTTACTGACGATGAAACACAGAAATTGGATCGGAATTAAATTCAAAAGGCACATTGCCGACTTAAGTACTGGAAGACAGATTCTTCTTACTGTCTATGTTTGAACCAATCCTGTGACACTAGTTATAGATTACGACGCTTCATTTCAGATTTACTGTATCCCTTGGACCCTCCTGTTAACGATGAAACACAGAAATTACATCGGAATTAAATACAAAAGGCACAATGCCGACTTAATAACAAGAAGACTGACTCTTCTTACTGACTGTTTTGAACCATTCCTGTGACACTAGTTATAGATTCCGAAGCTTCACTTCAGGTTTACTTTATCCCTTGGACCTTCTTATTGACGATGAGACACAGAAATTGCATCGGAATTACATACAAAAGGCACAATGCCGACTTCAGTACAAGAAGACTGACCCTTCTCTTTGTCTATGTTTTGAACCATTCCTGTGACACTAGTTATAGATTCCGATGCTACACTTCAGGTTTACTGTATCCCTCTGAACTTCTAATTGTGGATGAAACACAGTATTGCATCGGAATTAAATTGAAAAGGCATAATGCCGACTTAAGTACAAGAAGTCCGACTCTTCTTACTGTCTATAATTTGAACCATTCCTGTGACACTAGTTATAGATTCCGCTGCTTCACTTCAGGTTTACTGTATCCCTTGGACCATCTTATTGACGATGAAACACAGAAATTGCATCGGAATTAAATAGAAAAAGCACAATGCCGACATAAGTACAAGAAGACTGACTCTTCTTACTGACTATGTATGGAACCAATCCTGTGACACTAGTTATAGATTCCGATGCTTCACTTCAGGTTACCTGTATCCCTTGGACCTTCTTATTGACGATTAAACACAGAAATGGCATTGGAATTAAATAGAAAAGGCACAATGCCGACTTAATTACAAGAAGACTGACTCTTCTTACTGACTGTTTTGAACCACTCCTGTGACACTAGCTATAGGTTCCGATGCATCACTTCAGGGTTACTGTATCCCTTGGACCTTCTTATTGACGATGAAACACGGATATTGCATCGGAATTAAATACAAAAGGCACAATGCCGACTTAAGTACAAGAAGACTGACTCTTCCTACTGGCTATGTTTTGAACTATTCCTGTGACACTAGTTATAGATTCCGATGCTACACTTCAGGTTTACTGTATCCCTCTGACTCTCTTATTGACGATGAAACACAGAAATTGCATCGTAATTAAATACAAAAGGCACAACGCCGACTTAAGTACAAGAAGACTGACTCTTCTTACCGACTGTTTTGAACCATTCCTGTGACACTAGTTATAGATTCCGATGCTTCACTTCAAGTTTACTGTATACCTCTGACCTTCTTATTGACGATGAAACACAGAAATTGCATCGGAATTAAATACAAATGGCACAATACCGACTTAAGTACAAGAAGACTGACTCTCCTTACTGTCTATGTTTTGAACAATTCCTGTGACACTAGATATAGATTCCGATGCTTCACTTCACGTTAACTGTATCCCTTGGACCTTCTTATTGACGATGAAACACAGATATTGCATCGGAATTAATTACAAAACGCACAAAGCGGACTTAAGTGCAAGAAGACAGACTCTTCTTACTGACTATGTTTTGAACCATTCGTGTGACACTAGTAATAGATTCCGATGCATCACTTCAGGTTTACTGTATCCCTTGGACCTTCTTATTGACGATGAAACACAGAAATCGCATCGGAATTAAATACAAAAGGCACAATGCCGACTTAAGTACATGTAGACTGACTCTTCCTACTGTCTATGTTTGGAGGCTTCCTGTGACACTAGTTATAGATTCCGATGCTTCATTTCAAGTTTACTGTATCCCTTGGATCTTCTTATTGACGATGAATCACAGATAGAGCATTGGAGTTAAATACAATAGGCACAATACCGACTTAAGTACAAGATGACTGACTCTTCCTAATGTCTATGTTTTGAACCATTCCTAAGACACTAGTTATACATTCCGATGCTTCACTTCAGGTTTACTGTATCCCTCTGAACTTCTTATTGACGATGAAACACAGAAAATGCATCGGAAATAAATACAAAAGGCACAATGCCAACTTAAGTACAAGATGGCTGACACTTCTTACTGACTATGTTTGGAACTATTCCTGTGTCACTGGTTATAGATTCCGATGCTACACTTCAGGTTTACTGTATCCCTCTGACCTTCATATTGACGATGAAACTCAGATATTGCATCGGAATTAAATAGAAAAGGCACAATGCCGACTTAAGTACAAGAAGACTGACTCTTCTTACTGACTATGTTTTGAACCATTCCTGTGGCACTAGTTAGAGATTCCGATGCTTCACTTCAGGTTTACTGTATCCCTCTGACCTTCTTATTGACGATGATACACAGACATTACATCGGTATTAAATAGAAAAGGCACAATGCCGCCTTAAGTACAAGAAGACTGCCTCTTCTTACTGTCTATGTTTTGAACCATTTCTGTGACACTAGTTATAGATTCCGATGCTTCACTTCATGTTTACTGTATCTCTTGGACCTTCTTATAGACAATGAAACACAGAAATTGCATCGGAATTAAATCGAAAAGGCACAATTCCGACTTAAGTACAAGAGGACTGCCTCTTCTTACTGTCTATGTTTTGAACCATTCCTGTGACGCTAGTTACAGTCCGATGCTTCACTTCAGGTTTACTGTATCCCTGTGACCTTCTTATTGACGATGAAACACAGAAATTGCATCGCAATTAAATAGTAAAGGCACAATGCCGTCTTAAGTACAAGAAGACTGACTCTTCTTACTGTCTATGATTGGAACCATTCCTGTGACGCTAGTTAGAGATTCCGATGCTTCACTTCAGGTTTACTGTATCCCTCTGACCTTCGTATTGACGATGAAACACCGTAATTGCATCGGAATTAAATTGAAAAGGGCACAATGCCGACTTAATTATAAGAAGACTGACTCTTCTTACTGACTATGATTTGAACCATTCCTGTGACACTAGTTATAGATTCCGATGCATCACTTCAGGTTTACTGTATCCCTTGGACCTTCTTACTGACGATGAAACACAGGATTTGCATTGGAATTAAATACAAAAGGCACAATTCCGACTTAAGTACAAGAACACTGACTCTTCTTACTGACTATGTTTTGAACCATTCGTGTGACACTAGTTATTGATTCCGATGCTTCACTTCAGGTTTAGTGTATCCCTCTGACCTTCTTATTGACGAAGAAACACAGAAATCGCATCGGAATTAAATACAAAAAGGCACAATGCCGACTTAAGTACATGTAGACTGACTTTTCCTACTGTCTATGTTTGGAAGATTCCTGTGACACTAGTTATAGATTCCGATGCTTCACTTCAGGTTTAGAGTTTCCCTCTGACCTTGTTATTGACGATGAAACACAGATATTGCATCGGAATTATATACAAAACGCACAATACCGTCTTAAGTACAAGAAGACTGACTCTTCTTACTGTCTATGATTTGAACCATTCCTGTGACACTAGCTATAGATTTCGATGCTTCACTACAGGTTTACTGTATCCCTTGGACCTTGTAATTGACGATGAAACACAGATATTGCATCGGAATTAAACAGAAAATTCACAATGCCGAATTACGTACAAGAAGACTGACTCTTCTTACTGACTATGACTTGAACCATTCCTGTGACACTAGTTATAGATTCCGATGCTTCACTTCAGGTTTACTGTATCCCTCTGACCTTCTTATTGACGATGAAACACAGAAATTCATCGGAATTAAATAGAAAAGGCACAATGGCGTCTTAAGTACAAGAAGACTGACTCTTCTTACTGTCTATGATTTGATCCATTCCTGTAACACTAGTTATTGATTCCGATGCTTCACTTCAGGATTACTGTATCCCTTGGACCTTTTTATTGACGATGAAACACAGAAATTGCATCGGAAATAAATAGAAAAGGCACAATGCCGACTTAAGTACAATAGACTGACTCTTCTTACTGCCTATGCTTTGAACCCTTCCTGTGACGCTAGTTAGAGATTCCGATGCTTCATTTCAGGTTTACTGTATCCCTCAGACCTTCTTATTGACGATCAAACACAGAACTTGCATCGGAATTAGATAGAAAAGGCACAATGACGACTTAAGTAGAAGAAGACTGACTCTTCCTACTGTCTATGTTTTGAACCATTCCTGTGACACTAGTTATAGATTCCGATGCTTCATTTCAGGTTTACTGTATCACTTGGCCGTTCTTATTGACGATGAAACGCAGAAATTGCATCGGAATGAAATAGAAAATGCACAGTGCCGACTTAAGTGTAAGAAGACTGACTCTTCTTACTGACTATGTTTTGAACCATTCCTGTGGCGCTAGTTACAGATTCCGATGCTTCACTTCAGGTTTACTGTATCCCTTGGACATTCTTATAGACGATGAATCACAGATATTGCATCGGAATTAAATACAAAAGGCACAATGTTAACTTAAGTACAAGATGCCTGACTCTTCTTACTGACTATGTTTTGAACCATTCCTGTGACACTAGTTAGAGATTCCGATGCTTCACTTCAGGTTTACTGTATCCCTCTGACCTTCTTATTGACGAAGAAACAAAGTATTTCCATCGGAATTAAATTGAAAAGGACATAATGCCGACTTATGTACAAGAAGTCTGACTCTTCTTACTGTCTATATTTTGACCCAATTCTGTGACACTAGTTATAGATTCCGATGCTTCACTTCAGGCCTACTGTATCCCTTGGACCTTCTTATTGACGATGAAATACAGAAATTGCATCGGAATTAATTACAAAAGGCACAATGCCGACTTAAGTACATGAAGACTGACTTTTCCTACTGTCTATGTTTTGAAACATTCCTGTGACACTAGTTATAGATTCCAATGCTTCATTTCAGGTTTACTGTATCCCTTGGACCTTCTTATTGACGATGAAACACAGAAAGTGCATCGGAATTAAATAGAAAAGGCACAATGCTGACTTAAGTACAAGAAGACTGACTCTTTCTACTGTCTACGTTTCGAACCATTCCTGTGACACTAGTTAATGATTGCGATGCTTCACTTCAGGTTTACTGTATCCCTCTGACCTTCTTATTGACGATGAAACACAGAAATTGCATCGGAATTAAATACAAAAGGCACAATGCCGACTTAGGTACAAGAAGACTGACTTTTCTTACTGGCTCTGCTTTGAACCATTCCTGTGACACTAGTTATAGATTCCGATGCATCACTTCAGGGTTACTGTATCCCATAGACCTTCTTATTGACGATGAAACACAGAAATTGCATCGGAATTAAATACAAAAGGCACAATGCCGACTTAAGTACAAGAAGACTGACTCCTCCTACTGTCTGTGTTTTGAACCATTCCTGTGACACTAGTTATAGATTCCGATGCTACACTTCAGGTTTACTGTATCCCTCTGACCTTTTTATTGACGATGAAACACAGAAATTGCATCGGAATTAAATACAAAAGGCACAACGCCGACTTAAGTACAAGGAGACTGACTCTTCTTACTGACTGTTTTGAACCATTCCTGTGACACTAGTTATAGATTCCGATGCTTCACTTCAGATTTACTGTATCCCTTGGACCTTCTTATTGACGATGAAACACAGAAATTGCATCGGAATTAAATACAAAAGGCACAATTCCGACTTAAGTACAAGAAGACTGACTCTTATTTTGTCTATGTTTTGAACCATTCCTGTGACACTAGTTATAGATTCCAATGCTTCACTTCATAGTTACTGTATCCCTTGGACCTTCTTCTTGACGATGAAACACAGAAATTGCATCGGAATTAAATAGAAAAGGCACAATGCCGACTTAAGTACAAGAAGACTGACTCTTCCTACTGTCTATGCTTTGAACCATTTCTGTGACACTAGTTATAGATTCCGATGCTTCACTTGAGGTTTACTGTATCCTTTGGACGTTCTTTTTGACTATGAAACACAGAAATTGCATCGGAATTAAATAGAAAAGGCACAATGCCGACTTAAGTACAAAAAGACGGACTCTTCTTACTGACTATGTTTTGAACCACTCCTGTGACGATAGTTACAGATTCCGATGCTTCACTTCAGGTTTACTGTATCCCTTGGACGTTCTTATTGACTATGAAACACAGGAATTGCATCGGAATTAAATAGAAAAGGCACAATGCCGACTTAAGTACAAGAAGACTGACTCTTCCTACAGTCTATGTTTTGAACCATTCCTGTGACACCAGTTATAGATTCCGATGCTTCGCCTCAGTTTCGCTGTATCGATCTGTCTTTCTTATTGACGATGAAACACAGAAATTGCATCGGAATTAAATAGAAAAGGCACAATGCCGTCTTAAGTACAAGCTGACTGACTCTTCTTAGTGTCTATGTTTTGAATCATTCCTGTGACGCTTGTTACAGATTCCGATCCTTCACTTTAGGTTTACTGTATCCCTTGGACCTTCTTATTGGCGATGAAACACAGAAATTGCATCGGAATTAAATACAAAAGGCACAATGCCGACTTAAGTACAGGAAGACTGACTCTTCAACTGACTATGTTTTCAACCATTCCTGTGACACTAGTAAGAGATTCCGATGCTTCCCTTCAGGTTTACTGTATCCCTCTGACCTTCTCATTGACGATTAAACACAGAAATTGCATCGGAATTAAATACAGAAGGCATAATGCCGACTTAAGTACACGAAGACTGACTCTTCTTACTGACTATGCTTTGAACCATTCCTGTGACACTAGTTATAGATTCCGATGCTTCACTTCAGGTTTACTGTATCCCTCTGACCTTCTTATTGATGATGAAACACAGAAATTGAATCGGAAATACACTCCTGGAAATGGAAAAAAGAACACATTGACACCGGTGTGTGAGACCCACCATACTTGCTCCGGACACTGCGAGAGGGCTGTACAAGCAATGATCACACGCACGGCACAGCATACACACCAGGAACCGCGGTGTTGGCCGTCGAATGGCGCTAGCTGCGCAGCATTTGTGCACCGCCGCCGTCAGTGTCAGCCAGTTTGCCGTGGCATACGGAGCTCCAACGCAGTCTTTAACACTGGTAGCATGCCGCGACAGCGTGGACGTGAACCGTATGTGCAGTTGACGGACTTTGAGCGAGGACGTATAGTGGGCATGCGGGAGGCCGAGTGGACGTACCGCCGAATTGCTCAACACGTGGGGCGTGAGGTCTCCACAGTACATCGATGTTGTCGCCAGTGGTCGGCGGAAGGTGCACGTGTCCGTCGACCTGGGACCGGACCGCAGCGACGCACGGATGCACGCCAAGACCGTAGGATCCTACGCAGTGCCGTAGGGGACCGCACCGCCACTTCCCAGCAAATTAGGGACACTGTTGCTCCTGGGGTATCGGCGAGGACCATTCGCAACCGTCTCCATGAAGCACACCGTTAGGCCGTCTTCCGCTCACGCCCCAACATCGTGCAGTCCGCCTCCAGTGGTGTCACGACAGGCGTGAATGGAGGGACGAATGGAGACGTGTCGTCTTCAGCGATGTGAGTCGCTTCTGCCTTGGTGTCAGTGATGGTCGTATGCGTGTTTGGCGCCGTGCAGGTGAGCGCCACAATCAGGACTGCATACGACCGAGGCACACAGGGCCAACACCCGGCATCATGGTGTGGGGAGCGATCTCCTACACTGGCCGTACACCACTGGTGATCGTCGAGGGGACACTGAATAGTGCACGGTACATCCAAACCGTCATCGAACCCATCGTCCTACCATTCCTAGACCGGCAAGGGAACTTGCTGTTCCAACAGGACAATACACGTTCGCATGTATCCCGTGCCACCCAACGTGCTCTAGAAGGTGTAAGTCAACTACCCTGGCCAGTAAGATCTCCGGATCTGTCCCCCATTGAGCATGTTTGGGACTGGATGAAGCGTCGTCTCACGCGGTCTGCACGTTCAGCACGAACGCTGGTCCAACTGAGGCGCCAGGTGGAAATGGCATGGCGAGCCGTTCCACAGGACTACATCCAGCATCTCTACGATCGTCTCCATGGGAGAATAGCAGCCTGCATTGCTGCGAAAGGTGGATATACACTGTACTAGTGCCGACATTGTGCATGCTCTGTTGCCTGTGTCTATGTGCCTGTGGTTCTGTCAGTGTGATCATGTGATGTATCTGACCCCAGGAATGTGCCAATAAAGTTTCCCCTTCCTGGGACAATGAATTCACGGTGTTCTTATTTCAATTTCCAGGAGTGTATATACAAAAGGCACGATGACGACTTAAGTACATGTAGACTGAATCTTCCTACTGTCTATGTTTTGAACCATTCCTGTGACACTAGTTATAGATTCCGATGCTTCATTTCAGGTTTACTGTATCCCTTGGCCGTTCTTATTGACGATGAATCACAGATATTGCATCGGAATTAAATACAAAAGGCACAATGTTAAGTTAAGTACAAGATGCCTGACTCTTCTTACTGACTATGTTTAGAACCATTCCTGTGACACTAGTTAGAGATTCCGATGCTTCACTTCCGGTTTACTGTATCCCTCTGCCCTTCTTATTGACGAAGAAACACAGTAATTGCATCGGAATTAAATTGAAAATGGCATAATGCCGACTTATGTACAAGAACTCTGACTCTTCTTACTGTCTATATTTTGATCCAATTCTGTGACACTAGTTATAGATTCCGATGCTTCACTTCAGGCCTACTGTATCCCTTGGACCTTCTTATTGACGATGAAATACAGAAATTGCATCGGAATTAAATACAAAAGGCACAATGCCGACTTAAGTACAGGAAGACTGACTCTTCTTACTGACTATGTTTTGAACCATTGCTGTGACATTAGGTATAGATTCCGATGCTTCACTTCACGTTTACTGTATCCGTCTGACCTTCTTATTGATGATGAAAAACAGAAATTGCATCGGAAATAAATACAAAAGGCACAACACCGACTTAAGTACATGAAGACTGACTCTTCCTACTGTCTATGTTTTGAAACATTCCTGTGACACTAGTTATAGATTCCGATGCTTCATTTCAGGTTTACTGTATCCCTTGGACCTTCTTATTGACGATGAAACACAGAAAGTGCATCGGAATTAAATAGAAAAGGCACAATGCTGCCTTAAGTACAAGAAGACTGACTCTTCCTACTGTCTATGTTTCGAACCATTCCTGTGACACTAGTTAATGATTGCAATGCTTCACTTCAGGTTTACTGTCTCCCTCTGACCTTCTTATTGACGATGAAACACAGAAATTGCATCGGAATTAAATACAAAAGGCACAATACCGACTTAAGTACAAGAAGACTGACTTTTCTTACTGTCTATGTTTTGAACCGTTCCAGTGATACTAGTTACAGATTCCGATGCATCACTTCAGGGTTACTGTATCCCTTGGACCTTCTTATTGACGATGAAACACAGAAATTGCATCGGAATTAAATACAAAAGGCACAATGCCGACTTAAGTACAAGAAGACTGACACCTCCTACTGTCTATGTTTTGAACCATTCCTGTGACACTAGTTATAGATTCCGATGCTACACTTCAGGTTTACTGTATCCCTCTGACCTTTTTATTGACGATGAAACACAGAAAATGCATCGGAATTAAATACAAAAGGCACAACGCCGACTTAAGTACAAGAAGACTGACTCTTCTTACTGACTGTTTTCAACCATTCCTGTGACACTAGTTATAGATTCCGATGCTTCACTTCAGATTTACTGTATCCCTTGGACCTTCTTATTGACGATGAAACACAGAAATTGCATCGGAATTAAATACAAAAGGCACAATTCCGACTTAAGTACAAGAAGACTGACTCTTCTTACTGACTGCTTTGAACCATTCCTAGGACATTAGTTATAGATTCCGATGCTTCACTTCAGGTTTACTGTAACCCTCTGACATTCTTATTGACGATGAATCAAAGAAATTGCATCGGAACTAAATACAAAAGGCACATTGCCGACTTAAGTACAAGAAGACTGACTCTTAATTTGTCTCTGTTTTGAACCATTCCTGTGATACTAGTTATAGATTCCAATGCATCACTTCAGAGTTACTGTATCCCTTGGACCTTCTTCTTGACGATGAAACACAGAAATTGCATCGGAATTAAATAGAAAAGGCACAATGCCGACTTAAGTACAAGAAGACTGACTCTTAATACTGTCTATGTTTTGAACCATTTCTGTGACACTAGTTATAGATTCCGATGCTTCACTTCAGGTTAACTGTATCCCTTGGACGTTCTTTTTGACTACGAAACACAGAAATTGCATCGGAATTAAATAGAAAAGGCACAATGCCGTCTTAAGTACAAGCAGACTGAATCTTCTTAGTGTCTATGTTTGAATCATTCCTGTGACGCTTCTTACCGATTCCGATTCTTCACTTTAGGTTTACTGTATCCCTTGGACCTTCTTATTGACGATGAAACACAGAAATTGCTTCGGAATTAAATACAAAAGGCACAATGCCGACTTAAGTACAAGAAGACTGACTCTTCTTACTGACTATGTTTTGAACCATTCCTGTGACACTAGTTAGAGATTCCGATTCTTCACTTTAGGTTTACCGTATCCCTTGGACCTTCTTATTGACGATGAAACACAGAAATTGCATCGGAATTAAATGCAAAAGGCACAATGCCGACTTAAGTACAGGAAGACTGACTCTTCATACTGACTATGTTTTGAACCATTCCTGTGACACTAGTTAGAGATTCCGATGCTTCCCATCAGGTTTACTGTATCCCTCTGACTTTCTTATTGACGATGAAACACAGAAATTACATCGGACTTAAAAACAAAAGGCACAATGCCGACCTAAGTACAAGATGACTGACTCTTCTGACTGACTATGCTTTGAACCGTTCCTGTGACACTAGTTAGAGATTCCGATGCATCACTTCAGGTTTACTGTATCCCTCTGACCTTCTTATTGACGATGAAAAACAATAATTGGATCGGAATTAAATTGAAAAGGGCATAATGCAGACTGAAGTACAAGAAGTCTGACTCTTCTTACTGTCTATATTTTGAACCATTCCTCTGACACCAGTTACAGATTCCGATGCTTCACTTCAGGTTTACTGTATCCCTTGGACCTTCTTATTGACGATGATACACAGAAATTCCATCGGAATTAAATACAAAAAGCACAATGCCGACTTAAGTACAAGAAGACTGACTCTTTTTACTGACTATGTTTTGAACCATTCCTGTGACACTAGTTATAGATTCCGATGCTTCACTTCAGGTTTACTGTATCCCTCTGACCTTCTTATTGTCGATGAAACACAGAAATTGCATCGGAATTAAATACCAAAATCTTAATGCCGACTTATAAACAAGATGACTGACCTTTCTTACTGTCTATGCTTTGAACCATTCCTGTGACAATAGTTATAGATTCCGATGCTTCACTTCAGGTTACTGTATCCCTTGGACCTTCTTATTGACGATGAAACACAGAAATTGCATCGGAATTAAATACAAAACGCACAATGCCGACTTAAATACAAGAAGACAGACTCTTCTTACTGACTGTTTCGAAACACTCCTGTGACACTAGTTATAGATTCCGATGCTTCACTTCAGGTTTACTGTATCCCTCTGACCTTCTTATTGACGATGAAACACAGTAATTACATCGGAATTAAATTGAAAAGGGCATAATGCCGACTGAAGTACAAGAAGTCTGAATTTTCCTACTGTCTATGTTTTGAACCATTCCTGTGACACTAGTTATAGATTCCGATGCTTCATTTCAGGTTTACTGTATACTTTGGATCTTCTTATTGACGATGATACACAGATAGTGCATCGGAGTTAAATACAAATGGCACAATACCAACTTAAGTATAAGCTGACTGACTCATCCTACTGTCTATGTTTTGAACCATTCCTGTGACACTAGTTACAGACTCCGATGCTTACTTGAGGTTTACTTTATCCCTTGGACGTTCTTATTGACGATGAAACACAGATATTGCATCGGAATTAAATAGAAAAGGCACAATGCCCACTTAAGTACAAGAAGACTGACTCTTCCTATTGTCTATGTTTTGAACCATTTCTGTGACACTAGTTATAGACTCCGATGCTTCACCTCAGGTTCACTGTATCCGTCCGACCTTCTTATTGACGATGAAACACAGAAATTTGCATCGGAATTAAATAGAAAAGGCACAATGCCGTCTTAAGTACAAGCAGACTGACTCTTCTTAGTGTCTATGTTTTGAACCATTCCTGTGACGCTAGTTACGGATGCCGATGCTTCACTTCAGGTTTACTGTATCCCTTGGACCTTCTTACTGACGATGAAACACAGAAATTGCATCGGAAATAAATACAAAAGGCACAATGCCGACTTAAGTACAAGATGACTGACTCTTCTTACAGACTATGTTTTGAACCATTCCTGTGACACTATTTACAGATTCCGAACCTTCCCTTCAGGTTTACTGTATGCCTCTGACCTTCTTATTGACGATGAAACACAGAAATTGCATCGGAAATAAATACAAAAGGCACAATGCCGACTTAAGTACAAGAAGACTGACTCTTCTTACAGACTATGTTTTGAACCATTCCTGCGACGCTAGTTACAGATTCCGATGCATCACCTCAGGATTATTGTATCCCTTGGACCTTCTTATTGACGATGAAACAAAGATATTGCATCGGAATTAAATACAAAAGGCACAATGCCGACGTAAGTACAAGAAGACTGACTCTTCTTACTGACTATGTTTTCAACCATTCCTGTGACACTAGTTAGAGATTCCGATGCTTCACTTCAGGTTTACAGTACCACTCTGACCTTCTTATTGACGATGAAACACAGTAATTGCATCTGATTTAAATTGAAAAGGGCACAATGCCGACATAAGTAAGAGAAGACTGACTCTTCTTACAATCTATGATTTGAACCATTCCTGTGACACTAGTTATAAATTCCGATGCTTCACTTCAGGTTTACTGTATCCCTTGGACCTTCTTACTGACGATGAAACACAGTAATTGGATCGGAATTAAATACAAAAGGCACAATGCCGACTTAAGTACAAGAAGACTGACTCTTCTTACTGTCTATGTTTTGAATCATTCCTTTGACACTAGTAATAGATTCCGATGCTTCACTTCAGGTTTACTGTATCCCTTGGAACTACCTATTGACGATGAAACACGGAAATTGGATCGGAATTAAATACAAAAGGCACAATGCCGCCTTAGTACAAGAAGACTGATTCTCCTTACTGACAGTTTTGAAATATCCCTGTGACACTAGTTATAGATTCCGAAGCTTCACTTCAGGTTTACTGTATCCCTTGGACCTTCTTATTAAAGATGAAACACAGAAATTGCATCGGAATTAAATACAAAAGGCACAATGCCGACTTAAGTACAAGAAGACTGACTCTTCGTACTGACTATGTTTTGAATCATTCCTGTGACACTAGTTATTGAATCCGATGATTCACTTCAGGTTTTCTGTATCCTTTGGACCTTCTTATTGACGATGAAACACAGAAATTGCATCGGAATTAAATAGAAAAGGCACAATGGGGACTTAAGTACAAGAACACTGACTCTTCTTACTGACTATGGTTGGAACCATTCCGGTGACACTAGTAATAGATTCCGATGCTTCACTTCAGGTTTACTGTATCCCTCTGACCTTCTTATTGACGATGAAACACAGATATTGCATCGGAATTAAATAGAAAAGGCACAATGCCGACTTAAGTACAAGAAGACTGACTCTTCTTACAGACTATGATTTGAACCATTCCTATGACACTTGTTATAGATTCCGATGCTTCACTACAGGTTTACTGTATCCCTCTGACCTTCTTATTGACGATGAAACACAGAAATTGCATCGGAATTAAATAGAAAAGGCACAATGCCGACTTAAGTTCAAGAAGACTGACTCTTCTTATTGTCTATGATTTGAACCATTTCTGTGACACTAGTTATAGATTACAATGCTTCACTTCAGGTTTACTGTATCCCTTGGACCTTCTTATTGACGATGAAACACAGAAATTGCATCGGAATTAAATACAAAAGGCACAATGCCGACTTAAGTACAAGAAGACTGACTCTTCTTACTGACTATGCTTTGAACCATTCCTGTGATACTAGTTATAGATTCCGATGCTTCACTTCAGGTTTACTGTATCCCTCTGACCTTCTTATTGACGATGAAACACAGGAATTGCATCGGAATTGAATACAAAAGGCACAATGCCGACTCAAGTACATGTAGACTGACTCTTCCTACTGTCTGTGTTTTGAAACATTCCTGTGACACTAGTTATAGATTCCGATGCTTCATTTCAGGTTCACTGTATGCCTTGGACCTTCTTATTGACGATGAAACACAGAAAGTGCGTCGGAATTAATTAGAAAAGGCACAATGCTGACTTAAGTACAAGAAGACTGACTCTTCATTTTGCCTATGTTTTGAACCATTCCTGTGACACTAGTTACAGATTCCGATGCTTCACTTCAGGTTTACTGTATCCCTTGGACCTTCTTATTGACGAAGAAACACAGAAATTGCATCGGAATTAAATACAAGAAGCAGAATGCCGACTTAAGTACAAGAAGACTGACTCTTCGTACTGACTATGTTTTTGAACCATTCCTGTGACACTAGTTATTGATTCCGATGATTCACTTCAGGTTTTCTGTATCCCTTGGACCTTCTTATTGACGATGAAACACAGAATTTGCATCGGAATTAAATACAAAAGGCAAAATTCCGACTTAAGTACAAGAACACTGACTCTTCTTACTGGCTATGTTTTGAACCATTCGTTTGACACTAGTTATAGATTCCGATGCTTCACTTCAGGTTTAGTGTATCCCTCTGACCTTCTTATTGACGAAGAAACACAGAAATCGCATCGGAATTAAATACAAAAAGGCACAATGCCGACTTAAGTACATGTAGACTGACTTTTCCTACTGTCTATGTTTGGAAGATTCCTGTGACACTAGTTATAGATTCCGATGCTTCACTTCAGGTTTAGTGTATCCCTCTGACCTTGTTATTGACGAGGAAACAAGGATATTGCATCGGAATTAATTACAAAACGCACAATACCGTCTTAAGTACAAGAAGACTGACTCTTCCTAATGTCTATTTTTTGAACCACTCCTGTAGCACTATTTATACATTCCGATGTTTCACTTCAGGTTTACTGTATCCCTCTGAGCTTCGTATTGACGATGAAACACAGTAATTGCATCGGAATTAAATTGAAAAGGGCACAATGCCGACATAAGTACAAGAAGACTGACTCTTCTTACTGTCTATGATTTGAACCATTCCTGTGACACTAGCTATAGATTTCGATGCTTCACTTCAGGTTTACTGTATCTCTTGGACCTTGTAATTGACGATGAAACACAGATATTGCATCGGAATTAAACAGAAAAGGCAGAATGCCGAATTAAGTACAAGAAGACTGACTCTTCTTACTGACTATAATTTGAACCATTCCTGTGACACTAGTTATAGATTCCGATGCTTCACTTCAGGTTTACTGTATCCCTCTGACCTTCTTATTGACGATGAAACACAGTAATTACATCGGAATTAAATTGAAAAGGGCATAATGCCGACTGAAGTACAAGAAGTCTGAATTTTCCTACTGTCTATGTTTTGAACCATTCCTGTGACACTAGTTATAGATTCCGATGCTTCATTTCAGGTTTACTGTATACTTTGGATCTTCTTATTGACGATGATACACAGATAGTGCATCGGAGTTAAATACAAATGGCACAATACCAACTTAAGTATAAGAAGACTGACTCATCCTACTGTCTATGTTTTGAACCATTCCTGTGACACTAGTTACAGACTCCGATGCTTACTTGAGGTTTACTTTATCCCTTGGACGTTCTTATTGACGATGAAACACAGATATTGCATCGGAATTAAATAGAAAAGGCACAATGCCCACTTAAGTACAAGAAGACTGACTCTTCCTATTGTCTATGTTTTGAACCATTTCTGTGACACTAGTTATAGACTCCGATGCTTCACCTCAGGTTCACTGTATCCGTCCGACCTTCTTATTGACGATGAAACACAGAAATTTGCATCGGAATTAAATAGAAAAGGCACAATGCCGTCTTAAGTACAAGCAGACTGACTCTTCTTAGTGTCTATGTTTTGAACCATTCCTGTGACGCTAGTTACGGATGCCGATGCTTCACTTCAGGTTTACTGTATCCCTTGGACCTTCTTACTGACGATGAAACACAGAAATTGCATCGGAAATAAATACAAAAGGCACAATGCCGACTTAAGTACAAGATGACTGACTCTTCTTACAGACTATGTTTTGAACCATTCCTGTGACACTATTTACAGATTCCGAACCTTCCCTTCAGGTTTACTGTATGCCTCTGACCTTCTTATTGACGATGAAACACAGAAATTGCATCGGAAATAAATACAAAAGGCACAATGCCGACTTAAGTACAAGAAGACTGACTCTTCTTACAGACTATGTTTTGAACCATTCCTGCGACGCTAGTTACAGATTCCGATGCATCACCTCAGGATTATTGTATCCCTTGGACCTTCTTATTGACGATGAAACAAAGATATTGCATCGGAATTAAATACAAAAGGCACAATGCCGACGTAAGTACAAGAAGACTGACTCTTCTTACTGACTATGTTTTCAACCATTCCTGTGACACTAGTTAGAGATTCCGATGCTTCACTTCAGGTTTACAGTACCCCTCTGACCTTCTTATTGACGATGAAACACAGTAATTGCATCTGATTTAATTTGAAAAGGGCACAATGCCGACATAAGTAAGAGAAGACTGACTCTTCTTACAATCTATGATTTGAACCATTCCTGTGACACTAGTTATAAATTCCGATGCTTCACTTCAGGTTTACTGTATCCCTTGGACCTTCTTACTGACGATGAAACACAGTAATTGGATCGGAATTAAATACAAAAGGCACAATGCCGACTTAAGTACAAGAAGACTGACTCTTCTTACTGTCTATGTTTTGAATCATTCCTTTGACACTAGTAATAGATTCCGATGCTTCACTTCAGGTTTACTGTATCCCTTGGAACTACCTATTGACGATGAAACACGGAAATTGGATCGGAATTAAATACAAAAGGCACAATGCCGCCTTAGTACAAGAAGACTGATTCTCCTTACTGACAGTTTTGAAATATCCCTGTGACACTAGTTATAGATTCCGAAGCTTCACTTCAGGTTTACTGTATCCCTTGGACCTTCTTATTAAAGATGAAACACAGAAATTGCATCGGAATTAAATACAAAAGGCACAATGCCGACTTAAGTACAAGAAGACTGACTCTTCGTACTGACTATGTTTTGAATCATTCCTGTGACACTAGTTATTGAATCCGATGATTCACTTCAGGTTTTCTGTATCCTTTGGACCTTCTTATTGACGATGAAACACAGAAATTGCATCGGAATTAAATAGAAAAGGCACAATGGGGACTTAAGTACAAGAACACTGACTCTTCTTACTGACTATGGTTGGAACCATTCCGGTGACACTAGTAATAGATTCCGATGCTTCACTTCAGGTTTACTGTATCCCTCTGACCTTCTTATTGACGATGAAACACAGATATTGCATCGGAATTAAATAGAAAAGGCACAATGCCGACTTAAGTACAAGAAGACTGACTCTTCTTACAGACTATGATTTGAACCATTCCTATGACACTTGTTATAGATTCCGATGCTTCACTACAGGTTTACTGTATCCCTCTGACCTTCTTATTGACGATGAAACACAGAAATTGCATCGGAATTAAATAGAAAAGGCACAATGCCGACTTAAGTTCAAGAAGACTGACTCTTCTTATTGTCTATGATTTGAACCATTTCTGTGACACTAGTTATAGATTACAATGCTTCACTTCAGGTTTACTGTATCCCTTGGACCTTCTTATTGACGATGAAACACAGAAATTGCATCGGAATTAAATACAAACGGCACAATGCCGACTTAAGTACAAGAAGACTGACTCTTCTTACTGACTATGCTTTGAACCATTCCTGTGATACTAGTTATAGATTCCGATGCTTCACTTCAGGTTTACTGTATCCCTCTGACCTTCTTATTGACGATGAAACACAGGAATTGCATCGGAATTGAATACAAAAGGCACAATGCCGACTCAAGTACATGTAGACTGACTCTTCCTACTGTCTATGTTTTGAAACATTCCTGTGACACTAGTTATAGATTCCGATGCTTCATTTCAGGTTCACTGTATGCCTTGGACCTTCTTATTGACGATGAAACACAGAAAGTGCGTCGGAATTAATTAGAAAAGGCACAATGCTGACTTAAGTACAAGAAGACTGACTCTTCATTTTGCCTATGTTTTGAACCATTCCTGTGACACTAGTTACAGATTCCGATGCTTCACTTCAGGTTTACTGTATCCCTTGGACCTTCTTATTGACGAAGAAACACAGAAATTGCATCGGAATTAAATACAAGAAGCAGAATGCCGACTTAAGTACAAGAAGACTGACTCTTCGTACTGACTATGTTTTTGAACCATTCCTGTGACACTAGTTATTGATTCCGATGATTCACTTCAGGTTTTCTGTATCCCTTGGACCTTCTTATTGACGATGAAACACAGAAATTGCATCGGAATTAAATAGAAAAGGCACAATGGGGACTTAAGCACAAGAACACTGACTCTTCTTACTGACTATGTTTGGAACCATTCCGGTGACACTAGTAATAGATTCCGATGCTTCACTTCAGGTTTACTGTATCCCTCTGACCTTCTTATTGACGATGAAACACAGATATTGCATCGGAATTGAATACAAAAGGCACAATGCCGACTCAAGTACATGTAGACTGACTCTTCCTACTGTCTATGTTTTGAAACATTCCTGTGACACTAGTTATAGATTCCGATGCTTCACTTCAGGTTTACAGTATCCCTCTGACCTTCTTATTGACGATGAAACACAGGAATTGCATCGGAATTGAATACAAAAGGCACAATGCCGACTTAAGTACATGTAGACTGACTCTTCCTACTGTCTATGTTTTGAAACACTCCTGTGACACTAGTTATAGATTCCGATGCTTCATTTCAGGTTCACCGTATGCCTTGGACCTTCTTATTGACGATGAAACACAGATATTGCATCGGAATTAAATACAAAAAGCACAATGCCGTCGTAAGTACAAGAAGACTGACTCTTCTTACTGACTATGTTTTCAACCATTCCTGTGACACTAGTTAGAGATTCCGATGCTTCACTTCAGGTTTACAGTACCCCTCTGACCTTCTTATTGACGATGAAACACAGAAATTGGATCGGAATGAAATACAAAAGGCACAATGCCGCCTTAGTACAAGAAGACTGATTCTCCTTACTGACGGTTTTGAAATATCCCTGTGACACTAGTTATAGATTCCGAAGCTTCACTTCAGGTTTACTGTATCCCTCTGACTTTCTTATTGACGATTGCACACAGGAATTGCATCGGAATTGAATACAAAAGGCACAATGCCGACTCAAGTACATGTAGACTGACTCTTCCTACTGTCTATGTTTTGAAACATTCCTGTGACACTAGTTATAGATTCCGATGCTTCATTTCAGGTTCACTGTATGCCTTGGACCTTCTTATTGACGATGAAACACAGAAAGTGCGTCGGAATTAATTAGAAAAGGCACAATGCTGACTTAAGTACAAGAAAACTGACTCTTCATTTTGCCTATGTTTTGAACCATTCCTGTGACACTAGTTAGAGATTCCGATGCTTCATTTCAGGTTCACTGTATGGCTTGGACCTTCTTATTGACGATGAAACACAGAAATTGCATCGGAATTAAATAGAAAAGGCACAATGCTGATTTAAGTACAAGAAAACTGACTCTTCTTACTGTCTATGCTTTGAAACATTACTGTGACACTAGTTGTAGATTCCGATGCTTCATTTCAGGTTCACTGTATGGCTTGGACCTTCTTATTGACGATGAAACACAGAAATTGCATCGGAATTTAATACAAAAGGCACAATACCAACTTAATTACAAGAAGACTGACTCTTCTTACTGACTGTTTTGAACCATTCCTGTGACACTAGTTATACATTCCGAAGCTTCACTTCAGGTTTACTGTATCCCTTGGACCTTCTTATTGACGATAAACTCAGAAATTGCATCGGAATTACACACAAAAGGCACAATGCCGACTGCAGTACAAGAAGACTGACCCTTCTTTTTGTCTATGTTTTGAACCATTCCTGTGACACTAGTTATAGATTCCGATGCTTCACTTCAGGTTAACTGTATCCCTTGGACCTTCTTATTGACGATGAAACACAGAAATTGCATCGGAGTTAAATTGAAAAGGCACAATGCCGACTTAAGTACAAGAAGACTGACCCTTCTTAGTGACTATGTTTGGAGACATTCCTGTGACACTAGTTAGAGATTCCGATGCTTCACTTCAGGTTTACTGTATCCCTTGGTCCTTCTTATTGACGATGAAGCACAGATATTGAATCGGAATTAAATAGAAAAGGCACAATGCCGACTTAAGTACAAGAAGACTGACTCTTCTTACTGTCTATGATTTGAACCATTCCTGTGGCACTAGTTATAGATTCCAATGCTTCACTTGAGGTTTACTGTATTCCTTGGACCTTCTTACTGACGATGAAACACAGAAATTGGATCGGAATTAAATTCAAAAGGCACATTGCCGACTTAAGTACTGGAAGACTGATTCTTCTTACTGTCTATGTTTGAACCAATCCTGTGGCACTAGTTATAGATTACGACGCTTCATTTCAGATTTACTGTATCCCTTGGACCCTCCTGTTGACGATGAAACACAGAAATTACGGCGGAATTAAATACAAAAGGAACAATGCCGTCTTAATTACAAGAAGACTGACTCTTCTTACTGACTGTTTTGAACCATTCCTGTGACACTAGTTATAGATTCCGAAGCTTCACATCAGGTTTACTTTATCCCTTGGACCTTCTTATTGACGATGAAACACAGAAATTGCATCGGAATTACATACAAAAGGCACAATGCCGACTTCAGTACAAGAATTCTGACCCTTCTTTTTGTCTATGTTTTGAACCATTCCTGTGACACTAGTTATAGATTCCGATGCTTCACTTCAGGTTTACTGTATCTCTTGGACCTTCTTATTGACGATGAAACACAGAAATAGCATCGGAATTAAATACAAAAGGCACAATGCCGACTTAAGTACAAGAAGACTGACTCTTCTTACAGACTATGTTTTGAACTATTCCTGTGGCACTAGTTATTGATTCCGATGATTCACTTCAGGTTTTCTGTATCCCTTGGACCTTCTTATTGACGATTAAACTCAGACATTGCATCGGAATTAAATAGAAAAGGCACAATGCTGACTTAAGTACAAGAAGACTGACTCTTCTTACTGACTATGTTTGGCACCATTCCTGTGACACTAGTTATAGATTCCGATGCTTCACTTCAGGTTTACTGTATCCCTTGGTCCTTCTTATTGACGATGAAGCACAGATATTGAATCGGAATTAAATAGAAAAGGCACAATGCCGACTTAAGTACAAGAAGACTGACTCTTCTTAATGTCTATAATTTGAACCATACCTGTGACGCTAGATACAGATTCCGATGCTTCACTTCACGTTTACTGTATCCCTCTGACCTTCTTATTGACGATGAAACACAGAAATTGCATCGGAATTAAATAGAAAAGGCACAATGGCGACTTAAGTACAAGAAGACTGACTCTTCCCACTGTCTATGTTTTGAACCATTCCTGTGACACTAGTTATAGATTCCGATGCTACACTTCAGGTTTACTGTATCCCTCTGAACTTCTAATTGTGGATGAAACACAGTAATTGCATCGGAATTAAATTGAAAAGGCATAATGCCGACTTAAGTACAAGAAGTCCGACTCTTCTTACTGTCTATAATTTGAACCATTCCTGTGACACTAGTTATAGATTCCGATGCTTCACTTCAGGTTTACTGTATCCCTTGGACCATCTTATTGACGATGAAACACAGAAATTGCATCGGAATTAAATAGAAAAGGCACAATGCCGACATAAGTACAAGAAGACTGACTCTTCTTACTGACTATGTATGGAACCAATCCTGTGACACTAGTTATAGATTCCGATGCTTCACTTCAGGTTAACTGTATCCCTTGGACCTTCTTATTGACAATGAAACACAGATATTGCATCGGAATTAAATAGAAAAGGCACAATGCCGACTTAAGTACAAGAAGACTGACTCTTCTTATTGACTATGATTTGAACAATTCCTGTGACACTACTTATAGGTTCCGATTCTACACTTCAGATTTACTGAATCCCTCTGACCCTCTTATTGACGATGAAACACAGTAATTGCATCGGAATTAAATAGAAAAGGAACAATGCCGACTTAAGTACAAGAAGACTGACTCTTCTTACTGTCTATTATTTGAACCATGCCTGTGACACTAGTTATAGATTCCGATGCTTCACTTCAGGCTCACTGTATCCCTTGGACCATCTTATTGACGATGAAACACAGAAATTGCTTCGGAATTAAATACAAAAGGCACAATGCCGAATTAAGTACAAGAAGACTGACTCTTCTTACTGTCTATGCTTTGAAATATTCCTGTGACGCTAGTTACAGGATCCGATGCTTCACTTCAGGTTCACTGTATCCCTCTGACCTTCTTATTGACGATGAAACACAGAAATTGCACCGAAATTAAATAGAAAAGGCACAATGCCGACTTAAGTACAAGAAGACTGACTCTTCCTACTGTCTATGTTTTGAACCATTCCTGTGACACTAGTTATAGATTCGATGCTACACTTCAGGTTTACTGTATACCTCTGACCTTCTAATTGTGGATGAAACACAGTAATTGCATTGGAATTAAATTGAAAAGGCATAATGCCGACTTAAGCACAAGAAGTCTGACTCTTCTTACTGTCTATAATTTGAACCATTCCTGTGACACTAGATATAGATTCCGATGCTTCACTTCAGGTTTATTGTATCCCTAGGACCTTCTTATTGACGATGAAACACAGAAATTGCATCGGAATTAAATACAAAAGGCACAATGCCGACTTAAGTACAAGAAGACTGACTCTTCTTACTGACTATGTTTTGAACCATTCCTGTGACACTAGTTATAGATTCCGATGCTTCACTGCAGGTTTACTGTATCCCTTGGACCTTCTTATTGACGATGAAACACAGAAATTGGATGGGAATTAAATAGAAAAGGCACAATGCCGACTTAAGTACAAGAAGACTGACTCTTCTTACTGACTGTTTTGAACCATTCCTGTGACACTAGTTATAGATTCCGATGCTTCACTTCAGGTTTACTGTGTCCCTCTGACCTTCTTATTGACGATAAATCACAGAAATTGCAGCGGAATTAAATACAAACGGCACAATGCCGACTTAAGTAAAAGAAGACTGACTCTCCTTACTGTCTATGCTTTGAACCATTCCTGTGACACTAGATATAGATTCCGATGCTTCACTTCAGGTTTATTGTATCCCTTGGACCTTCTTATTGACGATGAAACACAGAAATTGCATCGGAATTAAATACAAAAGGCACAATGCCGAGTTAAGTACAAGAAGACTGACTCTTCTTAATGACTATGTTTTGAACCATTCCTGTGACACTAGTTATAGATTCCGATGCTTCACTGCAGGTTTACTGTATCCCTTGGACCTTCTTATTGACGATGAAACACAGAAATTGGATGGGAATTAAATACAAAAGGCTCAATGCCGACTTAAGTACAAGAAGACTGACTCTTCTTACTGACTGTTTTGAACCAATCCTGTGACACTAGTTATAGATTCCGATGCTTCACTTCAGGTTTACTGCATCCCTGTGACCTTCTTATTGATGATGAAACACAGAAATTGCTTCGGAATTAAATAGAAAAGGCACAATGGCGACTTAAGTACAAGAAGACTGACTCTTCTCACTGTCTATGTTTTGAACCATTCCTGTGACACTAGTTATGGATTCCGATGCTACACTTCAGGTTTACTGTATCCCTCTGAACTTCTAATTGTGGATGAAACACAGTAATTGCATCGGAATTAAATTGAAAAGGCATAATGCCGACTTAAGTACAAGAAGTCCGACTCTTCTTACTGTCTATAATTTGAACCATTCCTGTGACACTAGTTATAGATTCCGATGCTGCACTTCAGGTTTACTGCATCCCTTGGACCATCTTATTGACGATACAACACATTAATTGCATCGGAATTAAATAGAAAAGGCACAATGCCGACATAAGTACAAGAAGACTGACTCTTCTTACTGACTATGTATGGAACCATTCCTGTGACACTATTTATAGATTCCGATGCTTCACTTCAGGTTAACTGCATCCCTTGGACCTTCTTATTGACAATGAAACACAGATATTGCATCGGAATTAAATAGAAAAGGCACAATGGCGACTTAAGTACAAGAAGACTGACTCTTTCTACTGTCTATGTTTTGAACTATTCCTGTGACACTAGTTATAGATTCCGATGCTACACTTCAGGTTTACTGTATACCTCTGACCTTCTAATTGTGGATGAAACACAGTAAACGCATTGGAATTAAATTGGAAAGGCATAATGCCGACGTAAGCACAAGAAGTCTGACTCTTCTTACTGTCTATTATTTGAACCATGCCTGTGACACTAGTTATAGATTCCGATGCTTCACTTCAGGTTCACTGTATCCCTTGGACCATCTTATTGACGATGAAACACAGAAATTGCATCGGAATTAAATACAACAGGCACAATGCCGACTTAAGTACAAGAAGACTGACTCTTCTTACTGACTATGTTTTGAACCATTCCTGTGACACTAGTTATAGATTCCGATGCTTCACTTCAGGTTTACTGTATCCCTTGGACCTTCTTATTGATGATGAAACACTGAAATTGCATCGTAATATAATAGAAAAGGCACAATGCCGATTTATAGATTCCGATGCTTCACTTCAGGTTAACTGCATCCCTTGGACCTTCTTATTGACAATGAAACACAGATATTGCATCGGAATTAAATAGAAAAGGCACAATGGCGACTTAAGTACAAGAAGACTGACTCTTTCTACTGTCTATGTTTTGAACTATTCCTGTGACACTAGTTATAGATTCCGATGCTACACTTCAGGTTTACTGTATACCTCTGACCTTCTAATTGTGGATGAAACACAGTAACCGCATTGGAATTAAATTGGAAAGGCATAATGCCGACGTAAGCACAAGAAGTCTGACTCTTCTTACTGTCTATTATTTGAACCATGCCTGTGGCACTAGTTATAGATTCCGATGCTTCACTTCAGGTTCACTGTATCCCTTGGACCATCTTATTGACGATGAAACACAGAAATTGCATCGGAATTAAATACAACAGGCACAATGCCGACTTAAGTACAAGAAGACTGACTCTTCTTACTGACTATGTTTTGAACCATTCCTGTGACACTAGTTATAGATTCCGATGCTTCACTTCAGGTTTACTGTATCCCTTGGACCTTCTTATTGATGATGAAACACTGAAATTGCATCGTAATATAATAGAAAAGGCACAATGCCGACTTAAGTACAAGAAGACTGGCTCTTCTTACTGTCTATGTTTTGAACCATTCCTGTGACGCTAGTTACACATTCCGATGCTTCACTTTAGGTTTACTGTATCCCTCTGACCTTCTTATTGACGATGAAAAACAGAAATTGCATCGGAATTAAATACAAAAGGCACAATGCCGACTTAAGTACAAGAAGACTGACTCTTCCTACTGTCTATGTTTTGAACCATTAATGTGACACCAGTTATTGATTCCGATGCTACACTTCAGGTTTACTGTATCCCTCTGACCATCTTACTGACGATGAAACACAGAAATTGCATCGGAATTAAATACAAAAGGCACAATGCCGACTTAAGTACAAGAAGACTGACTCCTCTTACTTACTGTACTGAACCATTCCTGTGACACTAGTTATAGATTCCGATGCTTCACTTCAGGTTTACTGTATCCCTCTGACCTTCTTATCGACGATGAAACACAGAAATTGCATCGGAATTAAATACAAATAGCACAATGCCGACTTAAGTACAAGAAGACTGACTCTCCTTACTGTCTGTGTTTTGAACCTTTCCTGAGAAACTAGGTATAGATTCCGATGCTTCACTTCAGGTTTATTGTACCCCTTGGACCTTCTTATTGACGATGAAACACAGAAGTTGCATCGGAATTAAGTTCAATAGGCACAATGCCGACTTAAGTACAAGAAGACTGACTCTTCTTACTGACTATGCTTTGAACCATTCCCGTGACACTAGTTATAGATTCCGATGCTTCACTTCAGGTTTACTGTATCCCTTGGACCTTCTTATTGACGATGAAACACAGATATTGCATCGGAATTAAATACAAAAGGCACAATGCCGACTTAAGTACTAGAAGACTGATTCTTCTTACTGTCTATGTTTTGAACCATTCCTGTGACACTAGTTATAGATTCCGATGCTACACTTCAGGATTACTGTATCCCTCTGACCTTCTTATTGACGATGAAACACAGAAATTGCATCGGAATTAATACAAATGGCACAATGCCGACTTAAGTACAAGAAGACTGACTCTCCTTACTGTCTATGCTTTGAACCATTCCTGTGACACTAGATATAGATTCCGATGCTTCACTTCAGGTTTATTGTATCCCTAGGACCTTCTTATTGACGATGAAACACAGAAATTGGATGGGAATTAAATACAAAAGGCACAATGAGGACTTAAGTACAAGAAGACCGACCCTTCTTACTGACTGTTTTGAACCATTCCTGTGACACTAGTTATAGATTCCGATGCTTCACTTCAGGTTTACTGTATCCCTCTGACCTTCTTATTGACGATAAAACACAGAAATTGCAGCGGAATTAAATACAAATGGCACAATGCCGACTTTAGTACAAGAAGACTGACTCTCCTTACTGCCTATGCTTTGAACCATTCCTGTGACACTAGTCATAGATTCCGATGCTTCACTTCAGGTTTACTGTATCCCTCTGACCTTCTTATTGACGATGAAACACAGAAATTGCATCGGAATTAAATACAAATGGCACAATGCCGACTTAAGTACAAGAAGCCTGACTCTCCTTACTGACTATGTTATGAACCATTCCTGTGACACTAGATATAGATTCCGATGCTTCACTTCAGGTTTATTGCAACCCTTGGACCTTCTTATTGACGATGAAACACAGATATTGCATCGGAGTTAAATACAAAAGGCTCAATGCCGACTTAAGTACAAGAAGACTGACTCTTCTTACTGACTATGTTTTGAACTATTCCTGTGACACTAGTTATAGATTCCGATGCTTCACTTCAGGTTTACTGTATCCCTTGGACCTTCTTATTGACGATGAAACACAGAAATTGAATCGGAATTAAATACAAAAGGTACAATGCCGATTTAAGTACTAGCAGACTGACTCTTCTTACTGTCTACGTTTTGAACCATTCCTGTGACACTAGTTATAGATTCCGATGCTTCACTTCAGGTTTACTGTATCCCTCGGTCCCTCTTATTGACGATGAAACACAGAAATTGGATTGGAATTAAATACAAAAGGCACAATGCCGACTTAAGTAGAAGACGACTGACTCTTCTTACTGACTGTTTTGAACTATTCCTGTGACACTAGTTGTAGATTCCGATGCTTCACTTCAGGATTACTGTATTCCTCTGACCTTCTTATTGACGATGAAACACAGAAATTGCATCGGAATTAAATACAAATGGCACAATGCCGACTTAAGTACAAGAAGACTGACTCTCCTTACTGTCTATGTTATGAACCATTTCTATGACACTAGATATATATTCCGATGTTTCACTTCAGGTTTATTGTATCCCTTGGACCTTCATATTGACGATGAAACACAGAAATTGGATCGGAATTAAATACAAAAGGCACAATACCGACAGAAGTACAAGAAGACTGATTCTTCTTACTGACTGTTTTTAACCATTCCTGTGACACTAGTTGTAGATTCCGATGCTTCACTTTAGGTTTACTGTATCCCTTGGACCTTCTTATTGACGATGAAACACAGAAATTGGATCGGAATTAAATACAAAAGGCACAATGCCGACTTAAGTACTAGAAGACTGACTCTTCTTACTATCTATGTTTTGAACCATTCCTGTGACACTAGTTATAGATTCCGATGCTTCACTTCAGATTTACTGTATCCCTTGGACCTTCTTATTGACGATGAAACACAGAAATTGCATCGGAATTAAATAGAAAAGGCACAGTGCCGACTTAAGTACAAGAAGACTGACTCTTCTTCCTGACTGTTTTGAACCATTCCTGTGACACTAGTTATAGATTCCGAAGCTTCACTTCAGGATTACTGTATCCCTTGGACCTTCTTATTGACGATGAAACACTGAAATTGCATCGGAATTACATACAAAAAGTACAATGCCGACTTCAGTACATGAAGACTGACACTTCTTTTTGTCTATGCTTTGAACCATTCCTGTGACACTAGTTATAGATTCCGATGCTTCACTTCAGGTTTACTATATCCCTTGGACCTTCGTATTGACGATGAAACACAGAAATTGCATCGGAATTAAATACAATAGGCACAATGCCGACTTAAGTACAAGAAGACTGACTCTTCGTACTGACTATATTTGAACCACTCCTGTGACACTAGTTATTGATTCCGATGATTCACTTCAGGTTTATTGAATCCGTTGGACCTTCTTATCGACGATGAAACACAAAAATTGCATCGGAATTAAATAGAAAAGGCACAATGCTGACTTAAGTACAAGAAGACTGACTCTTCTTACTGACTGTGTTTGGAACCATTCTTGTGACGCTAGTTATAGATTCCGATGCTTGACTTCAGGTTTACTGTATCCCTTGGACCTTCTAATTGACGATGAAACACAGATATTGCATCGGAATTAAATAGAAAAGGCACCATGCCGACTTAAGTACAAGAAGACTGACTCTTCATACTGACTATGTTTTGAACTATTCCTGTGACACTAGTTATAGATTCCGATGCTTCACTTCAGGTTTACTGTATCCCTCTGACCTTCTTATTGACGATGAAACACAGAAATTGCATCGGAATTAAATACACAAGGCACAATGCCGACTTAAGTACAAGAAGACTGACTCTTCTTACTGTCTATGATTTGAACCATTCCTGTGACACTAGTTATAGATTCCGCTGCTTCACTTCAGGTTTACTGTATCCCTTGGACCTTCTTATTGACGATGGAACACAGAAATTGCATCGGAATTAAATACAAAAGGCACAATGCCGACTTAAGTACAAGAAGACTGACTCTTCTTACTGACTATGTTTTGAACCATTCCTGTGACACTCGTTATAGATTCCGATGCTTCACTTCAGGTTTACTGTACCCCTTGGACCATCTTATTGACGATGAAACACAGAAATTGGATCGGAATTAAATACAAGAGGCACAATGCAGACCTAAGTACAAGAAGACTGACTCTTCTTACTGACTGTTTTGAACCATTTCTGTGACACTAGTTGTAAATTCCGATGCTTCACTTCAGGATTACTGTATCCCTCTGACCTTCTTATTGACGATGAAACACAGAAATTGCATCGGAATTAAATACAAATGGCACAATGCCGACTTAAGTACAAGAAGACTGACTCTCATTACTGTCTATGCTTTGAACCATTCCTATGACACTAGATATAGATTCCGATGCTTCACTTCAGGTTTATTGTATCCCTTGGACCTTCTTATTGACGATGAAACACAGAAATTGGATCGGAATTAAATACAAAAGGCACAATGCTGACTTAAGCACAAGAAGACTGACTCTTCTTACTGACTGTTTTGAACCATTCCTGTGACACTAGTTGTAGATTCCGATGCTTCACTTCAGGATTACTGTATCCCTTGGACCTTCATATTGACGATGAAACACAGAAATTGCATCGGAATTAAATACAAAAGGCACAATGCCGACTTAAGTACAAGAAGACTGACTCTCCTTACTGTCTGTGTTTTGAACCTTTCCTGAGAAACTAGGTATAGATTCCGATGCTTCACTTCAGGTTTATTGTACCCCTTGGACCTTCTTATTGACGATGAAACACAGAAGTTGCATCGGAATTAAATTCAATAGGCACAATGCCGACTTAAGTACAAGAAGACTGACTCTTCTTACTGACTATGCTTTGAACCATTCCCGTGACACTAGTTATAGATTCCGATGCTTCACTTCAGGTTTACTGTATCCCTTGGACCTTCTTATTGACGATGAAACACAGATATTGCATCGGAATTAAATACAAAAGGCACAATGCCGACTTAAGTACAAGAAGACTGACTCTTCCTACTGACTATGTTTTGAACGATTTCTGTGACCCTAGTTATTGATTCCGATGCTTCACTTCAGGTTTACTGTATCCCTTGGACCTTCTTATAGACGATGAAACACAGAAATTGGATCGGAATTAAATACAAAAGGCACAATGCCGACTTAGGTACTAGAAGACTGATTCTTCTTACTGTCTATGTTTTGAACCATTCCTGTGACACTAGTTATAGATTCCGATGCTACACTTCAGGATTACTGTATCCCTCTGACCTTCTTATTGACGATGAAACACAGAAATTGCATCGGAACTAAATACAAATGGCACAATGCCGACTTAAGTACAAGAAGACTGACTCTCCTTACTGTCTATGCTTTGAACCATTCCTGTGACACTAGATATAGATTCCGATGCTTCACTTCAGGTTTATTGTATCCCTAGGACCTTCTTATTGACGATGAAACACAGAAATTGGATGGGAATTAAATACAAAAGGCACAATGAGGACTTAAGTACAAGAAGACCGACCCTTCTTACTGACTGTTTTGAACCATTCCTGTGACACTAGTTATAGATTCCGATGCTTCACTTCAGGATTACTGTATCCCTCTGACCTTCTTATTGACGATAAAACACAGAAATTGCATCGAAATTAAATACAAATGGCACAATGCCGACTTAAGTACAAGAAGACTGACTCTTCCTACTGACTAAGTTTTGAACGATTTCTGTGACCCTAGTTCTTGATTCCGATGCTTCACTTCAGGTGCACTGTATCCCTTGGACCTTCTTATTGACGATGAAACACAGAAATTGGATCGGAATTAAATACAAATGGCACAATGCCGACTTTAGTACAAGAAGACTGACTCTCCTTACTGCCTATGCTTTGAACCATTCCTGTGACACTAGTCATAGATTCCGATGCTTCACTTCAGGTTTACTGTATCCCTCTGACCTTCTTATTGACGATGAAACACAGAAATTGCATCGAAATTAAATACAAATGGCACAATGCCGACTTAAGTACAAGAAGCCTGACTCTCCTTACTGACTATGTTATGAACCATTCCTGTGACACTAGATATAGATTCCGATGCTTCACTTCAGGTTTATTGCAACCCTTGGACATTCTTATTGACGATGAAACACATATTGCATCGGAGTTAAATACAAAAGGCTCAATGCCGACTTAAGTACAAGAAGACTGACTCTTCTTACTGACTATGTTTTGAACCATTCCTCTGACACTAGTTATAGATTCCGATGCTTCACTTCAGGTTTACTGTATCCCTTGGACCTTCTTATTGACGATGAAACACAGAAATTGAATCGGAATTAAATACAAAAGGTACAATGCCGATTTAAGTACTAGAAGACTGACTCTTCTTACTGTCTATGTTTTGAACCATTCCTGTGACACTAGTTATAGATTCCGATGCTTCACTTCAGGTTTACTGTATCCCTCGGTCCCTCTTATTGACGATGAAACACAGAAATTGGATTGGAATTAAATACAAAAGGCACAATGCCGACTTAAGTACAAGAAGACTGACTCTTCTTACTGACTGTTTTGAACCATTCCTGTGTTACTAGTTGTAGATTCCGATGCTTCACTTCAGGATTACTGTATTCCTCTGACCTTCTTATTGACGATGAAACACAGAAATTGCATCGGAATTAAATACAAATGGCACAATGCCGACTTAAGTACAAGAAGACTGACTCTCCTTACTGTCTATGTTTTGAACCATTCCCATGACACTAGATATATATTCCGATGCTTCACTTCAGGTTTATTGTATCCCTTGGACCTTCATATTGACGATGAAACACTGAAATTGGATCGGAATTAAATACAAAAGGCACAATGCCGACAGAAGTACAAGAAGACTGACTCTTCTTACTGACTGTTTTGAACCATTCCTGTGACACTAGTTGTAGATTCCGATGCTTCACTTCAGGTTTACTGTATCCCTTGGACCTTCTTATTGACGATGAAACACAGAAATTGGATCGGAATTAAATACAAAAGGCACAATGCCGACTTAAGTACTAGAAGACTGACTCTTCTTACTATCTATGTTTTGAACCATTCCTGTGACACTAGTTATAGATTCCGATGCTTCACTTCAGATTTACTGTATCCCTTGGACCTTCTTATTGACGATGAAACACAGAAATTGCATCGGAATTAAATAGAAAAGGCACAGTGCCGACTTAAGTACAAGAAGACTGACTCTTCTTACTGACTGTTTTGAACCATTCCTGTGACACTAGTTATAGATTCCGAAGCTTCACTTCAGGATTACTGTATCCCTTGGACCTTCTTATTGACGATGAAACACAGAAATTGCATCGGAATTACACACAAAAAGTACAATGCCGACTTCAGTACATGAAGACTGACACTTCTTTTTGTCTACGCTTTGAACCATTCCTGTGACACTAGTTGTAGATTCCGATGCTTCACTTCAGGTTTACTGTATCCCTTGGACCTTCTTATTGACGATGAAACACAGAAATTGCATCGGAATTAAATACAAAAGGCACAATTCCGACTTAAGTACAAGAAGACTGACTCTTCGTACTGACTATACTTGAACCATTCCTGTGACACTAGTTATTGATTCCGATGATTCACTTCAGGTTTATTGAATCCGTTGGACCTTCTTATAGACGATGAAACACAAAAAATTCATCGGAATTAAATAGAAAAGGCACAATGCTGACTTAAGTACAAGAGGACTGACTCTTCTTACTGACTGTGTTTGGAACCATTCTTGTGACGCTAGTTATAGATTCCGATGCATCACTTCAGGTTTACTGTATCCCTCTGACCTTCGTATTGACGATGAAACACAGAAATTGCATCGGAATTAAATACAAATGGCACAATGCCGACTTAAGTACAAGAAGATTGACTCTCCTTACTGTCTATGATTAGAACCATTCCTATGACACTAGATATGGATTCCGATGCTTCACTTCAGGTTAATTGTATCCCTTGGACCTTCTTATTGACGATGAAGCACAGATATTGCATCGGAATTAAATACAAAGGTCACAATGCCGACTTAAGTACAAGAAGACTGACTCTTCTTACTGACTGTTTTGAACCATTTCTGTGACACTAGTTGTAAATTCCGATGCTTGACTTCAGGATTACTGTATCCCTCTGACCTTCCTATTGACGATGAAACACAGAAATTGCATCGGAATTAAATACAAATGGCACAATGCCGACTTAAGTACAAGAAGACTGACTCTCATTACTGTCTATGCTTTGAACCATTCCTATGACACTAGATATAGATTCCGATGCTTCACTTCAGGTTTATTGTACCCCTTGGACCTTCTTATTGACGATGAAACACAGAAATTGGATCGGAATTAAATACAAAAGGCACAATGCTGACTTAAGCACAAGAAGACTGACTCTTCTTACTAACTGTTTTGAACCATTCCTGTGACACCAGTTGTAGATTCCGATGCTTCACTTCAGGATTACTGTATCCCTCTGACCTTCTTATTGACGATGAAACACAGTAATTGCATCGGAATTAAATACAAACGGCACAATGCGGACTTAAGTACAAGAAGACTGACTCTCCTTACTGTCTATGTTTTGAACCATTCCTATGACACTAGATATAGTTTCGGATGCTTCACTTCAGGTTTATTGTATCCCTTGGACCTACGTATTGACGATGAAACACAGATATTGCATCGGAATTAAATACAAAATTCACAATGCCGACTTAAGTACAAGAAGACTGACTCTTCTTACTGACTATGTTTTGAACCATTCCTGTGACATTAGTTATAGATTCCGATGCTTCACTTCAGGTTTACTGTATCCCTTGGACATTCTTGTTGACGATGAAACACAGATATTCCATCGGAATTAAATAGAAAAGGCACAATGCCGACTTAAGTACAAGAAGACTGACTCTTCATACTGTCTATGATTTGAACCATTCCTGTGACACTAATTATAGATTCCGATGCTTCTCTTCAGGTTTACTGTATCCCTTGGACCTTCTTATTGACGATGAAACACAGAAATTGGATCGGAATTAAATACAAAAGGCACAATGCCGACTTAAGTACTAGAAGACTGAGTCTTCTTACTATCTATGCTTTGAACCATTCCAGTGAAACTAGTTACAGATTCCGACGCTTCACTTCAGATTTACTGTATCCCTTGGACCTTCTTATTGACGATGAAACACAGAAATTGCATCGGAATTAAATACAAAAGGCACAGTGTCGACTTAAGTACAAGAAGACTGACTCTACCTTACTGACTGCTTTGAACCATTCCTGTGACACTAGTTATGGATTCCGAAGCTTCACTTCAGGTTTACTGTATCCCTTGCACCTTCTTATTGACGATGAAACACAGAAATTGCATCGGAATTACATACAAAAGGCACAATGCCGACATCAGTACATGAAGACTGACTATTCTTTTTGTCTATGTTTTTAACCATTCCTGTGACACTAGTTATAGATTCTGATGCTTCACTTCAGGTTTACTGTATCCCTTGGACCTTCTTATTGACGATGAAACACAGAAATTGCATTGGAATTAAATACAAAAGGCACAATGCCGACTTAAGTACAAGAAGACTGACTCTTCGTACTGACTATGTTTTAAACCATTCCTGTGACACTAGTTCTTGATTCCGATGATTCACTTCAAGTTTACTGTATCCCTTGAACCTTCTTATTGACGAAGAAACACAAAAATTGCATCGGAATTAAATAGAAAAGGCACAATGCCGACTTAAGTACAAGCAGACTGACTCTTCTTACTGACTATGTTTGGAACCATTCTTGTGACACTAGTTATAGATTCCGATGTTTCACTTCAGGTTTACTGTATCCCTCTGACCTTCATATTGACGATGAAACACAGATATTCCATCGGAATTAAATAGAAAAGGCACAATGCCGACTTAAGTACAAGAAGACTGACTCTTCTTACCGACTATGATTTAAACCATTCCTGTGATACTAGTTACAGATTCCGATGCTTCACTTCAGGTTTACTGTATCCCTCTGACCTTCATATTGACGATGAAACACAGAAATTGCATCGGAATTAAATAGAAAAGGCACAATGCCGACTTAAGTACAAGAAGACTGACTCTTCTTACTGACTATGGTTTGAACCATTCCTGTGACACTAGTTATAGATTCCGATGCTTCACTTCAGGTTTAATGTATCCCTTGGACCTTCTTACTGACGATGAAACACAGAAATTGGATCGGAAATAAATACAAAAGGCACAATGCCGACTTAAGTACAAGAAGACTAACTCTTCTTACTGACTGTTTTGAACCATTCCTGTGACACTAGTTATAGATTCCGATGCTTCACTTCAGGTTTACTGTATCCCTCTGACCTTCTTATTGGCGATGAAACACAGAAATTGCATCGGTAATAAATACAAATGGCACAATGCCGACTTAAGTACAAGAAGACTTACTCTCCTTACTGTCTATGTTTTGAACCATTCCTATGACAATACATATAGATTCAGATGCTTCACTTCAGGTTTATTGTATCCCTTGGACCTTCTTATTGACGATGAAACCCAGATATTGCATCGGAATTAAATACAAAGGGCACAATGCCGACTTAAGTACAAGAAGACTGACTCTTCTTACTGAGTATGTTTTGAACCATTCCTGTGACACTAGTTATAGATTCCGATGCTTCACTTCAGGTTTACTGTATCCCTCTGACCTTCTTATTGAAGATGAAACACAGAAATTGGATCGGAAATTAATACAAAAGGCACAATGCCGATTTAAGTACTAGAAGACTGACTCTTCTTACTATCTAAGATTTGAGCCATTCCTGTGACACTAGTTATACATTCCGATGCTTCACTTCAGATTTACTGTATCCCTTGGACCTTCTTGTTGGCGATGAAACACAGAAATTGCATCGGAATTAAATACAAAAGGCACAATGCCGACTTAAGTACAAGAAGACTGACTCTTCGTACTGACTGTTTTGAACTATTCCTGTGACACTAGTTATAGATTCCGAAGCTTCACTTCAGGTTTACTGTAACCCATTGACCTTCTTATTGACGATGAAACACAGAAATTGCATCGGAATTACATACAAAAGGCACAATGCCGACTTCAGTACAAGAAGACTGACTCTTCTTATTGTCTATGTTTTGAACCATTCCTGTGACACTAGTTATAGATTCCGATGCTTCACTTCAGGTTTACTGTATCCCTTGGACCTTCTTATTGACGATGAAACACAGAAATTGCATCCGAATTAAATACAAAAGGCACAATGCCGACTTAAGTACAAGAGGACTGACTCTTTGTATCAACTATGTTTGGAACCATTCCTGTGACACTAGTTATAGATTCCGATGCTTCACTTCAGGTTTACTGTATCCCTTGGACCTTCTTATTGACGATGAAACACAGAAATTGCATCGGAATTAAATACAAAAGGCACAGTGTCGACTTAAGTACAAGAAGACTGACTCTTCTTACAGACTGTTTTGAACCATTCCTGTGACACTAGTTATGGATTCCGAGGCTTCACTTCAGGTTTACTGTATCCCTTGCACCTTCTTATTGACGATGAAACACAGAAATTGCATCGGAATTACATACAAAAGGCACAATGCCGACATCAGTACATGAAGACTGACTATTCTTTTTGTCTATGTTTTGAACCATTCCTGTGACACTAGTTATAGATTCTGATGCTTCACTTCAGGTTTACTGTATCCCTTGGACCTTCTTATTGACGATGAAACACAGAAATTGCATCGGAATTAAATACAAAAGGCACAATGCCGACTTAAGTACAAGAAGACTGACTCTTCGTACTGACTATGTTTTAAACCATTCCTGTGACACTAGTTATTGATTCCGATGATTCACTTCAGGTTTACTGTATCCCTTGAACCTTCTTATTGACGAAGAAACACAAAAATTGCATCGGAATTAAATAGAAAAGGCACAATGCCGACTTAAGTACAAGCAGACTGACTCTTCTTACTGACTATGTTTGGAACCATTCTTGTGACACTAGATATAGATTCCGATGTTTCACTTCAGGTTTACTGTATCCCTTGGACCTTCTTATTGACGATGAAACACAGATATTCCATCGGAATTAAATAGAAAAGGCACAATGCCGACTTAAGTACAAGAAGACTGACTCTTCTTACCGACTATGATTTGAACCATTCCTGTGATACTAGTTATAGATTCCGATGCTTCACTTCAGGTTTACTGTATCCCTCTGACCTTCATATTGACGATGAAACACAGAAATTGCATCGGAATTAAATAGAAAAGGCACAATGCCGACTTAAGTACAAGAAGACTGACTCTTCTTACTGAGTATGTTTGAACCATTCCTGTGACACTAGTTATACATTCCGATGCTTCACTGCAGGTTTACTGTATCCCTCTGACCTTCTTATTGAAGATGAAACACAGAAATTGGATCGGAAATTAATACAAAAGGCACAATGCCGATTTAAGTATTAGAAGACTGACTCTTCTTACTGAGTATGTTTGAACCATTCCTGTGACACTAGTTATACATTCCGATGCTTCACTGCAGGTTTACTGTATCCCTCTGACCTTCTTATTGAAGATGAAACACAGAAATTGGATCGGAAATTAATACAAAAGGCACAATGCCGATTTAAGTATTAGAAGACTGACTCTTCTTACTATCTAAGTTTTGAGCCATTCCTGTGACACTAGTTATACATTCCGATGCTTCACTTCGGATTTACTGTATCCCTTGGACCTTCTTGTTGGCGATGAAACACAGAAATTGCATCGGAATTAAATACAAAAGGCACAATGCCGACTTAAGTACAAGAAGACTGACTCTTCGTACTGACTGATTTGAACTATTCCTGTGACACTAGTTATAGATTCCGAAGCTTCACTTCAGGTTTACTGTAACCCATTGACCTTCTTATTGACGATGAAACACAGAAATTGCATCGGAATTACATACAAAAGGCACAATGCCGACTTCAGTACAAGAAGACTGACTCTTCTTATTGTCTATGTTTTGAACCATTCCTGTGACACTAGTTATAGATTCCGATGCTTCACTTCAGGTTTACTGTATCCCTTGGACCTTCTTATTGACGATGAAACACAGAAATTGCATCTGAATTAAATACAAAAGGCACAATGCCGACTTAAGTGCAAGAGGACTGACTCTTTGTACTAACTATGTTTGGAACCATTCCTGTGACACTAGTTATAGATTCCGATGCTTCACTTCAGGTTTACTGTATCCCTTGGACCTTCTTAGTGACGATGAAACACAGAAATTGGATCGGAATTAAATACAAAAGGCACAATGCCGACTTAAGTACAAGAAGACTGCCTCTTCTTACTGACTGTTTTGAACCATTCCTGTGACACTAGTTATAGATTCCGATGCTTCACTTCAGGTTTACTGTATCCCTCTGACCTTCTTATTGACGATGAAACAGAGAAATTGCATCGGAATTAAATACAAATGGCACAATGCCGACTTAAGTACAAGAAGACTGACTCTCCTTACTGTCTATGTTTTGAACCATTCCTATGACACTAGATATAGATTCCGATGCTTCACTTCAGGTTTATTGTATCCCTTGGACCTACTTATTGACGATGAAACACACATATTGCATCGGAATTAAATACAAAAGGCACAATGCCGGCTTAAGTACAAGAAGACTGACTCTTCTTACTAACTATGTTATGAACCATTCTTGTGACACTAGTTATAGATTCCGATGCTTCACTTAAGGTTTACTGTATCCCTTGGACCTTCTTATTGACGATGAAACACAGAAATTGGATCGGAATTAAATACAAAAGGCACAATGCCGACTTAAGTACTAGAAGACTGACTCTTCTTACTATCTATGTTTTGAACCATTCCTGTGACACTTGTTACAGATTCCGATGCTTCACTTCAGATTTACTGTATCCCTTCGACCTTCTTATTGACGATGAAACACAGAAATTGCATCGGAATTAAATACAAAAGGCACAGTGCCGACTTAAGTACAAGAAGACGGACTCTTCTTACTGACTATGTTTGGAACCATTGTTGTGGCACTAGTTATAGATTCCGATGCTTCACTTCAGGTTTACTGTATCCCTTGGACCTTCTTGATGACGATGAAATCCAGATATTCCATCGGAATTAAATAGAAAAGGCACAATGCCGACTTAAGTACAAGAAGACTCACTCTTCATACTGTCTATGATTTGAACCATTCCTGTGACACTAGTTATAGATTCCGATGCTTCCCTTCAGGTTTACTGTATCCCTTGGACCTTCGTATTGACGATGAAACACAGAAATTGCATCGGAATTAAATACAAAAGGCACAATGCCGACTTAAGTACAAGAAGACTGACTCTTCTTACTGACTATGTTTTGAACCATTCCTGTGACACTAGTTATAGATTCCGATGCTTCACTTCAGGTTTACTGTATCCCTTGGACCTTCTTATTGACGATGAAACACAGAAATTATATCGGAATTAAATACAAAAGGCACATTGCCGACTTATGTACAAGAAGACTAACTCTTCTTACTGACTGCTTTGAACCATTCCTGTGACACTAGTTATAGATTCCGATGCTTCACTTCAGGTTTACTGTATCCCTTGAACCTTCGTATTGACGATGAAACACAGAAATTGCATCGGAATTAAATACAAAAGGCACAAGGCCGACTTAAGTACAACAAGACTGACTCTTCGTACTGACTATGTTTTGAACCATTCCTGTGACACTAGTTATTGATGCCGATGATTCACTTCAGGTTTACTGTATCCCTTGGACCTTCTTATTGACGATGAAACACAAAAATTGCATCGGAATTAAATAGAAAAGGCACAATGCCGACATAAGTACAAGAAGACTGACTCTTCTTACTGACTATGTTTGGAACCATTGTTGTGGCACTAGTTATAGATTCCGATGCTTCACTTCAGGTTTACTGTATCCCTTGGACCTTCTTGTTGACGATGAAACACAGATATTCCATCGGAATTAAATAGAAAAGGCACAATGCCGACTTAAGTACAAGAAGACTGACTCTTCATACTGTCTATGATTTGAACCATTCCTGTGACACTAGTTATAGATTCCGATGCTTCACTTCAGGTTTACTGTATCCCTTGGACCTTCTTATTGACGATGAAACACAGAAATTGCATCGGAATTAAATACAAAAGGCACAATGCCGACTTAAGTACAAGAAGACTGACTCTTCTTACTGACTATGTTTTGAACCATTCCTGTGACACTAGTTATAGATTCCGATGCTTCACTTCAGGTTTACTGTATCCCTTGGACCTTATTATTGACGATGAAACACAGAAATTGGATCGGAATTAAATACAAAAGGCACAATGCCGACTTAAGTACAAGAAGACTGACTCTTCTTACTGACTGCTTTGAACCATTCCTGTGACACTAGTTATAGATTCCGATGCTTCACTTTAGGTTTACTGTATCCCTCTGACCTTCTTATAGACGATGAAACACAGAAATTGCATCGGAATTAAATACAAATGGCACAATGCCGACTTAAGTACAAGAAGACTGACTCTCCCTACTGTCTATGTTTTGAACCATTCCTATGACACTAGATATAGATTCCGAAGCTTCACTTCAGGTTTATTGTATCCCTTGGACCTTCTTATTGACGATGAAACACAGATATTGCATCGGCATCAAATACAAAGGGCACAATGCCAACTTAAGTACAAGAAGACTGACTCTTCTTACTGATTGTTTTGAACCATTCCTGTGACACTAGTTGTAGATTCCGATGCTTCACTACAGGATTACTGTATCCCTCTGACCTTCGTATTGACGATGAAACACAGAAATTGCATCGGAATTAAATACAAATGGCACAATGCCGACTTAAGTACAAGAAGACTGACTCTCCTTACTGTCTATATTTTGAACCATTCCTATGACACTAGATATAGATTCCGATGCTTCACTTCAGGTTTATTGTATCCCTTGGACCTTCTTATTGACGATGAAACACAGAAATTGGATCGGAATTAAATACAAAAGGCACAATGACGACTTAAGCACAAGAAGACTGACTCATCTTACTGACTGTTTTGAACCATTCCTGTGACACTAGTTGTAGATTCCGATGCTTCACTTCAGGTTTACTGTATCCCTTGGACCTTCTTATTCACGATGAAACACAGAAATTGGATCGGAATTAAATACAAAAGGCACAATGCCGACTTAAGTACTAGAAGACTGACTCTTCTTACTATCTATGATTTGAACCATTCCTGTGACACTAGTTACAGATTCCGATGCTTCACTTCAGATTTACTGTATCCCTTGGACCTTCTTATTGACGATGAAACACAGAAATTGTATCGGAATTAAATACAAAAGGCACAGTGCCGACTTAAGTACAAGAAGACTGACTCTTCTTACTGACTGTTTTGAACCATTCCTGTGACACTAGTTATAGATTCCGAAGCTTCAATTCAGGTTTACTGTATCCCTTGGACCTTCTTATTGACGATGAAACACAGAAATTGCATCGGAATTACATACAAAAGGCACAATGCCGACTTCAGTACATGAAGACTGACTCTTCTTTTTGTCTATGTTTTGAACCATTCCTGTGACACTAGTTATAGATTCCGATGCTTCACTTCAGGTTTACTGTATCCCTTGGACCTTCTTATTGACGATGAAACACAGATATTCCATCGGAATTAAATAGAAAAGGCACAATGCCGACTTAAGTACAAGAAGATTTTCTCTTCTTACTGACTATGATTTGAACCATTCCTGTGACACTAGTTATAGATTCCGATGCTTCACTTCAGGTTTACTGTATCCCTCTGACCTTCTTATTGACGATGAAACACAGAAATTGCATCGGAATTAAATTGAAAAGGCACAATGCCGACTTAAGTACAAGAAGACTGACTCTTCTTACTGACTATGATTTGAAAAATTCCTGTGACACTAGTTATAGATTCCGATGCTTCACTTCAGGTTTACCGTATCCCTTGGACCTTCTTATTGACGATGAAACACAGAAATTGCATCGGAATTAAATACAAAAGGCACAATGCCGACCTAAGTACAAGAAGACTGACTCTTCTTACTGACTATGTTTTGAACCATTCCTGTGACACTAGTTATAGATTCTGATGCTTCACTCCAGGTTTACTGTATTCCTTGGACCTTCTTATTGACGATGAAACACAGAAATTATATCGGAATTAAATACAAAAGGCACAGTGCCGACTTAAGTACAAGAAGACTAACTCTTCTTACTGACTGTTTTGAACCATTCCTGTGACACTAGTTATTGATTCCGATGCTTCACTTCAGGTTTACTGTATCCCTCTGACCTTCTTATTTACGATGAAACACAGAAATTGCATCGGTAATAAATACAAATGGCACAATGCCGACTTAAGTACAAGAAGACTGACTCTCCTTACTGTCTATGTTTTGAACCATTCCTATGACACTACATATAGATTCCGATGCTTCACTTCAGGTTTATTGTATCCCTTGGACCTTCTTATTGACGATGAAACACAGATATTGCATCGGAATTAAATACAAAGTGCACAATGTCGACTTAAGTAGAAGAAGACTGACTCTTCTTACTGACTATGTATTGAACCATTCCTGTGACACTAGTTATAGATTCCGATGCTTCACTTCAGGTTTACTGTATCCCTCTGACCTTCTTATTGACGATGAAACACAGAAATTGGATCGGAATTAAAAACAAAAGGCACAATGCTGACTTAAGTACTATAAGACTGACTCTTCTTACTATCTAAGTTTTGAACCATTCCTGTGACACTAGTTACAGATTCCGATGCTTCACTTCAGATTTACTGTATCCCTTGGACCTTCATATTGGCGATGAAACACAGAAATTGCATCGGAATTAAATACAAAAGGCACAATGCCGACTTAAGTACATGAAGACTGACTCTTCGTACTTTCTGTTTTGAACCATTCCTGTGACACTAGTTATGGATTCCGAAGCTTCACTTCAGGTTTACTGTAACCCTTTGACCTTCTTATTGACGATGAAACACAGAAATTGCATCGGAATTACATACAAAAGCACAAGGCCGACTTCAGTACAAGAAGACTGACTCTTCTTTTTGTCTATGTTTTGAAACATTCCTGTGACACTAGTTATAGATTCCGATGATTCACTTCAGGTTTACTGTATCCCTTGGACCTACTTATTGACGATGAAACACACATATTGCATCGGAATTAAATACAAAAGGCACAATGCCGGCTTAAGTACAAGAAGACTGACTCTTCTTACTAACTATGTTATGAACCATTCTTGTGACACTAGTTATAGATTCCGATGCTTCACTTAAGGTTTACTGTATCCCTTGGACCTTCGTATTGACGATGAAACACAGAAATTGCATCGGAATTAAATACAAAAGGCACAATGCCGACTTAAGTACAAGAAGACTGACTCTTCTTACTGACTATGTTTTGAACCATTCCTGTGACACTAGTTATAGATTCCGATGCTTCACTTCAGGTTTACTGTATCCCTTGGACCTTCTTATTGACGATGAAACACAGAAATTATATCGGAATTAAATACAAAAGGCACATTGCCGACTTATGTACAAGAAGACTAACTCTTCTTACTGACTGCTTTGAACCATTCCTGTGACACTAGTTATAGATTCCGATGCTTCACTTCAGGTTTACTGTATCCCTTGAACCTTCGTATTGACGATGAAACACAGAAATTGCATCAGAATTAAATACAAAAGGCACAAGGCCGACTTAAGTACAACAAGACTGACTCTTCGTACTGACTATGTTTTGAACCATTCCTGTGACACTAGTTATTGATGCCGATGATTCACTTCAGGTTTACTGTATCCCTTGGACCTTCTTATTGACGATGAAACACAAAAATTGCATCGGAATTAAATAGAAAAGGCACAATGCCGACATAAGTACAAGAAGACTGACTCTTCTTACTGACTATGTTTGGAACCATTGTTGTGGCACTAGTTATAGATTCCGATGCTTCACTTCAGGTTTACTGTATCCCTTGGACCTTCTTGTTGACGATGAAACACAGATATTCCATCGGAATTAAATAGAAAAGGCACAATGCCGACTTAAGTACAAGAAGACTGACTCTTCTTACTGACTGCTTTGAACCATTCCTGTGACACTAGTTATAGATTCCGATGCTTCACTTTAGGTTTACTGTATCCCTCGGACCTTCTTATAGACGATGAAACACAGAAATTGCATCGGAATTAAATACAAATGGCACAATGCCGACTTAAGTACAAGAAGACTGACTCTCCCTACTGTCTATGTTTTGAACCATTCCTATGACACTAGATATAGATTCCGAAGCTTCACTTCAGGTTTATTGTATCCCTTGGACCTTCTTATTGACGATGAAACACAGATATTGCATCGGAATTAAATACAAAGGGCACAATGCCAACTTAAGTACAAGAAGACTGACTCTTCTTACTGATTGTTTTGAACCATTCCTGTGACACTAGTTGTAGATTCCGATGCTTCACTACAGGATTACTGTATCCCTCTGACCTTCTTATTGACGATGAAACACACAAATTGCGTCGGAATTAAATACAAATGGCACAATGCCGACTTAAGTACAAGAAGACTGACTCTCCTTACTGTCTATATTTTGAACCATTCCTATGACACTAGATATAGATTCCGATGCTTCACTTCAGGTTTATTGTATCCCTTGGACCTTCTTATTGACGATGAAACACAGAAATTGGATCGGAATTAAATACAAAAGGCACAATGACGACTTAAGCACAAGAAGACTGACTCATCTTACTGACTGTTTTGAACCATTCCTGTGACACTAGTTGTAGATTCCGATGCTTCACGTCAGGTTTACTGTATCCCTTGGACCTTCTTATTCACGATGAAACACAGAAATTGGATCGGAATTAAATACAAAAGGCACAATGCCGACTTAAGTACTAGAAGACTGACTCTTCTTACTATCTATGATTTGAACCATTCCTGTGACACTAGTTACAGATTCCGATGCTTCACTTCAGATTTACTGTATCCCTTGGACCTTCTTATTGACGATGAAACACAGAAATTGTATCGGAATTAAATACAAAAGGCACAGTGCCGACTTAAGTACAAGAAGACTGACTCTTCTTACTGACTGTTTTGAACCATTCCTGTGACACTAGTTATAGATTCCGAAGCTTCAATTCAGGTTTACTGTATCCCTTGGACCTTCTTATTGACGATGAAACACAGAAATTGCATCGGAATTACATACAAAAGGCACAATGCCGACTTCAGTACATGAAGACTGACTCTTCTTTTTGTCTATGTTTTTAACCATTCCTGTGACACTAGTTATAGATTCCGATGCTTCACTTCAGGTTTACTGTGTCCCTTGGACCTTCTTATTGACGATGAAACACAGATATTCCATCGGAATTAAATAGAAAAGGCACAATGCCGACTTAAGTACAAGAAGACTTTCTCTTCTTACTGACTATGATTTGAACCATTCCTGTGACACTAGTTATAGATTCCGATGCTTCACTTCAGGTTTACTGTATCCCTCTGACCTTCTTATTGACGATGAAACACAGAAATTGCATCGGAATTAAATTGAAAAGGGACAATGCCGACTTAAGTACAAGAAGACTGACTCTTCTTACTGACTATGATTTGAAAAATTACTGTGACACTAGTTATAGATTCCGATGCTTCACTTCAGGTTTACCGTATCCCTTGGACCTTCTTATTGACGATGAAACACAGAAATTGCATCGGAATTAAATACAAAAGGCACAATGCCGACCTAAGTACAAGAAGACTGACTCTTCTTACTGACTACGTTTTGAACCATTCCTGTGACACTAGTTATAGATTCTGATGCTTCACTCCAGGTTTACTGTATTCCTTGGACCTTCTTATTGACGATGAAACACAGAAATTATATCGGAATTAAATACAAAAGGCACAGTGCCGACTTAAGTACAAGAAGACTAACTCTTCTTACTGACTGTTTTGAACCATTCCTGTGACACTAGTTATTGATTCCGATGCTTCACTTCAGGTTTACTGTATCCCTCTGACCTTCTTATTTACGATGAAACACAGAAATTGCATCGGTAATAAATACAAATGGCACAATCCCGACTTAAGTACAAGAAGACTGACTCTCCTTACTGTCTATGTTTTGAACCATTCCTATGACACTACATATAGATTCCGATGCTTCACTTCAGGTTTATTGTATCCCTTGGACCTTCTTATTGACGATGAAACACAGATATTGCATCGGAATTAAATACAAAGTGCACAATGTCGACTTAAGTAGAAGAAGACTGACTCTTCTTACTGACTATGTATTGAACCATTCCTGTGACACTAGTTATAGATTCCGATGCTTCACTTCAGGTTTACTGTATCCCTCTGACCTTCTTATTGACGATGAAACACAGAAATTGGATCGGAATTAAAAACAAAAGGCACAATGCTGACTTAAGTACTATAAGACTGACTCTTCTTACTATCTAAGTTTTGAACCATTCCTGTGACACTAGTTATAGATTCCGATGCTTCACTTCAGATTTACTGTATCCCTTGGACCTTCATATTGGCGATGAAACACAGAAATTGCATCGGAATTAAATACAAAAGGCACAATGCCGACTTCAGTACAAGAAGACTGACTCTTCTTTTTGTCTATGTTTTGAAACATTCCTGTGACACTAGTTATAGATTCCGATGATTCACTTCAGGTTTACTGTATCCCTTGGACCTTCCTATTGACGATGAAACACAAAAATTGCATCGGAATTAAATAGAAAAGGCACAATGCCGACTTAAGTACGAGAAGACTGACTCCTCTTACTGACTATGTTTGGAACCATTCTTGTGACACTGGTTATTGATTTCGATGCTTCACTTCAGGTTTAATGTATCCCTTGGACCTTCTTATTGACGATGAAACACAGATATTGCATCGGAATTAAATAGAAAAGGCACAATGCCGACTTAAGTACAAGAAGACTGACTCTTCTTACTGACTATGATTTGAACCATTCCTGTGACAGTAGTTATAGATTCCGATGCTTCACTTCAGATTTACTGTATTCCTCAGACCCTCTTATTGACGACGAAACACAGAAATTGCATCGGAATTAAATAGTAAAGGCACAATGCCGACTTAAGTACAAGAGGACTGACTCTTCTTACTGTCTATGATTTGAACCATTCCTGTGACACTAGTTATAGATTCCGATGCTTCACTTCAGGTTTACTGTATCCCTTGGACCTTCTAATTGACGATGAAACACAGAAATTGCATCGGAATTAAATAGAAAAGGTACAATGCCGACTTGAGTACAAGAACACTGACTCTTCTTACTGTCTATGCTTTGAACCATTCCTGTGACGCTAGTTACAGATTCCGATGCTTCACTTCAGGTTTACTGTGTCCCTCTGACCTTCTTATTGACGATGAAACACAGAAATTGCAGCGGAATTAAATAGATAAGGCACAATGCCGACTTGAGTACAAGAAGACTGACTCTTCTTACTGACTATGTTTTGAACCATTCCTGTGACACTAGTTATTGATTCCGATGCTTCACTTCAGGTTTACTGTATCCCTTGGACCTTCTTATTGACGATGAAACACAGAAATTGGATTGGAATTAAATACAAAAGGCACAATGCCGTCTTAAGTACAAGAGGACTTACTCTTCTTACTGACTGCTTTGAACCAATCCTGTGACACTAGTTATAGATTCCGATGCTTCACTTCAGGTTTACTGTATCCCTTGGACCTTCGTATTGACGATGAAACACAGAAATTGCATCGGAATTAAATACAAAAGGGACAATGCCGACTTAAGTACAAGAAGACTGACTCTTCTTACTGACTATGTTTTGAACCATTCCTGTGACACTAGTTATAGATTCCGATGCTTCACTTCAGGTTTACTGTATCCCTTGGACCTTCTTATTGACGATGAAACACAGAAATTATATCGGAATTAAATACAATAGGCACAATGCCGACTTAAGTACAAGAAGACTAACTCTTCTTACTGACTGTTTTGAACCATTCCTGTGACACTAGTTATAGATTCCGATGCTTCACTTCAGGTTTACTGTATCCCTTGGACCTTCGTATTGACGATGAAACACAGAAATTGCATCGGAATTAAATACAAAAGGCACAAGGCCGACTTAAGTACAACAAGACTGACTCTTCGTACTGACTATGTTTTGAACCATTCCTGTGACACTAGTTATTGATTCCGATGATTCACTTCAGGTGTACTGTATCCCTTGGACCTTCTTATTGACGATGAAACACAAAAATAGCATCGGAATTAAATAGAAAAGGCACAATGCCGACTTAAGTACAAGAAGACTGACTCTTCTTACTGACTATGTTTGGAACCATTGTTGTGGCACTAGTTATAGATTCCGATGCTTCACTTCAGGTTTACTGTATCCCTTGGACCTTCTTGTTGACGATGAAACACAGATATTCCATCGGAATTAAATAGAAAAGGCACAATGCCGACTTAAGTACAAGAAGACTGACTCTCCCTACTGTCTATGTTTTGAACCATTCCTATGACACTAGATATAGATTCCGAAGCTTCACTTCAGGTTTATTGTATCCCTTGGACCTTCTTATTGACGATGAAACACAGATATTGCATCGGAATTAAATACAAAGGGCACAATGCCAACTTAAGTACAAGAAGACTGACTCTTCTTACTGACTGTTTTGAATCATTCCTGTGACACTAGTTGTAGATTCCGATGCTTCACTACAGGATTACTGTATAACTCTGACCTTCTTATTGACGATGAAACACAGAAATTGCATCGGAATTAAATACAATGGCACAATGCCGACTTAAGTACAAGAAGACTGACTCTCCTTACTGTCTATATTTTGAACCATTCCTATGACACTAGATATAGATTCCGATGCTTCACTTCAGTTTTATTGTATCCCTTGGACCTTCTTATTGACGATGAAACACAGAAATTGGATCGGAATTAAATACAAAAGGCACAATTACGACTTAAGCACAAGAAGACTGACTCTTCTTACTGACTATTTTGAACCATTCCTGTGACACTAGTTGTAGATTCCGATGCTTCACTTCAGGTTTACTGTATCCCTTGGACCTTCTTATTGACGATGAAACACAGAAATTGGATTGGAATTAAATACAAAAGGCACAATGCCGTCTTAAGTACAAGAAGACTTACTCTTCTTACTGACTGCTTTGAACCAATCCTGTGACACTAGTTATAGATTCCGATGCTTCACTTAAGGTTTACTGTATCCCTTGGACCTTCTTATTGACGATGAAACACAGAAATTGCATCGGAATTAAATACAAAAGGCACAATGCCGACCTAAGTACAAGAAGACTGACTCTTCTTACTGACTATGTTTTGAACCATTCCTGTGACACTAGTTATATATTCTGATGCTTCACTCCAGGTTTACTGTATTCCTTGGACCTTCTTATTGACGATGAAACACAGAAATTATATCGGAATTAAATACAAAAGGCACAGTGCCGACTTAAGTACAAGAAGACTAACTCTTCTTACTGACTGTTTTGAACCATTCCTGTGACACTAGTTATTGATTCCGATGCTTCACTTCAGGTTTACTGTATCCCTCTGACCTTCTTATTTACGATGAAACACAGAAATTGCATCGGTAATAAATACAAATGGCACAATGCCGACTTAAGTACAAGAAGACTGACTCTCCTTACTGTCTATGTTTTGAACCATTCCTATGACACTACATATAGATTCCGATGCTTCACTTCAGGTTTATTGTATCCCTTGGACCTTCTTATTGACGATGAAACACAGATATTGCTCGGAATTAAATACAAAGTGCACAATGTCGACTTAAGTAGAAGAAGACTGACTCTTCTTACTGACTATGTATTGAACCATTCCTGTGACACTAGTTATAGATTCCGATGCTTCACTTCAGGTTTACTGTTCCCTCTGACCTTCTTATTGACGATGAAACACAGAAATTGGATCGGAATTAAATACAAAAGGCACAATGCTGACTTAAGTACTATAAGACTGACTCTTCTTACTATCTAAGTTTTGAACCATTCCTGTGACACTAGTTATAGATTCCGATGCTTCACTTCAGATTTACTGTATCCCTTGGACCTTCATATTGGCGATGAAACACAGAAATTGCATCGGAATTAAATACAAAAGGCACAATGCCGACTTAAGTACATGAAGACTGACTCTTCGTACTTTCTGTTTTGAACCATTCCTGTGACACTAGTTATGGATTCCGAAGCTTCACTTCAGGTTTACTGTAACCCTTTGACCTTCTTATTGACGATGAAACACAGAAATTGCATCGGAATTACATACAAAAGCACAAGGCCAACTTCAGAACAAGAAGACTGACTCTTCTTTTTGTCTATGTTTTGAAACATTCCTGTGACACTAGTTATAGATTCCGATGATTCACTTCAGGTTTACTGTATCCCTTGGACCTTCCTATTGACGATGAAACACAAAAATTGCATCGGAATTAAATAGAAAAGGCACAATGCCGACTTAAGTACGAGAAGACTGACTCCTCTTACTGACTATGTTTGGAACCATTCTTGTGACACTGGTTATTGATTTCGATGCTTCACTTCAGGTTTACTGTATCCCTTGGACCTTCTTATTGACGATGAAACACAGATATTGCATCGGAATTAAATAGAAAAGGCACAATGCCGACTTAAGTACAAGAAGACTGACTCTTCTTACTGACTATGATTTGAACCATTCCTGTGACACTAGTTATAGATTCCGATGCTTCACTTCAGATTTACTGTATTCCTCAGACCCTCTTATTGACGATGAAACACAGAAATTGCATCGGAATTAAATAGTAAAGGCACAATGCCGACTTAAGTACAAGAGGACTGACTCTTCTTACTGTCTATGATTTGAACCATTCCTGTGACACTAGTTATAGATTCCGATGCTTCACTTCAGGTTTACTGTATCCCTTGGACCTTCTAATTGACGATGAAACACAGAAATTGCATCGGAATTAAATAGAAAAGGTACAATGCCGACTTGAGTACAAGAACACTGACTCTTCTTACTGTCTATACTTTGAACCATTCCTGTGACGCTAGTTACAGATTCCGATGCTTCACTTCAGGTTTACTGTGTCCCTCTGACCTTCTTATTGACGATGAAACACAGAAATTGCAGCGGAATTAAATAGATAAATCACAATGCCGACTTGAGTACAAGAAGACTGACTCTTCTTACTGACTATGTTTTGAACCATTCCTGTGACACTAGTTATTGATTCCGATGCTTCACTTCAGGTTTACTGTATCCCTTGGACCTTCTTATTGACGATGAAACACAGAAATTGGATTGGAATTAAATACAAAAGGCACAATGCCGTCTTAAGTACAAGAAGACTTACTCTTCTTACTGACTGCTTTGAACCAATCCTGTGACACTAGTTATAGATTCCGATGCTTCACTTAAGGTTTACTGTATCCCTTGGACCTTCTTATTGACGATGAAACACAGAAATTGGATTGGAATTAAATACAAAAGGCACAATGCCGACTTAAGTACTAGAAGACTGACTCTTCTTACTATCTATGTTTTGAACCATTCCTGTGACACTTTTTACAGATTCCGATGCTTCACTTCAGATTTACTGTATCCCTTGGACCTTCTTATTGACGATGAAACACAGAAATTGCATCGGAATTAAATACAAAAGGCACAGTGCCGACTGAAGTACAAGAAGGCGGACTCTTCTTACTGACTATGTTTGGAACCATTGTTGTGGCACTAGTTATAGATTCCGATGCTTCACTTCAGGTTTACTGTATCCCTTGGACCTTCTTGATGACGATGAAACACAGATATTCCATCGGAATTAAATAGAAAAGGCACAATGCCGACTTAAGTACAAGAAGACTGACTCTTCATACTGTCTATGATTTGAACCATTCCTGTGACACTAGTTATAGATTCCGATGCTTCACTTCAGGTTTACTGTATCCCTTGGACCTTCGTATTGACGATGAAACACAGAAATTGCATCGGAATTAAATACAAAAGGCACAATGCCGACTTAAGTACAAGAAGACTGACTCTTCTTACTGACTATGTTTTGAACCATTCCTGTGACACTAGTTATAGATTCCGATGCTTCACTTCAGGTTTACTGTATCCCTTGGACCTTCTTATTGACGATGAAACACAGAAATTATATCGGAATTAAATACAAAAGGCACAATGCCGACTTAAGTACAAGAAGACTAACTCTTCTTACTGACTGTTTTGAACCATTCCTGTGACACTAGTTATAGATTCCGATGCTTCACTTCAGGTTTACTGTGTCCCTTGGACCTTCGTATTGACGATGAAACACAGAAATTGCATCGGAATTAAATACAAAAGGCACAAGGCCGACTTACGTACAACAAGACTGACTCTTCGTACTGACTATGTTTTGAACCATTCCTGTGACACTAGTTATTGATTCCGATGATTCACTTCAGGTTTACTGTATCCCTTGGACCTTCTTATTGACGATGAAACACAAAAATTGCATCGGAATTAAATAGAAAAGGCACAATGCCGACTTAAGTACAAGAAGACTGACTCTTCTTACTGACTATGTTTGGAACCATTGTTGTGGCACTAGTTATAGATTCCGATGCTTCACTTCAGGTTTACTGTATCCCTTGGACCTTCTTGTTGACGATGAAACACAGATATTCCATCGGAATTAAATAGAAAAGGCACAATGCCGACTTAAGTACAAGAAGACTGACTCTCCCTACTGTCTATGTTTTGAACCATTCCTATGACACTAGATATAGATTCCGAAGCTTCACTTCAGGTTTATTGTATCCCTTGGACCTTCTTATTGACGATGAAACACAGATATTGCATCGGAATTAAATACAAAGGGCACAATGCCAACTTAAGTACAAGAAGACTGACTCTTCTTACTGATTGTTTTGAATCATTCCTGTGACACTAGTTGTAGATTCCGATGCTTCACTACAGGATTACTGTATCCCTCTGACCTTCTTGTTGACGATGAAACACAGAAATTGCATCGGAATTAAATACAAATGGCACAATGCCGACTTAAGTACAAGAAGACTGACTCTCCTTACTGTCTATATTTTGAACCATTCCTATGACACTAGATATAGATTCCGATGCTTCACTTCAGTTTTATTGTATCCCTTAGACCTTCTTATTGACGATGAAACACAGAAATTGGATCGGAATTAAATACAAAAGGCACAATGACGACTTAAGCACAATAAGACTGACTCTTCTTACTGACTGTTTTGAACCATTCCTGTGACTCTAGTTGTAGATTCCGATGCTTCACTTCAGGTTTACTGTATCCCTTGGACCTTCTTATTGACGATGAAACACAGAAATTGGATTGGATTTAAATACAAAAGGCACAATGCCGTCTTAAGTACAAGAAGACTTACTCTTCTTACTGACTGCTTTGAACCAATCCTGTGACACTAGTTATAGATTCCGATGCTTCACTTAAGGTTTACTGTATCCCTTGGACCTTCTTATTGACGATGAAACACAGAAATTGGATTGGAATTAAATACAAAAGGCACAATGCCGACTTAAGTACTAGAAGACTGACTCTTCTTACTATCTATGTTTTGAACCATTACTGTGACACTTGTTACAGATTCCGATGCTTCACTTCAGATTTACTGTATCCCTTGGACCTTCTTATTGACGATGAAACACAGAAATTGCATCGGAATTAAATACAAAAGGCACAGTGCCGACTGAAGTACAAGAAGACGGACTCTTCTTACTGACTATGTTTGGAACCATTGTTGTGGCACTAGTTATAGATTCCGATGCTTCACTTCAGGTTTACTGTATCCCTTGGACCTTCTTGATGACGATGAAACACAGATATTCCATCGGAATTAAATAGAAAAGGCACAATGCCGACTTAAGTACAAGAAGACTGACTCTTCATACTGTCTATGATTTGAACCATTCCTGTGACACTAGTTATAGATTCCGATGCTTCACTTCAGGTTTACTGTATCCCTTGGACCTTCGTATTGACGATGAAACACAGAAATTGCATCGGAATTAAATACAAAAGGCACAATGCCGACTTAAGTACAAGAAGACTGACTCTTCTTACTGACTATGTTTTGAACCATTCCTGTGACACTAGTTATAGATTCCGATGCTTCACTTCAGGTTTACTGTATCCCTTGGACCTTCTTATTGACGATGAAACACAGAAATTATATCGGAATTAAATACAAAAGGCACAATGCCGACTTAAGTACAAGAAGACTAACTCTTCTTACTGACTGTTTTGAACCATTCCTGTGACACTAGTTATAGATTCCGATGCTTCACTTCAGGTTTACTGTGTCCCTTGGACCTTCGTATTGACGATGAAACACAGAAATTGCATCGGAATTAAATACAAAAGGCACAAGGCCGACTTAAGTACAACAAGACTGACTCTTCGTACTGACTATGTTTTGAACCATTCCTGTGACACTAGTTATTGATTCCGATGATTCACTTCAGGTTTACTGTATCCCTTGGACCTTCTTATTGACGATGAAACACAAAAATTGCATCGGAATTAAATAGAAAAGGCACAATGCCGACTTAAGTACAAGAAGACTGACTCTTCTTACTGACTATGTTTGGAACCATTGTTGTGGCACTAGTTATAGATTCCGATGCTTCACTTCAGGTTTACTGTATCCCTTGGACCTTCTTGTTGACGATGAAACACAGATATTCCATCGGAATTAAATAGAAAAGGCACAATGCCGACTTAAGTACAAGAAGACTGACTCTCCCTACTGTCTATGTTTTGAACCATTCCTATGACACTAGATATAGATTCCGAAGCTTCACTTCAGGTTTAGTGTATCCCTTGGACCTTCTTATTGACGATGAAACACAGATATTGCATCGGAATTAAATACAAAGGGCACAATGCCAACTTAAGTACAAGAAGACTGACTCTTCTTACTGACTGTTTTGAATCATTCCTGTGACACTAGTTGTAGATTCCGATGCTTCACTACAGGATTACTGTATCCCTCTGACCTTCTTATTGACGATGAAACACAGAAATTGCATCGGAATTAAATACAAATGGCACAATGCCGACTTAAGTACAAGAAGACTGACTCTCCTTACTGTCTATATTTTGAACCATTCCTATGACACTAGATATAGATTCCGATGCTTCACTTCAGTTTTATTGTATCCCTTGGACATTCTTATTGACGATGAAACACAGAAATTGGATCGGAATTAAATACAAAAGGCACAATGACGACTTAAGCACAATAAGACTGACTCTTCTTACTGACTGTTTTGAACCATTCCTGTGACTCTAGTTGTAGATTCCGATGCTTCACTTCAGGTTTACTGTATCCCTTGGACCTTCTTATTGACGATGAAACACAGAAATTGGATTGGAATTAAATACAAAAGGCACAATGCCGTCTTAAGTACAAGAAGACTTACTCTTCTTACTGACTGCTTTGAACCAATCCTGTGACACTAGTTATAGATTCCGATGCTTCACTTAAGGTTTACTGTATCCCTTGGACCTTCTTATTGACGATGAAACACAGAAATTGGATTGGAAGTAAATACAAAAGGCACAATGCCGACTTAAGTACTAGAAGACTGACTCTTCTTACTATCTATGTTTTGAACCATTCCTGTGACACTTGTTACAGATTCCGATGCTTCACTTCAGATTTACTGTATCCCTTGGACCTTCTTATTGACGATGAAACACAGAAATTGCATCGGAATTAAATACAAAAGGCACAGTGCCGACTGAAGTACAAGAAGACGGACTCTTCTTACTGACTATGTTTGGAACCATTGTTGTGGCACTAGTTATAGATTCCGATGCTTCACTTCAGGTTTACTGTATCCCTTGGACCTTCTTGATGACGATGAAACACAGATATTCCATCGGAATTAAATAGAAAAGGCACAATGCCGACTTAAGTACAAGAAGACTGACTCTTCATAGTGTCTATGATTTGAACCATTCCTGTGACACTAGTTATAGATTCCGATGCTTCACTTCAGGTTTACTGTATCCCTTGGCCCTTCGTATTGACGATGAAACACAGAAATTGCATCGGAATTAAATACAAAAGGCACAATGCCGACTTAAGTACAAGAAGACTGACTCTTCTTACTGACTATGTTTTGAACCATTCCTGTGACACTAGTTATAGATTCCGATGCTTCACTTCAGGTTTACTGTATCCCTTGGACCTTCTTATTGACGATGAAACACAGAAATTATATCGGAATTAAATACAAAAGGCACAATGCCGACTTAAGTACAAGAAGACTAACTCTTCTTACTGACTGTTTTGAACCATTCGTGTGACACTAGTTATAGATTCCGATGCTTCACTTCAGGTTTACTGTGTCCCTTGGACCTTCGTATTGACGATGAAACACAGAAATTGCATCGGAATTAAATACAAAAGGCACAAGGCCGACTTAAGTACAACAAGACTGACTCTTCGTACTGACTATGTTTTGAACCATTCCTGTGACACTAGTTATTGATTCCGATGATTCACTTCAGGTTTACTGTATCCCTTGGACCTTCTTATTGACGATGAAACACAAAAATTGCATCGGAATTAAATAGAAAAGGCACAATGCCGACTTAAGTACAAGAAGACTGACTCTTCTTACTGACTATGTTTGGAACCATTGTTGTGGCACTAGTTATAGATTCCGATGCTTCACTTCAGGTTTACTGTATCCCTTGGACCTTCTTGTTGACGATGAAACACAGATATTCCATCGGAATTAAATAGAAAAGGCACAATGCCGACTTAAGTACAAGAAGACTGACTCTCCCTACTGTCTATGTTTTGAACCATTCCTATGACACTAGATATAGATTCCGAAGCTTCACTTCAGGTTTATTGTATCCCTTGGACCTTCTTATTGACGATGAAACACAGATATTGCATCGGAATTAAATACAAAGGGCACAATGCCAACTTAAGTACAAGAAGACTGACTCTTCTTACTGACTGTTTTGAATCATTCCTGTGACACTAGTTGTAGATTCCGATGCTTCACTACAGGATTACTGTATCCCTCTGACCTTCTTATTGACGATGAAACACAGAAATTGCATCGGAATTAAATACAAATGGCACAATGCCGACTTAAGTACAAGAAGACTGACTCTCCTTACTGTCTATATTTTGAACCATTCCTATGACACTAGATATAGATTCCGATGCTTCACTTCAGTTTTATTGTATCCCTTGGACCTTCTTATTGACGATGAAACACAGAAATTGGAACGGAATTAAATACAGAAGGCACAATGACGACTTAAGCACAATAAGACTGACTCTTCTTACTGACTGTTTTGAACCATTCCTGTGACTCTAGTTGTAGATTCCGATGCTTCACTTCAGGTTTACTGTATCCCTTGGACCTTCTTATTGACGATGAAACACAGAAATTATATCGGAATTAAATACAAAAGGCACAATGCCGACTTAAGTACAAGAAGACTAACTCTTCTTACTGACTGTTTTGAACCTTTCCTGTGACACTAGTTATAGATTCCGATGCTTCACTTCAGGTTTACTGTATCCCTTGGACCTTCGTATTGACGATGAAACACAGAAATTGCATCGGAATTAAATACAAAAGGCACAAGGCCGACTTAAGTACAACAAGACTGACTCTTCGTACTGACTATGTTTTGAACCATTCCTGTGACACTAGTTATGATTCCGATGATTCACTTCAGGTTTACTGTATCCCTTGGACCTTCTTAGAGCGATGAAACACAAAAATTGCATCGGAATTAAATAGAAAAGGCACAATGCCGACTCAAGTACAAGAAGACTGACTCTTCTTACTGACTATGTTTGGAACCATTGTTGTGGCACTAGTTATAGATTCCGATGCTTCACTTCAGGTTTACTGTATCCCTCTGACCTTCTTATTGACGATGAAACACAGAAATTGCATCGGAATTAAATAGAAAAGGCACAATGCCGACTTAAGTACAAGAAGACTGACTCTTCATACTGTCTATGTTTTGAACCAATCCTGTGACACTAGTTATAGATTCCGATGTTTCACTTTAGGTTTACTGTATCCCTTGGACCTTCATATTGACGATGAAACACAGATATTGTATCGGAATTAAATACAAAAGGCACAATGCCGACTTAAGTACAAGAAGACTGACTCTTCTTACTGACTGCTTTGAACCATTCCTGTGACACTAGTTGTAGATTCCGATGCTTCACTTCAGGTTTACTGTATCCCTTGGACCTTCTTATTGACGATGAAACACAGAAATTGGATCGGAATTAAATACAAAAGGCACAATGCCGTCTTAAGTACTAGAAGACTGACTCTTCTTACTATCTATGTTTTGAACCATTCCTGTGACACTAGTTACAGATTCCGATGCTTCACTTCAGATTTACTGTATCCCTTGGACCTTCTTATTGACGATGAAACACAGAAATTGCATCGGAATTAAATACAAAAAGGCACAGTGCCGACTTAAGTACAAGAAGACTGACTCTTCTTACTGACTGTTTTGAAACATTCCTGTGACACTAGTTATAGATTCCGAAGCTTCAATTCAGGTTTACTGTATCCCTTGGACCTTCTTATTGACGATGAAACACAGAAATTGCATCGGAATTACATACAAAAGGCACAATGCCGACTTCAGTACATGAAGACTGACTCTTCTTTTTGTCTATGTTTTGAACCATTCCTGTGACACTAGTTATAGATTCCGATGCTTCACTTCAGGTTTACTGTATCCCTTGGACCTTCTTATTGACGATGAAACACAGATATTGCATCGGAATTAAATACAAAAGGCACAAAGCCGACTTCAGTACAAGAAGACTGACTCTTCGTACTGACTATGTTTTGAACCATTCCTGTGACACTAGTTATTTATTCCGATGATTCACTTGAGGTTTACTGTATTCCTTGGACCTTCTTATTGACGATGAAACACAGAAATTGCATCGGAATTAAATACAAAAGGCACAGTGCCGACTGAAGTACAAGAAGACGGACTCTTCTTACTGACTATGTTTGGAACCATTGTTGTGGCACTAGTTATAGATTCCGATGCTTCACTTCAGGTTTACTGTATCCCTTGGACCTTCTTGATGACGATGAAACACAGATATTCCATCGGAATTAAATACAAAAGGCACAATGCCGACTTAAGTACAAGAAGACTAACTCTTCATACTGTCTATGATTTGAACCATTCCTGTGACACTAGTTATAGATTCCGATGCTTCACTTCAGGTTTACTGTATCCCTTGGACCTTCGTATTGACGATGAAACACAGAAATTGCATCGGAATTAAATACAAAAGGCACAATGCCGACTTAAGTACAAGAAGACTGACTCTTCTTACTGACTATGTTTTGAACCATTCCTGTGACACTAGTTATAGTTTCCGATGCTTCACTTCAGGTTTACTGTATCCCTTGGACCCTCTTATTGACGATGAAACACAGAAATTATATCGGAATTAAATACAAAAGGCACAATGCCGACTTAAGTACAAGAAGACTAACTCTTCTTACTGACTGTTTTGAACCATTCCTGTGACACTAGTTATAGATTCCGATGCTTCACTTCAGGTTTACTGTATCCCTTGGACCTTCGTATTGACGATGAAACACAGAAATTGCATCGGAATTAAATACAAAAGGCACAAGGCCGACTTAAGTACAACAAGACTGACTCTTCGTACTGACTATGTTTTGAACCATTCCTGTGACACTAGTTATTGATTCCGATGATTCACTTCAGGTTTACTGTATCCCTTGGACCTTCTTAGAGCGATGAAACACAAAAATTGCATCGGAATTAAATAGAAAAGGCACAATGCCGACTTAAGTACAAGAAGACTGACTCTTCTTATTGACTATGTTTGGAACCATTGTTGTGGCACTAGTTATAGATTCCGATGCTTCACTTCAGGTTTACTGTATCCCTTGGACCTTCTTGTTGACGATGAAACACAGATATTCCATCGGAATTAAATAGAAAAGGCACAATGCCGACTTAAGTACAAGAAGACTGACTCTTCATACTGTCTATGTTTTGAACCATTCCTGTGACACTAGTTATAGATTCCGATGCTTCACTTTAGGTTTACTGTATCCCTTGGACCTTCTTATTGACGATGAAACACAGAAATTGCATTGGAATTAAATACAAAAGGCACAATGCCGACTTAAGTACAAGAAGACTGACTCTTCTTACTGACTGTGTTTTGAACCATTCCTGTGACACTAGTTATAGATTCCGATGCTTCACTTCAGGTTTACTGTATCCCTTGGACCTTCTTATTGACGATGAAACACAGATATTGGATCGGAATTAAATACAAAAGGCACAATGCCGACTTAAGTACAAGAAGACTGACTCTTCTTACTGACTGCTTTGAACCATTCCTGTGACACTAGTTATAGATTCCGATGCTTCACTTTAGGTTTACTGTATCGCTCTGACCTTCTTATTGACGATGAAACACAGAAATTGCATCGGAATTAAATACAAATGGCACAATGCCGACTTAAGTACAAGAAGACTGACTCTCCCTACTGTCTATGTTTTGAACCATTCCTATGACACTAGATATAGATTCCGAAGCTTCACTTCAGGTTTATTGTATCCCTTGGACCTTCTTATTGACGATGAAACACAGATATTGCATCGGAATTAAATACAAAGGGCACAATGCCAACTTAAGTACAAGAAGACTGACTCTTCTTACTGACTGTTTTGAACCATTCCTGTGACACTAGTTGTAGATTCCGATGCTTCACTACAGGATTACTGTATCCCTCTGACCTTCTTATTGACATTGAAACACAGAAATTGCATCGGAATTAAATACAAATGGCACAATGCCGACTTAAGTACAAGAAGACTGACTCTCCTTACTGTCTATATTTTGAACCATTCCTATGACACTAGATATAGATTCCGATGCTTCACTTCAGTTTTATTGTATCCCTTGGACCTTCTTATTGACGATGAAACACAGAAATTGGATCGGAATTAAATACAAAAGGCACAATGACGACTTAAGCACAAGAAGACTGACTCTTCTTACTGACTGTTTTGAACCATTCCTGTGACACTAGTTGTAGATTCCGATGCTTCACTTCAGGTTTACTGTATCCCTTGGACCTTCTTATTGACGATGAAACACAGAAATTGGATCGGAATTAAATACAAAAGGCACAATGCCGTCTTAAGTACTAGAAGACTGACTCTTCTTACTATCTATGTTTTGAACCATTCCTGTGACACTAGTTACAGATTCCGATGCTTCACTTCAGATTTACTGTATCCCTTGGACCTTCTTATTGACGATGAAACACAGAAATTGCATCGGAATTAAATACAAAAGGCACAGTGCCGACTTAAGTACAAGAAGACTGACTCTTCTTACTGACTGTTTTGAAACATTCCTGTGACACTAGTTATAGATTCCGAAGCTTCAATTCAGGTTTACTGTATCCCTTGGACCTTCTTATTGACGATGAAACACAGAAATTGCATCGGAATTACATACAAAAGGCACAATGCCGACTTCAGTACATGAAGACTGACTCTTCTTTTTGTCTATGTTTTGAACCATTCCTGTGACACTAGTTATAGATTCCGATGCTTCACTTCAGGTTTACTGTATCCCTTGGACCTTCTTATTGACGATGAAACACAGATATTGCATCGGAATTAAATACAAAAGGCACAAAGCCGACTTAAGTACAAGAAGACTGACTCTTCGTACTGACTATGTTTTGAACCATTCCTGTGACACTAGTTATTTATTCCGATGATTCACTTGAGGTTTACTGTATTCCTTGGACCTTCTTATTGACGATGAAACACAAAAATTGCATCGGATTTAAATAGATAAGGCACAATGCCGACATAAGTACAAGAAGACTGACTCTTCTTACTGACTGTGTTTGGAACCATTCTAGTGACACTAGTTATAGATTCCGATGCTCACTTCAAGTTTACTGTATCCCTTGGACCTTCTTATTGACGATGAAACACAGATATTCCATCGGAATTAAATAGAAAAGGCACAATGCCGACTAAAGTACAAGAAGACTTTCTCTTCTTACTGACTATGATTTGAACCATTCCTGTGACACTAGTTATAGATTCCGATGCTTCACTTCAGGTTTACTGTATCCCTCTGACCTTCTTATTGACGATGAAACACAGAAATTGCATCGGAATTAAATTGAAAAGGCACAATGCCGACTTAAGTACAAGAAGACTGACTCTTCTTACTGACTATGATTTGAAAAATTCCTGTGACACTAGTTATAGATTCCGATGCTTCACTTCAGGTTTACTGTATCCCTTGGACCTTCTTATTGACGATGAAACACAGAAATTGCATCGGAATTAAATACAAAAGGCACAATGCCGACCTAAGTACAAGAAGACCGACTCTTCTTACTGACTATGTTTTGAACCATTCCTGTGACACTAGTTATAGATTCCGATGCTTCACTTCAGGTTTACTGTATTCCTTGGACCTTCTTATTGACGTTGAAACACAGAAATTATATCGGAATTAAATACAAAAGGCACAGTGCCGACTTAAGTACAAGAAGACTAACTCTTCTTACTGACTGTTTTGAACCATTCCTGTGACACTAGTTATTGATTCCGATGCTTCCCTTCAAGTTTACTGTATCCCTCTGACCTTCCTATTTACGATGAAACACAGAAATTGCATCGGTAATAAATACAAATGGCACAAGAAGACTGACTCTCCTTACTGTCTATGTTTTGAACCGTTCCTATGACACTACATATAGATTCCGATGCTTCACTTCAGGTTTATTGTATCCCTTGGACCTTCTTATTGACGATGAAACACAGATATTGCATCGGAATTAAATACAAAAGGCACAATGCCGACTTAAGTACTATAAGACTGACTCTTCTTACTATCTAAGTTTTGAACCATTCCTGTGACACTAGTTATAGATTCCGATGCTTCACTTCAGATTTACTGTATCCCTTGGACCTTCTTATTGACGATGAAACACAGATATTGGATCGGAATTAAATACAAAAGGCACAATGCCGACTTAAGTACAAGAAGACTGACTCTTCTTACTGACTGCTTTGAACCATTCCTGTGACACTAGTTATAGATTCCGATGCTTCACTTTAGGTTTATTTTATCCCTCTGACCTTCTTATTGACGATGAAACACAGAAATTGCATCGGAATTAAATACAAATGGCACAATGCCGACTTAAGTACAAGAAGACTGACTCTCCCTACTGTCTATGTTTTGAACCATTCCTATGACACTAAATATAGATTCCGAAGCTTCACTTCAGGTTTATTGTATCCCTTGGACCTTCTTATTGACGATGAAACACAGATATTGCATCGGAATTAAATACAAAGGGCACAATGCCAACTTAAGTACTAGAAGACTGACTCTTCTTACTATCTATGTTTTGAACCATTCCTGTGACACTAGTTACAGATTCCGATGCTTCACTTCAGATTTACTGTATCCCTTGGACCTTCTTATTGACGATGAAACACAGAAATTGCGTCGGAATTAAATTGAAAAGGCACAATGCCGACTTAAGTACAAGAAGACTGACTCTTCTTACTGACTATGATTTGAAAAATTCCTGTGACACTAGTTGTAGATTCCGATGCTTCACTACAGGATTACTGTATCCCTCTGACCTTCTTATTGACGATGAAACACAGAAATTGCATCGGAATTAAATACAAAAGGCACAGTGCCGACTTAAGTACAAGAAGACTGACTCTTCTTACTGACTGTTTTGAACCATTCCTGTGACACTAGTTATAGATTCCGAAGCTTCAATTCAGGTTTACTGTATCCCTTGGACCTTCTTATTGACGATGAAACACAGAAATTGCATCGGAATTACATACAAAAGGCACAATGCCGACTTCAGTACATGAAGACTGACTCTTCTTTTTGTCTATGTTTTGAACCATTCCTGTGACACTAGTTATAGATTCCGATGCTTCACTTCAGGTTTACTGTATCCCTTGGACCTTCTTATTGACGATGAAACACAGATATTGCATCGGAATTAAATACAAAAGGCACAAAGCCGACTTAAGTACAAGAAGACTGACTCTTCGTACTGACTATGTTTTGAACCATTCCTGTGACACTAGTTATTTATTCCGATGATTCACTTCAGGTTTACTGTATTCCTTGGACCTTCTTATTGACGATGAAACACAAAAATTGCATCGGAATTAAATGGATAAGGCACAATGCCGACATAAGTACAAGAAGACTGACTCTTCTTACTGACTGTGTTTGGAACCATTCTAGTGACACTAGTTATAGATTCCGATGCTTCACTTCAAGTTTACTGTATCCCTTGGACCTTCTTATTGACGATGAAACACAGATATTCCATCGGAATTAAATAGAAAAGGCACAATGCCGACTAAAGTACAAGAAGACTTTCTCTTCTTACTGACTATGATTTGAACCATTCCTGTGACACTAGTTATAGATTCCGATGCTTCACTTCAGGTTTACTGTATCCCTCTGACCTTCTTATTGACGATGAAACACAGAAATTGCATCGGAATTAAATTGAAAAGGCACAATGCCGACTTAAGTACAAGAAGACTGACTCTTCTTACTGACTATGATTTGAAAAATTCCTGTGACACTAGTTATAGATTCCGATGCTTCACTTCAGGTTTACTGTATCCCTTGGACCTTCTTATTGACGATGAAACACAGAAATTGCATCGGAATTAAATACAAAAGGCACAATGCCGACCTAAGTACAAGAAGACTGACTCTTCTTACTGACTATGTTTTGAACCATTCCTGTGACACTAGTTATAGATTCCGATGCTTCACTTCAGGTTTACCGTATTCCTTGGACCTTCTTATTGACGTTGAAACACAGAAATTATATCGGAATTAAATACAAAAGGCACAGTGCCGCCTTAAGTACAAGAAGACTAACTCTTCTTACTGACTGTTTTGAACCATTCCTGTGACACTAGTTATTGATTCCGATGCTTCTCTTCAAGTTTACTGTATCCCTCTGACCTTCTTATTTACGATGAAACACAGAAATTGCATCGGTAATAAATACAAATGGCACAAGAAGACTGACTCTCCTTACTGTCTATGTTTTGAACCATTCCTGTGACACTACATATAGATTCCGATGCTTCACTTCAGGTTTATTGTATCCCTTGGACCTTCTTATTGACGATGAAACACAGATATTGCATCGGAATTAAATACAAAGGGCACAATGTCTGCTTAAGTAGAAGAAGACTGACTCTTCTTACTGACTATGTATTGAACCATTCCTGTGACACTAGTTATAGATTCCGATGCTTCACTTCAGGTTTACTGTATCCCTCTGACCTTCCTATTGACGATGAATCACAGAAATTGGATCGGAATTAAATACAAAAGGCACAATGCCGACTTAAGTACTATAAGACTGACTCTTCTTACTATCTAAGTTTTGAACCATTCCTGTGACACTAGTTATAGATTCCGATGCTTCACTTCAGATTTACTGTATCCCTTGGACCTTCTTATTGGCGAAGAAACACAGAAATTGCATCGGAATTAAATACAAAAGGCACAATGCTGACTTAAGTACATGAAGACTGACTCTTCGTACTTTCTGTTTTGAACCATTCCTGTGACACTAGTTATGGATTCCGAAGCTTCACTTCAGGTTTACTGTAACCCTTTGACCTTCTTATTGACGATGAAACACAGAAATGCATTGGAATTACATACAAAAGCACAAGGCCGACTTCAGTACAAGAAGACTGACTCTTCTTTTTGTCTATGTTTTGAAACATTCCTGTGACACTAGTTATAGATTCCGATGATTCACTTCAATTTTACTGTATGCCTTGGACCTTCCTATTGACGATGAAACACAAAAATTGCATCGGAATTAAATAGAAAAGGCACAATGCCGACTTAAGTACGAGAAGACTGACTCCTCTTACTGACTATGTTTGGAACCATTCTTGTGACACTAGTTATTGAATCCGATGCTTCACTTCAGGTTTACTGTATCCCTTGGACCTTCTTATTGACGATGAAACACAGATATTGCATCGGAATTAAATACAAAAGGCACAATGCCGACTTAAGTACAAGAAGACTGACTCTTCTTACTGACTATGATTTGAACCATTCCTGTGACACTAGTTATAGATTCCGATGCTTCACTTCAGATTTACTGTATTCCTCAGACCCTCTTATTGACGATGAAACACAGAAATTGCATCGGAATTAAATAGAAAAGGCACAATGCCGACTTAAGTACAAGAGGACTGACTCTTCTTACTGTCTATGATTTGAACCATTCCTGTGACACTAGTTATAGATTCCGATGCTTCACTTCAGGTTTACTGTATCCTTGGACCTTCTTATTGACGATGAAACACAGAAATTGCATCGGAATTAAATAGAAAAGGCACAATGCCGATTTGAGAACAAGAACACCGACTCTTCTTACTGTCTATGCTTTGAACCATTCCTGTGACGCTAGTTACAGATTCCGATGCTTCACTTCAGGTTTACTGTGTCCCTCTGACCTTCTTATTGACGATGAAACACAGAAATTGCATAAGAATTAAATAGAAAAGGCACAATGCCGACTTAAGTACAAGAAGACTCACTCTTCCTACTGTCTGTGTTTTGAACCATTCCTGTGACACTAGTTATAGATTCCGATGCTACACTTCAGGTTTACTGTATCCCTCTGACCTTCTAATTGTGGATGAAACACAGTAATTGCATCGGAAATAAATTGAAAAGGGCATAATGCCGACTTAAGTACAAGAAGTCTGACTCTTCTTACTGTCTATATTTTGAACCATTCCTGTGACACTCGTTATAGATTACGATGCTTCACTTCAGGTTTACTGTATCCCTCTGACCTTTTTATTGACGATGAAACACAGAAATTGCATCGGAATTAAATAGATAAGGCACAATGCCGACTTAAGTACAAGAAGACTGACTCTTCTTACTGACTATGTTTTGAACCATTCCTGTGACACTAGTTATTGATTCCGATGCTTCACTTCAGGTTTACTGTATCCCTTGGACCTTCTTATTGACGATGAAACACAGAAATTGGATTGGAATTAAATACAAAAGGCACAATGCCGTCATAAGTACAAGAAGACTTACTCTTCTTACTGACTGTTTTGAACCAATCCTGTGACACTAGTTATAAATTCCGATGCCTCACTTCAGGTTTACTGTATCCTTCTGACGTTCTTGTTGACGATGAAACACAGAAATTTCATCGGAATTAAATACAAATGGCACAATGCCGACTTAAGTACAAGAAGACTGACACTCCTTACTGTCTATGTTTTGAACCATTCCTATGACACTAGATATAGATTCCGATGCTTCATTTCAGGTTTATTGTATCCCTTGGACCTTCTTATTGACGATGAAACACAGATATTGCATCGGAATTAAATACAAAGGGCACAATGCCGACTTAAGTACAAGAAGACTGACTCTTCTTACTGACTATGTTTTGAACCATTCCTGTGACACTAGTTATTGATTCCGATGCTTCACTTCAGGTTTACTGTATCCCTCTGACCTTCTTATTGACGATGAAACACAGAAATTGGATCGGAATTAAATTCAAAAGGCACAATGTCGACTTAAGTACTAGAAGACTGACTCTTCTTACTATGTATGTTTTCAACCATTCCTGTGGCACTAGTTATAGATTCCGATGCTTCAATTCAGATTTGCTGTATCCCTTGGACCTTCTTATTGGCGATGAAACACAGAAATTGCGTCGGAATTAAATACAAAAGGCACTATGCCGACTTAAGTACAAGAAGACTGACTCTTCTTACTGACTGTTTTGAACCATACCTGTGACACTAGTTGTAGATTCCGAAGCTTCACTCCCGGTTTACTGTATCCCTTGGACCTTCTTATTGACGATGAAACACAAAAATTGCATCGGAATTAAATACAAAAGGCACACTGCCGACATAAGTACAAGAAGACTGTCTCTTCTTACTGACTATGTTTTGAACCATTCCTGTGACACTAGTTATAGATTCCGATGCTTCACTCCAGGTTTACTGAATCCCTTGGACCTCCTTATTGACGAAGAAACACAGAAATTGCATCGAAATTAAATACAAAAGGCACAATGCCGACTTAAGTACAAGAATACTGACTCTTCTTACTGTCTATGTTTTGAACCATCCCCGTGTCAGTAGTTATAGATTCCGATGCTTCACTCCAGGTTTACTGTATCCCTTGGACCTTCTTATTGACGATGAAACACAGAAATTGCATCGGAATAAAATACTAAAGGCCCAATGCCGACTTAAGTACAAGAAGACTGACTCTTCCTACTGTCTATGTTTTGAACCTTTCCTGTGACACTAGTTATAGATTCCGATGCTTCACTCCCGGTTTACTGTACCCCTGGGACGTTCTTATTGACGATGAAACACAGAAATTGCATCGGAAGTAAATAGAAAAGGCACAATGCAGACTTAATTACAAGAAGACTGACTCTTCCTACTGTCTACGTTTTGAACCATTCCTGTGACACTAGTTATAGATTCCGATGCGTCACTCCAGGTTTACTGTATCCCTTGGACCTCCATATTGACGAAGAAACACAGAAATTGCATCGGAATTAAATACAAACGGCACAATGCCGACTTAAGTACAAGAAGGCTGACTCTTCTTACTGACTATGCTTTGAACCATTCCTGTGACACTAGTTATAGATTACGGTGCTTCACTTCTGATTTACTGTATCCCTTGGACCTTCTTATTGACGATGAAACACAGAAATTGCATCGGAATTAAATACAAAATGCACAATGCCGACTTAAGTACAAGAATACTGACTCTTCTTACTGTCTATGTTTTGAACCATCCCTGTGTCACTAGTTATAGATTCCGATGCTTCACTCCAGGTTTACTGTATCCCTTGGACCTTCTTGTTGACGATGAAGCACAGGACTTGCATCGGAATTAAATACAAAAGGCACAATGCCGACTTAAGCCAAGAAGACTGACTCTTCTTACTGACTATGTTTTGAACCATTCCTGTGACACTAGTTATAGATTCCGATGCTTGACTTCAGATTTACTGCATCCCTCTGACCTTCTTTTTAACGATGAAACACATAAATTGCATCGGAATTGAATACCAAAGGAACAATGCCGAATTAAGTACAAGAAGGCTGACTCTTCTTACCGACGATGTTATAAACCATTCCTATGACAGTAGTTATAGATTCCGATGCTTCACTCCAGGTTTACTGTATCCCTTGGACCTTCTTATTGACGATGAAACACAGAAATTGGATTGGAATTAAATACAAAAGGCACAATGCCGTCTTAAGTACAAGAAGACTTACTCTTCTTACTGACTGTTTTGAACCAATCCTGTGACACTAGTTATAAATTCCGATGCTTCACTTCAGGTTTACTGTATCCCTCTGACGTTCTTGTTGACGATGAAACACAGAAATTTCATCGGAATTAAATACAAATGGCACAATGCCGACTTAAGTACAAGAAGACTGACACTCCTTACTGTCTATGTTTTGAACCATTCCTATGACACTAGATATAGATTCTGATGCTTCATTTCAGGTTTATTGTATCCCTTGGACCTTCTTATTGACGATGAAACACAGATATTGCATCGGAATTAAATACAAAAGGCACAATGCCGACTTAAGTACAAGAAGACTGACTCTTCTTACTGACTATGTTTTGAACCATTTCTGTGACACAGTTATAGATTCCGATGCTTCACTTCAGGTTTACTGTATCCCTCTGACCTTCTTATTGACGATGAAACACAGAAATTGGATCGGAATTAAATTCAAAAGGCACAATGTCGACTTAAGTACTAGAAGACTGACTCTTCTTACTATGTATGTTTTCAACCATTCCTGTGACACTAGTTATAGATTCCGATGCTTCAATTCAGATTTGCTGTATCCCTTGGACCTTCTTATTGGCGATGAAACACAGAAATTGCGTCGGAATTAAATACAAAAGGCACAATGCCGACTTAAGTACAAGAAGACTGACTCTTCTTACTGACTGTTTTGAACCATACCTGTGACACTAGTTGTAGATTCCGAAGCTTCACTTCTGGTTAACTGTATCCCTTTGACCTTCTTATTGACGATGAAACACAGAAATTGCATCGGAATTACATACAAAAGGCACAATGCCGACTTCAGTACAAGAAGGCTGACTCTTCTTTTTGTCTATGTTTTGAACCATTCCTGTGACACTAGTAATATATTCCGATGCTTCACTTCAGGTTTACTGTATCCCTTGGACCTTCTTATTGACGATGAAACACAGAAATTGCATCGGAATTAAATACAAAAGGCACAATGCCGACTCAAGTACAAGTGGACTGACTCTTCTTACTGACTATGTTTTGAACCATTCCTGTGACACTAGTTATTGATTCCGATGATTCACTTCCAGTTTATTGTATCCCTTGGACCTTCCTATTGACGATGAAACACAAAAATTGCATCGGAATTAAATAGAAAAGGCACAATGCCGATTTAAGTACAAGAAGACTGACTCTCCTTACTGTCTATGTTTTGAACCATTCGTATGACACTAGATATAGATTCCGATGCTTCACTTCAGGTTTATTGTATCCCATGGACCTTCTTATTGACGATGAATCACAGAAATAGCATCGGAATTAAATACATAAGGCACAATGCCGACTTAAGTACAAGAAGACTCACTCTTCTCACTGACTGTTTTGAACCATTCCTGTGACACTAGTTGTAGATTCCGATGTCTCACTTCAGGGTTACTGTATCCCTCTGACCTTCTTATGGACGATGAAACACAGAAATTGCATCGGAATTAAATACAAATGGCACAATGCCGACTTAAGTACAAGAAGACTGACTCTCCTTACTGTCTATGTTTTGAACCATTCCTATGACACTAGATATAGATTCCGATGCTTCACTCCAGGTTTACTGTAACAATTGGACCTCCTTATTGGCAATGAAACATAGAAATCGCATCGGAATTAAATACAAAAGGCACAATGCCGAGTTAAGTAAAAGAAGACTTACTCTTCTTACTGACCATGTTTTGATTCATTCCTGTGACACTAGTTATAGATTCCGATGCTTCACACCAGGTTTACTGTATCCCTTGGACCTTCTTATTGACAATGAAACACAGAAATTGCATCGAAATTAAATACAAAAGGCACAATGCCGACTTAAGTACAAGAAGACTGACTCTTCTTACTGACTATGTTTTGAACCATTTCTGTGACACAGTTATAGATTCCGATGCTTCACTCCCGGTTTACTGTATCCCTTGGACCTTCTTATTGACGATGAAACACAAAAATTGCATCGGAATTAAATACAAAAGGCACACTGCCAACATAAGTACAAGAAGACTGTCTCTTCTTACTGACTATGTTTTGAACCATTCCTGTGACACTAGTTATAGATTCCGATGCCTCACTCCAGGTTTACTGTATCCCTTGGACCTCCCTATTGACGAAGAAACACAGAAATTGCATCGAAATTAAATACAAAAGGCACAATGCCGACTTAAGTACAAGAATACTGACTATTCTTACTGTCTATGTTTTGAACCATCCCTGTGTCACTAGTTATAGATTCGGATGCTTCACTCCAGGTTTACTGTATCCCTTCGACCTTCTTGTTGACGATGAAACACAGGACTTGCATCGGAATTAAATACAAAAGGCACAATGCCGACTTAATTACATGAATACTGACTCTTCTTACTGACTATGTTTTGAACCATTCTTGTGACACTAGTTATAGATTCCGATGCTTCACTCCAGGTTTACTGTATCCCTTGGACCTCCTTATTGACAATGAAACATAGAAATTGCATCGGAATTAAATACAAAAGGCACAATGCCGACTTAAGTACAAGAAGACTGACTCTTCTTACTGACTATGTTTTGAACCATTCCTGTGACACTAGTTATAGATTCCGATGCTTCACTCCAGGTTTACTGTATCCCTTGGACCTCCTTATTGACGAAGAAACACAGAAATTGCATCGAAATTAAATACAAAAGGCACAATGCCGACTTAAGTACAAGAATACTGACTCTTCTTACTGTCTATGTTTTGAACCATCCCCGTGTCAGTAGTTATAGATTCCGATGCTTCACTCCAGGTTTACTGTATCCCTTGGACCTTCTTATTGACGATGAAACACAGAAATTGCATCGGAATAAAATACTAAAGGCCCAATGCCGACTTAAGTACAAGAAGACTGACTCTTCCTACTGTCTATGTTTTGAACCTTTCCTGTGACACTAGTTATAGATTCCGATGCTTCACTCCCGGTTTACTGTACCCCTGGGACGTTCTTATTGACGATGAAACACAGAAATTGCATCGGAAGTAAATAGAAAAGGCACAATGCAGACTTAATTACAAGAAGACTGACTCTTCCTACTGTCTATGTTTTGAACCATTCCTGTGACACTAGTTATAGATTCCGATGCGTCACTCCAGGTTTACTGTATCCCCTGGACCTCCATATTGAAGAAGAAACACAGAAATTGCATCGGAATTAAATACAAAAGGCACAATGCCGACTTAAGTACAAGAAGGCTGACTCTTCTTACTGACTATGCTTTGAACCATTCCTGTGACACTAGTTATAGATTACGGTGCTTCACTTCTGATTTACTGTATCCCTTGGACCTTCTTATTGACGATGAAACACAGAAATTGCATCGGAATTAAATACAAAATGCACAATGCCGACTTAAGTACAAGAATAGTGACTCTTCTTACTGTCTATGTTTTGAACCATCCCTGTGTCACTAGTTATAGATTCCGATGCTTCACTCCAGGTTTACTGTATCCCTTGGACCTTCTTGTTGACGATGAAGCACAGGACTTGCATCGGAATTAAATACAAAAGGCACAATGCCGACTTAAGTACAAGAAGACTGACTCTTCTTACTGACTATGTTTTGAACCATTCCTGTGACACTAGTTATAGATTCCGATGCTTGACTTCAGATTTACTGTATCCCTTGGACCTTCGTATTGACGATGAAGCACAGAAACTGCATCGGAATTAAATAAAAAAGGCCCAATGCCGACTTAAGTACAAGAAGACTGACCCTACTTACTGTCTATGTTTTGAACCATTCCTGTGACACTAGTTATAGATTCCGATGCTTCACTCCAGATTTACTATATCCCTTGCACCTTCTTATTGACGATGAAACACAGAAATTGCATCGGAATAAAATACTAAAGGCACCATGCCGACTTAAGTACAATAAGACTGACTCTTCCTACTGTCTATGTTTTGAACCATTCCTGAGACACTAGTTATAGTTTCCGATGCTTCACTTCAGGTATACTGTATCCCTCTTACTTTCTTATTGACGATGAATCACAGAAATTGCATCGGAATTAAATACAAAAGGCACAATGCCGACTTAAATACAAGAAGACTGTCTCTTCCTACTGTCTATGTTTTGAACCTTTCCTGTGACACTAGTTATAGATTCCGATGCTTCACTCCCAGTTTACTGTACCCCTGGGACCTTCTTATTGACGATGAAACACAGAAATTGCATCGGAAGTAAATAGAAAAGGCACAATGCAGACTTAATTACAAGAAGACTGTCTCTTCCTACTGTCTATGTTTTGAACCATTCCTGTGACACTAGTAATAGATTCCGATGCTTCACTTCTGGTTTACTGTATCCCTTGGACCTTTTTGTTGACGCTGAAACTACAGAAATTGCATCGGAATTAAATACAAAATGCACAATGCCGACTTAAGTACAAGAAGACTGACTCTTCTTACTGACTATGTTTTGATTCATACCTGCGACACTAGTTATACATTTAGATGCTTCACTCCAGGTTTACTGTATCCCTTGGACCTTCTTATTGACGATGAAAGACAGAAATTGCATCGGAATTAAATACAAAAAGCACAATGCCGACCTAAGTACAAGAAGACTGACTCTTCTTACTGTCTATGTTTTGAACCATTCCTGTGACAGTAGTTATTGATTCCGATGCTTCACTCCAGGTTTACTATATCCCTTCGACCTTCTTATTGACGATGAAACACAGAAATTGCATAGGAATTAAATAGAAAAGGCACAATGCCGACTTAACTACAAGAAGACTGTCTCTTCTTACTGACTATGTTTTGAACCATTCCTGTGACACTAGTTATAGATTCCGATGCTTCACTTCAGGTTTACTGTATACCTTGGACCTTCTTATTGACGATGAAACACAGAAGTTGCATCGGAATGAAATACAAAAGGCACAATGCCGACTTAAGTACAAGAATACTGACTCTTCTTACTGTCTATGTTTTGAACCATCCCTGTGTCACTAGTTATAGATTCCGATGCTTCACTCCAGGTTTACTGTATCCCTTGGACCTTCTTGTTGACGATGAAACACTGGACTTGCATCGGAATTAAATACAAAAGGCACAATGCCGACTTAATTACAAGAATACTGACTCTTCTTACTGACTATGTTTTGAACCATTCCTGTGACACTAGTTATAGATTCCGATGCTTCACTCCAGGTTTACTGTATCCCTTGGACCTCCTTATTGACAATGAAACATAGAAATTGCATCGGAATTAAATACAAAAGGCACAATGCCGACTTAAGTACAAGAAGACTGACTCTTCTTACTGACCATGTTTTGATTCATTCCTGTGACACTAGTTATAGATTCCGATGCTTCACAGCAGGTTTACTGTATCCCTTGGACCTTCTTATTGACAATGAAACACAGAAATTGCATCGAAATTAAATACAAAAGGCACAATGCCGACTTAAGTACAAGAAGACTGACTCCTCTTACTGACTATGTTTTGAACCATTTCTGTGACACAGTTATAGATTCCGATGCTTCACTCCCGGTTTACTGTATCCCTTGGACCTTCTTATTGACGATGAAACACAAAAATTGCATCGGAATTAAATACAAAAGGCACACTGCCGACATTAGTACAAGAAGACTGTCTCTTCTTACTGACTATGTTTTGAACCATTCCTGTGACACTAGTTATAGATTCCGATGCTTCACTCCAGGTTTACTGTATCCCTTGGACCTCCTTATTGACGAAGAAACACAGAAATTGCATCGAAATTAAATACAAAAGGCACAATGCCGACTTAAGTACAAGAATACTGACTCTTCTTACTGTCTATGTTTTGAACCATCCCTGTGTCAGTAGTTATAGATTCCGATGCTTCACTCCAGGTTTACTGTATCCCTTGGACCTTCTTGTTGACGATGAAACACAGGACTTGCATCGGAATTAAATACAAAAGGCACAATGCCGACTTAAGTACAAGAAGACTGACTCTTCTTACTGACTATGCTTTGAACTATTCCTGTGACACTAGTTATAGATTCCGATGCTTCACTCCCGGTTTACTGTATCCCTTGGACCTTCTTATTGAGGATGAAACACAAAAATTGCATCGGAATTAAATACAAAAAGCACAATGCCGACTTAATTACAAGAATGCTGACTCTTCTTACTGACTATGTTTTGAACCATTCCTGTGACACTAGTTATAGATTCCGATGCTTCACTCCAGATTTACTATATCCCTTGGACCTTCTTATTGACGATGAAACACAGAAATTGCATCGGAATAAAATACTAAACGCCCAATGCCGACTTAAGTACAAGAAGACTGACTCTTCCTACTGTCTATGTTTTGAACCATTCCTGTGACACTAGTTATAGATTCCGATGCTTCACTCCAGGTTTACTGTATCCCTCGGACCTCCTTATTGACGAAGAAACACAGAAATTGCATCGGAATTAAATACAAAAGGCACAATGCCGACTTAAGTATAAGAAGGCTGACTACTTCTTACTGACTATGCTTTGAACCATTCCTGTGACACTAGTTATAGATTACGGTGCTTCACTTCTGATTTACTGTATCCCTTGGACCTTCTTATTGATGATGAAACACAGAAATTGCATCGGAATTAAATACAAAAGGCACAATGCCGACTTAAGTACAAGAATACTGACTCTTCTTACTGTCTATGTTTTGAACCATCCCTGTGTCACTAGTTATAGATTCCGATGCTTCACTCCAGGTTTACTGTATCCCTTGGACCTTCTTGTTGACGATGAAGCACAGGACTTGCATCGGAATTAAATACAAAAGGCACAATGCCGACTTAAGTACAAGAAGACTGACTCTTCTTACTGACTATGTTTTGAACCATTCCTGTGACACTAGTTATAGATTCCGATGCTTGACTTCAGATTTACTGCATCCCTCTGACCTTCTTTTTAACGATGAAACACATAAATTGCATCGGAATTGAATACCAAAGGAACAACGCCGAATTAAGTACAAGAAGACTGACTCTTCTTACTGTCGATGTTATGAACCATTCCTGTGACAGTAGTTATAGATTCCGATGCTTCACTCCAGGTTTACTGTATAACTTGGACCTTCTTATTGACGATGAAGCACGTAAACTGCATCGGAATTAAATAAAAAAGGCCCAATGCCGACTTAAGTACAAGAAGACTGACCCTACTTACTGTCTATGTTTTGAACCATTCCTGTGACACTAGTTATAGATTCCGATGCTTCACTCCAGATTTACTATATCCCTTGGACCTTCTTATTGACGATGAAACACAGAAATTGCATCCGAATAAAATACTAAAGGCACAATGCCGACTTAAGTACAACAAGACTGACTATTCCTACTGTCTATGTTTTGATCCATTCCTGAGACACTAGTTATAGTTTCCGATGCTTCACTTCAGGTATACTGTATCCCTCTTACTTTCTTATTGACGCTGAAACACAGAAATTGCATCGGAATTAAATACAAAAGGCACAATGCCGACTTAAATACAAGAAGACTGTCTCTTCCTACTGTCTATGTTTTGAACCTTTCCTGTGACACTAGTTATAGATTCCGATGCTTCACTCCCGGTTTACTGTACCCCTGGGACCTTCTTATTGACGATGAAACACAGAAATTGCATCGGATGTAAATAGAAAAGGCACAATGCAGACTTAATTACAAGAAGACTGTCTCTTCCTACTGTCTATGTTTTGAACCATTCCTGTGACACTAGTTATAGATTCCGATGCTTCACTTTTGGTTTACTGTTTCCCTTGGACCTTCTTGTTGACGCTGAAACTATAGAAATTGCATCGGAATTAAATACAAAATGCACAATGCCGACTTAAGTACAAGAAGACTGACTCTTCTTACTGACTATGTTTTGATTCATTCCTGTGACACTAGTTATACATTTAGATGCTTCACTCCAGGTTTACTGTATCCCTTGGACCTTCTTATTGACGATGAAAGACAGAAATTGCATCGGAATTAAATACAAAAAGCACAATGCCGACCTAAGTACATGAAGACTGACTCTTCTTACTGTCTATGTTTTGAACCATTCCTGTGACAGTAGTTATTGATTCCGATGCTTCACTCCAGGTTTACTATATCCCTTCGACCTTCTTATTGACGATGAAACACAGAAATTGCATAGGAATTAAATAGAAAAGGCACAATGCCGACTTAAGTACAAGAATACTGACTCTAATTACTGTCTATGTTTTGAACTATCCCTGTGACACTAGTTATAGATTCCGATGCTTAACTCCAAGTTTACTGTATCCCTTGGACCTTCTTATTGACGATGAAACACAGAAATTTCATCGGATGTAAATAGAAAAGGCACAATGCAGACTTAATTACAAGAAGACTGTCTCTTCTTACTGACTATGTTTTGAACCATTCCTGTGACACTAGTTATAGATTCCGATGCTTCACTTCAGGTTTACTGTATACATTGGACCTTCTTATTGACGATGAAACACAGAAATTGCATCGGAATGAAATACAAAAGGCACAATGCCGACTTATGTACAAGAAGACTGACTCTTTTTCCTGACTATGTTTTGAACCATTCTTGTTACACAAGTTATAGACTCTGATGCTTCACTTCAGGTTTACTGTATCCTTTGGACCTTCATATTGAAGATGAAACACAGAAATTGCATCGGAATTAAATACAAAAGGCACAATGCCGACTAAAGTGCAAGAATACTGACTCTAATTACTGTCTATGTTTTGAACTATCCCTGTGACACTAGTTATAGATTCCGATGCTTAACTCCAAGTTTACTGTATCCCTTGACCTTCTTATTGACGATGAAACACAGAAATTGCATCGGAATTAAATACAAAAGGCACAATGCCGACTTAAGTACAAGAAGACTGACTCTTCTTACTGACTATGTTTTGAACCATTCCTGTGACACTAGTTATAGATTCCGATGCTTGACTTCAGATTTACTGCATCCCTCTGACCTTCTTTTTAACGATGAAACACATAAATTGCATCGGAATTGAATACCAAAGGAACAATGCCGAATTAAGTACAAGAAGGCTGACTCTTCTTACCGTCGATGTTATAAACCATTCCTGTGACAGTAGTTATAGATTCCGATGCTTCACTCCAGGTTTACTGTATCCCTTGGACCTTCGTATTGACGATGAAGCACAGAAACTGCATCGGAATTAAATAAAAAAGGCCCAATGCCGACTTAAGTACAAGAAGACTGACCCTACTTACTGTCTATGTTTTGAACCATTCCTGTGACACTAGTTATAGATTCCGATGCTTCACTCCAGGTTTACTATATCCCTTCGACCTTCTTATTGACGATGAAACACAGAAATTGCATAGGAATTAAATAGAAAAGGCACAATGCCGACTTAGGTACAAGAATACTGACTCTAATTACTGTCTATGTTTTGAACTATCCCTGTGACACAGTTATAAATGCCGATGCTTCACTCCCGGTTTACAGTATCCCTTGGACCTTCTTATTGACGATGAAACACAGAAATTGCATAGGAATTAAATAGAAAAGGCACAATGCCGACTTAAGTACAAGAAGACTGTCTCTTCTTACTGACTATGTTTTGAACCATTCCTGTGACACTAGTTATAGATTCCGATGCTTCACTTCAGGTTTACTGTATACCTTGGACCTTCTTATTGACGATGAAACACAGAAATTGCATCGGAATGAAATACAAAAGGAACAATGCCGACTTATGTACAAGAAGACTGACTCTTTTTCCTGACTATGTTTTGAACCAATCTTGTTACACTAGTTATAGACTCTGATGCTTCACTTCAGGTTTACTGTATCCTTTGGACCTTCTTATTGACGATGAAACACAGAAATTGAATCGGAATTAAATACAAAAGGCACAATGGCGACTTAAGTGTAAGAAGACCGACTCTTCTTACTGACTATGATTTGAACCAATCATGTGACACTAGTTATTGTATCCGTCGGGTCACTTCAGGTTTACTGTATCCCTTGGACCATCTTATTGAAGATGAAACACAGAAATTGCATCGGAAATAAATACAAAAGGCACAATGCCGACTTAAGTACAAGAAGACTGTCTCTTCTTACTGACTATGTTTTGAACCATTCCTGTGACACTAGTTATAGATTACGGTGCTTCACTTCTGATTTACTGTATCCCTTGGACCTTCTTATTGACGATGAAACACAGAAATTGCATCGGAATTAAATACAAAATGCACAATGCCGACTTAAGTACAAGAATACTGACTCTTCTTACTGTCTATGTTTTGAACCATCCCTGTGTCACTAGTTATAGATTCCGATGCTTCACTCCAGGTTTACTGTATCCCTTGGACCTTCTTGTTGACGATGAAGCACAGGACTTGCATCGGAATTAAATACAAAAGGCACAATGCCGACTTAAGTACAAGAAGACTGACTCTTCTTACTGACTATGTTTTGAACCATTCCTGTGACACTAGTTATAGATTCCGATGCTTGACTTCAGATTTACTGCATCCCTCTGACCTTCTTTTTAACGATGAAACACATAAATTGCATCGGAATTGAATACCAAAGGAACAATGCCGAATTAAGTACAAGAAGGCTGACTCTTCTTACCGTCGATGTTATAAACCATTCCTGTGACAGTAGTTATAGATTCCGATGCTTCACTCCAGGTTTACTGTATCCCTTGGACCTTCGTATTGACGATGAAGCACAGAAACTGCATCGGAATTAAATAAAAAAGGCCCAATGCCGACTTAAGTACAAGAAGACTGACCCTACTTACTGTCTATGTTTTGAACCATTCCTGTGACACTAGTTATAGATTCCGATGCTTCACTCCAGATTTACTATATCCCTTGCACCTTCTTATTGACGATGAAACACAGAAATTGCATCGGAATAAAATACTTAATGCACAATGCCGACTTAAGTACAATAAGACTGACTCTTCCTACTGTCTATGTTTTGAACCATTCCTGAGACACTAGTTATAGTTTCCGATGCTTCACTTCAGGTATACTGTATCCCTCTTACTTTCTTATTGACGATGAATCACAGAAATTGCATCGGAATTAAATACAAAAGGCACAATGCCGACTTAAATACAAGAAGACTGTCTCTTCCTACTGTCTATGTTTTGAACCTTCCCTGTGACACTAGTTATAGATTCCGATGCTTCACTCCCAGTTTACTGTACCCCTGGGACCTTCTTATTGACGATGAAACACAGAAATTGCATCGGAAGTAAATAGAAAAGGCACAATGCAGACTTAATTACAAGAAGACTGTCTCTTCCTACTGTCTATGTTTTGAACCATTCCTGTGACACTAGTAATAGATTCCGATGCTTCACTTCTGGTTTACTGTATCCCTTGGACCTTTTTGTTGACGCTGAAACTACAGAAATTGCATCGGAATTAAATACAAAATGCACAATGCCGACTTAAGTACAAGAAGACTGACTCTTCTTACTGACTATGTTTTGATTCATACCTGCGAGACTAGTTATACATTTAGATGCTTCACTCCAGGTTTACTGTATCCCTTGGACCTTCTTATTGACGATGAAAGACAGAAATTGCATCGGAATTAAATACAAAAAGCACAATGCCGACCTAAGTACAAGAAGACTGACTCTTCTTACTGTCTATGTTTTGAACCATTCCTGTGACAGTAGTTATTGATTCCGATGCTTCACTCCAGGTTTACTATATCCCTTCGACCTTCTTATTGACGATGAAACACAGAAATTGCATAGGAATTAAATAGAAAAGGCACAATGCCGACTTAACTACAAGAAGACTGTCTCTTCTTACTGACTATGTTTTGAACCATTCCTGTGACACTAGTAATAGATTCCGATGCTTCACTTCAGGTTTACTGTATACCTTGGACCTTCTTATTGACGATGAAACACAGAAATTGCATCGGAATGAAATACAAAAGGCACAATGCCGACTTAAGTACAAGAATACTGACTCTTCTTACTGTCTATGTTATGAACCATCCCTGTGTCACTAGTTATAGATTCCGATGCTTCACTCCAGGTTTACTGTATCCCTTGGACCTTCTTGTTGACGATGAAACACAGGACTTGCATCGGAATTAAATACAAAAGGCACAATGCCGACTTAATTACAAGAATACTGACTCTTCTTACTGACTATGTTTTGAACCATTCCTGTGACACTAGTTATAGATTCCGATGCTTCACTCCAGGTTTACTGTATCCCTTGGACCTCCTTATTGACAATGAAACATAGAAATTGCATCGGAATTAAATACAAAAGGCACAATGCCGACTTAAGTACAAGAAGACTGACTCTTCTTACTGACCATGTTTTGATTCATTCCTGTGACACTAGTTATAGATTCCGATGCTTCACAGCAGGTTTACTGTATCCCTTGGACCTTCTTATTGACAATGAAACACAGAAATTGCATCGAAATTAAATACAAAAGGCACAATGCCGACTTAAGTACAAGAAGACTGACTCTTCTTACTGACTATGTTTTGAACCATTTCTGTGACACAGTTATAGATTCCGATGCTTCACTCCCGGTTTACTGTATCCCTTGGACCTTCTTATTGACGATGAAACACAAAAATTGCATCGGAATTAAATACAAAAGGCACACTGCCGACATTAGTACAAGAAGACTGTCTCTTCTTACTGACTATGTTTTGAACCATTCCTGTGACACTAGTTATAGATTCCGATGCTTCACTCCAGGTTTACTGTATCCCTTGGACCTCCTTATTGACGAAGAAACACAGAAATTGCATCGAAATTAAATACAAAAGGCACAATGCCGACTTAAGTACAAGAATACTGACTCTTCTTACTGTCTATGTTTTGAACCATCCCTGTGTCAGTAGTTATAGATTCCGATGCTTCACTCCAGGTTTACTGTATCCCTTGGACCTTCTTGTTGACGATGAAACACAGGACTTGCATCGGAATTAAATACAAAAGGCACAATGCCGACTTAAGTACAAGAAGACTGACTCTTCTTACTGACTATGCTTTGAACTATTCCTGTGACACTAGTTATAGATTCCGATGCTTCACTCCCGGTTTACTGTATCCCTTGGACCTTCTTATTGAGGATGAAACACAAAAATTGCATCGGAATTAAATACAAAAAGCACAATGCCGACTTAATTACAAGAATGCTGACTCTTCTTACTGACTATGTTTTGAACCATTCCTGTGACACTAGTTATAGATTCCGATGCTTCACTCCAGATTTACTATATCCCTTGGACCTTCTTATTGACGATGAAACACAGAAATTGCATCGGAATAAAATACTAAACGCCCAATGCCGACTTAAGTACAAGAAGACTGACTCTTCCTACTGTCTATGTTTTGAACCTTTCCTGTGACACTAGTTATAGATTCCGATGCTTCACTCCCGGTTTACTGTACCCCTGGGACCTTCTTATTGACGATGAAACACAGAAATTGCATCGGAAGTAAATAGAAAAGGCACAATGCAGACTTAATTACAAGAAGACTGACTCTTCCTACTGTCTATGTTTTGAACCATTCCTGTAACACTAGTTATAGATTCCGATGCTTCACTCTAGGTTTACTGTATCCCTTGGACCTCCTTATTGACGAAGAAACACAGAAATTGCATCGGAATTAAATACAAAAGGCACAATGCCGACTTAAGTACAAGAAGGCTGACTACTTCTTACTGACTATGCTTTGAACCATTCCTGTGACACTAGTTATAGATTACGGTGCTTCACTTCTGATTTACTGTATCCCTTGGACCTTCTTATTGACGATGAAACACAGAAATTGCATCGGAATTAAATACAAAAGGCACAATGCCGACTTAAGTACAAGAATACTGACTCTTCTTACTGTCTATGTTTTGAACCATCCCTGTGTCACTAGTTATAGATTCCGATGCTTCACTCCAGGTTTACTGTATCCCTTGGACCTTCTTGTTGACGATGAAGCACAGGACTTGCATCGGAATTAAATACAAAAGGCACAATGCCGACTTAAGTACAAGAAGACTGACTCTTCTTACTGACTATGTTTTGAACCATTCCTGTGACACTAGTTATAGATTCCGATGCTTGACTTCAGATTTACTGCATCCCTCTGACCTTCTTTTTAACGATGAAACACATAAATTGCATCGGAATTGAATACCAAAGGAACAACGCCGAATTAAGTACAAGAAGACTGACTCTTCTTACCGTCGATGTTATGAACCATTCCTGTGACAGTAGTTATAGATTCCGATGCTTCACTCCAGGTTTACTGTATAACTTGGACCTTCTTATTGACGATGAAGCACACAAACTGCATCGGAATTAAATAAAAAAGGCCCAATGCCGACTTAAGTACAAGAAGACTGACCCTACTTACTGTCTATGTTTTGAACCATTCCTGTGACACTAGTTATAGATTCCGATGCTTCACTCCAGATTTACTACATCCCTTGGACCTTCTTATTGACGATGAAACACAGAAATTGCATCCGAATAAAATACTAAAGGCTTAATGCCGACTTAAGTACAACAAGACTGACTCTTCCTACTGTCTATGTTTTGATCCATTCCTGAGACACTAGTTATAGTTTCCGATGCTTCACTTCAGGTATACTGTATCCCTCTTACTTTCTTATTGACGCTGAAACACAGAAATTGCATCGGAATTAAATACAAAAGGCACAATGCCGACTTAAATACAAGAAGACTGTCTCTTCCTACTGTCTATGTTTTGAACCTTTCCTGTGACACTAGTTATAGATTCCGATGCTTCACTCCCGGTTTACTGTACCCCTGGGACCTTCTTATTGACGATGAAACACAGAAATTGCATCGGATGTAAATAGAAAAGGCACAATGCAGACTTAATTACAAGAAGACTGTCTCTTCCTACTGTCTATGTTTTGAACCATTCCTGTGACACTAGTTATAGATTCCGATGCTTCACTTTTGGTTTACTGTTTCCCTTGGACCTTCTTGTTGACGCTGAAACTATAGAAATTGCATCGGAATTAAATACAAAATGCACAATGCCGACTTAAGTACAAGAAGACTGACTCTTCTTACTGACTATGTTTTGATTCATTCCTGTGACACTAGTTATACATTTAGATGCTTCACTCCAGGTTTACTGTATCCCTTGGACCTTCTTATTGACGATGAAAGACAGAAATTGCATCGGAATTAAATACAAAAAGCACAATGCCGACCTAAGTACATGAAGACTGACTCTTCTTACTGTCTATGTTTTGAACCATTCCTGTGACACTAGTTATAGATTCCGATGCTTCACTTTTGGTTTACTGTTTCCCTTGGACCTTCTTGTTGACGCTGAAACTATAGAAATTGCATCGGAATTAAATACAAAATGCACAATGCCGACTTAAGTACAAGAAGACTGACTCTTCTTACTGACTATGTTTTGATTCATTCCTGTGACACTAGTTATACATTTAGATGCTTCACTCCAGGTTTACTGTATCCTTTGGACCTTCATATTGAAGATGAAACACAGAAATTGCATCGGAATTAAATACAAAAGGCACAATGCCGACTAAAGTGCAAGAATACTGACTCTAATTACTGTCTATGTTTTGAACTATCCCTGTGACACTAGTTATAGATTCCGATGCTTAACTCCAAGTTTACTGTATCCCTTGACCTTCTTATTGACGATGAAACACAGAAATTGCATCGGAATTAAATACAAAAGGCACAATGCCGACTTAAGTACAAGAAGACTGACTCTTCTTACGGACCATGTTTTGATTCATTCCTTTCACACTAGTTATAGATTCCGATGCTTCACACCTGGTTTACTGTATCCCTTGGACCTTCTTATTGACGATGAAACACAGAAATTGCATCGAAATTAAATACAAAAGGCACAATGCCGACTTAAGTACAAGAAGACTGACTCTTCTTACTGACTATGTTTTGAACCATTTCTGTGACACAGTTATAAATGCCGATGCTTCACTCCCGGTTTACTGTATCCCTTGGACCTTCTTATTGACGATGAAACACAGAAATTGCATAGGAATTAAATAGAAAAGGCACAATGCCGACTTAAGTACAAGAAGACTGTCTCTTCTTACTGACTATGTTTTAAACCATTCCTGTGACACTAGTTATAGATTCCGATGCTTCACTTCAGGTTTACTGTATACCTTGGACCTTCTTATTGACGATGAAACACAGAAATTGCATCGGAATGAAATACAAAAGGCACAATGCCGACTTATGTACAAGAAGACTGACTCTTTTTCCTGACTATGTTTTGAACCAATCTTGTTACACTAGTTATAGACTCTGATGCTTCACTTCAGGTTTACTGTATCCTTTGGACCTTCTTATTGACGATGAAACACAGAAATTGAATCGGAATTAAATACAAAATGCACAATGGCGACTTAAGTGTAAGAAGACCGACTCTTCTTACTGACTATGATTTGAACCAATCATGTGACACTAGTTATTGAATCCGTCGGGTCACTTCAGGTTTACTGTATCCCTTGGACCATCTTATTGAAGATGAAACACAGAAATTGCATCGGAAATAAATACAAAAGGCACAATGCCGACTTAAGTACAAGAAGACTGACTCTTCTTACTGACTATGTTTGAACCATTACTGTGACACTAGTTATGGATACTGATGCTACGCTTCAGGTTTGATGTATCCCTTGGAAATTCTTATTGGCGATGAAACACAGAAATTGCATCGGAATTAAATACAAAAGGCACAATGGCGACTTAAGTTCAAGAAGACTGACTCTTCTTACTGACTATGATTTGAACCATTCATGTGACACTAGTTATTGATTCCGTCGCCTCACTTCATGTTCATGGTATCCCTTGGACCTTCTTATTGAAGATGAAACACAGAAATTGCATCGGAAATAAATACAAAAGGCACAATGCCGACTTAAGTACAAGAAGACTGACTCTTCTTACTGACTATGTTTGAACCATTCCTGTGACACTAGTTATAGTTTCTGATGCTGCACTTCAGGTTTAGTGTATCCCTTGGACCTTCATATTGAGGATGAAACACAGAAATTGCATCGCAATTAAATACAAAAGGCACAATGCCGACTTAAGTACAAGAATACTTACTCTTCTTACTGTCTATGTTTTGAACCATCCCTGTGACACTAGTTATAGATTCCGATGCTTCACTCCACGTTTACTGTATACCTTGGACCTCCTTATTGACGAAGAAACACAGAAATTGCATCGGAAATAAATACAAAAGGCACAATGCTGACTTAAGTACAAGAAGACTGACTCTACTTACTGACTATGTTTGAACCATTCCTGTGACACTAGTTATGGATTCTGATGCTACGCTTCAGGTTTGGTGTATCCCTTGGAAAATCTTATTGGCGATGAAACACAGAAATTGCATCGGAATTAAATACAAAAGGCACAATGGCGACTTAAGTACAAGAAGACTGACTCTTCTTACTGACTATGATTTGAACCATTCATGTGACACTAGTTATTGATTCCGTCGCCTCACTTCAGGTTCACGGTATCCCTTGGACCTTCTTATTGACGATGAAACACAGAAATTGCATCGGAATTAAGTACAAAAGGCACAATGCCGACGTAAGTACAAGAAGACTGACTCTTCTTACGGACCATGTTTTGATTCATTCCTGTCACACTAGTTATAGATTCCGATGCTTCACACCTGGTTTACTGTATCCCTTGGACCTTCTTATTGACGATGAAACACAGAAATTGCATCGAAATTAAATACAAAAGGCACAATGCCGACTTAAGTACAAGAAGACTGACTCTTCTTACTGACTATGTTTTGAACCATTTCTGTGACACAGTTATAGATTCCGATGCTTCACTCCCGGTTTACTGTATCCCTTGGACCTTCTTATTGACGATGAAACACAAAAATTGCATCGGAATTAAATACAAAAGGCACATTGCCGACATAAGTACATAAAGACTGACTCTTCTTACTGTCTATGTTTTGAACCATTCCTGTGACACTAGTTATAGATTCCGATGCATCACTCCACTTTTACTGTATACCTTGGACCTCCTTATTGACGAAGAAACACAGAAATTGCATCGGAATTAAATACAAAAGGCACAATGCCGACTTAAGTACAAGAAGGCTGACTCTTCTTACTGACTATGCTTTGAACCATTCCTGTGACACTAGTTATAGATTACGGTGCTTCACTTCTGGTTTACTGTATCCCTTGGACCTTCTTATTGACGATGAAACACAGAAATTGCATCGGAATTAAATACAAAAGGCACAATGCCGACTTAAGTACAAGAATACTGACTCTTCTTACTGTCTATGTTTGAACCATCCCTGTGTCACTAGTTATAGATTCCGATGCTTCACTCCAGGTCTACTGTATCCCTTGGACCTTCTTGCTGACGATGAAACACAGGACTTGCATCGGAATTAAATACAAAAGGCACAATGGCGACTTAAGTACAAGAAGACTGACTCTTCTTACTGACTATGTTTTGAACCATTCCTGTGACACTAGTTATAGATTCCGATGCTTCACTCCCGGTTTACTGTATCCCTTGGACCTTCTCATTGAGAATGAAACACAAAAATTGCATCGGAATTAAATACAAAAAGCACAATGCCGAATTAAGTACAAGCAGACTGACTCTTCTTACTGTCTATGTTTTGAACCATTCATGTGACACTAGTTATAGATTCCGATGCTTCACTCCAGGTTTACTGTATCCCTTGGACCTTCTTATTGACGATGAAACACAGAAATTGAATCGGAATTAAATACAAAAGGCACAATGCCGACTTAAGTGCAAGAAGACTGACTCTTCTTACTGACTATGATTTGAACCATTCATGTGACACTAGTTATTGAATCCGTCGGGTCACTTCAGGTTTACTGTATCCCTTGGACCATCTTATTGAAGATGAAACACAGAAATTGCATCGCAATTAAATACAAAAGGCACAATGCCGACTTAAGTACAAGAATACTTACTCTTCTTACTGTCTATGTTTTGAACCATCCCTGTGACACTAGTTATAGATTCCGATGATTAACTCCAGGTTTACTGTATCCCTTGGACCTTCTTATTGACGATGAAACACAGAAATTGCATCGGAATTAAATACAAAAGGCACAATGACGACTTAAGTACAAGAAGACTGACTCTTCTTACTGACTATGTTTTGAACCTTTCCTGTGACACTAGTTATAGATTCCGATGCTTCACTCCCGGTTTACTGTACCCCTGGGACCTTCTTATTGACGATGAAACACAGAAATTACATCGGAAGTAAATAGAAAAGGCACAATGCAGACTTAATTACAAGAAGACTGACTCTTCCTACTGTCTATGTTTTGAACCATTCCTGTGACACTAGTTATAGATTCCGATGCTTCACTCCAGGTTTACTGTATCCCTTGGACCTCCTTATTGACGAAGAAACACAGAAATTGCATCGAAATTAAATACAAAAGGCACAATGCCGACTTAAGTACAAGAATACTGACTCTTCTTACTGTCTATGTTTTGAACCATCCCTGTGTCAGTAGTTATAGATTCCGATGTTTCACTCCAGGTTTACTGTATCCCTTGGACCTTCTTGTTGACGATGAAACACAGGACTTGCATCGGAATTAAATACAAAAGGCACAATGCCGACTTAAGTACAAGAAGACTGACTCTTCTTACTGACTATGCTTTGAACTATTCCTGTGACACTAGTTATAGATTCCGATGCTTCACTCCCGGTTTACTGTATCCCTTGGACCTTCTTATTGAGGATGAAACACAAAAATTGCATCGGAATTAAATACAAAAAGCACAATGACGACTTAATTACAAGAATACTGACTCTTCTTACTGACTATGTTCTGAACCATTCCTGTGACACTAGTTATAGATTCCGATGCTTCACTCCAGATTTACTATATCCCTTGGACCTTCTTATTGACGATGAAACACAGAAATTGCATCGGAATAAAACACTAAAGGCCCAATGCCGACTTAAGTACAAGAAGACTGACTCTTCCTACTGTCTATGTTTTGAACCTTTCCTGTGACACTAGTTATAGATTCCGATGCTTCACTCCCGGTTTACTGTACCCCTGGGACCTTCTTATTGACGATGAAACACAGAAATTGCATCGGAATTAAATACAAAAGGCACAATGCCGACTTAAGTACAAGAAGACTGACTCTTCTTACGGACCATGTTTTGATTCATTCCTGTCACACTAGCTATAGATTCCGATGCTTCACACCTAGTTTACTGTATCCCTTGGACCTTCTTATTGACGATGAAACACAGAAATTGCATCGAAATTAAATACAAAAGGCACAATGCCGACTTAAGTACAAGAAGACTGACTCTTCTTACTGACTACGTTTTGAACCATTTCTGTGTCACCGTTATAGATTCCGATGCTTCACTCCCAGTTTACTGTATCCCTTGGACCTTCTTATTGACGATGAAACACAAAAATTGCATCGGAATTAAATACAAAAGGCACATTGCCGACATAAGTACAAGAAGACTGACTCTTCTTACTGACTATGTTTTGAACCATTCCTGTGACACTAGTTATAGATTACGGTGCTTCACTTCTGGTTTACTGTATCCCTTGGACCTTCTTATTGACGATGAAACACAGAAATTGCATCGGAATTAAATACAAAAGGCACAATGCCGACTTAAGTACAAGAATACTGACTCTTCTTTCTGTCTATGTTTGAACCATCCCTGTGTCACTAGTTATAGATTCCGATGCTTCACTCCAGGTTTACTGTATCCCTTGGACCTTCTTGTTGACGATGAAACACAGGACTTGCATCGGAATTAAATACAAAAGGCACAATGCCGACTTATGTACAAGAAGACTGACTCTTCTTACTGACTATGTTTTGAACCATTCCTGTGACACTAGTTACAGATTCCGATGCTTCACTCCCGGTTTACTGTACCCCTGGGACCTTCTTATTGACGATGAAACACAGAAATTGCATCGGATGTAAATAGAAAAGGCACAATGCAGACTTAATTACAAGAAGACTGTCTCTTCCTACTGTCTATGTTTTGAACCATTCCTGTGACACTAGTTATAGATTCCGATGCTTCACTTTTGGTTTACTGTTTCCCTTGGACCTTCTTGTTGACGCTGAAACTATAGAAATTGCATCGGAATTAAATACAAAATGCACAATGCCGACTTAAGTACAAGAAGACTGACTCTTCTTACTGACTATGTTTTGATTCATTCCTGTGACACTAGTTATACATTTAGATGCTTCACTCCAGGTTTACTGTATCCCTTGGACCTTCTTATTGACGATGAAAGACAGAAATTGCATCGGAATTAAATACAAAAAGCACAATGCCGACCTAAGTACATGAAGACTGACTCTTCTTACTGTCTATGTTTTGAACCATTCCTGTGACAGTAGATATTGATTCCGATGCTTCACTCCAGGTTTACTATATCCCTTCGACCTTCTTATTGACGATGAAACACAGAAATTGCATAGGAATTAAATAGAAAAGGCACAATGCCGACTTAAGTACAAGAATAATGACTCTAATTACTGTCTATGTTTTGAACTATCCCTGTGACACTAGTTATAGATTCCGATGCTTAACTCCAAGTTTACTGTATCCCTTGGACCTTCTTATTGACGATGAAACACAGAAATTTCATCGGATGTAAATAGAAAACGCACAATGCAGACTTAATTACAAGAAGACTGTCTCTTCTTACTGACTATGTTTTGAACCATTCCTGTGACACTAGTTATAGATTCCGATGCTTCACTTCAGGTTTACTGTATACCTTGGACCTTCTTATTGACGATGAAACACAGAAATTGCATCGGAATAAAATACAAAAGGCACAATGCCGACTTATGTACAAGAAGACTGACTCTTTTTCCTGACTATGTTTTGAACCATTCTTGTTACACAAGTTATAGACTCTGATGCTTCACTTCAGGTTTACTGTATCCTTTGGACCTTCATATTGAAGATGAAACACAGAAATTGCATCGGAATTAAATACAAAAGGCACAATGCCGACTAAAGTGCAAGAATACTGACTCTAATTACTGTCTATGTTTTGAACTATCCCTGTGACACTAGTTATAGATTCCGATGCTTAACTCCAAGTTTACTGTATCCCTTGACCTTCTTATTGACGATGAAACACAGAAATTGCATCGGAATTAAATACAAAAGGCACAATGCCGACTTAAGTACAAGAAGACTGACTCTTCTTACGGACCATGTTTTGATTCATTCCTTTCACACTAGTTATAGATTCCGATGCTTCACACCTGGTTTACTGTATCCCTTGGACCTTCTTATTGACGATGAAACACAAAAATTGCATCGAAATTAAATACAAAAGGCACAATGCCGACTTAAGTACAAGAAGACTGACTCTTCTTACTGACTATGTTTTGAACCATTTCTGTGACACAGTTATAAATGCCGATGCTTCACTCCCGGTTTACTGTATCCCTTGGACCTTCGTATTGACGATGAAACACAGAAATTGCATAGGAATTAAATAGAAAAGGCACAATGCCGACTTAAGTACAAGAAGACTGTCTCTTCTTACTGACTATGTTTTAAACCATTCCTGTGACACTAGTTATAGATTCCGATGCTTCACTTCAGGTTTACTGTATACCTTGGACCTTCTTATTGACGATGAAACACAGAAATTGCATCGGAATGAAATACAAAAGGCACAATGCCGACTTATGTACAAGAAGACTGACTCTTTTTCCTGACTATGTTTTGAACCAATCTTGTTACACTAGTTATAGACTCTGATGCTTCACTTCAGGTTTACTGTATCCTTTGGACCTTCTTATTGACGATGAAACACAGAAATTGAATCGGAATTAAATACAAAAGGCACAATGGCGACTTAAGTGTAAGAAGACCGACTCTTCTTACTGACTATGATTTGAACCAATCATGTGACACTAGTTATTGAATCCGTCGGGTCACTTCAGGTTTACTGTATCCCTTGGACCATCTTATTGAAGATGAAACACAGAAATTGCATCGGAAATAAATACAAAAGGCACAATGCCGACTTAAGTACAAGAAGACTGACTCTTCTTACTGACTATGTTTGAACCATTACTGTGACACTAGTTATGGATACTGATGCTACGCTTCAGGTTTGATGTATCCCTTGGAAATTCTTATTGGCGATGAAACACAGAAATTGCATCGGAATTAAATACAAAAGGCACAATGGCGACTTAAGTTCAAGAAGACTGACTCTTCTTACTGACTATGATTTGAACCATTCATGTGACACTAGTTATTGATTCCGTCGCCTCACTTCATGTTCATGGTATCCCTTGGACCTTCTTATTGAAGATGAAACACAGAAATTGCATCGGAAATAAATACAAAAGGCACAATGCCGACTTAAGTACAAGAAGACTGACTCTTCTTACTGACTATGTTTGAACCATTCCTGTGACACTAGTTATAGTTTCTGATGCTGCACTTCAGGTTTAGTGTATCCCTTGGACCTTCATATTGAGGATGAAACACAGAAATTGCATCGCAATTAAATACAAAAGGCACAATGCCGACTTAAGTACAAGAATACTTACTCTTCTTACTGTCTATGTTTTGAACCATCCCTGTGACACTAGTTATAGATTCCGATGCTTCACTCCACGTTTACTGTATACCTTGGACCTCCTTATTGACGAAGAAACACAGAAATTGCATCGGAAATAAATACAAAAGGCACAATGCTGACTTAAGTACAAGAAGACTGACTCTACTTACTGACTATGTTTGAACCATTCCTGTGACACTAGTTATGGATTCTGATGCTACGCTTCAGGTTTGGTGTATCCCTTGGAAAATCTTATTGGCGATGAAACACAGAAATTGCATCGGAATTAAATACAAAAGGCACAATGGCGACTTAAGTACAAGAAGACTGACTCTTCTTACTGACTATGATTTGAACCATTCATGTGACACTAGTTATTGATTCCGTCGCCTCACTTCAGGTTCACGGTATCCCTTGGACCTTCTTATTGACGATGAAACACAGAAATTGCATCGGAATTAAGTACAAAAGGCACAATGCCGACGTAAGTACAAGAAGACTGACTCTTCTTACGGACCATGTTTTGATTCATTCCTGTCACACTAGTTATAGATTCCGATGCTTCACACCTGGTTTACTGTATCCCTTGGACCTTCTTATTGACGATGAAACACAGAAATTGCATCGAAATTAAATACAAAAGGCACAATGCCGACTTAAGTACAAGAAGACTGACTCTTCTTACTGACTATGTTTTGAACCATTTCTGTGACACAGTTATAGATTCCGATGCTTCACTCCCGGTTTACTGTATCCCTTGGACCTTCTTATTGACGATGAAACACAAAAATTGCATCGGAATTAAATACAAAAGGCACATTGCCGACATAAGTACATAAAGACTGACTCTTCTTACTGTCTATGTTTTGAACCATTCCTGTGACACTAGTTATAGATTCCGATGCATCACTCCACTTTTACTGTATACCTTGGACCTCCTTATTGACGAAGAAACACAGAAATTGCATCGGAATTAAATACAAAAGGCACAATGCCGACTTAAGTACAAGAAGGCTGACTCTTCTTACTGACTATGCTTTGAACCATTCCTGTGACACTAGTTATAGATTACGGTGCTTCACTTCTGGTTTACTGTATCCCTTGGACCTTCTTATTGACGATGAAACACAGAAATTGCATCGGAATTAAATACAAAAGGCACAATGCCGACTTAAGTACAAGAATACTGACTCTTCTTACTGACTATGTTTTGAACCATTCCTGTGACACTAGTTATAGATTCCGATGCTTCACTCCAGGTTTACTGTATCCCTTGGACCTCCTTATTGACAATGAAACATAGAAATTGCATCGGAATTAAATACAAAAGGCACAATGCCGAATTAAGTACAAGCAGACTGACTCTTCTTACTGTCTATGTTTTGAACCATTCATGTGACACTAGTTATAGATTCCGATGCTTCACTCCAGGTTTACTGTATCCCTTGGTCCTTCTTATTGACGATGAAACACAGAAATTGAATCGGAATTAAATACAAAAGGCACAATGCCGACTTAAGTGCAAGAAGACTGACTCTTCTTACTGACTATGATTTGAACCATTCATGTGACACTAGTTATTGAATCCGTCGGGTCACTTCAGGTTTACTGTATCCCTTGGACCATCTTATTGAAGATGAAACACAGAAATTGCATCGCAATTAAATACAAAAGGCACAATGCCGACTTAAGTACAAGAATACTTACTCTTCTTACTGTCTATGTTTTGAACCATCCCTGTGACACTAGTTATAGATTCCGATGATTAACTCCAGGTTTACTGTATCCCTTGGACCTTCTTATTGACGATGAAACACAGAAATTGCATCGGAATTAAATACAAAAGGCACAATGACGACTTAAGTACAAGAAGACTGACTCTTCTTACTGACTATGTTTTGAACCTTTCCTGTGACACTAGTTATAGATTCCGATGCTTCACTCCCGGTTTACTGTACCCCTGGGACCTTCTTATTGACGATGAAACACAGAAATTACATCGGAAGTAAATAGAAAAGGCACAATGCAGACTTAATTACAAGAAGACTGACTCTTCCTACTGTCTATGTTTTGAACCATTCCTGTGACACTAGTTATAGATTCCGATGCTTCACTCCAGGTTTACTGTATCCCTTGGACCTCCTTATTGACGAAGAAACACAGAAATTGCATCGAAATTAAATACAAAAGGCACAATGCCGACTTATGTACAAGAATACTGACTCTTCTTACTGTCTATGTTTTGAACCATCCCTGTGTCAGTAGTTATAGATTCCGATGTTTCACTCCAGGTTTACTGTATCCCTTGGACCTTCTTGTTGACGATGAAACACAGGACTTGCATCGGAATTAAATACAAAAGGCACAATGCCGACTTAAGTACAAGAAGACTGACTCTTCTTACTGACTATGCTTTGAACTATTCCTGTGACACTAGTTATAGATTCCGATGCTTCACTCCCGGTTTACTGTATCCCTTGGACCTTCTTATTGAGGATGAAACACAAAAATTGCATCGGAATTAAATACAAAAAGCACAATGACGACTTAATTACAAGAATACTGACTCTTCTTACTGACTATGTTCTGAACCATTCCTGTGACACTAGTTATAGATTCCGATGCTTCACTCCAGATTTACTATATCCCTTGGACCTTCTTATTGACGATGAAACACAGAAATTGCATCGGAATAAAACACTAAAGGCCCAATGCCGACTTAAGTACAAGAAGACTGACTCTTCCTACTGTCTATGTTTTGAACCTTTCCTGTGACACTAGTTATAGATTCCGATGCTTCACTCCCGGTTTACTGTACCCCTGGGACCTTCTTATTGACGATGAAACACAGAAATTGCATCGGAATTAAATACAAAATTCACAATGCCGACTTAAGTACAAGAAGACTGACTCTTCTTACGGACCATGTTTTGATTCATTCCTGTGACACTAGTTATAGATTCCGATGCTTCACACCTAGTTTACTGTATCCCTTGGACCTTCTTATTGACGATGAAACACAGAAATTGCATCGAAATTAAATACAAAAGGCACAATGCCGACTTAAGTACAAGAAGACTGACTCTTCTTACTGACTACGTTTTGAACCATTTCTGTGTCACCGTTATAGATTCCGATCCTTCACTCCCAGTTTACTGTATCCCTTGGACCTTCTTATTGACGATGAAACACAAAAATTGCATCGGAATTAAATACAAAAGGCACATTGCCGACAAAAGTACAAGAAGACTGACTCTTCTTACTGACTATGTTTTGAACCATTCCTGTGACACTAGTTATAGATTACGGTGCTTCACTTCTGGTTTACTGTATCCCTTGGACCTTCTTATTGACGATGAAACACAGAAATTGCATCGGAATTAAATACAAAAGGCACAATGCCGACTTAAGTACAAGAATACTGACTCTTCTTACTGTCTATGTTTGAACCATCCCTGTGTCACTAGTTATAGATTCCGATGCTTCACTCCAGGTTTACTGTATCCCTTGGACCTTCTTGTTGACGATGAAACACAGGACTTGCATCGGAATTAAATACAAAAGGCACAATGCCGACTTATGTACAAGAAGACTGACTCTTCTTACTGACTATGTTTTGAACCATTCCTGTGACACTAGTTACAGATTCCGATGCTTCACTCCCGGTTTACTGTATCCCTTAAACCTTCTTATTGAGAATGAAACACAAAAATTGCATCGGAATTAAATACAAAAAGCACAATGCCGACTCAATTACAAGAATACTGACTATGTTTTGAACCATTCCTGTGACACTAGTTATAGATTCCGATGCTTCACTCCAGGTTTACTGTATCCCTTGGGCCTCCTTATTGACAATGAAACATAGAAATTGCATCGGAATTAAATACAAAAGGCACAATGCCGAATTAAGTACAAGCAGACTGACTCTTCTTACTGTCTATGTTTTGAACAATTCATGTGACACTAGTTATAGATTCCGATGCTTCACTCCAGGTTTACTGTATCCCTTGGACCCTCTTATTGACGATGAAACACAGAAATTGAATCGGAATTAAATACAGAAGGCACAATGGCGACTTAAGTGCAAGAAGACTGACTCTTCTTACTGACTATGATCTGAACCATTCATGTGACACTAGTTATTGAATCCGTCGGGTCACTTCAGGTTTACTGTATCCCTTGGACCATCTTATTGAAGATGAAACAAAGAAATTGCATCGGAAATAAATACAAAAGGCACAATGCCGACTTAAGTACAAGAAGACTGACTCTTGTTACTGACTATGTTTGAACCATTCCTGTGACACTAGTTATGGATTCTGATGCTACGCTTCAGGTTTGGTGTATCCCTTGGAAATTCTTATTGGCGATGAAACACAGAAATTGCATCGGAATTAAATACAAAAGGCACAATGCCGACTTAAGTACAAGAAGACTGACTCTTCTTACGGACCATGTTTTGATTCATTCCTGTCACACTAGTTATAGATTCCGATGCTTCACACCTGGTTTACTGTATCCCTTGGACCTTCTTATTGACGATGAAACACAGAAATTGCATCGAAATTAAATACAAAAGGCACAATGCCGACTTAAGTACAAGAAGACTGACTCTTCTTACTGACTATGTTTTGAACCATTTCTGTGACACAGTTATAAATGCCGATGCTTCACTCCCGGTTTACTGTATCCCTTGGACCTTCTTATTGACGATGAAACACAGAAATTGCATAGGAATTAAATAGAAAAGGCACAATGCCGACTTAAGTACAAGAAGACTGTCTCTTCTTACTGACTATGTTTTAAACCATTCCTGTGACACTAGTTATAGATTCCGATGCTTCACTTCAGGTTTACTGTATACCTTGGACCTTCTTATTGACGATGAAACACAGAAATTGCATCGGAATGAAATACAAAAGGCACAATGCCGACTTATGTACAAGAAGACTGACTCTTTTTTTTGACTATGTTTTGAACCAATCTTGTTACACTAGTTATAGACTCTGATGCTTCACTTCAGGTTTACTGTATCCTTTGGACCTTCTTATTGACGATGAAACACAGAAATTGAATCGGAATTAAATACAAAAGGCACAATGGCGACTTAAGTGTAAGAAGACCGACTCTTCTTACTGACTATGATTTGAACCAATCATGTGACACTAGTTATTGAATCCGTCGGGTCACTTCAGGTTTACTGTATCCCTTGGACCATCTTATTGAAGATGAAACACAGAAATTGCATCGGAAATAAATACAAAAGGCACAATGCCGACTTAAGTACAAGAAGACTGACTCTTCTTACTGACTATGTTTGAACCATTACTGTGACACTAGTTATGGATACTGATGCTACGCTTCAGGTTTGATGTATCCCTTGGAAATTCTTATTGGCGATGAAACACAGAAATTGCATCGGAATTAAATACAAAAGGCACAATGGCGACTTAAGTTCAAGAAGACTGACTCTTCTTACTGACTATGATTTGAACCATTCATGTGACACTAGTTATTGATTCCGTCGCCTCACTTCATGTTCATGGTATCCCTTGGACCTTCTTATTGAAGATGAAACACAGAAATTGCATCGGAAATAAATACAAAAGGCACAATGCCGACTTAAGTACAAGAAGACTGACTCTTCTTACTTACTATGTTTGAACCATTCCTGTGACACTAGTTATAGATTCCGATGCTTCACTCCACGTTTACTGTATACCTTGGACCTCCTTATTGACGAAGAAACACAGAAATTGCATCGGAAATAAATACAAAAGGCACAATGCTGACTTAAGTACAAGAAGACTGACTCTACTTACTGACTATGTTTGAACCATTCCTGTGACACTAGTTATGGATTCTGATGCTACGCTTCAGGTTTGGTGTATCCCTTGGAAAATCTTATTGGCGATGAAACACAGAAATTGCATCGGAATTAAATACAAAAGGCACGATGGCGACTTAAGTACAAGAATACTGACTCTTCTTACTGACTATGATTTGAACCATTCATGTGACACTAGTTATTGATTCCGTCGCCTCACTTCAGGTTCACGGTATCCCTTGGACCTTCTTATTGACGATGAAACACAGAAATTGCATCGGAATTAAGTACAAAAGGCACAATGCCGACGTAAGTACAAGAAGACTGACTCTTCTTACGGACCATGTTTTGATTCATTCCTGTCACACTAGTTATAGATTCCGATGCTTCACACCTGGTTTACTGTATCCCTTGGACCTTCTTATTGACGATGAAACACAGAAATTGCATCGAAATTAAATACAAAAGGCACAATGCCGACTTAAGTACAAGAAGACTGAGTCTTCTTACTGACTATGTTTTGAACCATTTCTGTGACACAGTTATAGATTCCGATGCTTCACTCCCGGTTTACTGTATCCCTTGGACCTTCTTATTGACGATGAAACACAAAAATTGCATCGGAATTAAATACAAAAGGCACATTGCCGACATAAGTACATAAAGACTGACTCTTCTTACTGTCTATGTTTTGAACCATTCCTGTGACACTAGTTATAGATTCCGATGCATCACTCCACTTTTACTGTATACCTTGGACCTCCTTATTGACGAAGAAACACAGAAATTGCATCGGAATTAAATACAAAAGGCACAATGCAGACTTAAGTACAAGAAGGCTGACTCTTCTTACTGACTATGCTTTGAACCATTCCTGTGACACTAGTTATAGATTACGGTGCTTCACTTCTGGTTTACTGTATCCCTTGGACCTTCTTATCGACGATGAAACACAGAAATTGCATCGGAATTAAATACAAAAGGCACAATGCCGACTTAAGTACAAGAATACTGACTCTTCTTACTGTCTATGTTTGAACCATCCCTGTGTCACTAGTTATAGATTCCGATGCTTCACTCCAGGTTTACTGTATCCCTTGGACCTTCTTGTTGACGATGAAACACAGGACTTGCATCGGAATTAAATACAAAAGGCACAATGGCGACTTAAGTACAAGAAGACTGACTCTTCTTACTGACTATGTTTTGAACCATTCCTGTGACACTAGTTATAGATTCCGAAGCTTCACTCCCGGTTTACTGTACCCCTGGGACCTTCTTGTTGACGATGAAACACAGGACTTGCATCGGAATTAAATACAAAAGGCACAATGCCGACTTAAGTACAAGAAGACTGACTCTTCTTACTGACTATGCTTTGAACTATTCCTGTGACACTAGTTATAGATTCCGATGCTTCACTCCCGGTTTACTGTATCCCTTGGACCTTCTTATTGAGGATGAAACACAAAAATTGCATCGGAATTAAATACAAAAAGCACAATGACGACTTAATTACAAGAATACTGACTCTTCTTACTGACAATGTTCTGAACCATTCCTGTGACACTAGTTATAGATTCCGATGCTTCACTCCAGATTTACTATATCCCTTGGACCTTCTTATTGACGATGAAACACAGAAATTGCATCGGAATAAAACACTAAAGGCCCAATGCCGACTTAAGTACAAGAAGACTGACTCTTCCTACTGTCTATGTTTTGAACCTTTCCTGTGACACTAGTTATAGATTCCGATGCTTCACTCCCGGTTTACTGTACCCCTGGGACCTTCTTATTGACGATGAAACACAGAAATTGCATCGGAATTAAATACAAAAGGCACAATGCCGACTTAAGTACAAGAAGACTGACTCTTCTTACGGACCATGTTTTGATTCATTCCTGTCACACTAGTTATAGATTCCGATGCTTCACACCTAGTTTACTGTATCCCTTGGACCTTCTTATTGACGATGAAACACAGAAATTGCATCGAAATTAAATACAAAAGGCACAATGCCGACTTAAGTACAAGAAGACTGACTCTTCTTACTGACTATGTTTTGAACCATTTCTGTGTCACCGTTATAGATTCCGATGCTTCACTCCCAGTTTACTGTATCCCTTGGACCTTCTTATTGACGATGAAACACAAAAATTGCATCGGAATTAAATACAAAAGGCACATTGCCGACATAAGTACAAGAAGACTGACTCGTCTTACTGACTATGTTTTGAACCATTCCTGTGACACTAGTTATAGATTACGGTGCTTCACTTCTGGTTTACTGTATCCCTTGGACCTTCTTATTGACGATGAAACACAGAAATTGCATCGGAATTAAATACAAAAGGCACAATGCCGACTTAAGTACAAGAATACTGACTCTTCTTACTGTCTATGTTTGAACCATCCCTGTGTCACTAGTTATAGATTCCGATGCTTCACTCCAGGTTTACTGTATCCCTTGGACCTTCTTGTTGACGATGAAACACAGGACTTGCATCGGAATTAAATACAAAAGGCACAATGCCGACTTATGTACAAGAAGACTGACTCTTCTTACTGACTATGTTTTGAACCATTCCTGTGACACTAGTTACAGATTCCGATGCTTCACTCCCGGTTTACTGTATCCCTTGGACCTTCTTATTGAGAATGAAACACAAAAATTGCATCGGAATTAAATACAAAAAGCACAATGCCGACTCAATTACAAGAATACTGACTATGTTTTGAACCATTCCTGTGACACTAGTTATAGATTCCGATGCTTCACTCCAGGTTTACTGTATCCCTTGGGCCTCCTTATTGACAATGAAACATAGAAATTGCATCGGAATTAAATACAAAAGGCACAGTGCCGAATTAAGTACAAGCAGACTGACTCTTCTTACTGTCTATGTTTTGAACCATTCATGTGACACTAGTTATAGATTCCGATGCTTCACTCCAGGTTTACTGTATCCCTTGGACCTTCTTATTGACGATGAAACACAGAAATTGAATCGGAATTAAATACAGAAGGCACAATGGCGACTTAAGTGCAAGAAGACTGACTCTTCTTACTGACTATGATCTGAACCATTCATGTGACACTAGTTATTGAATCCGTCGGGTCACTTCAGGTTTACTGTATCCCTTGGACCATCTTATTGAAGATGAAACAAAGAAATTGCATCGGAAATAAATACAAAAGGCACAATGCCGACTTTAGTACAAGAAGACTGACTCTTCTTACTGACTATGTTTGAACCATTCCTGTGACACTAGTTATGGATTCTGATGCTACGCTTCAGGTTTGGTGTATCCCTTGGAAATTCTTATTGGCGATGAAACACAGAAATTGCATCGGAATTAAATACAAAAGGCACAATGGCGACTTAAGTACAAGAAGACTGACTCTTCTTACTGACTATGATTTGAACCATTCATGTGACACTAGTTATTGATTCCGTCGCCTCACTTCAGGTTCACGGTATCCCTTGGACCTTCTTATTGAAGATGAAACACAGAAATTGCATCGGAAATAAATACAAAAGGCACAATGCCGACTTAAGTACAAGAAGACTGACTCTTCTTACTGACTATGTTTGAACCATTCCTGTGACACTAGTTATAGTTTCTGATGCTGCACTTCAGGTTTAGTGTATCCCTTGGACCTTCATATTGAAGATGAAACACAGAAATTGCATCGCAATTTAATACAAAAGGCACAATGCCGACTTAAGTACAAGAATACTTACTCTTCTTACTGTCTATGATTTGAACCATCCCTGTGACACTAGTTATAGATTCCGATGCTTCACTCCACGTTTACTGTATACCTTGGACCTCCTTATTGACGAAGAAACACAGAAATTGCATCGGAAATAAATACAAAAGGCACAATGCCGACTTAAGTACAAGAAGACTGACTCTTCTTACTGACTATGTTTGAACCATTCCTGTGACACTAGTTATGGATTCTGATGCTACGCTTCAGGTTTGGTGTATCCCTTGGAAATTCTTACTGGCGATGAAACACAGAAATTGCATCGGAATTAACTACAAAAGGCACAATGGCGACTTAAGTACAAGAAGACTGACTCTTCTTACTGACTATGATTTGAACCATTCATGTGACACTAGTTATTGATTCCGTCGCCTCATTTAAGGTTCACGGTATCCCTTGGACCTTCTTATTGACGATGAAACACAGAAATTGCATCGGAATTAAATACAGAAGGCACAATGCCGACTTAAGTACAAGAAGACTGACTCTTCTTACGGACCATGTTTTGATTCATTCCTGTCACACTAGTTATAGATTCCGATGCTTCACACCTGGTTTACTGTATCCCTTGGACCTTCTTATTGACGATGAAACACAGAAATTGCATCGAAATTAAATACAAAAGGCACAATGCCGACTTAAGTACAAGAAGACTGACTCTTCTTACTGACTATGTTTTGAACCATTTCTGTGACACAGTTATAGATTCCGATGCTTCACTCCCGGTTTACTGTATCCCTTGGACCTTCTTATTGACGATGAAACACAAAAATTGCATCGGAATTAAATACAAAAGGCACATTGCCGACATAAGTACATAAAGACTGACTCTTCTTACTGACTATGTTTTGAACCATTCCTGTGACACTAGTTATAGATTACGGTGCTTCACTTCTGGTTTACTGTATCCCTTGGACCTTCTTATTGACGATGAAACACAGAAATTGCATCGGAATTAAATACAAAAGGCACAATGCCGACTTAAGTACAAGAATACTGACTCTTCTTACTGTCTATGTTTGAACCATCCCTGTGTCACTAGTTATAGATTCCGATGCTTCACTCGAGGTTTACTGTATTCCTTGGACCTTCTTGTTGACGATGAAACACAGGACTTGCATCGGAATTAAATACAAAAGGCACAATGCCGACTTAAGTACAAGAAGACTGACTCTTCTTACTGACTATGTTTTGAACCATTCCTGTGACACTAGTTATAGATTCCGATGCTTCACTCCCGGTTTACTGTATCCCTTGGACCTTCTTATTGAGAATGAAACACAAAAATTGCATCGGAATTAAATACAAAAGGCACAATGCCGACTTAAGTGCAAGAAGACTGACTCTTCTTACTGACTATGATTTGAACCATTCATGTGACACTAGTTATTGAATCCGTCGAGTCACTTCAGGTTTACTGTATCCCTTGGACCATCTTATTGAAGATGAAACACAGAAATTGCATCGCAATTAAATACAAAAGGCACAATGCCGACTTAAGTACAAGAATACTTACTCTTCTTACTGTCTATGATTTGAAAAATCCCTGTGACACTAGTTACAGATTCCGATGATTAACTCCAGGTTTACTGTATCCCTTGGACCTTCTTATTGACGATGAAACACAGAAATTGCATCGGAATTAAATACAAAAGGCACAATGACGGCTTAAGTACAAGAAGACTGACTCTTCTTACTGACTATGTTTTGAACCTTTCCTGTGACACTAGTTATAGATTCCGATGCTTCACTCCCGGTTTACTGTACCCCTGGGACCTTCTTATTGACGATGAAACACAGAAATTGCATCGGAAGTAAATAGAAAAGGCACAATGCAAATTTAATTACAAGAAGACTGACTCTTCCTACTGTCTATATTTTGAACCATTCCTGTGACACTAGTTATAGATTCCGATGCTTCACTCCAGGTTTACTGTATCCCTTGGACCTCCTTATAGACGAAGAAACACAGAAATTGCATCGAAATTAAATACAAAAGGCACAATGCCGACTTAAGTACAAGAATACTGACTCTTCTTACTGTCTATGTTTTGAACCATCCCTGTGTCAGTAGTTATAGATTCCGATGATTCACTCCAGGTTTACTGTATCCCTTGGACCTTCTTGTTGACGATGAAACACAGGACTTGCATCGGAATTAAATACAAAAGGCACAATGCCGACTTAAGTACAAGAAGACTGACTCTTCTTACTGACTATGCTTTGAATTATTCCTGTGACACTAGTTATAGATTCCGATGCTTCACTCCAGGTTTACTGTATCCCTTGGACCTTCTTGTTGACGATGAAACACAGGACTTGCATCGGAATTAAATACAAAAGGCACAATGCCGACTTAAGTACAAGAAGACTGACTCTTCTTACTGTCTATGTTTTGAACCATCCCTGTGTCAGTAGATATAGATTCCGATGTTTCACTCCAGGTTTACTGTATCCCTTGGACCTTCTTGTTGACGATGAAACACAGGACTTGCATCGGAATTAAATACAAAAGGCACAATGCCGACTTAAGTACAAGAAGACTGACTCTTCTTACTGACTATGCTTTGAACTATTCCTGTGACACTAGTTATAGATTCCGATGCTTCACTCCCGGTTTACTGTATCCCTTGGACCTTCTTATTGAGGATGAAACACAAAAATTGCATCGGAATTAAATACAAAAAGCACAATGACGACTTAATTACAAGAATACTGACTCTTCTTACTGACTATGTTCTGAACCATTCCTGTGACACTAGTTATAGATTCCGATGCTTCACTCCAGATTTACTATATCCCTTGGACCTTCTTATTGACGATGAAACACAGAAATTGCATCGGAATAAAACACTAAAGGCCCAATGCCGACTTAAGTACAAGAAGACTGACTCTTCCTACTGTCTATGTTTTGAACCTTTCCTGTGACACTAGTTATAGATTCCGATGCTTCACTCCCGGTTTACTGTACCCCTGGGACCTTCTTATTGACGATGAAACACAGAAATTGCATCGGAATTAAATACAAAAGGCACAATGCCGACTTAAGTACAAGAAGACTGACTCTTCTTACGGACCATGTTTTGATTCATTCCTGTCACACTAGTTATAGATTCCGATGCTTCACACCTAGTTTACTGTATCCCTTGGACCTTCTTATTGACGATGAAACACAGAAATTGCATCGAAATTAAATACAAAAGGCACAATGCCGACTTAAGTACAAGAAGACTGACTCTTCTTACTGACTATGTTTTGAACCATTTCTGTGTCACCGTTATAGATTCCGATGCTTCACTCCCAGTTTACTGTATCCCTTGGACCTTCTTATTGACGATGAAACACAAAAATTGCATCGGAATTAAATACAAAAGGCACATTGCCGACATAAGTACAAGAAGACTGACTCTTCTTACTGACTATGTTTTGAACCATTCCTGTGACACTAGTTATAGATTACGGTGCTTCACTTCTGGTTTACTGTATCCCTTGGACCTTCTTATTGACGATGAAACACAGAAATTGCATCGGAATTAAATACAAAAGGCACAATGCCGACTTAAGTACAAGAATACTGACTCTTCTTACTGTCTATGTTTGAACCATCCCTGTGTCACTAGTTATAGATTCCGATGCTTTACTCCAGGTTTACTGTATCCCTTGGACCTTCTTGTTGACGATGAAACACAGGACTTGCATCGGAATTAAATACAAAAGGCACAATGCCGACTTATGTACAAGAAGATTGACTCTTCTTACTGACTATGTTTTGAACCATTCCTGTGACACTAGTTACAGATTCCGATGCTTCACTCCCGGTTTACTGTATCCCTTGGACCTTCTTATTGAGAATGAAACACAAAAATTGCATCGGAATTAAATACAAAAAGCACAATGCCGACTCAATTACAAGAATACTGACTATGTTTTGAACCATTCCTGTGACACTAGTTATAGATTCCGATGCTTCACTCCAGGTTTACTGTATCCCTTGGGCCTCCTTATTGACAATGAAACATAGAAATTGCATCGGAATTAAATACAAAAGGCACAATGCCGAATTAAGTACAAGCAGACTGACTCTTCTTACTGTCTATGTTTTGAACCATTCATGTGACACTAGTTATAGATTCCGATGCTTCACTCCAGGTTTACTGTATCCCTTGGACCTTCTTATTGACGATGAAACACAGAAATTGAATCGGAATTAAATACAGAAGGCACAATGGCGACTTAAGTGCAAGAAGACTGACTCTTCTTACTGACTATGATCTGAACCATTCATGTGACACTAGTTATTGAATCCGTCGGGTCACTTCAGGTTTACTGTATCCCTTGGACCATCTTATTGAAGATGAAACAAAGAAATTGCATCGGAAATAAATACAAAAGGCACAATGCCGACTTAAGTACAAGAAGACTGACTCTTCTTACTGACTATGTTTGAACCATTCCTGTGACACTAGTTATGGATTCTGATGCTACGCTTCAGGTTTGGTGTATCCCTTGGAAATTCTTATTGGCGATGAAACACAGAAATTGCATCGGAATTAAATACAAAAGGCACAATGGCGACTTAAGTACAAGAAGACTGACTCTTCTTGCTGACTATGATTTGAACCATTCATGTGACACTAGTTATTGATTCCGTCGCCTCACTTCAGGTTCACGGTATCCCTTGGACCTTCTTATTGAAGATGAAACACAGAAATTGCATCGGAAATAAATACAAAAGGCACAATGCCGACTTAAGTACAAGAAGACTGACTCTTCTTACTGACTATGTTTGAACCATTCCTGTGACACTAGTTATAGTTTCTGATGCTGCACTTCAGGTTTAGTGTATCCCTTGGACCTTCATATTGAAGATGAAACACAGAAATTGCATCGCAATTTAATACAAAAGGCACAATGCCGACTTAAGTACAAGAATACTTACTCTTCTTACTGTCTATGATTTGAACCATCCCTGTGACACTAGTTATAGATTCCGATGCTTCACTCCACGTTTACTGTATACCTTGGACCTCCTTATTGACGAAGAAACACAGAAATTGCATCGGAAATAAATACAAAAGGCACAATGACGGCTTAAGTACAAGAAGACTGACTCTTCTTACTGACTATGTTTTGAACCTTTCCTGTGACACTAGTTATAGATTCCGATGCTTCACTCCCGGTTTACTGTACCCCTGGGACCTTCTTATTGACGATGAAACACAGAAATTGCATCGGAAGTAAATAGAAAAGGCACAATGCAAATTTAATTACAAGAAGACTGACTCTTCCTACTGTCTATATTTTGAACCATTCCTGTGACACTAGTTATAGATTCCGATGCTTCACTCCAGGTTTACTGTATCCCTTGGACCTCCTTATAGACGAAGAAACACAGAAATTGCATCGAAATTAAATACAAAAGGCACAATGCCGACTTAAGTACAAGAATACTGACTCTTCTTACTGTCTATGTTTTGAACCATCCCTGTGTCAGTAGTTATAGATTCCGATGATTCACTCCAGGTTTACTGTATCCCTTGGACCTTCTTGTTGACGATGAAACACAGGACTTGCATCGGAATTAAATACAAAAGGCACAATGCCGACTTAAGTACAAGAAGACTGACTCTTCTTACTGACTATGCTTTGAATTATTCCTGTGACACTAGTTATAGATTCCGATGCTTCACTCCAGGTTTACTGTATCCCTTGGACCTTCTTGTTGACGATGAAACACAGGACTTGCATCGGAATTAAATACAAAAGGCACAATGCCGACTTAAGTACAAGAAGACTGACTCTTCTTACTGTCTATGTTTTGAACCATCCCTGTGTCAGTAGATATAGATTCCGATGTTTCACTCCAGGTTTACTGTATCCCTTGGACCTTCTTGTTGACGATGAAACACAGGACTTGCATCGGAATTAAATACAAAAGGCACAATGCCGACTTAAGTACAAGAAGACTGACTCTTCTTACTGACTATGCTTTGAACTATTCCTGTGACACTAGTTATAGATTCCGATGCTTCACTCCCGGTTTACTGTATCCCTTGGACCTTCTTATTGAGGATGAAACACAAAAATTGCATCGGAATTAAATACAAAAAGCACAATGACGACTTAATTACAAGAATACTGACTCTTCTTACTGACTATGTTCTGAACCATTCCTGTGACACTAGTTATAGATTCCGATGCTTCACTCCAGATTTACTATATCCCTTGGACCTTCTTATTGACGATGAAACACAGAAATTGCATCGGAATAAAACACTAAAGGCCCAATGCCGACTTAAGTACAAGAAGACTGACTCTTCCTACTGTCTATGTTTTGAACCTTTCCTGTGACACTAGTTATAGATTCCGATGCTTCACTCCCGGTTTACTGTACCCCTGGGACCTTCTTATTGACGATGAAACACAGAAATTGCATCGGAATTAAATACAAAAGGCACAATGCCGACTTAAGTACAAGAAGACTGACTCTTCTTACGGACCATGTTTTGATTCATTCCTGTCACACTAGTTATAGATTCCGATGCTTCACACCTAGTTTACTGTATCCCTTGGACCTTCTTATTGACGATGAAACACAGAAATTGCATCGAAATTAAATACAAAAGGCACAATGCCGACTTAAGTACAAGAAGACTGACTCTTCTTACTGACTATGTTTTGAACCATTTCTGTGTCACCGTTATAGATTCCGATGCTTCACTCCCAGTTTACTGTATCCCTTGGACCTTCTTATTGACGATGAAACACAAAAATTGCATCGGAATTAAATACAAAAGGCACATTGCCGACATAAGTACAAGAAGACTGACTCTTCTTACTGACTATGTTTTGAACCATTCCTGTGACACTAGTTATAGATTACGGTGCTTCACTTCTGGTTTACTGTATCCCTTGGACCTTCTTATTGACGATGAAACACAGAAATTGCATCGGAATTAAATACAAAAGGCACAATGCCGACTTAAGTACAAGAATACTGACTCTTCTTACTGTCTATGTTTGAACCATCCCTGTGTCACTAGTTATAGATTCCGATGCTTTACTCCAGGTTTACTGTATCCCTTGGACCTTCTTGTTGACGATGAAACACAGGACTTGCATCGGAATTAAATACAAAAGGCACAATGCCGACTTATGTACAAGAAGACTGACTCTTCTTACTGACTATGTTTTGAACCATTCCTGTGACACTAGTTACAGATTCCGATGCTTCACTCCCGGTTTACTGTATCCCTTGGACCTTCTTATTGAGAATGAAACACAAAAATTGCATCGGAATTAAATACAAAAAGCACAATGCCGACTCAATTACAAGAATACTGACTATGTTTTGAACCATTCCTGTGACACTAGTTATAGATTCCGATGCTTCACTCCAGGTTTACTGTATCCCTTGGGCCTCCTTATTGACAATGAAACATAGAAATTGCATCGGAATTAAATACAAAAGGCACAATGCCGAATTAAGTACAAGCAGACTGACTCTTCTTACTGTCTATGTTTTGAACCATTCATGTGACACTAGTTATAGATTCCGATGCTTCACTCCAGGTTTACTGTATCCCTTGGACCTTCTTATTGACGATGAAACACAGAAATTGAATCGGAATTAAATACAGAAGGCACAATGGCGACTTAAGTGCAAGAAGACTGACTCTTCTTACTGACTATGATCTGAACCATTCATGTGACACTAGTTATTGAATCCGTCGGGTCACTTCAGGTTTACTGTATCCCTTGGACCATCTTATTGAAGATGAAACAAAGAAATTGCATCGGAAATAAATACAAAAGGCACAATGCCGACTTAAGTACAAGAAGACTGACTCTTCTTACTGACTATGTTTGAACCATTCCTGTGACACTAGTTATGGATTCTGATGCTACGCTTCAGGTTTGGTGTATCCCTTGGAAATTCTTATTGGCGATGAAACACAGAAATTGCATCGGAATTAAATACAAAAGGCACAATGGCGACTTAAGTACAAGAAGACTGACTCTTCTTGCTGACTATGATTTGAACCATTCATGTGACACTAGTTATTGATTCCGTCGCCTCACTTCAGGTTCACGGTATCCCTTGGACCTTCTTATTGAAGATGAAACACAGAAATTGCATCGGAAATAAATACAAAAGGCACAATGCCGACTTAAGTACAAGAAGACTGACTCTTCTTACTGACTATGTTTGAACCATTCCTGTGACACTAGTTATAGTTTCTGATGCTGCACTTCAGGTTTAGTGTATCCCTTGGACCTTCATATTGAAGATGAAACACAGAAATTGCATCGCAATTTAATACAAAAGGCACAATGCCGACTTAAGTACAAGAATACTTACTCTTCTTACTGTCTATGATTTGAACCATCCCTGTGACACTAGTTATAGATTCCGATGCTTCACTCCACGTTTACTGTATACCTTGGACCTCCTTATTGACGAAGAAACACAGAAATTGCATCGGAAATAAATACAAAAGGCACAATGCCGACTTAAGTACAAGAAGACTGACTCTTCTTACTGACTATGTTTGAACCATTCCTGTGACACTAGTTATGGATTCTGATGCTACGCTTCAGGTTTGGTGTATCCCTTGGAAATTCTTATTGGCGATGAAACACAGAAATTGCATCGGAATTAACTACAAAAGGCACAATGGCGACTTAAGTACAAGAAGACTGACTCTTCTTACTGACTATGATTTGAACCATTCATGTGACACTAGTTATTGATTCCGTCGCCTCACTTAAGGTTCACGGTATCCCTTGGACCTTCTTATTGACGATGAAACACAGAAATTGCATCGGAATTAAATACAGAAGGCACAATGCCGACTTAAGTACAAGAAGACTGACTCTTCTTACGGACCATGTTTTGATTCATTCCTGTCACACTAGTTATAGATTCCGATGCTTCACACCTGGTTTACTGTATCCCTTGGACCTTCTTATTGACGATGAAACACAGAAATTGCATCGAAATTAAATACAAAAGGCACAATGCCGACTTAAGTACAAGAAGACTGACTCTTCTTACTGACTATGTTTTGAACCATTTCTGTGACACAGTTATAGATTCCGATGCTTCACTCCCGGTTTACTGTATCCCTTGGACCTTCTTATTGACGATAAAACACAAAAATTGCATCGGAATTAAATACAAAAGGCACATTGCCGACATAAGTACATAAAGACTGACTCTTCTTACTGACTATGTTTTGAACCATTCCTGTGACACTAGTTATAGATTACGGTGCTTCACTTCTGGTTTACTGTATCCCTTGGACCTTCTTATTGACGATGAAACACAGAAATTGCATCGGAATTAAATACAAAAGGCACAATGCCGACTTAAGTACAAGAATACTGACTCTTCTTACTGTCTATGTTTGAACCATCCCTGTGTCACTAGTTATAGATTCCGATGCTTCACTCGAGGTTTACTGTATTCCTTGGACCTTCTTGTTGACGATGAAACACAGGACTTGCATCGGAATTAAATACAAAAGGCACAATGCCGACTTAAGTACAAGAAGACTGACTCTTCTTACTGACTATGTTTTGAACCATTCCTGTGACACTAGTTATAGATTCCGATGCTTCACTCCCGGTTTACTGTATCCCTTGGACCTTCTTATTGAGAATGAAACACAAAAATTGCATCGGAATTAAATACAAAAGGCACAATGCCGACTTAAGTGAAAGAAGACTGACTCTTCTTACTGACTATGATTTGAACCATTCATGTGACACTAGTTATTGAATCCGTCGAGTCACTTCAGGTTTACTGTATCCCTTGGACCATCTTATTGAAGATGAAACACAGAAATTGCATCGCAATTAAATACAAAAGGCACAATGCCGACTTAAGTACAAGAATACTTACTCTTCTTACTGTCTATGATTTGAAAAATCCCTGTGACACTAGTTATAGATTCCGATGATTAACTCCAGGTTTACTGTATCCCTTGGACCTTCTTATTGACGATGAAACACAGAAATTGCATCGGAATTAAATACAAAAGGCACAATGACGGCTTAAGTACAAGAAGACTGACTCTTCTTACTGACTATGTTTTGAACCTTTCCTGTGACACTAGTTATAGATTCCGATGCTTCACTCCCGGTTTACTGTACCCCTGGGACCTTCTTATTGACGATGAAACACAGAAATTGCATCGGAAGTAAATAGAAAAGGCACAATGCAAATTTAATTACAAGAAGACTGACTCTTCCTACTGTCTATATTTTGAACCATTCCTGTGACACTAGTTATAGATTCCGATGCTTCACTCCAGGTTTACTGTATCCCTTGGACCTCCTTATAGACGAAGAAACACAGAAATTGCATCGAAATTAAATACAAAAGGCACAATGCCGACTTAAGTACAAGAATACTGACTCTTCTTACTGTCTATGTTTTGAACCATCCCTGTGTCAGTAGTTATAGATTCCGATGATTCACTCCAGGTTTACTGTATCCCTTGGACCTTCTTGTTGACGATGAAACACAGGACTTGCATCGGAATTAAATACAAAAGGCACAATGCCGACTTAAGTACAAGAAGACTGACTCTTCTTACTGACTATGCTTTGAACTATTCCTGTGACACTAGTTATAGATTCCGATGCTTCACTCCCGGTTTACTGTATCCCTTGGACCTTCTTATTGAGGATGAAACACAAAAATTGCATCGGAATTAAATACAAAAAGCACAATGACGACTTAATTACAAGAATACTGTCTCTTCTTACTGACTATGCTTTGAACCATTCCTGTGACACTAGTTATAGATTCCGATGCTTCACTCCAGATTTACTATATCCCTTGGACCTTCTTATTGACGATGAAACACAGAAATTGCATCGGAATAAAATACTAAAGGCCCAATGCCGACTTAAGTACAAGAAGACTGACTCTTCCTACTGTCTATGTTTTGAACCTTTCCTGTGACACTAGTTATAGATTCCGATGCTTCACTCCCGGTTTACTGCACCCCTGGGACCTTCTTATTGACGATGAAACACAGAAATTGCATTGGAATTAAATACAAAAGGCACAATGCCGACTTAAGTACAAGAAGACTGACTCTTCTTACGGACCATGTTTTGATTCATTCCTGTCACACTAGTTATAGATTCCGATGCTTCACACCTGGTTTACTGTATCCCTTGGACCTTCTTATTGACGATGAAACACAGAAATTGCATCGAAATTAAATACAAAAGGCACAATGCCGACATAAGTACAAGAAGACTGACTCTTCTTACTGACTATGTTTTGAACCATTTCTGTGACACAGTTGTAGATTCCGATGCTTCACTCCCGTTTTACTGTATCATTTGGTCCTTCTTATTGACGATGAAACACAAAAATTGCATCGGAATTAAATACAAAAGGCACATTGCCGACATAAGTACAAGAAGACTGACTCTTCTTACTGACTATGTTTTCAACCATTCCTGTGACACTAGTTATAGATTACGGTGCTTCACTTCTGGTTTACTGTATCCCTTGGACCTTCTTATTGACGATGAAACACAGAAATTGCATCGGAATTAAATACAAAAGGCACAATGCCGACTTAAGTACAAGAATACTGACTCTTCTTACTGTCTATGTTTGAACCATCCCTGTGTCACTAGTTATAGATTCCGATGCTTCACTCCAGGTTTACTGTATCCCTTGGACCTTCTTGTTGACGATGAAACACAGGACTTGCATCGGAATTAAATACAAAAGGCACAATGCCGACTTATGTACAAGAAGACTGACTCTTCTTACTGACTATGTTTTGAACCATTCCTGTGACACTAGTTATAGATTCCGATGCTTCACTCCAGGTTTACTGTATCCCTTGGACCTTCTTATTGACGATGAGACACAGAAATTGAATCGGAATTAAATACAAAAGGCACAATGGCGACTTAAGTGCAAGAAGACTGACTCTTCTTACTGACTATGATTTGAACCATTCATGTGACACTTGTTATTGAATCCGTCGGGTCACTTCAGGTTTACTGTATCCCTTGGACCATCTTATTGAAGATGAAACACAGAAATTGCATCGGAAATAAATACATAAGGCACAATGCCGACTTAAGTACAAGAAGACTGACTCTTCTTACTGACTGTGTTTGAACCATTCCTGTGACACTAGTTATGGATTCTGATGCTACGCTTCAGGTTTGGTGTATCCCTTGGAAATTTTTATTGGCGATGAAACACAGAAATTGCATCGGAATTGAATACAAAAGGCACAATGGCGACTTAAGTACAAGAAGACTGACTCTTCTTACTGACTATGATTTGAACCATTCTTGTGACACTAGTTATTGATTCCGTCGCCTCACTTCAGGTTCACGGTATCCCTTGGACCTTCTTATTGAGGATCAAACACAGAAATTGCATCGGAAATAAATACAAAAGGCACAATGCCGACTTAAGTACAAGAAGACTGACTCTTCTTACTGACTATGTTTGAACCATTCCTGTGACACTAGTTATAGTTTCTGATGCTGCACTTCAGGTTTAGTGTATCCCTTGGATCTTCATATTGAAGATGAAACACAGAAATTGCATCGCAATTAAATACAAAAGGCACAATGCCGACTTAAGTACAAGAATAATTACTCTTCTTACTGTCTATGTTTTGAACCATCCCTGTGACACTAGTTATAGATTCCGATGCTTCACTCCACGTTTACTGTATACCTTGGACCTCCTTATTGACGAAGAAACACAGAAATTGCATCGGAAATAAATACAAAAGGCACAATGCCGACTTAAGTACAAGAAGACTGACTCTTCTTACTGACTATGTTTGAACCGTTCCTGTGACACTAGTTATGGATTCTGATGCTACGCTTCAGGTTTGGTGTATCCCTTGGAAATTCTTATTGGCGATGAAACACAGAAATTGCATCGGAATTAAATACAAAAGGCACAATGGCGTCTTAAGTACAAGAAGACTGACTCTTCTTACTGACTATGATTTGAACCATTCAAGTGACACTAGTTATTGATTCCGTCGCCTCACTTCAGGTTCACGGTATCCCTTGGACCTTCTTATTGACGATGAAACACAGAAATTGCATCGGAATTAAATACAAAAGGCACAATGCCGACTTAAGTACAAGAAGACTGACTCTTCTTACGGACCATGTTTTGATTCATTCCTGTCACACTAGTTATAGATTCCGATGCTTCACACCTGGTTTACTGTATCCCTTGGACCTTCTTATTGACGATTAAACACAAAAATTGCATCGGAATTAAATACAAAAGGCACATTGCCGACATAAGTACATAAAGACTGACTCTTCTTACTGACTATGTTTTGAACCATTCCTGTGACACTAGTTATAGATTACGGTGCTTCACTTCTGGTTTACTGTATCCCTTGGACCTTCTTATTGACGATGAAACACAGAAATTGCATCGGAATTAAATACAAAAGGCACAATGGCGTCTTAAGTACAAGAAGACTGACTCTTCTTACTGACTATGCTTTGAACCATTCCTGTGACACTAGTTATAGATTTCGGTGCTTCACTTCTGGTTTACTGTATCCCTTGGACCTTCTTATTGACGATGAAACACAGAAATTGCATCGGAATTAAATGCAAAAGGCACAATGCCGACTTAAGTACAAGAATACTGACTCTTCTTACTGTCTATGTTTGAACCATCCCTGTGTCACTAGTTATAGATTCCGATGCTTCACTCCAGGTTTACTGTATCCCTTGGACCTTCTTGTTGACGATGAAACACAGGACTTGCATCGGAATTAAATACAAAAGGCACAATGCCGACTTAAGTACAAGAAGACTGACTCTTCTTACTGACTATGTTTTGAACCATTCCTGTGACACTAGTTATAGATTCCGATGCTTCACTCCCGGTTTATTGTATCCCTTGGACCTTCTTATTGAGAATGAAAAACAAAAATTGCATCGGAATTAAATACAAAAAGCACAATGCCGAATTAAGTTCAAGCAGACTGACTCTTCTTACTGTCTATGTTTTGAACCATTCATGTGACACTAGTTATAGATTCCGATGCTTCACTCCAGGTTTACTGTATCCCTTGGACCTTCTTATTGACGATGAAACACAGAAATTGAATCGGAATTAAATACAAAAGGCACAATGCCGACTTAAGTGCAAGAAGACTGACTCTTCTTACTGACTATGATTTGAACCATTCATGTGACACTAGTTATTGAATCCGTCGGGTCACTTCAGGTTTACTGTATCCCTTGGACCATCTTATTGAAGATGAATTACAGAAATTGCATCGCAATTAAATACAAAAGGCACAATGCCGACTTAAGTACAAGAATACTTACTCTTCTTACTGTCTATGTTTTGAACCATCCCTGTGACACTAGTTACAGATTCCGATGATTAACTCCGGGTTTACTGTATCCCCTGGACCTTCTTATTGACGATGAAACACAGAAATTGCATCGGAATTAAATACAAAAGGCACAATGCCGACTTAAGTACAAGAAGACTGACTCTTCTTACTGACTATGTTTTGAACCATTCCTGTGACACTAGTTATAGATTCCGATGCTTCACTCCCGGTTTACTGTATCCCTTGGACCTTCTTATTGAGAATGAAAAACAAAAATTGCATCGGAATTAAATACAAAAAGCACAATGCCGAATTAAGTACAAGCAGACTGACTCTTCTTACTGTCTATGTTTTGAACCATTCATGTGACACTAGTTATAGATTCCGATGCTTCACTCCAGGTTTACTGTATCCCTTGGACCTTCTTATTGACGATGAAACACAGAAATTGAATCGGAATTAAATACAAAAGGCACAATGCCGACTTAAGTGCAAGAAGACTGACTCTTCTTACTGACTATGATTTGAACCATTCATGTGACACTAGTTACTGAATCCGTCGGGTCACTTCAGGTTTACTGTATCCCTTGGACCATCTTATTGAAGATGAATTACAGAAATTGCATCGCAATTAAATACAAAAGGCACAATGCCGACTTAAGTACAAGAATACTTACTCTTCTTACTGTCTATGTTTTGAACCATCCCTGTGACACTAGTTATAGATTCCGATGATTAACTCCGGGTTTACTGTATCCCCTGGACCTTCTTATTGACGATGAAACACAGAAATTGCATCGGAAGTAAATAGAAAAGGCACAATGCAGACTTAATTACAAGAAGACTGACTCTTCCTACTGTCTATGTTTTGAACCATTCCTGTGACACTAGTTATAGATTCCGATGCTTCACTCCAGGTTTACTGTATCCCTTGGACCTCCTTATTGACGAAGAAACACAGAAATTGCATCGAAATTAAATACAAAAGGCACAATGCCGACTTAAGTACAAGAATACTGACTCTTCTTACTGTCTATGTTTTCAACCATCCCTGTGTCAGTAGTTATAGATTCCGATGATTCACTCCAGGTTTACTGTATCCCTTGGACCTTCTTGTTGACGATGAAACACAGGACTTGCATCGGAATTAAATACAAAAGGCACAATGCCGACTTAAGTACAAGAAGACTGACTCTTCTTACTGACTATGCTTTGAACTATTCCTGTGACACTAGTTATAGATTCCGATGCTTCACTCCCGGTTTACTGTATCCCTTGGACCTTCTTGTTGAGGAAGAAACTCAAAAATTGCATCGGAATTAAATACAAAAAGCACAATGACGACTTAATTACAAGAATACTGACTCTTCTTACTGACTATGTTTTGAACCATTCCTGTGACACTAGTTATAGATTCCGATGCCTCACTCCAGATTTACTATATCCCTTGGACCTTCTTATTGACGATGAATTACAGAAATTGCATCGGAATAAAATACTAAAGGCCCAATGCCGACTTAAGTAGAAGAAGACTGACTCTTCCTACTGTCTATGTTTTGAACCTTTCCTGTGACACTAGTTATAGATTCCGATACTTCACTCCCGGTTTACTGTACCCCTGGGACCTTCTTATTGACGATGAAACACAGAAATTGCATCGGAAGTAAATAGAAAAGGCACAATGCAGACTTAATTACAAGAAGACTGACTCTTCCTACTGTCTATGTTTTGAACCATTCCTGTGACACTAGTTATAGATTCCGATGCTTCACTCCAGGTTTACTGTATCCCTTGGACCTCCTTATTGACGAAGAAACACAGAAATTGCATCGGAATTAAACACAAAAGGCACAATGCCTTCTTAAGTACAAGAAGGCTGACTCTTCTTACTGACTATGCTTTGAACCATTCCTGTGACACTAGTTATAGATTACGGTGCTTCACTTCTGATTTACTGTATCCCTTGGACCTTCTTATTGACGATGAAACACAGAAATTGCATCGGAATTAAATACAAAAGGCACAATGAAGACTTAAGTACAAGAATACTGACTCTTCTTACTGTCTATGTTTTGAACCATCCCTGTGTCAGTAGTTATAGATTCCGATGATTCACTCCAGGTTTACTGTATCCCTTGGACCTTCTTGTTGACGATGAAACACAGGACTTGCATCGGAATTAAATACAAAAGGCACAATGCCGACTTAAGTACAAGAAGACTGACTCTTCTTACTGACTATGCTTTGAACTATTCCTGTGACACTAGTTATAGATTCCGATGCTTCACTCCCGGTTTACTGTATCCCTTGGACCTTCTTGTTGAGGATGAAACACAAAAATTGCATCGGAATTAAATACAAAAAGCACAATGACGACTTAATTACAAGAATACTGACTCTTCTTACTGACTATGTTTTGAACCATTCCTGTGACACTAGTTATAGATTCCGATGCTTCACTCCAGATTTACTATATCCCTTGGACCTTCTTATTGACCATGAAACACAGAAATTGCATCGGAATAAAATACTAAAGGCCCAATGCCGACTTAAGTAGAAGAAGACTGACTCTTCCTACTGTCTATGTTTTGAACCTTTCCTGTGGCACTAGTTATAGATTCCGATGCTTCACTCCCGGTTTACTGTACCCCTGGGACCTTCTTATTGACGATGAAACACAGAAATTGCATCGGAAGTAAATAGAAAAGGCACAATGCCGAATTAAGGGGATACGGAATCGGATTTGGGTTAAAAAATCGAATTTTTTTATTGGCGTATTATATTCAGCCATGTTTCCTCTTTAAAATGACGTATCATACATAGCTCTACTACAATTATAACTATTTTATTTTTATATGTTTGTGAGATCGGGTATTGCGCTTTAGTTATACACGTCTCTCGTGGCTGACCATGAACTTTTTGGCAGTACCTTTAAAGTGACATGAATTCAAATATCCCGGTTTCCAGCGACTATTTATACACTAGTTGCCCGAAAATGTTTCTCTCTGGTTTCCTCAAGTTACTCTTTGACTTTGTGGCGGGACTGTTTTGTAAACAGTGTGATATAAGAAAGTAGTTGTTGTTGAGTTATTTCGTATTTAGTGCTTCATTTTTCGCAGTGAAAATGCCTAGAGCTAAAGCAAAAGTATTTAAAAAGCGTGTGAACTGGCAAAAGAAAAGAAATAATGATTCATTAGCAAAGCAAAGCAGTTCATCATCATCACTGTTGGAAAATGTGAATCCACTTATTACTGATTTGCCGAACGAACTTATACCAAATGAAAACAGTGCTTCTCATAAAAAACTAAGAGATTTGGAAGAGAAATATAATTTACTTGATAGAGGGAATGAAGTTTTTGAACTCATTGATACGAATATATTGTGTGAAACTCTTGAAAACAGTTTGTGCTGCAAAAAATGTCATGGAAACGTTTCTCTGAAAGTAGAATCCCATGTTGGCCTGGCTGCCCAGTTTAATTTAATATGCAGTGTTTGTAAATACAGCTGTAAGTTTCCAAGTTCGGTTTCAGTAACTGTAAATAATGGATACAAGAAAACTGAACTTTATAGTGTAAATATTAGGTTAGTTTATGGATTGCGAGCAATTGGTAAGGGCAAAGCAGCTGGTGATATGCTATGTGGTGTTCTAAATCTTCCAAGTGCACCTTCAAAGTTTGAAGCTTACAATTATGTACTAGGATCTGCAGTTGAAGATGTAGCACAGAAGTCAATGCAGGTTGCTGTGGAAGAAGCAGTGGAAGAAAATGACGGCAGTCGTGACCTCACAGTGGCGTTTGATGGCACGTGGCAGAAAAGGGGCCACACCTCCAACAATGGTGTTGTAACAGCAACTAGTGTTGATACTGGCAAGGTTATTGATGTTGCAATAATGTCTAAATACCGTAGGTGCACAGGCAGGCTGAAAAATGAACACAGTGATGACTGTATTGCTAATTATTATGGTAGTAGTGGTGGCATGGAGGTTGCTGGGGTGAAGAAAATTTTTCATCGCTCTTCACAGTGGTATAATGTTCGCTATGTCAAATATCTGGGAGATGGTGACTCTAAAGCATTCAAAGAAGTTTTGGAAAGCAAACCATATGGGAACAGTGTAAATATAAGCAAACTTGAATGTATAGGACATGTGCAGAAGAGAATGGGTGCCAGGTTGAGAAGGTTAAAATCAGTTATGAAAGGGGAAAAACTAGATGATGGGAAAACCTTGGATGGCAGAGGAAGATTGACTGATTCCATAATAGACCACATTCAGAACTGCTATGGCCTTGCAATCAGGCAAAATACAGGCAATCTTGAAGAAATGAGGAGAGCTATATGGGCTTTATATTTCCACACCGCATCCACGGATGAGCATCCACAACATGGTTTGTGCCCCAAAGGTGAAAACAGCTGGTGTAAATACAATAGGGGACTAACAACAGGAGAGAAATACATTCACCACCACAGTCTACCATCAGCCATCATGGCAGAAATAAAGCCCATTTTCAGAGATCTGGCTGACAGAAGTCTTCTGATGAAATGTCTTCACGGAAAAACGCAGAACCCCAACGAGTGCTTGAATAGTGTGATATGGCATCGTCTCCCAAAAACAGTGTTTGTCGGAATTAATACACTACATTTTGGTGTGTATGATGCTGTGGCAACCTTCAATCTTGGAAATATAACTAAATGCCAGGTCCTTCAAAAGTTGGGTATGTGTGTTGGTTCCCATACGGTACGTGCTATGTTCTTTTTAGATCAGCACAGACTAAGGCATGCTGATAATATAATCAAGACATTAGTGAAAAAAGCAAGACAGGTGCACAGGGGTGCCAAAAGAAGACTTGAAGATGATTATGAAGACTGTGAAGGGGGTATTAGCTACGGATCAGGAATGTTTTAATCTTCTTTCTCCGTTTCCCGTAAGTTTACTTTTTACTTCATCTAGGAACATTATCTCAGGTACTGGTCAACCTAGAAGTCTGAAATTTTTATGACGTAGTGACATAGGTCCCTATTACATACTGAAACAACGATTTTTTAATTACTTGATTTACAAAAGACTTAGGGGTGATAGTCTAGTAAAAAGCGATGGAAAAAATTTACTTAAAAATAAATGTACAATATCTCTGTAAGAAAATACTTTGACAATAAACTGTTGTTTCAGTATTGTTGTAACATATGAATGCACATACAGTAAAATTTTTACCTCTCTGTCTCCAGTAGTTTGTGAGAAAATGTTCCCTATATTAGGCATATATTAACATTGCGGGGATAGGTGATTCCGTATCCCCTTAAGTACAAGCAGACTGACTCTTCTTACTGTCTATGTTTTGAACCATTCATGTGACACTAGTTATAGATTCCGATGCTTCACTCCAGGTTTACTGTATCCCTTGGACCTTCTTATTGACGATGAAACACAGAAATTGAATCGGAATTAAATACAAAAGGCACAATGGCGACTTAAGTGCAAGAAGACTGACTCTTCTTACTGACTATGATTTGAACCATTCATGTGACACTAGTTATTGAATCCGTCCGGTCACTTCAGGTTTACTGTATCCCTTGGACCATCTTATTGAAGATGAAACACAGAAATTGCAACGGAAATAAATACAAAAGGCACAATGCCGACTTAAGTACAAGAAGACTGACTCTTCTTACTGACTATGTTTGAACCATTCCTGTGACACTAGTTATGGATTCTGATGCTACGCTTCAGGTTTGGTGTATCCCTTGGAAATTCTTATTGGCGATGAAACACAGAAATTGCATCGGAATTAAATACAAAAGACACAATGCCGACTTAAGTACAAGAAGACTGACCCTACTTACTGTCTATGTTTTGAACCATTCCTGTGACACTAGTTATAGATTCCGATGCTTCACTCCAGATTTACTATATCCCTTGGACCTTCTTATTGACGATGAAACACAGAAATTGCATCGGAATAAAATACTAAAGGCACAATGCCGACTTAAGTACAATAAGACTGACTCTTCCTACTGTCTATGTTTTGAACCATTCCTGAGACACTGGTTATAGTTTCCGATGCTTCACTTCATGTATACTGTATCCCTCTTACTTTCTTATTGACGATGAAACACAGAAATTGCATCGGAATTAAATACAAAAGGCACAATGCCGACTTAAATACAAGAACACTGTCTCTTCCTACGGTCTATGTTTTGAACCTTTCCTGTGACACTAGATATAGATTCCGATGCTTCACTCCCGGTTTACTGTACCCCTGGGACCTTCTTATTGACGATGAAACACAGAAATTGCATCGGAAGTAAATAGAAAAGGCACAATGCAGACTTAATTACAAGAAGACTGTCTCTTCCTACTGTCTATGTGTTGAACCATTCCTGTGACACTAGTTATAGATTCCGATGCTTCACTTCTGGTTTACTGTATCCCTTGGACCTTCTTGTTGACGCTGAAACTACAGAAATTGCATCGGAATTAAATACAAAATGCACAATGCTGACTTAAGTACAAGAAGACTGACTCTTCTTACTGACTATGTTTTGATTCATTCCTGTGACACTAGTTATACGTTTAGATGCTTCACTCCAGGTTTACTGTATCCCTTGGACCTTCTTATTGACGATGAAAGACAGAAATTGCATCGAAATTAAATACAAAAAGCACAATGCTGACCTAAGTACAAGAAGACTGACTCTTCTTACTGTCTATGTTTTGAACCATTCCTGTGACAGTAGTTATTGATTCCGATGCTTCACTCCAGGTTTACTATATCCCTTCGACCTTCTTATTGACGATGAAACACAGAAATTGCATAGGAATTAAATAGAAAAGGCACAATGCCGACTTAAGTACAAGAAGACTGTCTCTTCTTACTGACTATGTTTTGAACCATTCCTGTGACACTAGTTATAGATTCCGATGCTTCACTCCAGGTTTACTGTATCCCTTGGACCTTCTTGTTGACGATGAAGCACAGGACTTGCATCGGAATTAAATACAAAAGGCACAATGCCGACTCATGTACAAGAAGACTGACTCTTCTTACTGACTATGTTTTGAACCATTCCTGTGACACTAGTTACAGATTCCGATGCTTCACTCCCGGTTTACTGTATCCCTTGGACCTTCTTATTGAGAATGAAACACAAAAATTGCATCGGAATTAAATACAAAAAGCACAATGCCGACTCAATTACAAGAATACTGACTCTTCTTACTGACTATGTTTTGAACCATTCCTGTGACACTAGTTATAGATTCCGATGCTTCACTCCAGGTTTACTGTATCCCTTGGACCTCCTTATTGACAATGAAACATAGAAATTGCATCGGAATTAAATACAAAAGGCACAATGCCGAATTAAGGGGATACGGAATCCGATTTTGGGTTAAAAAATCGAATTTTTTTATTGGCGTATTATATTCAGCCATGTTTCCTCTTTAAAATGACGTATCATACATAGCTCTACTACAATTATAACTATTTTATTTTTATATGTTTGTGAGATCGGGTATTGCGCTTTAGTTATACACGTCTCTCGTGGCTGACCATGAACTTTTTGGCAGTACCTTTAAGGTGACATGAATTCAAATATCCCGGTTTCCAGCGACTATTTATACACTAGTTGCCCGAAAATGTTTCTCTCTGGTTTCCTCAAGTTACTCTTTGACTTTGTGGCGGGACTGTTTTGTAAACAGTGTGATATAAGAAAGTAGTTGTTGTTGAGTTATTTCGTATTTAGTGCTTCATTTTTCGCAGTGAAAATGCCTAGAGCTAAAGCAAAAGTATTTAAAAAGCGTGTGAACTGGCAAAAGAAAAGAAATAATGATTCATTAGCAAAGCAAAGCAGTTCATCATCATCACTGTTGGAAAATGTGAATCCACTTATTACTGATTTGCCGAACGAACTTATACCAAATGAAAACAGTGCTTCTCATAAAAAACTAAGAGATTTGGAAGAGAAATATAATTTAGTTGATAGAGGGAATGAAGTTTTTGAACTCATTGATACGAATATATTGTGTGAAGCTCTTGAAAACAGTTTGTGCTGCAAAAAATGTCATGGAAACGTTTCTCTGAAAGTAGAATCCCATGTTGGCCTGGCTGCCCAGTTTAATTTAATATGCAGTGTTTGTAAATACAGCTGTAAGTTTCCAAGTTCGGTTTCAGTAACTGTAAATAATGGATACAAGAAAACTGAACTTTATAGTGTAAATATTAGGTTAGTTTATGGATTGCGAGCAATTGGTAAGGGCAAAGCAGCTGGTGATATGCTATGTGGTGTTCTAAATCTTCCAAGTGCACCTTCAAAGTTTGAAGCTTACAATTATGTACTAGGATCTGCAGTTGAAGATGTAGCACAGAAGTCAATGCAGGTTGCTGTGGAAGAAGCAGTGGAAGAAAATGACGGCAGTCGTGACCTCACAGTGGCGTTTGATGGCACGTGGCAGAAAAGGGGCCACACCTCCAACAATGGTGTTGTAACAGCAACTAGTGTTGATACTGGCAAGGTTATTGATGTTGCAATAATGTCTAAATACTGTAGGTGCACAGGCAGGCTGAAAAATGAACACAGTGATGACTGTATTGCTAATTATTATGGTAGTAGTGGTGGCATGGAGGTTGCTGGGGTGAAGAAAACTTTTCATCGCTCTTCACAGTGGTATAATGTTCGCTATGTCAAATATCTGGGAGATGGTGACTCTAAAGCATTCAAAGAAGTTTTGGAAAGCAAACCATATGGGAACAGTGTAAATATAAGCAAACTTGAATGTATAGGACATGTGCAGAAGAGAATGGGTGCCAGGTTGAGAAGGTTAAAATCAGTTATGAAAGGGGAAAAACTAGATGATGGGAAAACCTTGGATGGCAGAGGAAGATTGACTGATTCCATAATAGACCACATTCAGAACTGCTATGGCCTTGCAATCAGGCAAAATACAGGCAATCTTGAAGAAATGAGGAGAGCTATATGGGCTTTATATTTCCACACCGCATCCACGGATGAGCATCCACAACATGGTTTGTGCCCCAAAGGTGAAAACAGCTGGTGTAAATACAATAGGGGACTAACAACAGGAGAGAAATACATTCACCACCACAGTCTACCATCAGCCATCATGGCAGAAATAAAGCCCATTTTCAGAGATCTGGCTGACAGAAGTCTTCTGATGAAATGTCTTCACGGAAAAACGCAGAACCCCAACGAGTGCTTGAATAGTGTGATATGGCATCGTCTCCCAAAAACAGTGTTTGTCGGAATTAATACACTACATTTTGGTGTGTATGATGCTGTGGCAACCTTCAATCTTGGAAATATAACTAAATGCCAGGTCCTTCAAAAGTTGGGTATGTGTGTTGGTTCCCGTACAGTACGTGCTATGTTCTTTTTAGATCAGCACAGACTAAGGCATGCTGATAATATAATCAAGACATTAGTGAAAAAAGCAAGACAGGTGCAGAGGGGTGCCTAAAGAAGACTTGAAGATGATTATGAAGACTGTGAAGGGGGTATTAGCTACGGATCAGGAATGTTTTAATCTTCTTTCTCCGTTTCCCGTAAGTTTACTTTTTACTTCATCTAGGAACATTATCTCAGGTACTGGTCAACCTAGAAGTCTGAAATTTTTATGACGTAGTGACATAGGTCCCTATTACATACTGAAACAACGATTTTTTAATTACTTGATTTACAAAAGACTTAGGGGTGATAGTCTAGTAAAAAGCGATGGAAAAAATTTACTTAAAAATAAATGTACAATATCTCTGTAAGAAAATACTTTGACAATAAACTGTTGTTTCAGTATTGTTGTAACATATGAATGCACATACAGTAAAATTTTTACCTCTCTGTCTCCAGTAGTTTGTGAGAAAATGTTCCCTATATTAGGCATATATTAACATTGCGGGGATAGGTGATTCCGTATCCCCTTAAGTACAAGCAGACTGACTCTTCTTACTGTCTATGTTTTGAACCATTCATGTGACACTAGTTATAGATTCCGATGCTTCACTCCAGGTTTACTGTATCCCTTGGACCTTCTTATTGACGATGAAACACAGAAATTGAATCGGAATTAAATACAAAAGGCACAATGGCGACTTAAGTGCAAGAAGACTGACTCTTCTTACTGACTATGATTTGAACCATTCATGTGACACTAGTTATTGAATCCGTCGGGTCACTTCAGGTTTACTGTATCCCTTGGACCATCTTATTGAAGATGAAACACAGAAATTGCATCGGAAATAAATACAAAAGGCACAATGCCGACTTAAGTACAAGAAGACTGACTCTTCTTACTGACTATGTTTGAACCATTCCTGTGACACTAGTTATGGATTCTGATGCTACGCTTCAGGTTTGGTGTATCCCTTGGAAATTCTTATTGGCGATGAAACACAGAAATTGCATCGGAATTAAATACAAAAGGCACAATGGCGACTTAAGTACAAGAAGACTGACTCTTCTTACTGACTATGATTTGAACCATTCATGTGACACTAGTTATTGATTCCGTCGCCTCACTTCAGGTTCACGGTATCCCTTGGACCTTCTTATTGAAGATGAAACACAGAAATTGCATCGGAAACAAATACAAAAGGCACAATGCCGACTTAAGTACAAGAAGACTGACTCTTCTTACTGACTATGTTTGAACCATTCCTGTGACACTAGTTATAGTTTCTGATGCTGCACTTCAGGTTTAGTGTATCCCTTGGACCTTCATATTGAAGATGAAACACAGAAATTGCATCGCAATTAAATACAAAAGGCACAATGCCGACTTAAGTACAAGAATACTTACTCTTCTTACTGTCTATGTTTTGAACCATCCCTGTGACACTAGTTATAGATTCCGATGCTTCACTCCACGTTTACTGTATACCTTGGACCTCCTTATTGACGAAGAAACACAGAAATTGCATCGGAAATAAATACAAAAGGCACAATGCCGACTTAAGTACAAGAAGACTGACTCTTCTTACTGACTATGTTTGAACCATTCCTGTGACACTAGTTATGGATTCTGATGCTACGCTTCAGGTTTGGTGTATCCCTTGGAAATTCTTATTGGCGATGAAACACAGAAATTGCATCGGAATTAAATACAAAAGGCACAATGCCGACTTAAGTACAAGAAGACTGACTCTTCTTACGGACCATGTTTTGATTCATTCCTGTCACACTAGTTATAGATTCCGATGCTTCACACCTGGTTTACTGTATCCCTTGGACATTCTTATTGACGATGAAACACAGAAATTGCATCGAAATTAAATACAAAAGGCACAATGCCGACTTAAGTACAAGAAGACTGACTCTTCTTACTGACTATGTTTTGAACCATTTCTGTGACACAGTTATAGATTCCGATGCTTCACTCCCGGTCTACTGTATCCCTTGGACCTTCTTATTGACGATGAAACACAAAAATTGCATCGGAATTAAATACAAAAGGCACATTGCCGACATAAGTACATAAAGACTGACTCTTCTTACTGACTATGCTTTGAACCATTCCTGTGACACTAGTTATAGATTCCGATGCATCACTCCAGGTTTACTGTATACCTTGGACCTCCTTATTGACGAAGAAAAACAGAAATTGCATCGGAATTAAATACAAAAGGCACAATGCCGACTTAAGTACAAGAAGGCTGACTCTTCTTACTGACTATGCTTTGAACCATTCCTGTGACACTAGTTATAGATTACGGTGCTTCACTTCTGGTTTACTGTATCCCTTGGACCTTCTTATTGACGATGAAACACAGAAATTGCATCGGAGCTAAATACAAAAGGCGCAATGCCAACTTAAGTACAAGAATACTGACTCTTCTTACTGTCTATGTTTGAACCATCCCCGTGTCACTAGTTATAGATTCCGATGCTTCACTCCAGGTTTACTGTATCCCTTGGACCTTCTTGTTGACGATGAAACACAGGACTTGCATCGGAATTAAATACAAAAGGCACAATGCCGACTTAAGTACAAGAAGACTGACTCTTCTTACTGACTATGTTTTGAACCATTCCTGTGACACTAGTTATAGATTCCGATGCTTCACTCCCGGTTTACTGTATCCCTTGGACCTTCTTATTGAGAATGAAACACAAAAATTGCATCGGAATTAAATACAAAAAGCACAATGCCGACTTAATTACAAGAATACTGACTCTTCTTACTGACTATGTTTTGAACCATTCCTGTGACACTAGTTATAGATTCCGATGCTTCACTCCAGGTTTACTGTATCCCTTGGACCTCCTTATTGACAATGAAACATAGAAATTGCATCGGAATTAAATACAAAATGCACAATGCCGAATTAAGTACAAGCAGACTGACTCTTCTTACTGTCTATGTTTTGAACCATTCATGTGACACTAGTTATAGATTCCGATGCTTCACTCCAGGTTTACTGTATCCCTTGGACCTTCTTATTGACGATGAAACACAGAAATTGAATCGGAATTAAATACAAAAGGCACAATGCCGACTTAAGTGCAAGAAGACTGACTCTTCTTACTGAATATGATTTGAACCATTCATGTGACACTAGTTAATGAATCCGTCGGGTCACTTCAGGTTTACTGTATCCCTTGGACCATCTTATTGAAGATGAAACACAGAAATTGCATCGCAATTAAATACAAAAGGCACAATGCCGACTTAAGTACAAGAATACTTACTCTTCTTACTGTCTATGATTTGAACCATTCCTGTGACACTAGTTATAGATTCCGATGCTTCACTCCTGGTTTACTGTATCCCTTGGACCTCCTTATTGACGAAGAAACACAGAAATTGCATCGAAATTAAATACAAAAGGCACAATGCCGACTTAAGTACAAGAAGACTGACTCTTCTTACTGACTATGTTTGAACCATTCCTGTGACACTAGTTATGGATTCTGATGCTACGCTTCAGGTTTGGTGTATCCCTTGGAAATTCTTATTGGCGATGAAACACAGAAATTGCATCGGAATTAAATACAAAAGGCACAATGGCGACTTAAGTACAAGAAGACTGACTCTTCTTACTGACTATGATTTGAACCATTCATGTGACACTAGTTATTGATTCCGTCGCCTCACTTCAGGTTCACGGTATCCCTTGGACCTTCTTATTGAAGATGAAACACAGAAATTGCATCGGAAATAAATACAAAAGGCACAATGCCGACTTAAGTACAAGAAGACTGACTCTTCTTACTGACTATGTTTGAACCATTCCTGTGACACTAGTTATAGTTTCTGATGCTGCACTTCAGGTTTAGTGTATCCCTTGGACCTTCATATTGAAGATGAAACACAGAAATTGCATCGCAATTAAATACAAAAGGCACAATGCCGACTTAAGTACAAGAATACTTACTCTTCTTACTGTCTATATTTTGAACCATCCCTGTGACACTAGTTATAGATTCCGATGCTTCACTCCACGTTTACTGTATACCTTGGACCTCCTTATTGACGAAGAAACACAGAAATTGCATCGGAAATAAATACAAAAGGCACAATGCCGACTTAAGTACAAGAAGACTGAGTCTTCTTACTGACTATGTTTGAACCATTCCTGTGACACTATTTATGGATTCTGATGCTACGCTTCAGGTTTGGTGTATCCCTTGGAAATTCTTATTGGCGATGAAACACAGAAATTGCATCGGAATTAAATACAAAAGGCACAATGGCGACTTAAGTACAAGAAGACTGACTCTTCTTACTGACTATGATTTGAACCATTCATGTGACACTAGTTATTGATTCCGTCGCTTCACTTCAGGTTCACGGTATCCCTTGGACCTTCTTATTGACGATGAAACACAGAAATTGCATCGGAATTAAATACAAAAGGCACAATGCCGACTTAAGTACAAGAAGACTGACTCTTCTTACGGACCATGTTTTGATTAATTCCTGTCACACTAGTTATAGATTCCGATGCTTCACACCTGGTTTACTGTATCCCTTGGACCTTCTTATTGACGATGAAACACAGAAATTGCATCGAAATTAAATACAAAAGGCACAATGCCGACTTAAGTACAAGAAGACTGACTCTTCTTACTGACTATGTTTTGAACCATTTCTGTGACACAGTTATAGATTCCGATGCTTCACTCCCGGTTTACTGTATCCCTTGGACCTTCTTATTGACGATGAAACACAAAAATAGCATCGGAATTAAATACAAAAGGCACATTGCCGACATAAGTACATAAAGACTGACTCTTCTTACTGACTATGTTTTGAACCATTCCTGTGACACTAGTTATAGATTCCGATGCATCACTCCAGGTTTACTGTATACCTTGGACCTCCTTATTGACGAAGAAAAACAGAAATTGCATCGGAATTAAATACAAAAGGCACAATGCCGACTTAAGTACAAGAAGGCTGACTCTTCTTACTGACTATGCTTTGAACCATTCCTGTGACACTAGTTATAGATTACGGTGCTTCACTTCTGGTTTACAGTATCCCTTGGACCTTCTTATTGACGATGAAACACAGAAATTGCATCGGAATTAAATACAAAAGGCGCAATGCCAACTTAAGTACAAAAATACTGACTCTTCTTACTGTCTATGTTTGAACCATCCCTGTGTCACTAGTTATAGATTCCGATGCTTCACTCCAGGTTTACTGTATCCCTTGGACCTTCTTGTTGACGATGAAACACAGGACTTGCATCGGAATTAAATACAAAAGGCACAATGCCGACTTAAGTACAAGAAGACTGACTCTTCTTACTGACTATGTTTTGAACCATTCCTGTGACACTAGTTATAGATTCCGATGCTTCACTCCCGGTTTACTGTATCCCTTGGACCTTCTTATTGAGAATGAAACACAAAAATTGCATCGGAATTAAATACAAAAAGCACAATGCCGACTTAATTACAAGAATACTGACTCTTCTTACTGACTATGTTTTGAACCATTCCTGTGACACTAGTTATAGATTCTGATGCTTCACTCCAGGTTTACTGTATCCCTTGGACCTCCTTATTGACAATGAAACATAGAAATTGCATCGGAATTAAATACAAAAGGCACAATGCCGAATTAAGTACAAGCAGACTGACTCTTCTTACTGTCTATGTTTTGAACCATTCATGTGACACTAGTTATAGATTCCGATGCTTCACTCCAGGTTTACTGTATCCCTTGGACCTTCTTATTGACGATGAAACACAGAAATTGAATCGGAATTAAATACAAAAGGCACAATGCCGACTTAAGAGCAAGAAGACTGACTCTTCTTACTGACTATGATTTGAACCATTCATGTGACACTAGTTATTGAATCCGTCGGGTCACTTCAGGTTTACTGTATCCCTTGGACCATCTTATTGAAGATGAAACACAGAAATTGCATCGCAATTAAATACAAAAGGCACAATGCCGACTTAAGTACAAGAATACTTACTCTTCTTACTGTCTATGTTTTGAACCATCCCTGTGACACTAGTTATAGATTCCGATGATTAACTCCAGGATTACTGTATCCCTTGGACCTTCTTATTGACGATGAAACACAGAAATTGCATCGGAATTAAATACAAAAGGCACCATGACGACTTAAGTACAAGAAGACTGACTCTTCTTACTGACTATGATTTGAACCTTTCCTGTGACACTAGTTATAGATTCCGATGCTTCACTCCCGGTTTACTGTACCCCTGGGACCTTCTTATTGACGATGAAACACAGAAATTGCATCGGAAGTAAATAGAAAAGGCACAATGCAGACTTAATTACAAGAAGACTGACTCTACCTACTGTCTATATTTGAACCATTCCTGTGACACTAGTTATAGATTCAGATGCTTCACTCCTGGTTTACTGTATCCCTTGGACCTCCTTATTGACGAAGAAACACAGAAATTGCATCGAAATTAAATACAAAAGGCACAATGCCGACTTAAGTACAAGAATACTGACTCTTTTTACTGTCTATGTTTTGAACCATCCCTGTGTCAGTAGTTATAGATTCCGATGATTCACTCCAGGTTTACTGTATCCCTTGGACCTTCTTGTTGACGATGAAACACAGGACTTGCATCGGAATTAAATACAAAAGGCACACTGCCGACTTAAGTACAAGATGACTGACTCTTCTTACTGACTATGCTTTGAACTATTCCTGTGACACTAGTTATAGATTCCGATGCTTCACTCCCGGTTTACTGTATCCCTTGGACCTTCTTATTGAGGATGAAACACAACAATTGCATCGGAATTAAATACAAAAAGCACAATGACGACTTAATTACAAGAATGCTGACTCTTCTTACTGACTATGTTTTGAACCATTCCTGTGACACTAGTTATAGATTCCGATGCTTCACTCCAGATTTACTATATCCCTTGGACCTTCTTATTGACGATGAAACACAGAAATTGCATCGGAATAAAATACTAAAGGCCCAATGCCGACTTAAGTACAAGAAGACTGACTCTTCCTACTGTCTATGTTTTGAACCTTTCCTGTGACACTAGTTATAGATTCCGATGCTTCACTCCCGGTTTACTGTACCCCTGGGACCTTCTTATTGACGATGAAACACAGAAATTGCATCGGAAGTAAATAGAAAAGGCACAATGCAGACTTAATTACAAGAAGACTGACTCTTCCTACTGTCTATGTTTTGAACCATTCCTGTGACACTAGTTATAGATTCCGATGCTTCACTCCAGGTTTACTGTATCCCTTGGACCTCCTTATTGACGAAGAAACACAGAAATTGCATCGGAATTAAATACAAAAGGCACAATGCCGACTTAAGGACAAGAAGGCTGACTCTTCTTACTGACTATGCTTTGAACCATTCCTGTGACACTAGTTATAGATTACGGTGCTTCACTTCTGGTTTACTGTATCCCTTGGACCTTCTTATTGACGATGAAACACAGAAATTGCATCGGATTAAATACAAAAGGCACAATGCCGACTTAAGTACAAGAATACTGACTCGTCTTACTGTCTATGTTTTGAACCATCCCTGTGTCACTAGTTATAGATTCCGATGCTTCACTCCAGGTTTACTGTATCCCTTGGACCTTCTTGTTGACGATGAAGCACAGGACTTGCATCGGAATTGAATACAAAAGGCACAATGCCGACTTAAGTACAAGAAGACTGACTCTTCTTACTGACTATGTTTTGAACCATTCCTGTGACACTAGTTATAGATTCCGATGCTTGACTTCAGATTTACTGCATCCCTCTGACCTTCTTTTTAACGATGAAACACATAAATGGCATCGGAATTGAATACCAAAGGAACAATGCCGAATTAAGTACAAGAAGACTGACTCTTCTTACCGTCGATGTTATGAACCATTCCTGTGACAGTAGTTATAGATTCCGATGCTTCACTCCAGGTTTACTGTATCCCTTGGACCTTCTTATTGACGATGAAGCACACAAACTGCATCGGAATTAAATAAAAAGTGCCCAATGCCGACTTAAATACAAGAAGACTGACCCTACTTACTGTCTATGTTTTGAACCATTCCTGTGACACTAGTTATAGATTCCGATGCTTCACTCCAGATTTACTATATCCCTTGGACCTTCTTATTGACGATGAAACACAGAAATTGCATCGGAATAAAATACTAAAGGCACAATGCCGACTTAAGTACAATAAAACTGACTCTTCCTACTGTCTATGTTTTGAACCATTCCTGAGACACTAGTTATAGTTTCCGATGCTTCACTTCAGGTATACTGTATCCCTCTTCCTTTCTTATTGACGATGAAACACAGAAATTGCATCGGAATTAAATACAAAAGGCACAATGCCGACTGAAATACAGGAACACTGTCTCTTCCTACTGTCTATGTTTTGAACCTTTCCTGTGACACTAGTTATAGATTCCGATGCTTCACTCCCGGTTTACTGTATCCCTTGGACCTTCTTGTTGACGCTGAAACTACAGAAATTGCATCGGAATTAAATACAAAATGCACAATGCCGACTTAAGTACAAGAAGACTGACTCTTCTTACTGACTATGTTTGGATTCATTCCTGTGACACTAGTTATACATTTAGATGCTTCACTCCAGGTTTACTGTATCCCTTGGACCTTCTTATTGACGATGAAAGACAGAAATTGCATCGAAATTAAATACAAAAAGCACAATGCCGACCTAAGTACAAGAAGACTGACTCTTCTTACTGTCTATGATTTGAACCATTCCTGTGACAGTAGTTATTGATTCCGATGCTTCACTCCAGGTTTACTATATCCCTTCGACCTTCTTATTGACGATGAAACACAGAAATTGCATAGGAATTAAATAGAAAAGGCACAATGCCGACTTAAGTACAAGAAGACTGTCTCTTCTTACTGACTATGTTTTGAACCATTCCTGTGACACTAGTTATAGATTCCGATGCTTCACTTCAGGTTACTGTATACCTTGGACCTTCTTATTGACGATGAAACACAGAAATTGCATCGGAATGAAATAAAAAAGGCACAATGCCGACTTATGTACAAGAAGACTGACTCTTTTTCCTGACTATGTTTTGAACCATTCTTGTTACACTACTTATAGACTCTGATGCTTCACTTCAGGTTTACTGTATCCTTTGGACCTTCATATTGAAGCTGAAACATAGAAATTGCATCGGAATTAAATACAAAAGGCACAATGCCGACTTAAGTGCAAGAATACTGACTCTAATTACTGTCTATGTTTTGAATTATCCCTGTGACACTAGTTATAGATTCCGATGCTTAACTCCAAGTTTACTGTATCCCTTGGACCTTCTTATTGACGATGAAACACAGAAATTGCATCGGAATTAAATACAAAAGGCACAACGCCGACTTAAGTACAAGAAGACTGACTCTTCTTACGGACCATGTTTTGATTCATTCCTGTCACACTAGTTATAGATTCCGATGCTTCACACCTGGTTTACTGTATCCCTTGGACCTTCTTATTGACGATGAAACACAGAAATTGCATCGAAAATAAATACAAAAGGCACAATGCCGACTTAAGTACAAGAAGACTGACTCTTCTTACTGACTATGTTTTGAACCATTTCTGTGACACAGTTATACATTCCCATGCTTCACTCCCGGGTTACTGTATCCCTTGGACCTTCTTATTGACGATGAAACACAGAAATTGCATAGGAATTAAATAGAAAAGGCACAATGCCGACTTAAGTACAAGAAGACCGTCTCTTCTTACTGACTATGTTTTGGACCATTCCTGTGACACTAGTTATAGATTCCGATGCTTCACTTCAGGTTTACTGTATACCTTGGACCTTCTTATTGACGATGAAACACAGAAATTGCATCTGAATGAAATACAAAAGGCACAATGCCGACTTATGTACAAGAAGACTGACTCTTTTTCCTGACTATGTTTTGAACCATTCTTGTTACACTAGTTATAGACTCTGATGCTTCACTTCAGGTTTACTGTATCCTTTGGAGCTTCATATTGAAGATGAAACACAGAAATTGCATCGGAATCAAATACAAAAGGCACAATGCCGACTTAAGTGCAAGAATACTGACTCTAATTACTGTCTATGTTTTGAACCATCCCTGTGACACTAGTTATAGATTCTGATGCTTAACTCCAAGTTTACTGTATCCCTTGGACCTTTTTATTGACGATGAAACACAGAAATTGCATCGGAATTAAATACAAAAGGCACAATAACGACTTAAGTACAAGAAGACTGACTCTTCTTACGGACCATGTTTGATTCATTCCTGTCACACTAGTTATAGATTCCGATGCTTCACACCTGGTTTACTGTATCCCTTGGACCTTCTTATTGACGATGAAACACAGAAATTGCATCGAAATTGAATACAAAAGGCACAATGCCGACTTAAGTACAAGAAGACTGACTCTTCTTACTGACTATGTTTTGAACCATTTCTGTGACACAGTTATAGATTCCGATGCTTCACTCCCGGTTTACTGTATCCCTTGGACCTTCTTATTGACGTTGAAACACAAAAATTGCATCGGAATTTAATACAAAAGGCACATTGCCTACATAAGTACAAGAAGTCTGACTCTTCTTACTGACTATGTTTTGAACCATTCCTGTGACACTAGTTATAGATTCCGATGCATCACTCCAGGTTTACAGTATACCTTGGACCTCCTTATTGACGAAGAAACACAGAAATTGCATCGGAATTAAATACAAAAGGCACAATGCCGACTTAAGTACAAGAAGGCTGACTCTTCTTACTGACTATGCTTTGAACCATTCCTGTGACACTAGTTATAGATTACGGTGCTTCACTTCTGGTTTACTGTACCCCTTGGACCTTCTTATTGACGATGAAACACAGAAATTGCATCGGAATTAAATACAAAAGGCACAATGCCGACTTAATTACAAGAAGACTGACTCTTCCTACTGTCTATGATTTGAACCATTCCTGTGACACTAGTTATAGATTCCGATGCTTCACTCCAGGTTTACTGTATCCCTTGGACCTCCTTATTGACGAAGAAACACAGAAATTGCATCGGAATTAAATACGAAAGGCACAATGCCGACTTAAGTACAAGAAGGCTGACTCTTCTTACTGACTATGCTTTGAACCATTCCTGTGACACTAGTTATAGATTACGGTGCTTCACTTCTGATTTACTGTATCCCTTGGACCTTCTTATTGACGATGAAACACAGAAATTGCATCGGAATTAAATACAAAAGGCACAATGAAGACTTAAGTACAAGAATACTGACTCTTCTTACTGTCTATGTTTTGAACCATCCCTGTGTCACTAGTTATAGATTCCGATGCTTCACTCCAGGTTTACTGTATCCCTTGGACCTTCTTGTTGACGATGAAGCACAGGACTTGCATCGGAATTGAATACAAAAGGCACAATGCCGACTTAAGTACAAGAAGACTGACTCTTGTTACTGACTATGTTTTGAACCATTCCTGTGACACTAGTTATAGATTACGATGCTTGACTTCAGATTTACTGCATCCCTCTGACCTTCTTTTTAACGATGAAACACATAAATGGCGTCGGAATTGAATACCAAAGGAACAATGCCGAATTAAGTACAAGAAGACTGACTCTTCTTACCGTCGATGTTATGAACCATTCCTGTGACAGTAGTTATAGATTCCGATGCTTCACTCCAGGTTTACTGTATCCCTTGGACCAACTTATTGACGATGAAGCACACAAACTGCATCGGAATTAAATAAAAAATGCCCAATGCCGACTTAAATACAAGAAGACTGACCCTACTTACTGTCTATGTTTTGAACCATTCCTGTGACACTAGTTATAGATTCCGATGCTTCACTCCAGATTTACTATTCCCTTGGACCTTCTTATTGACGATGAAACACAGAAATTGCATCGGAATAAAATACTAAAGGCACAATGCCGACTTAAGTACAATAAGACTGACTCTTCCTACTGTCTATGTTTTGAACCATTCCTGAGACACTAGTTATAGTTTCCGATGCTTCACTTCAGGTATACTGTATCCCTCTTACTTTCTTATTGACGATGAAACACAGAAATTGCATCGGAATTAAATACAAAAGGCACAATGCCGACTGAAATACAAGAACACTGTCTCTTCCTACTGTCTATGTTTTGAACCTTTCCTGTGACACTAGTTATAGATTCCGATGCTTCACTCCCGGTGTACTGTACCCCTGGGACCTTCTTATTGACGATGAAACACAGAAATTGCATCGGAAGTAAATAGAAAAGGCACAATGCAGACTTAATTACAAGAAGACTGTCTCTTCCTACTGTCTATGTGTTGAACCATTCCTGTGACACTAGTTATAGATTCCGATGCTTCACTTCTGGTTTACTGTATCCCTTGGACCTTCTTGTTGACGCTGAAACTACAGAAATTGCATCGGAATTAAATACAAAATGCACAATGCCGACTTAAGTACAAGAAGACTGACTCTTCTTACTGACTATGTTCGGATTCATTCCTGTGACACTAGTTATACATTTAGATGCTTCACTCCAGGTTTACTGTATCCCTTGGACCTTCTTATTGACGATGAAAGACAGAAATTGCATCGAAATTAAATACAAAAAGCACAATGCCGACCTAAGTACAAGAAGACTGACTCTTCTTACTGTCTATGTTTTGAACCATTCCTGTGACAGTAGTTATTGATTCCGATGCTTCACTCCAGGTTTACTATATCCCTTCGACCTTCTTATTGACGATGAAACACAGAAATTGCATAGGAATTAAATAGAAAAGGCACAATGCCGACTTAAGTACAAGAAGACTGTCTCTTCTTACTGACTATGTTTTGAACCATTCCTGTGACACTAGTTATAGATTCCGATGCTTCACTTCAGGTTTACTGTATACCTTGGACCTTCTTATTGACGATGAAACACAGAAATTGCATCGGAATGAAATAAAAAAGGCACAATGCCGACTTATGTACAAGAAGACTGACTCTTTTTCCTGACTATGTTTTGAACCATTCTTGTTACACTACTTATAGACTCTGATGCTTCACTTCAGGTTTACTGTATCCTTTGGACCTTCATATTGAAGATGAAACACAGAAATTGCATCGGAATTAAATACAAAAGGCACAATGCCGACTTAAGTGCAAGAATACTGACTCTAATTACTGTCTATGTTTTGAACTATCCCTGTTACACTAGTTATAGATTCCGATGCTTAACTCCAAGTTTACTGTATCCCTTGGACCTTCTTTTTGACGATGAAACACAGAAATTGCATCGGAATTAAATACAAAAGGCACAATGCCGACTTAAGTACAAGAAGACTGACTCTTCTTACGGACCATGTTTTGATTCATTCCTGTCACACTAGTTATAGATTCCGATGCTTCACACCTGGTTTACTGTATCCCTTGGACCTTCTTATTGACGATGAAACACAGAAATTGCATCGAAAATAAATACAAAAGGCACAATGACGACTTAAGTACAAGAAGACTGACTCTTCTTACTGACTATGTTTTGAACCATTTCTGTGACACAGTTATACATTCCCATGCTTCACTCCCGGTTTACTGTATCCCTTGGACCTTCTTATTGACGATGAAACACAGAAATTGCATAGGAATTAAATAGAAAAGGCACAATGCCGACTTAAGTACAAGAAGACTGTCTCTTCTTACTGACTATGTTTTGGACCATTCCTGTGACACTAGTTATAGATTCCGATGCTTCACTTCAGGTTTACTGTATACCTTGGACCTTCTTATTGACGATGAAACACAGAAATTGCATCGGAATGAAATACAAAAGGCACAATGCCGACTTATGTACAAGAAGACTGACTCTTTTTCCTGACTATGTTTTGAACCATTCTTGTTACACTAGTTATAGACTCTGATGCTTCACTTCAGGTTTACTGTATCCTTTGGAGCTTCATATTGAAGATGAAACACAGAAATTGCATCGGAATTAAATACAAAAGGCACAATGCCGACTTAAGTGCAAGAATACTGACTCTAATTACTGTCTATGTTTTGAACCATTCCTGTGACACTAGTTACAGATTCCGATGCTTGACTTCAGATTTACTGCATCCCTCTGACCTTCTTTTTAACGATGAAACACATAAATGGCATCGGAATTGAATACCAAAGGAACAATGCCGAATTAAGTACAAGAAGACTGACTCTTCTTACCGTCGATGTTATGAACCATTCCTCTGACAGTAGTTATAGATTCCGATGCTTCACTCCAGGTTTACTGTATCCCTTGGACCTTCTTATTGACGATGAAGCACACAAACTGCATCGGAATTAAATAAAAAATGCCCAATGCCGACTTAAATACAAGAAGACTGACCCTACTTACTGTCTATGTTTTGAACCATTCCTGTGACACTAGTTATAGATTCCGATGCTTCACTCCAGATTTACTATATCCCTTGGACCTTCTTATTGACGATGAAACACAGAAATTGCATCGGAATAAAATACTAAAGGCACATTGCCGACTTAAGTACAATAAGACTGACTCTTCCTACTGTCTATGTTTTGAACCATTCCTGAGACACTAGTTATAGTTTCCGATGCTTCACTTCAGGTATACTGTATCCCTCTTACTTTCTTATTGACGATGAAACACAGAAATTGCATCGGAATTAAATACAAAAGGCACAATGCCGACTGAAATACAAGAACACTGTCTCTTCCTACTGTCTATGTTTTGAACCTTTCCTGTGACACTAGTTATAGATTCCGATGCTTCACTCCCGGTTTACTGTACCCCTGGGACCTTCTTATTGACGATGAAACACAGAAATTGCATCGGAAGTAAATAGAAAAGGCACAATGCAGACTTAATTACAAGAAGACTGTCTCTTCCTACTGTCTATGTGTTGAACCATTCCTGTGACACTAGTTATAGATTCCGATGCTTCACTCCTGGTTTACTGTATCCCTTGGACCTTCTTGTTGACGCTGAAACTACAGAAATTGCATCGGAATTAAATACAAAATGCACAATGCCGACTTAAGTACAAGAAGACTGACTCTTCTTACTGACTATGTTTGGATTCATTCCTGTGACACTAGTTATACATTTAGATGCTTCACTCCAGGTTTACTGAATCCCTTGGACCTTCTTATTGACGATGAAAGACAGAAATTGCATCGAAATTAAATACAAAAAGCACAATGCCGACCTAAGTACAAGAAGACTGACTCTTCTTACTGTCTATGTTTTGAACCATTCCTGTGACAGTAGTTATTGATTCCGATGCTTCACTCCAGGTTTACTATATCCCTTCGACCTTCTTATTGACGATGAAACACAGAAATTGCATAGGAATTAAATAGAAAAGGCACAATGCCGACTTAAGTACAAGAAGACTGTATCTTCTTACTGACTATGTTTTGAACCATTCCTGTGACACTAGTTATAGATTCCGATGCTTCACTTCAGGTTTACTGTATACCTTGGACCTTCTTATTGACGATGAAACACAGAAATTGCATCGGAATGAAATAAAAAAGGCACAATGCCGACTTATGTACAAGAAGACTGACTCTTTTTCCTGACTATGTTTTGAACCATTCTTGTTACACTACTTATAGACTCTGATGCTTCACTTCAGGTTTACTGTATCCTTTGGACCTTCATATTGAAGATGAAACACAGAAATTGCATCGGAATTAAATACAAAAGGCACAATGCCGACTTAAGTACAAGAGGACTGTCTCTTCTTACTGACTATGTTTTGGACCATTCCTGTGACACTAGTTATAGATTCTGATGCTTAACTCCAAGTTTACTGTATCCCTTGGACCTTCTTATTGACGATGAAACACAGAAATTGAATCGGAATTAAATACAAAAGGCACAATGGCGACTTAAGTGCAAGAAGACTGACTCTTCTTACTGACTATGATGTGAACCATTCATGTGACACTAGTTATTGAATCCGTCGGGTCACTTCAGGTTTACTGTATCCCTTGGACCATCTTATTGAAGATGAAACACAGAAATTGCATTGGAAATAAATACAAAAGGCACAATGCCGACTTAAGTACAAGAAGACTGACTCTTCTTACTGACTATGTTTGAACCATTCCTGTGACACTAGTTATGGATTCTGATGCTACGCTTCAGGTTTGGTGTATCCCTTGGAAATTCTTATTGGCGATGAAACACAGAAATTGCATCGGAATTAAATACAAAAGGCACAATGGCGACTTAAGTACAAGAAGACTGACTCTTCTTACTGACTATGATTTGAACCATTCATGTGACACTAGTTATTGATTCCGTCGCCTCACTTCAGGTTCACGGTATCCCTTGGACCTTCTTATTGAAGATGAAACACAGAAATTGCATCGGAAATAAATACAAAAGGCACAATGCCGACATCAGTACAAGAAGACTGACTCTTCTTACTGACTATGTTTGAACCATTCCTGTGACACTAGTTATAGTTTCTGATGCTGCACTTCAGGTTTAGTGTATCCCTTGGACCTTCATATTGAAGATGAAACACATAAATTGCATCGCAATTAAATACAAAAGGCACAATGCCGACTTAAGTACAAGAATACTTACTCTTCTTACTGTCTATGTTTTGAACCATCCCTGTGACACTAGTTATAGATTCCGATGCTTCACTCCACGTTTACTGTATACCTTGGACCTCCTTATTGACGAAGAAACACAGAAATTGCATCGGAAATAAATACAAAAGGCACAATGCCGACTTAAGTACAAGAAGACTGACTCTTCTTACTGACTATGTTTGAACCATTCCTGTGACACTAGTTATGGATTCTGATGCTACGCTTCAGGTTTGGTGTATCCCTTGGAAATTCTTATTGGCGATGAAACACAGAAATTGCATCGGAATTAAATACAAAAGGCACAATGGCGACTTAAGTACAAGAAGACTGACTCTTCTTACTGACTATGATTTGAACCATTCATGTGACACTAGTTATTGATTCCGTCGCCTCACTTCAGGTTCACGGTATCCCTTGGACCTTCTTATTGACGATGAAACACAGAAATTGCATCGGAATTAAATACAAAAGGCACAATGCCGACTTAAGTACAAGAAGACTGACTCTTCTTACGGACCATGTTTTGATTCATTCCTGTCACACTAGTTATAGATTCCGATGCTTCACAACTGGTTTACTGTATCCCTTGGACCTTCGTGTTGACGATGAAACACAGAAATTGCATCGAAATTAAATACAAAAGGCACAATGCCGACTTAAGTACAAGAAGACTGACTCTTCTTACTGACTATGTTTTGAACCATTTCTGTGACACAGTTATAGATTCCGATGCTTCACTCCCGGTTTACTGTATCCCTTGGACCTTCTTATTGACGATGAAACACAAAAATTGCATCGGAATTAAATACAAAAGGCACGTTGCCGACATAAGTACAAGAAGACTGACTCTTCTTACTGACTATGTTTTGAACCATTCCTGTGACACTAGTTATAGATTCCGATGCATCACTCCAGGTTTACTGTATACCTTGGACCTCCTTATTGACGAAGAAACACAGAAATTGCATCGGAATTAAATACAAAAGGCACAATGCCGACTTAAGTACAAGAAGGCTGACTCTTCTTACTGACTATGCTTTGAACCATTCCTGTGACACTAGTTATAGATTACGGTGCTTCACTTCTGGTTTACTGTATCCCTTGGACCTTCTTATTGACGATGAAACACAGAAATTGCATCGGAATTAAATACAAAAGGCACAATGCCGACTTAAGTACAAGAATACTGACTCTTCTTACTGTCTATGTTTGAACCATCCCTGTGTCACTAGTTATAGATTCCGATGCTTCACTCCAGGTTTACTGTATCCCTTGGACCTTCTTGTTGACGATGAAACACAGGACTTGCATCGGAATTAAATACAAAAGGCACAATGCCGACTTAAGTACAAGAAGACTGACTCTTCTTACTGACTATGTTTTGAACCATTCCTGTGACACTAGTTATAGATTCTGATGCTTCACTCCCGGTTTACTGTATCCCTTGGACCTTCGTATTGAGAATGAAACACAAATATTGCATCGGAATTAAATACAAGAAGCACAATGCCGACTTAATTACAAGAATACTGACTCTTCTTACTGACTATGTTTTGAACCATTCCTGTGACACTAGTTATAGATTCCGATGCTTCACTCCAGGTTTACTGTATCCCTTGGACCTCCTTATTGACAATGAAACATAGAAATTGCATCGGAATTAAATTCAAAAGGCACAATGCCGAATTAAGTACAAGCAGACTGACTCTTCTTACTGTCTGTGTTTTGAACCATTCATGTGACACTAGTTATAGATTCCGATGCTTCACTCCAGGTTTACTGTATCCCTTGGACCTTCTTATTGACGAAGAAACACAGAAATTGAATCGGAATTAAATACAAAAGGCACAATGGCGACTTAAGTGCAAGAAGACTGACTCGTCTTTCTGACTATGATTTGAACCATTCATGTGACACTAGTTATTGAATCCGTCGGGTCACTTCAGGTTTACTGTATCCCTTGGACCATCTTATTGAAGATGAAACACAGAAATTGCATCGGAAATAAATACAAAAGGCACAATGCCGACTTAAGTACAAGAAGACTGACTCTTCTTACTGACTAAGTTTGAACTATTCCTGTGACACTAGTTATGGATTCTGATGCTACGCTTCAGGTTTGGTGTATCCCTTGGAAATTCTTTTTGGCGATGAAACACAGAAATTGCATCGGAATTAAATACAAAAGGCACAATGGCGACTTAAGTACAAGAAGACTGACTCTTCTTACTGACTATGATTTGAACCATTCATGTGACACTAGTTATTGATTCCGTCGCCTCACTTCAGGTTCACGGTATCCCTTGGACCTTCTTATTGAAGATGAAACACAGAAATTGCATCGGAAATAAATACAAAAGGCACAATGCCGACTTAAGTACAAGAAGACTGACTCCTCTTACAACCTATGTTTGAACCATTCCTGTGGCACTAGTTATAGTTTCTGATGCTGCACTTCAGGTTTAGTGTATCCCTTGGACCTTCATATTGAAGATGAAACACAGAAATTGCATCGCAATTAAATACAAAAGGCACAATGCCGACTTAAGTACAAGAATACTTACTCTTCTTACTGTCTATGTTTTGAACCATCCCTGTGACACTAGTTATAGATTCCGATGCTTCACTCCACGTTTACTGTATACCTTGGACCTCCTTATTGACGAAGAAACACAGAAATTGCATCGGAAATAAATACAAAAGGCACAATGCCGACTTAAGTACAAGAAGACTGACTCTTCTTACAGACTATGTTTGAACCATTCCTGTGACACTAGTTATGGATTCTGATGCTACGCTTCAGGTTTGGTGTATCCCTTGGAAATTCTTATTGGCAATGAAACACAGAAATTGCATCGGAATTAAATACAAAAGGCACAATGGCGACTTAAGTACAAGAAGACTGACTCTTCTTACTGACTATGATTTGAACCATTCATGTGACACTAGTTATTGATTCCGTCGCCTCACTTCAGGTTCACGGTATCCCTTGGACCTTCTTATTGACGATGAAACACAGAAATTGCATCGGAATTAAATACAAAAGGCACAATGCCGACTTAAGTACAAGAAGACTGACTCTTCTTACGGACCATGTTTTGATTCATTCCTGTCACACTAGTTATAGATTCCGATGCTTCACAACTGGTTTACTGTATCCCTTGGACCTTCGTGTTGACGATGAAACACAGAAATTGCATCGAAATTAAATACAAAAGGCACAATGCCGACTTAAGTACAAGAAGACTGACTCTTCTTACTGACTATGTTTTGAACCATTTCTGTGACACAGTTATAGATTCCGATGCTTCACTCCCGGTTTACTGTATCCCTTGGACCTTCTTATTGACGATGAAACACAAAAATTGCATCGGAATTAAATACAAAAGGCACGTTGCCGACATAAGTACAAGAAGACTGACTCTTCTTACTGACTATGTTTTGAACCATTCCTGTGACACTAGTTATAGATTCCGATGCATCACTCCAGGTTTACTGTATACCTTGGACCTCCTTATTGACGAAGAAACACAGAAATTGCATCGGAATTAAATACAAAAGGCACAATGCCGACTTAAGTACAAGAAGGCTGACTCTTCTTACTGACTATGCTTTGAACCATTCCTGTGACACTAGTTATAGATTACGGTGCTTCACTTCTGGTTTACTGTATCCCTTGGACCTTCTTATTGACGATGAAACACAGAAATTGCATCGGAATTAAATACAAAAGGCACAATGCCGACTTAAGTACAAGAATACTGACTCTTCTTACTGTCTATGTTTGAACCATCCCTGTGTCACTAGTTATAGATTCCGATGCTTCACTCCAGGTTTACTGTATCCCTTGGACCTTCTTGTTGACGATGAAACACAGGACTTGCATCGGAATTAAATACAAAAGGCACAATGCCGACTTAAGTACAAGAAGACTGACTCTTCTTACTGACTATGTTTTGAACCATTCCTGTGACACTAGTTATAGATTCTGATGCTTCACTCCCGGTTTACTGTATCCCTTGGACCTTCTTATTGAGAATGAAACACAAATATTGCATCGGAATTAAATACAAAAAGCACAATGCCGACTTAATTACAAGAATACTGACTCTTCTTACTGACTATGTTTTGAACCATTCCTGTGACACTAGTTATAGATTCCGATGCTTCACTCCAGGTTTACTGTATCCCTTGGACCTCCTTATTGACAATGAAACATAGAAATTGCATCGGAATTAAATTCAAAAGGCACAATGCCGAATTAAGTACAAGCAGACTGACTCTTCTTACTGTCTATGATTTGAACCATTCATGTGACACTAGTTATAGATTCCGATGCTTCACTCCAGGTTTACTGTATCCCTTGGACCTTCTTATAGACGATGAAACACAGAAATTGAATCGGAATTAAATACAAAAGGCACAATGGCGACTTAAAGGCAAGAAGACTGACTCGTCTTTCTGACTATGAATTGAACCATTCATGTGACACTAGTTATTGAATCCGTCGGGTCACTTCAGGTTTACTGTATCCCTTGGACCATCTTATTGAAGATGAAACACAGAAATTGCATCGGAAATAAATACAAAAGGCACAATGCCGACTTAAGTACAAGAAGACTGACTCTTCTTACTGACTAAGTTTGAACCATTCCTGTGACACTAGTTATGGATTCTGATGCTACGCTTCAGGTTTGGTGTATCCCTTGGAAATTCTTATTGGCGATGAAACACAGAAATTGCATCGGAATTAAATACAAAAGGCACAATGGCGACTTAAGTACAAGAAGACTGACTCTTCTTACTGACTATGATTTGAACCATTCATGTGACACTAGTTATTGATTCCGTCGCCTCACTTCAGGTTCACGGTATCCCTTGGACCTTCTTATTGAAGATGAAACACAGAAATTGCATAGGAATTAAATACAAAAGGCACAATGCCGACTTAAGGGCAAGAAGACTGACTTTTCCAACTGACCATTCCTGTGACACTAGTTATAGATTCCGATGCTTCACTCCAGGTTTACTGTATCCCTTGGACCTTCTTATTGACGATGAAACACAGAAATTGCATCGGAATTAAATACAAAAGGCACAATGCCGACTTAAGTACAAGAAGACTGACTCTTCTTACCGACTATGATTTGAACCATTCCTGTGACACTAGTTATAGATTCCGATGCTTCACTCCAGGTTTACTGTATCCCTTGGACCTCCTTATTGACGAAGAAACACAGAAATGGCATCGGAATTAAATACAAAGGGCACAATGCCGACTTAAGTACAAGAAGACTGACTCTTCTTACTGACTATGCTTTGAACCATTCCTGTGACACGAGTTATAGATTACGGTGCTTCACTTCAGGTTTACTGTATTCCTTGGACCTGCTTATTGACGATGAAACACAGAAATTGCATCGGAATTAAATACAAAAGGCACAATGCCGACTTAAGTACAAGAATACTGACTCTTCTTACTGTCTGTGTTTTAAACCATCCCTGTGTCACTAGTTATAGATTCCGATGCTTCACTCCAGGTTTACTGTATCCCTTGGACCTTCTTGGTGACGATGAAACACAGAACGTGCATAGGAATTAATTACAAAAGGCACAATGCCGACTTAAGTACAAGAAGACTGACTCCTTTTACTGACTATGTTTTGAACCATTCCTGTCACACTAGTTATAGTTTCCGATGCTTGACTTCAGATTTACTGTATCCCTCTGACCTTCTTTTTAACGATGAAACACATAAATTGCATCGGAATTAAATACTAAAGGCACAATACCGAATTAAGTACAGGAAGACTGACTCTTCTTACTGTCGATGTTTTGAACAATTCCTGCGACAGTAGTATTAGATTCCGATGCTTCACTCCAGGTTTACTGTATCCCTTGGACATTCTCATTGACGAAGAAACACAGAAATTGCATAGGATTTATATAGAAAAGGTAGAAGGCCGACTTAAGTACAAGAAGACAGTCTCTTCCTACTGTCCATGTTTTGAACCATTCCTGTGACACTAGTTATAGATTCCGATGCTTCACTTCAGGTTTACTGTATCCCTCTGACCTTCTTATTGACGATGAAACACAGAAATTGCATTGGAATTAAATACAAAGGGCGCAATGCCGACTTATGTACAAGAAGACTGACTCTTCTTACTGACTATGTTTTGATCCATTCCTGTGACACTAGTTATAGACTCTGATGCTTCACTTCAAGTTTACTGTATCCTTTGGACATCCTTATTGAAGATGAAACACAGAAATTGCATCGGAATTAAATGCAAAAGGCACAATGCCGACGAAAGTACAAGAAGACTGACTCTTCTTGCTGTCTATCTTTTGAACCATTCCTGTAACACTAGTTATAGATTCCGGTGCTTCACTTCAGGTATACTGTATCCCTTGGACCTTCTTATTGACGATGAAACACATAAATTGCATCGGAATTAAATACAAAAGGCACAATGCCGAATTAAGTACAAGCAGACTGACTCTTCTTACTGTCTATCTTTTGAACCATTCCTGTAACACTAGTTATAGATTCCGATGCTTCATTTCAGGTTTACTGTATCCCTCTGACCTTCTTATTGACGATGCAGCATAGAAATTGCATCGGAATTAAATACAAAAGGCACAATGCCGAATTAAGTACAAGAAGACTGACTCTTCTTACTGACTATGATTTGAACCATTCATGTGACACTAGTTATGGATTCTGATGCTACACTTCAGGTTTGGTGTATCTCTTGGAAATTCTTGTTGACGATGAAACACAGAAATTGCATCGGAATTAAATACAAAAGGCATATTGGCGACTTAAGTACAAGAAGACTGACTTTTCTTACTGACCATGATTTGAACCATTCATGTGACACTAGTTAATGATTCCGTCGCCTCACTTCAGGTTTACTGAATCCCTTAGACCTTCTTATTGAAGATGAATAACAGAAATTGCATCGGAAATAAATACAAAAGGCACAATGCCGACTTAAGTACAAGAAGACTGACTCTTCTTACTGACTATGTTTGAACCATTCCTGTGACACTAGTTATAGATTCTGATGCTACACTTCAGGTGTAGTGTATCCCTTGGACCTTCATATTGAAGATGAAACACAGAAATTGCATCAGAATTAAATACAAAAGTCACAATGCCGACTTAAGTACAAGAATACTGACACTTCTTACTGTCTATGGTTTGAACCATCCCTGTGACACTAGTTATAGATTCCAATGCTTAACTCCAGGTTTACTGTATTCCTTGGACCTTCTTGTTGACGATGAAACACAGAAATTGCATCGGAATTAAATACAAAAGGAACAATGCCGACTTAAGTACAAGAAGACTGACTCTTCTTACTGACTATGTTTTGATTCATTCCTGTGACACTAGTTATAGATTCCGATGCTTCACTCCAGCTTTACTGTATCCCTTGGACCTTCTTATTGGCGATGAGACACAGAAATTGCATCGGAATTAAATACAAAAGGCACAATGCCGACCTAAGTCAAAGAAGACTGACTCTTCTTACCGACTATGATTTGAAAGATTCCTGTGACACTAGTTATAGATTCCGATGCTTCACTCCAGATTTACTGTATCCCTTGGACCTCCTTATTGTCGAAGAAACACAGAAATTGCATCGGAATTAAATGCAAAGGGCACAATGTCGACTTAAGTACAAGAAGACTGACTCTTCTTACTGACTATGCTTTGAACCATTCCTGTGACACGAGTTATAGATTACGGTGCTTCACTTCAGGTTTACTGTATACCTTGGACCTTCTTATTGACGATGAAACACAGAAATTGCATCGGAATTAAATACAAAAGGCACAATGCCGACTTATGTACAAGAATACTGACTCTTCTTACTGTCTATGTTTCAAACCATCCCTGTGTCACTAGTTATACATTCCGATGCTTCACTCAGGTTTACTGTATCCCTTGGACCTTCTTGTTGACGATGAAACACAGAACGTGCATCGCAATTAAATACAAAAGGCACAATGCCGACTTAAGTACAAGAAGACTGACTCCTCTTACTGACTATGTTTTGAACCATTCCTGTCACACTAGTTATAGATTCCGATGCTTGACTTCAGATTTACTGTATCCCTCTGACCTTCTTTTTAACGATGAAACACATAAATTGCATCGGAATTAAATACTAAAGGCACAATACTGAATTAAGTACAGGAAGACTGACTCTTCTTACTGTCGATGTTTTGAACCATTCCTGTGACAGTAGTTATAGATTCCGATGCTTCACTCCAGGTTTACTGTATCCCTTGGACCTTCTCATTGACGATGAAACACAGAAATTGCATCGGAATTAAATAAAAAAGGCACAATGCCGACTTCAGTACACGAAGACTGACCCTACTTACTGTCTATGTTTGAACCATTCCTGTGACACTAGTTATAGATTCCGATGCTTCACTCCAGATTTACTATATCCATTGGACCTTCTTATTGGCGAAGAAACACAGAAATTGCATAGGAATTATATAGAAAAGGTAGAAGGCCGACTTAAGTACAAGAAGACAGTCTCTTCCTACTGTCTATGTTTTGAACCATTCCTGTGACACTAGTTATAGATTCCGATACTTCACTTCAGGTTTACTGTATCCCTCTGACCTTCTTATTGACGATGAAACACAGAAATTGCATTGGAATTAAATACAAAATGCACAATGCCGACTTAAGTACAAGAAGACTGCTTCTTCCCACTGTCTATGCTTTGAACCATTCCTGTGACACTAGTTATAGATTCCGATGCTTCACTTTAGGTTTACTGTATCCCTTTTACCATCTTATTGACGATGAAACATAGAAATTTCATCGGAATTAAGTACAAAAGGCACAATGCCGACTTAAGTACAAGAAGACTGACTCTTCCCACAGTCTATGCTTTGAACCATTCCTGTTACACTAGTTATAGATTCCGATGCTTCACTTCAGGTTTACTGTACCCTTGAACCTTCTTATTGACGATGAAACACAGAAATTGCATCGTAATTAAATACAAAAGGCACAATGCCGACTTAAGTACAAGAAGACTGACCCTACTTACTGTCTATGTTTTGAACCATTCCTGTGACACCAGTTATTGATTCCGATGCTTCACTTCAGGTTGACTGTATCCCTTGGACATTCTTATTGACGATGAAACACAGAAATTGCATCGGAATTAAATACAAAAGGCACAATGCCAACTTAAGTACAAGAAGACTGACCCTACTTACCGACTATACTTTAAACCATACCTGTGACACTAGTTATAGACTCTGATGCTTCACTTCAGGTTTACTGTATCCCTTGGACCCTCATATTGAAGATGAAACACAGAAATTGCATAGGAATTAAATAGAAAAGGCACAATGCCGACTTAAGTGAAAGAACAATGTCTCCTCCTTCTGTCTATGTTTTGAACCGTTCCTGTGACACTAGTTATAGATTCCGATGCTTCACTTAAGGTTTACTGTATCCCTCTGACCTTCTTATTGACGATGAAACACAGAAATTGCATCGGAATTAAATACAAGAGGCACAATGCCGACTTAAGTACAAGAAGACTGACTCTTCCCACTGTCTATCCTTTGAACCATACCTGTTACACTAGTTATAGATTCCGATGCATCACTTCAGGTTTACTGTATCCCTTGGACCTTCTTATTGACGATGAAACACAAAAATTGCATCGGAAATAAATACAAAAGGCACAATGCCGACTTATGTACAAGAAGACTGACTCTTCTTACTGACTATGTTTTGATCCATTCCTGTGACACTAGTTATAGACTCTGATGCTTCACTTCAAGTTTACTGTATCCTTTGGACCTTCTTATTAAAGATGAATCACAGAAATTGCATCGGAATTAAATGCAAAAGGCACAATGCCGACGACAGTACAAGAAGACTGACTCTTCTTACTGTCTATCTTTTGAACCATTCCTGTAACACTAGTTATAGATTCCGGTGCTTCACTTCAGGTTTACTGTATCCCTTGGACCTTCCTATTGACTATTAAACACAGAAATTGCATCGGAATTAAATACAAAAGGCACAATGCTGACTTAAGTACAAGAATACTGACTCCTCTTACTGACTATGTTTTGAACCATTCCTGTCACACTAGTTATAGATTCCGATGCTTGACTTCAGATTTACTGTATCCCTCTGACCTTCTTTTTAACGATGAAACACATAAATTGCATCGGAATTAAATACTAAAGGCACAATACCGAATTAAGTACAGGAAGACTGACTCTTCTTACTGTCGATGTTTTGAACCATTCCTGTGACAGTAGTTATAGATTCCGATGCTTCACTCCAGGTTTACTGTATCCCTTGGACCTTCTCATTGACGATGAAACACAGAAATTGCATCGGAATTAAATAAAAAAGGCACAATGCCGACTTCAGTACACGAAGACTGACCCTACTTACTGTCTATGTTTGAACCATTCCTGTGACACTAGTTATAGATTCCGATGCTTCACTCCAGATTTACTATATCCATTGGACCTTCTTA